>NC_064624.1:1803409-2404545 GCF_023898315.1 Schistocerca nitens
ATTCGAAAAACTAAACTCACAGGAGAACGACCATAAGGTGCCCGAGGCAGCAATAGACCCTTGGAGACAAGTCGGCTGGAGGACGATGTATTGAATCGCGACGCAATTTGTGTGTCCCATCGTCAGTATCAGGCTCTGAACGTTACAATTCACTGTCAGTTTTGCGTCGGATTCGAAAATCTAGACTCACAGGAGAACGAGCATATGGTGCCCGAGGCAGCACTAGACCCTTGGAGACAAGTCGGCTGTAGGACGATGTATTGAGTCGCGACGCAATTTGTGTGTCCCATCGTCATTAACAGGCTCTGAACGTTACAATTAACTGTCAGTTTTGCGTCGGATTCGAAAATCTAGACTCACAGGAGAACGACCATAAGGTGCCCGAGGCAGCAATAGACCCTTGGAGACAAGTCGGCTGGAGGACGATATATTGAATCGCGACGCAATTTGTGTGTTCCATCGTCATTAACAGGCTCTGAACGTTACAATTAATTGTCAGTTTTGCGCCGGATTCGAAAAACTAGACTCATAGGAGAACGACCAAGAGGTGCCAGGAGCAGCAATACTACCTCGGAGACAAGTCGGCTGGAGGACGATGTATTGAATCGCGACGCAATTTGTGTGTTCCATCGTCAGTATCAGGCTCTGAACGTTACAATTAATTGTCAGTTTTGCATCGCATTCGAAAAACTAGACTCACAGGAGAACGACCATAAGGTGCCCGAGGCAGCAATAGACCCTTGGAGACAAGTCGGCTGGAGGACGATGTATTGAATCGCGACGCAATTTGTGTGTTCCATCGTCATTAAGAGGCTCTGAACGTTACAATTAATTGTCAGTTTTGCGCCGGATTCGAAAAACTAGACTCATAGGAGAGCGACCAAGAGGTGCCAGGAGCAGCAATACTACCTCGGAGACATGTCGGCTGGAGGACGATGTATTGAATCGCGACGCAATTTGTGTGTTCCATCGTCAGTATCAGGCTCTGAACGTTACAATTCACTGTCAGTTTTGCGTCGGATTCGAAAATCTAGACTCACAGGAGAACGACCATAAGGTGCCCGAGGCAGCAATAGACCCTTCGAGACAAGTCGGCTGGAGGACGATGTATTGAGTCGCGACGCAATTTGTGTGTCCCATCGTCATTAACAGGCTCTGATCGTTACAATTAACTGTCAGTTTTGCATCGCATTCGAAAATCTAGACTCACAGATGAACGACCATAAGGTGCCCGAGGCAGCAATACACCCTTCGAGACAAGTCGGCTGTAGGACGATGTATTGAATCGCGACGCAATTTGTGTGTTCCATCGTCATTAAGAGGCTCTGAACGTTACAATTAACTGTCAGTTTTGCATCGCATTCGAAAAACTAGACTCACAGGAGAACGACCATAAGGTGCCCGAGGCAGCAATAGACCCTTGGAGACAAGTCGGCTGGAGGACGAGTTATTGAATCGCGACGCAATTTGTGTGTCCCATCGTCATTAACAGGCTCTGAACGTTACAATTAACTGTCAGTTTTGCATCGCATTCGAAAATCTAGACTCACAGGAGAACGAGCATATGGTGCCCGAGGCAGCACTAGACCCTTGGAGACAAGTCGGCTGTAGGACGATGTATTGAGTCGCGACGCAATTTGTGTGTCCCATCGTCATTAACAGGCTCTGAACGTTACAATTAACTGTCAGTTTTGCGTCGGATTCGAAAATCTAGACTCACAGGAGAACGACCATAAGGTGCCCGAGGCAGCAATAGACCCTTGGAGACAAGTCGGCTGGAGGACGATGTATTGAATCGCGACGCAATTTGTGTGTTCCATGGTCATTAAGAGGCTCTGAACGTTACAATTAATTGTCAGTTTTGCGCCGGATTCGAAAAACTAGACTCATAGGAGAACGACCAAGAGGTGCCAGGAGCAGCAATACTACCTCGGAGACAAGTCGGCTGGAGGACGATGTATTGAATCGCGACGCAATTTGTGTGTTCCATCGTCAGTATCAGGCTCTGAACGTTACAATTAATTGTCAGTTTTGCATCGCGTTCGAAAAACTAGATTCACAGGAGAACGACCATAAGGTGCCCGAGGCACCACTAGACCCTTCGAGATAAGTCGGCTGGAGGACGATGTATTGAATCGCGACGCAATTTGTGTGTTCCATCGTCATTAAGACGCTCTGAACGTTACAATTAATTGTCAGTTTTGCGCCGGATTCGAAAAACTAGACTCATAGGAGAACGACCAAGAGGTGCCAGGAGCAGCAATACTACCTCTTTGACATGTCGGCTGGAGGACGATGTATTGAATCGCGACGCAATTTGTGTGTTCCATCGTCAGTATCAGGCTCTGAAAGTTACAATTCACTGTCAGTTTTGCGTCGGATTCGAAAATCTAGACTCACAGGAGAACGAGCATATGGTGCCCGAGGCAGCAATAGACCCTTCGAGACAAGTCGGCTGGAGGACGATGTATTGTATCGCGACGCAATTTGTGTGTTCCATCGTGATCGAGAGGCTCTGAACGTCACAATTCACTGTCAGTTTTGCGTCGGATTCGAAAATCTAGACTCACCGATGAACGACCATAAGGTGCCCGAGGCACCAATAGACCCTTCGAGACAAGTCGGCTGTAGGACGATGTATTGAATCGCGACGCAATTTGTGTGTTCCATCGTCATTAAGAGGCTCTGAACGTTACAATTAACTGTCAGTTTTGCATCGCATTCGAAAAACTAGACTCACAGGAGAACGACCATAAGGTGCCCGAGGCAGCAATAGACCCTTGGAGACAAGTCGGCTGGAGGACGATGTATTGAATCGCGACGCAATTTGTGTGTCCCATCGTCATTAACAGGCTCTGAACGTTACAATTAACTGTCAGTTTTGCATCGCATTCGAAAATCTAGACCCACAGGAGAACGAGCATATGGTGCCCGAGGCAGCACTAGACCCTTGGAGACAAGTCGGCTGTAGGACGATGTATTGAGTCGCGACGCAATTTGTGTGTCCCATCGTCATTAACAGGCTCTGAACGTTACAATTAACTGTCAGTTTTGCATCGCATTCGAAAAACTAGACTCACAGGAGAACGACGATAAGGTGCCCGAGGCAGCACTAGACCCTTGGAGACAAGTCGGCTGTAGGACGATGTATTGAATCGCGACGCAATTTGTGTGTTCCATCGTCATTAAGAGGCTCTGAACGTTACAATTAACTGTCAGATTTGCATCGCATTCGAAAAACTAGACTCACAGGAGAACGACCATAAGGCGCCCGAGGCAGCAATAGACCCTTGGAGACAAGTCGGCTGGAGGACGATGTATTGAGACGCGACGCAATTTGTGTGTCCCATCGTCATTAACAGGCTCTGAACGTTACAATTAACTGTCAGTTTTGCATCGCATTCGAAAAACTAGACTCACAGGAGAACGACCATAAGGTGCCCGAAGCAGCAATAGACCCTTGGAGACAAGTCGGCTGTAGGACGATGTATTGAATCGCGACGCAATTTGTGTGTTCCATCGTCATTAAGAGGCTCTGAACCTTACAATTAACTGTCAGTTTTGCGTCGGATTCGAAAATCTAGACTCACCGATGAACGACCATAAGGTGCCCGAGGCAGCAATAGACCCTTCGAGACAAGTCGGCTGGAGGACGATGTATTGAATGGCGACGCAATTTGTGTGTTCCATCGTCAGTATCAGGCTCAGAACGTTACAATTAACCGTCAGTTTTGCGTCGTATTCTGAAAACTAGACTCACAGGAGAACGACGATAAGGTGCCCGAGGCAGCACTAGACCCTTGGAGACAAGTTGGCTGTAGGACGATGTATTGAGTCGCGACGCAATTTGTGTGTCCCATCGTCATTAACAGGCTCTGAACGTTACAATTCACCGTCAGTTTTGCGTCGGAATCGAAAATCTAGACTCACAGGAGAACGACCATAAGGTGCCCGAGGCAGCAATAGACCCTTCGAGACAAGTCGGCTGGAGGACGATGTATTGAATCGCGACGCAATTTGTGTGTTCCATCGTCATTAAGAGGCGCTGAACCTTACAATTAATTGTCAGTTTTGCGTCGGATTCGAAAAACTAGACTCATAGGACAACGACCAAGAGGTGCCAGGAGCAGCAATACTACCTCGAAGACAAGTCGGCTGGAGGACGATGTATTGAATCGCGACGCAATTTGTGTGTTCCATCGTCAGTATCAGGCTCTGAACGTTACAATTAATTGTCAGTTTTGCATCGCATTCGAAAAACTAAACTCACAGGAGAACGACCATAAGGTGCCCGAGGCAGCAATAGACCCTTGGAGACAAGTCGGCTGGAGGACGATGTATTGAATCGCGACGCAATTTGTGTGTCCCATCGTCAGTATCAGGCTCTGAACGTTACAATTCACTGTCAGTTTTGCGTCGGATTCGAAAATCTAGACTCACAGGAGAACGAGCATATGGTGCCCGAGGCAGCAATAGACCCTTCGAGACAAGTCGGCTGTAGGACGATGTATTGAGTCGCGACGCAATTTGTGTGTCCCATCGTCATTAACAGGCTCTGAACGTTACAATTAACTGTCAGTTTTGCGTCGGATTCGAAAATCTAGACTCACAGGAGAACGACCATAAGGTGCCCGAGGCAGCAATAGACCCTTGGAGACAAGTCGGCTGGAGGAAGATATATTGAATCGCGACGCAATTTGTGTGTTCCATCGTCATTAAGAGGCTCTGAACGTTACAATTAATTGTCAGTTTTGCGCCGGATTCGAAAAACTAGACTCATAGGAGAACGACCAAGAGGTGCCAGGAGCAGCAATACTACCTCGGAGACAAGTCGGCTGGAGGACGATGTATTGAATCGCGACGCAATTTGTGTGTTCCATCGTCAGTATCAGGCTCTGAACGTTACAATTAATTGTCAGTTTTGCATCGCATTCGAAAAACTAGACTCACAGGAGAACGACCATAAGGTGCCCGAGTCACCAATAGACCCTTCGAGACAAGTCGGCTGGAGGACGATGTATTGAATCGCGACGCAATTTGTGTGTTCCATCGTCATTAAGAGGCTCTGAACGTTACAATTAATTGTCAGTTTTGCGCCGGATTCGAAAAACTAGACTCATAGGAGAACGACCAAGAGGTGCCAGGAGCAGCAATACTACCTCGGAGACATGTCGGCTGGAGGACGATGTATTGAATCGCGACGCAATTTGTGTGTTCCATCGTCATTAACAGGCTCTGAACGTTACAATTAACTGTCAGTTTTGCGTCGGATTCGAAAATCTAGACTCACAGGAGAACGAGCATATGGTGCCCGAGGCAGCATTAGACCCTTGGAGACAAGTCGGCTGTAGGACGATGTATTGAGTCGCGACGCAATTTGTGTGTCCCATCGTCATTAACAGGCTCTGAACGTTACAATTAACTGTCAGTTTTGCGTCGGATTCGAAAATATAGACTCACAGGAGAACGACGATAAGGTGCCCGAGGCAGCAATAGACCCTTGGAGACAAGTCGGCTGGAGGACGATGTATTGAATCGCGACGCAATTTGTGTGTCCCATCGTCATTAACAGGCTCTGAACGTTACAATTAACTGTCACTTTTGCATCGCATTCGAAAATCTGGACTCACAGGAGAACGAGCATATGGTGCCCGAGGCAGCACTAGACCCTTGGAGACAAGTCGGCTGTAGGACGATGTATTGAGTCGCGACGCAATTTGTGTGTCCCATCGGCATTAACAGGCTCTGAACGTTACAATTAACTGTCAGTTTTGCGTCGGATTCGAAAATCTAGACTCACAGGAGAACGAGCATATGGTGCCCGAGGCAGCATTAGACCCTTGGAGACAAGTCGGCTGTAGGACGATGTATTGAGTCGCGACGCAATTTGTGTGTCCCATCGTCATTAACAGGCTCTGAACGTTACAATTAACTGTCAGTTTTGCGTCGGATTCGAAAATATAGACTCACAGGAGAACGACCATAAGGTGCCCGAGGCAGCAATAGACCCTTGGAGACAAGTCGGCTGGAGGACGATGTATTGAATCGCGACGCAATTTGTGTGTTCCATCGTCATTAAGAGGCTCTGAACGTTACAATTAATTGTCAGTTTTGCGCCGGATTCGAAAAACTAGACTCATAGGAGAACGACCAAGAGGTGCCAGGAGCAGCAATACTACCTCGGAGACAAGTCGGCTGGAGGACGATGTATTGAACCGCGACGCAATTTGTGTGTTCCATCGTCAGTATCAGGCTCTGAACGTTACAATTAATTGTCAGTTTTGCATCGCATTCGAAAAACTAGACTCACAGGAGAACGACCATAAGGTGCCCGAGGCACCAATAGACCCTTCGAGACAAGTCGGCTGGAGGACGATGTATTGAATCGCGACGCAATTTGTGTGTTCCATCGTCATTAAGAGGCTCTGAACGTTACAATTAATATTCAGTTTTGCGCCGGATTCGAAAAAGTAGACTCATAGGAGAACGACCAAGAGGTGCCAGGAGCAGCAATACTACCTCGGAGACATGTCGGCTGGAGGACGATGTATTGAATCGCGACGCAATTTGTGTGTTCCATCGTCAGTATCAGGCTCTGAACGTTACAATTAACCGTCAGTTTTGCGTCGTATTCTGAAAACTAGACTCACAGGAGAACGACGATAAGGTGCCCGAGGCAGCACTAGACCCTTGGAGACAAGTCGGCTGTAGGACGATGTATTGAGTCGCGACGCAATTTGTGTGTCCCATCGTCATTAACAGGCTGTGAACGTTACAATTAACTGTCAGTTTTGCGTCGGATTCGAAAATCTAGACTCACAGGAGAACGAGCATATGGTGCCCGAGGCAGCACTAGACCCTTGGAGACAAGTCGGCTGTAGGACGATGTATTGAATCGCGACGCAATTTGTGTGTTCCATCGTCATTAAGAGGCTCTGATCGTTACAATTAACTGTCAGTTTTGCATCGCATTCGAAAAACTAGACTCACAGGAGAACGACCATAAGGTGCCCGAGGCAGCAATAGACCCTTGGAGACAAGTCGGCTGGAGGACGATGTATTGAATCGCGACGCAATTTGTGTGTCCCATCGTCATTAACAGGCTCTGAACGTTACAATTAACTGTCAGTTTTGCATCGCATTCGAAAATCTAGACTCACAGGAGAACGAGCATATGGTGCCCGAGGCAGCACTAGACCCTTGGAGACAAGTCGGCTGTAGGACGATGCATTGAGTCGCGACGCAATTTGTGTGTTCCATCGTCATTAACAGGCTCTGAACGTTACAATTAACTGTCAGTTTTGCATCGCATTCGAAAAACTAGACTCACAGGAGAACGACCATAAGGTGCCCGAGGCACCAATAGACCCTTGGAGACAAGTCGGCTGTAGGACGATGTAGTGAGTCGCGACGCAATTTGTGAGTCCCATCGTCCTTAACAGGCTCTGAACGTTACAATTAACTGTCAGTTTTGCGTCGGATTCGAAAATCTAGACTCACAGGAGAACGAGCATATGGTGCCCGAGGCAGCACTAGACCCTTGGAGACAAGTCGGCTGTAGGACGATGTATCGAGTCGCGACGCAATTTGTGTGTCCCATCGTCATTAACAGGCTCTGAACGTTACAATTAACTGTCAGTTTTGCGTCGGATTCGAAAATCTAGACTCACAGGAGAACGACCATAAGGTGCCCGAGGCAGCAATAGACCCTTGGAGACAAGTCGGCTGGAGGACGATGTATTGAATCGCGACGCAATTTGTGTGTTCCATCGTCATTAAGAGGCTCTGAACGTTACAATTAATTGTCAGTTTTGCGCCGGATTCGAAAAACTAGACTCATAGGAGAACGACCAAGAGGTGCCAGGAGCAGCAATACTACCTCGGAGACAAGTCGGCTGTAGGACGATGTATTGAGTCGCGACGCAATTTGTGTGTCCCATCGTCATTAACAGGCTCTGAACGTTACAATTAACTGTCAGTTTTGCGTCGGATTCGAAAATCTAGACTCACAGGAGAACGACCATAAGGTGCCCGAGGCAGTAATAGACCCTTGGAGACAAGTCGGCTGGAGGACGATGTATTGAATCGCGACGCAATTTGTGTGTTCTCATCGTCATTAAGAGGCTCTGAACGTTACAATTAATTGTCAGTTTTGCGCCGGATTCGAAAAACTAGACTCATAGGAGAACGACCAAGAGGTGCCAGGAGCAGCAATACTACCTCGGAGACAAGTCGGCTGGAGGACGATGTATTGAATCGCGACGCAATTTGTGTGTTCCATCGTCAGTATCAGGCTCTGAACGTTACAATTAATTGTCAGTTTTGCATCGCATTCGAAAAACTAGACTCACAGGAGAACGACCATAAGGTGCCCGAGGCACCAATAGACCCTTCGAGACAAGTCGGCTGGAGTACGATGTATTGAATCGCGACGCAATTTGTGTGTTCCATCGTCATTAAGAGGCTCTGAACGTTACAATTAATTGTCAGTTTTGCGCCGGATTCGAAAAACTAGACTCATAGGAGAACGACCAAGAGGTGCCAGGAGCAGCAATACTACCTCGGAGACATGTCGGCTGGAGGACGATGTATTGAATCGCGACGCAATTTGTGTGTTCCATCGTCAGTATCAGGCTCTGAACGTTACAATTCACTGTCAGTTTTGCGTCGGATTCGAAAATCTAGACTCACAGGAGAACGAGCATATGGTGCCCGAGGCAGCAATAGACCCTTCGAGACAAGTCGGCTGGAGGACGATGTATTGTATCGCGACGCAATTTGTGTGTTCCATCGTCATCGAGAGGCTCTGAACGTTACAATTCACTCTCAGTTTTGCGTCGGATTCGAAAATCTAGACTCACCGATGAACGACCATAAGGTGCCCGAGGCAGCAATAGACCCTTCGAGACAAGTGGGCTGTAGGACGATGTATTGAATCGCGACGCAATTTGTGTGTTCCATCGTCATGAAGAGGCTCTGAACGTTACAATTAACTGTCAGTTTTGCATCGCATTCGAAAAACTAGACACACAGGAGAACGACCATAAGGTGCCCGAGGCAGCAATAGACCCTTGGAGACAAGTCGGCTGGAGGACGATGTATTGAATCGCGACGCAATTTGTGTGTTCCATCGTCATTAACAGGCTCTGAGCGTTACAATTAACTGTCAGTTTTGCATCGCATTCGAAAATCTAGACTCACAGGAGAAAGAGCATATGGTGCCCGAGGCAGCACTAGACCCTTGGAGACAAGGTGGCTGTAGGACGATGTATTGAGTCGCGACGCAATTTGTGTGTCCCATCGTCATTAACAGGTTCTGAACGTTACAATTAACTGTCAGTTTTGCATCGCATTCGAAAAACTAGACTCACAGGAGAACGACCATAAGGTGCCGGAGGCAGCAATAGACCCTTGGAGACAAGTCGGCTGGAGGACGATGTATTGAATCGCGACGCAATTTGTGTGTTCCATCGTCATCAAGAGGCTCTGAACGTTACAATTCACTGTCAGTTTTGCGTCGGATTCGAAAAACTAGACTCACAGGAGAACGACGATAAGGTGCCCGAGGCAGCACTAGACCCTTGGAGACAAGTCGGCTGTAGGACGATGTATTGAATCGCGACGCAATTTGTGTGTTCCATCGTCATTAACAGGCTCTGAACGTTACAATTCACCGTCAGTTTTGCGTCGGATTCGAAAATCTAGACTCACAGGAGAACGACCATAAGGTGCCCGAGGCACCAATAGACCCTTCGAGACAAGTCGGCTGGAGGACGATGTATTGAATCGCGACGCAATTTGTGTGTTCCATCGTCATTAAGAGGCTCTGAACGTTACAATTAATTGTCAGTTTTGCGCCGGATTCGAAAAACTAGACTCATATGACAACGACCAAGAGGTGCCAGGAGCAGCAATACTACCTCGGAGACAAGTCGGCTGGAGGACGATGTATTGAATCGCGACGCAATTTGTGTGTTCCATCGTCAGTATCAGGCTCTGAACGTTATAATTAATTGTCAGTTTTGCATCGCATTCGAAAAACTAAACTCACAGGAGAACGACCATAAGGTGCCCGAGGCAGCAATAGACCCTTGGAGACAAGTCGGCTGGAGGACGATGTATTGAATCGCGACGCAATTTGTGTGTCCCATCGTCAGTATCAGGCTCTGAACGTTACAATTCACTGTCAGTTTTGCGTCGGATTCGAAAATCTAGACTCACAGGAGAACGAGCATATGGTGCCCGAGGCAGCACTAGACCCTTGGAGACAAGTCGGCTGTAGGACGATGTATTGAATCGCGACGCAATTTGTGTGTCCCATCGTCATTAACAGGCTCTGAACGTTACAATTAATTGTCAGTTTTGCGTCGTATTCGAAAAACTAGACTCACAGGAGAACGACCATAAGGTGCCCGAGGCAGCACTAGACCCTTGGAGACAAGTCGGCTGTAGGACGATGTACTGAATCGCGACGCAATTTGTGTGTTCCATCGTCATTAAGAGGCTCTGAACGTTACAATTAACTGTCAGTTTTGCGTCGGATTCGAAAAACTAGACTCACAGGAGAACGACCATAAGGTGCCCGAGGCAGCACTAGACCCTTGGAGACAAGTCGGCTGGAGGACGATGTATTGAATCGCGACGCAATTTGTGTGTTCCATCGTCATTAACAGGCTCTGAACGTTACAATTCACTGTCAGTTTTGCGTCGGATTCGAAAATCTAGACTCACAGGAGAACGAGCATATGGTGCCCGAGGCAGCAATAGACCCTTCGAGACAAGTCGGCTGGAGGACGATGTATTGAATCGCGACGCAATTTGTGTGTTCCATCGTCATCAAGAGGCTCTGAACGTTACAATTCACTGTCAGTTTTGCGTCGGATTCGAAAATCTAGACTCACGGGAGAACGACCATAAGGTGCCCGAGGCAGCAATAGACCGTTGGAGACAAGTCGGCTGGAGGACGATGTATTGAATCGCGACGCAATTTGTGTGTTCCATCGTCATTAAGAGGCTCTGAACGTTACAATTAATTGTCAGTTTTGCATCGCATTCGAAAAACTAGACTCACAGGAGAACGACCATAAGGTGCCCGAGGCACCAATAGACCCTTCGAGACAAGTCGGCTGGAGGACGATGTATTGAATCGCGACGCAATTTGTGTGTTCCATCGTCATTAAGAGGCTCTGAACGTTACAATTAATTGTCAGTTTTGCGCCGGATTCGAAAAACTAGACTCATAGGACAACGACCAAGAGGTGCCAGGAGCAGCAATACTACCTCGGAGACAAGTCGGCTGGAGGACGATGTATTGAAACGCGACGCAATTTGTGTGTTCCATCGTCAGTATCAGGCTCTGAACGTTATAATTAATTGTCAGTTTTGCATCGCATTCGAAAAACTAAACTCACAGGAGAACGACCATAAGGTGCCCGAGGCAGCAATAGACCCTTGGAGACAAGTCGGCTGGAGGACGATGTATTGAATCGCGACGCAATTTGTGTGTCCCATCGTCAGTATCAGGCTCTGAACGTTACAATTCACTGTCAGTTTTGCGTCGGATTCGAAAATCTAAACTCACAGGAGAACGAGCATATGGTGCCCGAGGCAGCACTAGACCCTTGGAGACAAGTCGGCTGTAGGACGATGTATTGAATCGCGACGCAATTTGTGTGTCCCATCGTCATTAACAGGCTCTGAACGTTACAATTAATTGTCAGTTTTGCGTCGTATTCGAAAAACTAGACTCACAGGAGAACGACCATAAGGTGCCCGAGGCAGCACTAGACCCTTGGAGACAAGTCGGCTGTAGGACGATGTATTGAATCGCGACGCAATTTGTGTGTTCCATCGTCATTAAGAGGCTCTGAACGTTACAATTAACTGTCAGTTTTGCGTCGGATTCGAAAAACTAGACTCACAGGAGAACGACCATAAGGTGCCCGAGGCACCAATAGACCCTTCGAGACAAGTCGGCTGGAGGACGATGTATTGAATCGCGACGCAATTTGTGTGTTCCATCGTCATTAAGAGGCTCTGAACGTTACAATTAATTGTCAGTTTTGCGCCGGATTCGAAAAACTAGACTCATAGGAGAACGACCAAGAGGTGCCAGGAGCAGCAATACTACCTCGGAGACATGTCGGCTGGAGGACGATGTATTGAATCGCGACGCAATTTGTGTGTTCCATCGTCAGTATCAGGCTCTGAACGTTACAATTCACTGTCAGTTTTGCGTCGGATTCGAAAATCTAGACTCACAGGAGAACGAGCATAAGGTGCCCGAGGCAGCAATAGACCCTTGGAGACAAGTCGGCTGGAGGACGATGTATTGAATCGCGACGCAATTTGTGTGTCCCATCGTCATTAACAGGCTCTGAACGTTACAATTAACTGTCAGTTTTGCATCGCATACGAAAATCTAGACTCACAGGAGAACGAGCATATGGTGCCCGAGGCAGCACTAGACCCTTGGAGACAAGTCAGCTGTAGGACGATGTATTGAGTCGCGACGCAATTTGTGTGTCCCATCGTCATTAACAGGCTCTGAACGTTACAATTAACTGTCAGATTTGCATCGCATTCGAAAAACTAGACTCACAGGAGAACGACCATAAGGTGCCGGAGGCAGCAATAGACCCTTGGAGACAAGTCGGCTGGAGGACCATGTATTGAATCGCGACGCAATTTGTGTGTTCCATCGTCATCAAGAGGCTCTGAACGTTACAATTCACTGTCAGTTTTGCGTCGGATTCGAAAAACTAGACTCACAGGAGAACGACGATAAGGTGCCCGAGGCAGCACTAGACCCTTGGAGACAAGTCGGCTGTAGGACGATGTACTGAATCGCGACGCAATTTGTGTGTTCCATCGTCATTAACAGGCTCTGAACGTTACAATTCACCGTCAGTTTTGCGTCGGATTCGAAAATCTAGACTCACAGGAGAACGACCATAAGGTGCCCGAGGCACCAATAGACCCTTCGAGACAAGTGGGCTGGAGCACGATGTATTGAATCGCGACGCAAATTGTGTGTTCCATCGTCATTACGAGGCTCTGAACGTTACAATTAATTGTCAGTTTTGCGCCGGATTCGAAAAACTAGACTCATAGGACAACGACCAAGAGGTGCCAGGAGCAGCAATACTACCTCGGAGACAAGTCGGCTGGAGGACGATGTATTGAATCGCGACGCAATTTGTGTGTTCCATCGCCAGTATCAGGCTTTGAACGTTACAATTAATTGTCAGTTTTGCGCCGGATTCGAAAAACTAGACTCATAGGAGAACGACCAAGAGGTGCCAGGAGCAGCAATACTACCTCGGAGAGATGACGGCTGGAGGACGATGTATTGAATCGCGACGCAATTTGTGTGTTCCATCGTCAGTATCAGGCTCTGAACGTTACAATTAATTGTCAGTTTTGCGCCGGATTCGAAAAACTAGACTCATAGGAGAACGACCAAGAGGTGCCAGGAGCAGCAATACTACCTCGGAGACACGTCGGCTGGAGGACGATGTATTGAATCGCGACGCAATTTGTGTGTTCCATCGTCAGTATCAGGCTCTGAACGTTACAATTCACTGTCAGTTTTGCGTCGGATTCGAAAATCTAGACTCACAGGAGAACGACCATAAGGTGCCCGAGGCAGCAATAGACCCTTCGAGACAAGTCGGCTGGAGGACGATGTATTGAGTCGCGACGCAATTTGTGTGTCCCATCGTCATTAACAGGCTCTGATCGTTACAATTAACTGTCAGTTTTGCATCGCATTCGAAAATCTAGACTCACAGATGAACGACCATAAGGTGCACGAGGCAGCAATAGACCCTTCGAGACAAGTCGGCTGTAGGACGATGTATTGAATCGCGACGCAATTTGTGTGTCCCATCGTCATTAAGAGGCTCTGAACGTTACAATTAACTGTCAGTTTTGCATCGCATTCGAAAAACTAGACTCACAGGAGAACGACCATAAGGTGCCCGAGGCAGCAATAGACCCTTGGAGACAAGTCGCCTGTAGGACGATGTATTGAATCACGACGCAATTTGTGTGTTCCATCGTCATTAAGAGGCTCTGAACCTTACAATTAACTGTCAGTTTTGCGTCGGATTCGAAAATCTAGACTCACCGATGAACGACCATAAGGTGCCCGAGGCAGCAATAGACCCTTCGAGACAAGTCGGCTGTAGGACGATGTATTGAATCCCGACGCAATTTGTGTGTTCCATCGTCATTAAGAGGCTCTGAACGTTACAATTAACTCTCAGTTTTGTGTCGGATTCGAAAATCTAGACTCACAGGAGAACGACCATAAGGTGCCCGAGGCAGCACTAGACCCTTGGAGACAAGTCGGCTGGAGGACGATGTATTGAATCGCGACGCAATTTGTGTGTTCCATCGTCATTAGCGGGCTCTGAACGTTACAATTCAGTGTCAGTTTTGCGTCGGATTCGAAAATCTAGACTCACAGGAGAACGAGCATATGGTGCCCGAGGCAGCAATAGACCCTTCGAGACAAGTCGGCTGGAGGACGATGTATTGAATCGCGACGCAATTTGTGTGTTCCATCGTCATCAAGAGGCTCTGAACGTTACAATTCACTCTCAGTTTTGCGTCGGATTCGAAAATCTAGACTCACAGGAGAACGAGCATATGGTGCCCGAGGCAGCACTAGACCCTTGGAGACAAGTCGGCTGTAGGACGATGTATTGAATCGCGACGCAATTTGTGTGTTCCATCGTCATTAAGAGGCTCTGAACGTTACAATTAACTGTCAGTTTTGCATCGCATTCGAAAAACTAGACTCACAGGAGAACGACCATAAGGTGCCCGAGGCAGCAATAGACCCTTGGAGACAAGGCGGCTGGAGGACGATGTATTGAGACGCGACGCAATTTGTGTGTCCCATCGTCATTAACAGGCTCTGAACGTTACAATTAACTGTCAGTTTTGCATCGCATTCGAAAAACTAGACTCACAGGAGAACGACCATAAGGTGCCCGAGGCAGCAATAGACCCTTGGAGACAAGTCGGCTGTAGGACGATGTATTGAATCGCGACGCAATTTGTGTGTTCTATCGTCATTAAGAGGCTCTGAACCTTACAATTAACTGTCAGTTTTGCGTCGGATTCGAAAATCTAGACTCACCGATGAACGACCATAAGGTGCCCGAGGCAGCAATAGACCCTTCGAGACAAGTCGGCTGGAGGACGATGTATTGAATGGCGACGCAATTTGTGTGTTCCATCGTCAGTATCAGGCTCTGAACGTTACAATTAACCGTCAGTTTTGCGTCGTATTCTGAAAACTAGACTCAAAGGAGAACGACGATAAGGTGCCCGAGGCAGCACTAGACCCTTGGAGACAAGTCGGCTGTAGGACGATGTATTGAGTCGCGACGCAATTTGTGTGTCCCATCGTCATTAACAGGCTCTGAACGTTACAATTAACTGTCAGTTTTGCATCGCATACGAAAATCTAGACTCACAGGAGAACGAGCATATGGTGCCCGAGGCAGCAATAGACCCTTGGAGACAAGTCAGCTGTAGGACGATGTATTGAGTCGCGACGCAATTTGTGTGTCCCATCGTCATTAACAGGCTCTGAACGTTACAATTAACTGTCAGTTTTGCATCGCATTCGAAAAACTAGACTCACAGGAGAACGACCATAAGGTGCCGGAGGCAGAAATAGACCCTTGGAGACAAGTCGGCTGTAGGACGATGTATTGAATCGCGACGCAATTTGTGTGTTCCATCGTCATCAAGAGGCTCTGAACGTTACAATTCACTGTCAGTTTTGCGTCGGATTCTAAAAACTAGACTCACAGGAGAACGACGATAAGGTGCCCGAGGCAGCACTAGACCCTTGGAGACAAGTCGGCTGTAGGACGATGTACTGAATCGCGACGCAATTTGTGTGTTCCATCGTCATTAACAGGCTCTGAACGTTACAATTCACCGTCAGTTTTGCGTCGGATTCGAAAATCTAGACTCACAGGAGAACGACCATAAGGTGCCCGAGGCACCAATAGACACTTCGAGACAAGTCGGCTGGAGCACGATGTATTGAATCGCGACGCAAATTGTGTGTTCCATCGTCATTACGAGGCTCTGAACGTTACAATTAATTGTCAGTTTTGCGCCGGATTCGAAAAACTAGACTCATAGGACAACGACCAAGAGGTGCCAGGAGCAGCAATACTACCTCGGAGACAAGTCGGCTGGAGGACGATGTATTGAATCGCGACGCAATTTGTGTGTTCCATCGTCAGTATCAGGCTTTGAACGTTACAATTAATTGTCAGTTTTGCGCCGGATTCGAAAAACTAGACTCATAGGAGAACGACCAAGAGGTGCCAGGAGCAGCAATACTACCTCGGAGAGATGACGGCTGGAGGACGATGTATTGAATCGCGACGCAATTTGTGTGTTCCATCGTCAGTATCAGGCTCTGAACGTTACAATTAATTGTCAGTTTTGCGCCGGATTCGAAAAACTAGACTCATAGGAGAACGACCAAGAGGTGCCAGGAGCAGCAATACTACCTCGGAGACATGTCGGCTGGAGGACGATGTATTGAATCGCGACGCAATTTGTGTGTTCCATCGTCAGTATCAGGCTCTGAACGTTACAATTCACTGTCAGTTTTGCGTCGGATTCGAAAATCTAGACTCACAGGAGAACGACCATAAGGTGCCCGAGGCAGCAATAGACCCTTCGAGACAAGTCGGCTGGAGGACGATGTATTGAGTCGCGACGCAATTTGTGTGTCCCATCGTCATTAACAGGCTCTGATCGTTACAATTAACTGTCAGTTTTGCATCGCATTCGAAAATCTAGACTCACAGATGAACGACCATAAGGTGCACGAGGCAGCAATAGACCCTTCGAGACAAGTCGGCTGGAGGACGATGTATTGAATCGCGACGCAATTTGTGTGTTCCATCGTCATTAAGAGGCTCTGAACGTTACAATTAACTGTCAGTTTTGCATCGCATTCGAAAAACTAGACTCACAGGAGAACGACCATAAGGTGCCCGAGGCAGCAATAGACCCTTGGAGACAAGTCGGCTGTAGGACGATGTATTGAATCGCGACGCAATTTGTGTGTTCCATCGTCATTAAGAGGCTCTGAACCTTACAATTAACTGTCAGTTTTGCGTCGGATTCGAAAATCTAGACTCACCGATGAACGACCATAAGGTGCCCGAGGCAGCAATAGACCCTTCGAGACAAGTCGGCTGTAGGACGATGTATTGAATCCCGACGCAATTTGTGTGTTCCATCGTCATTAAGAGGCTCTGAACGTTACAATTAACTCTCAGTTTTGTGTCGGATTCGAAAATCTAGACTCACAGGAGAACGACCATAAGGTGCCCGAGGCAGCACTAGACCCTTGGAGACAAGTCGGCTGGAGGACGATGTATTGAATCGCGACGCAATTTGTGTGTTCCATCGTCATTAACGGGCTCTGAACGTTACAATTCACTGTCAGTTTTGCGTCGGATTCGAAAATCTAGACTCACAGGAGAACGAGCATATGGTGCCCGAGGCAGCAATAGACCCTTCGAGACAAGTCGGCTGGAGGACGATGTATTGAATCGCGACGCAATTTGTGTGTTCCATCGTCATCAAGAGGCTCTGAACGTTACAATTCACTCTCAGTTTTGCGTCGGATTCGAAAATCTAGACTCACAGGAGAACGAGCATATGGTGCCCGAGGCAGCACTAGACCCTTGGAGACAAGTCGGCTGTAGGACGATGTATTGAATCGCGACGCAATTTGTGTGTTCCATCGTCATTAAGAGGCTCTGAACGTTACAATTAACTGTCAGTTTTGCATCGCATTCGAAAAACTAGACTCACAGGAGAACGACCATAAGGTGCCCGAGGCAGCAATAGACCCTTGGAGACAAGGCGGCTGGAGGACGATGTATTGAGACGCGACGCAATTAGTGTGTCCCATCGTCATTAACAGGCTCTGAACGTTACAATTAACTGTCAGTTTTGCATCGCATTCGAAAAACTAGACTCACAGGAGAACGACCATAAGGTGCCCGAGGCAGCAATAGACCCTTGGAGACAAGTCTGCTGTAGGACGATGTATTGAATCGCGACGCAATTTGTGTGTTCCATCGTCATTAAGAGGCTCTGAACCTTACAATTAACTGTCAGTTTTGCGTCGGATTCGAAAATCTAGACTCACCGATGAACGACCATAAGGTGCCCGAGGCAGCAATAGACCCTTCGAGACAAGTCGGCTGGAGGACGATGTATTGAATGGCGACGCAATTTGTGTGTTCCATCGTAAGTATCAGGCTCTGAACGTTACAATTAACCGTCAGTTTTGCGTCGTATTCTGAAAACTAGACTCACAGGAGAACGACGATAAGGTGCCCGAGGCAGCACTAGACCCTTGGAGACAAGTCGGCTGTAGGACGATGTATTGAGTCGCGACGCAATTTGTGTGTCCCATCGTCATTAATAGGCTCTGAACGTTACAATTAACTGTCAGTTTTGCGTCGGATTCGAAAATCTAGACTCACAGGAGAACGAGCATATGGTGCCCGAGGCAGCACTAGACCCTTGGAGACAAGTCGGCTGTAGGACGATGTATTGAGTCGCGACGCAATTTGTGTGTCCCATCGTCATTAACAGGCTCTGAACGTTACAATTAACTGTCAGTTTTGCGTCGGATTCGAAAATCTAGACTCACAGGAGAACGACCAAGAGGTGCCAGGAGCAGCAATACTACCTCGGAGACATGTCGGCTGGAGGACGATGTATTGAATCGCGACGCAATTTGTGTGTTCCATCGTCAGTATCAGGCTCTGAACGTTACAATTCACTGTCAGTTTTGCGTCGGATTCGAAAATCTAGACTCACAGGAGAACGACCGTAAGGTGCCCGAGGTACCAATAGACCCTTGGAGACAAGTCGGCTGGAGGACGATGTATTGAATCGCGACGCAATTTGTGTGTTCCATCGTCATTAAGAGGCTCTGAACGTTACAATTAACTGTCAGTTTTGCATCGCATTCGAAAAACTAGACTCACAGGAGAACGACCATAAGGTGCCCGAGGCAGCAATAGACCCTTCGAGACAAGTCGGCTGGAGGACGATGTATTGAATCGCGACGCAATTTGTGTGTCCCATCGTCATTAACAGGCTCTGAACGTTACAATTAACTGTCAGTTTTGCATCGCATTCGAAAATCTAGACTCACAGGAGAACGAGCATATGGTGCCCGAGGCAGCACTAGACCCTTGGAGACAAGTCGGCTGTAGGACGATGTATTGAGTCGCGACGCAATTTGTGTGTCCCATCGTCATTAACAGGCTCTGAACGTTACAATTAACAGTCAGTTTTGCATCGCATTCGAAAAACTATACTCACAGGAGAACGACGATAAGGTGCCCGAGGCAGCACTAGACCCTTGGAGACAAGTCGGCTGTAGGACGATGTATTGAATCGCGACGCAATTTGTGTGTTCCATCGTCATTAACAGGCTCTGAACGTTACAATTCACCGTCAGTTTTGCGTCGGATTCGAAAATCTAGACTCACAGGAGAACGACCATAAGGTGCCCGAGGCACCAATAGACCCTTCGAGACAAGTCGGCTGGAGGACGATGTATTGAATCGCGACGCAATTTGTGTGTTCCATCGTCATTAAGAGGCACTGAACGTTACAATTAATTGTCAGTTTAACGCCGGATTCGAAAAACTAGACTCATAGGACAACGACCAAGAGGTGCCAGGAGCAGCAATACTACCTCGGAGACAAGTCGGCTGGAGGACGATGTATTGAATCGCGACGCAATTTGTGTGTTCCATCGTCAGTATCAGGCTCTGAACGTTACAATTAATTGTCAGTTTTGCATCGCATTCGAAAAACTAAACTCACAGGAGAACGACCATAAGGTGCCCGAGGCAGCAATAGACCCTTGGAGACAAGTCGGCTGGAGGACGATGTATTGAATCGCGACGCAATTTGTGTGTCCCATCGTCAGTATCAGGCTCTGAACGTTACAATTCACTGTCAGTTTTGCGTCGGATTCGAAAATCTAGACTCACAGGAGAACGAGCATATAGTGCCCGAGGCAGCACTAGACCCTTGGAGACAAGTCGGCTGTAGGACGATGTATTGAATCGCGACGCAATTTGTGTGTCCCATCGTCATTAACAGGCTCTGAACGTTACAATTAATTGTCAGTTTTGCGTCGTATTCGAAAAACTACACTCACAGGATAACGACCATAAGGTGCCCGAGGCAGCACTAGACCCTTGGAGACAAGTCGGCTGTAGGACGATGTATTGAATCGCGACGCAATTTGTGTGTTCCATCGTCATTAAGAGGCTCTGAACGTTACAATTAACTGTCAGTTTTGCGTCGGATTCGAAAAACTAGACTCACAGGAGAACGACCATAAGGTGCCCGAGGCAGCACTAGACCCTTGGAGACAAGTCGGCTGGAGGACGATGTATTGAATCGCGACGCAATTTGTGTGTTCCATCGTCATTAACAGGCTCTGAACGTTACAATTCACTGTCAGTTTTGCGTCGGATTCGAATATCTAGACTCACAGGAGAACGAGCATATGGTGCCCGAGGCAGCAATAGACCCTTCGAGACAAGTCGGCTGGAGGACGATGTATTGAATCGCGACGCAATTTGTGTGTTCCATCGTCATCAAGAGGCTCTGAACGTTACAATTCACTCTCAGTTTTGCGTCGGATTCGAAAATCTAGACTCACAGGAGAACGAGCATATGGTGCCCGAGGCAGCACTAGACCCTTGGAGACAAGTCGGCTGTAGGACGATGTATTGAATCCCGACGCAATTTGTGTGTTCCATCGTCATTAAGAGGCTCTGAACGTTACAATTAACTCTCAGTTTTGTGTCGGATTCGAGAATCTAGACTCACAGGAGAACGACCATAAGGTGCCCGAGGCAGCACTAGACCCTTGGAGACAAGTCGGCTGGAGGACGATGTATTGAATCGCGACGCAATTTGTGTGTTCCATCGTCATTAACGGGCTCTGAACGTTACAATTCACTGTCAGTTTTGCGTCGGATTCGAAAATCTAGAGTCACAGGAGAACGACCATAAGGTGCCCGAGGCAGCAATAGACCCTTGGAGACAAGTCGGCTGTAGGACGATGTATTGAATCGCGACGCAATTTGTGTGTTCCATCGTCATTAAGAGGCTCTGAACCTTACAATTAACTGTCAGTTTTGCGTCGGATTCGAAAATCTAGACTCACCGATGAACGACCATAAGGTGCCCGAGGCAGCAATAGACCCTTCGAGACAAGTCGGCTGGAGGACGATGTATTGAATGGCGACGCAATTTGTGTGTTCCATCGTCAGTATCAGGCTCTGAACGTTACAATTAACCGTCAGTTTTGCGTCGTATTCTGAAAACTAGACTCACAGGAGAACGACGATAAGGTGCCCGAGGCAGCACTAGACCCTTGGAGACAAGTCGGCTGTAGGACGATGTATTGAGTCGCGACGCAATTTGTGTGTCCCATCGTCATTAACAGGCTCTGAACGTTACAATTAACTGTCAGTTTTGCATCGCATACGAAAATCTAGACTCACAGGAGAACGAGCATATGGTGCCCGAGGCAGCACTAGACCCTTGGAGACAAGTCAGCTGTAGGACGATGTATTGAGTCGCGACGCAATTTGTGTGTCCCATCGTCATTAACAGGCTCTGAACGTTACAATTAACTGTCAGTTTTGCATCGCATTCGAAAAACTAGACTCACAGGAGAACGACCATAAGGTGCCGGAGGCAGCAATAGACCCTTGGAGACAAGTCGGCTGTAGGACGATGTATTGAATCGCGACGCAATTTGTGTGTTCCATCGTCATCAAGAGGCTCTGAACGTTACAATTCACTCTCAGTTTTGCGTCGGATTCGAAAAACTAGACTCACAGGAGAACGACGATAAGGTGCCCGAGGCAGCACTAGACCCTTGGAGACAAGTCGGCTGTAGGACGATGTACTGAATCGCGACGCAATTTGTGTGTTCCATCGTCATTAACAGGCTCTGAACGTTACAATTCACCGTCAGTTTTGCGTCGGATTCGAAAATCTAGACTCACAGGAGAACGACCATAAGGTGCCGGAGGCACCAATAGACACTTCGAGACAAGTCGGCTGGAGCACGATGTATTGAATCGCGACGCAAATTGTGTGTTCCATCGTCATTACGAGGCTCTGAACGTTACAATTAATTGTCAGTTTTGCGCCGGATTCGAAAAACTAGACTCATAGGACAACGACCAAGAGGTGCCAGGAGCAGCAATACTACCTCGGAGACAAGTCGGCTGGAGGACGATGTATTGAATCGCGACGCAATTTGTGTGTTCCATCGTCAGTATCAGGCTTTGAACGTTACAATTAATTGTCAGTTTTGCGCCGGATTCGAAAAACTAGACTCATAGGAGAACGACCAAGAGGTGCCAGGAGCAGCAATACTACCTCGGAGAGATGACGGCTGGAGGACGATGTATTGAATCGCGACGCAATTTGTGTGTTCCATTGTCAGTATCAGGCTCTGAACGTTACAATTAATTGTCAGTTTTGCGCCGGATTCGAAAAACTAGACTCATAGGAGAACGACCAAGAGGTGCCAGGAGCAGCAATACTACCTCGGAGACATGTCCGCTGGAGGACGATGTATTGAATCGCGACGCAATTTGTGTGTTCCATCGTCAGTATCAGGCTCTGAACGTTACAATTCACTGTCAGTTTTGCGTCGGATTCGAAAATCTAGACTCACAGGAGAACGACCATAAGGTGCCCGAGGCAGCACTAGACCCTTGGAGACAAGTCGGCTGTAGGACGATGTATTGAGTCGCGACGCAATTTGTGTGTCCCATCGTCATTAACAGGCTCTGATCGTTACAATTAACTGTCAGTTTTGCATCGCATTCGAAAATCTAGACTCACAGATGAACGACCATAAGGTGCACGAGGCAGCAATAGACCCTTCGAGACAAGTCGGCTGGAGGACGATGTATTGAATCGCGACGCAATTTGTGTGTTCCATCGTCATTAAGAGGCTCTGAACGTTACAATTAACTGTCAGTTTTGCATCGCATTCAAAAAACTAGACTCACAGGAGAACGACCATAAGGTGCCCGAGGCAGCAATAGACCCTTGGAGACAAGTCGGCTGTAGGACGATGTATTGAATCGCGACGCAATTTGTGTGTTCCATCGTCATTAAGAGGCTCTGAACCTTACAATTAACTGTCAGTTTTGGGTCGGATTCGAAAATCTAGACTCACCGATGAACGACCATAAGGTGCCCGAGGCAGCAATAGACCCTTCGAGACAAGTCGGCTGTAGGACGATGTATTGAATCCCGACGCAATTTGTGTGTTCCATCGTCATTAAGAGGCTCTGAAAGTTACAATTAACTCTCAGTTTTGTGTCGGATTCGAAAATCTAGACTCACAGGAGAACGACCATAAGGTGCCCGAGGCAGCACTAGACCCTTGGAGACAAGTCGGCTGGAGGACGATGTATTGAATCGCGACGCAATTTGTGTGTTCCATCGTCATTAACGGGCTCTGAACGTTACAATTCACTGTCAGTTTTGCGTCGGATTCGAAAATCTAGACTCACAGGAGAACGAGCATATGGTGCCCGAGGCAGCAATAGACCCTTCGAGACAAGTCGGCTGGAGGACGATGTATTGAATCGCGACGCAATTTGTGTGTTCCATCGTCATCAAGAGGCTCTGAACGTTACAATTCACTCTCAGTTTTGCGTCGGATTCGAAAATCTAGACTCACAGGAGAACGAGCATATGGTGCCCGAGGCAGCACTAGACCCTTGGAGACAAGTCGGCTGTAGGACGATGTATTGAATCGCGACGCAATTTGTGTGTTCCATCGTCATTAAGAGGCTCTGAACCTTACAATTAACTGTCAGTTTTGCGTCGGATTCGAAAATCTAGACTCACCGATGAACGACCATAAGGTGCCCGAGGCAGCAATAGACCCTTCGAGACAAGTCGGCTGGAGGACGATGTATTGAATGGCGACGCAATTTGTGTGTTCCATCGTCAGTATCAGGCTCTGAACGTTACAATTAACCGTCAGTTTTGCGTCGTATTCTGAAAACTAGACTCACAGGAGAACGACGATAAGGTGCCCGAGGCAGCACTAGACCCTTGGAGACAAGTCGGCTGTAGGACGATGTATTGAGTCGCGACGCAATTTGTGTGTCCCATCGTCATTAATAGGCTCTGAACGTTACAATTAACTGTCAGTTTTGCGTCGGATTCGAAAATCTAGACTCACAGGAGAACGAGCATATGGTGCCCGAGGCAGCACTAGACCCTTGGAGACAAGTCGGCTGTAGGACGATGTATTGAGTCGCGACGCAATTTGTGTGTCCCATCGTCATTAACAGGCTCTGAACGTTACAATTAACTGTCAGTTTTGCGTCGGATTCGAAAATCTAGACTCACAGGAGAACGACCAAGAGGTGCCAGGAGCAGCAATACTACCTCGGAGACATGTCGGCTGGAGGACGATGTATTGAATCGCGACGCAATTTGTGTGTTCCATCGTCAGTATCAGGCTCTGAACGTTACAATTCACTGTCAGTTTTGCGTCGGATTCGAAAATCTAGACTCACAGGAGAACGACCGTAAGGTGCCCGAGGTACCAATAGACCCTTGGAGACAAGTCGGCTGGAGGACGATGTATTGAATCGCGACGCAATTTGTGTGTTCCATCGTCATTAAGAGGCTCTGAACGTTACAATTAACTGTCAGTTTTGCATCGCATTCGAAAAACTAGACTCACAGGAGAACGACCATAAGGTGCCCGAGGCAGCAATAGACCCTTCGAGACAAGTCGGCTGGAGGACGATGTATTGAATCGCGACGCAATTTGTGTGTCCCATCGTCATTAACAGGCTCTGAACGTTACAATTAACTGTCAGTTTTGCATCGCATTCGAAAATCTAGACTCACAGGAGAACGAGCATATGGTGCCCGAGGCAGCACTAGACCCTTGGAGACAAGTCGGCTGTAGGACGATGTATTGAGTCGCGACGCAATTTGTGTGTCCCATCGTCATTAACAGGCTCTGAACGTTACAATTAACTGTCAGTTTTGCATCGCATTCGAAAAACTATACTCACAGGAGAACGACGATAAGGTGCCCGAGGCAGCACTAGACCCTTGGAGACAAGTCGGCTGTAGGACGATGTATTGAATCGCGACGCAATTTGTGTGTTCCATCGTCATTAACAGGCTCTGAACGTTACAATACACCGTCAGTTTTGCGTCGGATTCGAAAATCTAGACTCACAGGAGAACGACCATAAGGTGCCCGAGGCACCAATAGACCCTTCGAGACAAGTCGGCTGGAGGACGATGTATTGAATCGCGACGCAATTTGTGTGTTCCATCGTCATTAAGAGGCACTGAACGTTACAATTAATTGTCAGTTTTGCGCCGGATTCGAAAAACTAGACTCATAGGACAACGACCAAGAGGTGCCAGGAGCAGCAATACTACCTCGGAGACAAGTCGGCTGGAGGACGATGTATTGAATCGCGACGCAATTTGTGTGTTCCATCGTCAGTATCAGGCTCTGAACGTTACAATTAATTGTCAGTTTTGCATCGCATTCGAAAAACTAAACTCACAGGAGAACGACCATAAGGTGCCCGAGGCAGCAATAGACCCTTGGAGACAAGTCGGCTGGAGGACGATGTATTGAATCGCGACGCAATTTGTGTGTCCCATCGTCAGTATCAGGCTCTGAACGTTACAATTCACTGTCAGTTTTGCGTCGGATTCGAAAATCTAGACTCACAGGAGAACGAGCATATGGTGCCCGAGGCAGCACTAGACCCTTGGAGACAAGTCGGCTGTAGGACGATGTATTGAATCGCGACGCAATTTGTGTGTCCCATCGTCATTAACAGGCTCTGAACGTTACAATTAATTGTCAGTTTTGCGTCGTATTCGAAAAACTAGACTCACAGGATAACGACCATAAGGTGCCCGAGGCAGCACTAGACCCTTGGAGACAAGTCGGCTGTAGGACGATGTATTGAATCGCGACGCAATTTGTGTGTTCCATCGTCATTAAGAGGCTCTGAACGTTACAATTAACTGTCAGTTTTGCGTCGGATTCGAAAAACTAGACTCACAGGAGAACGACCATAAGGTGCCCGAGGCAGCACTAGACCCTTGGAGACAAGTCGGCTGGAGGACGATGTATTGAATCGCGACGCAATTTGTGTGTTCCATCGTCATTAACAGGCTCTGAACGTTACAATTCACTGTCAGTTTTGCGTCGCATTCGAAAATCTAGACTCACAGGAGAACGAGCATATGGTGCCCGAGGCAGCAATAGACCCTTCGAGAAAAGTCGGCTGGAGGACGATGTATTGAATCGCGACGCAATTTGTGTGTTCCATCGTCATCAAGAGGCTCTGAACGTTACAATTCACTCTCAGTTTTGCGTCGGATTCGAAAATCTAGACTCACAGGAGAACGAGCATATGGTGCCCGAGGCAGCACTAGACCCTTGGAGACAAGTCGGCTGTAGGACGATGTATTGAATCGCGACGCAATTTGTGTGTTCCATCGTCATTAAGAGGCTCTGAACGTTACAATTAACTGTCAGTTTTGCATCGCATTCGAAAAACTAGACTCACAGGAGAACGACCATAAGGTGCCCGAGGCAGCAATAGACCCTTGGAGACAAGTCGGCTGGAGGGCGATGTATTGAGACGTGACGCAATTTGTGTGTCCCATCGTCATTAACAGGCTCTGAACGTTACAATTAACAGTCAGTTTTGCATCGCATTCGAAAAACTAGACTCACAGGAGAACGACCATAAGGTGCCCGAGGCAGCAATAGACCCTTGGAGACAAGTCGGCTGTAGGACGATGTATTGAGTCGCGACGCAATTTGTGTGTCCCATCGTCATTAACAGGCTCTGAACGTTACAATTAACTGTCAGTTTTGCGTCGGATTCGAAAATCTAGACATACAGGAGAACGAGCATATGGTGCCCGAGGCAGCACTAGACCCTTGGAGACAAGTCGGCTGTAGGACGATGTATTAAGTCGCGACGCAATTTGTGTGTCCCATCGTCATTAACAAGCTCTGAACGTTCAATTAACTGTCAGTTTTGCGTCGGATTCGAAAATCTAGACTCACAGGAGAACGACCATAAGGTGCCCGAGGCAGCAATAGACCCTTGGAGACAAGTCGGCTGGAGGACGATGTATTGAATCGCGACGCAATTTGTGTGTCCCATCGTCATTAAGAGGCTTGAACCTTACAATTAACTGTCAGTTTTGCGTCGGATTCGAAAATCTAGACTCACCGATGAACGACCATAAGGTGCCCGAGGCAGCAATAGACCCTTCGAGACAATTCGGCTGGAGGACGATGTATTGTATCGCGACGCAATTTGTGTGTTCCATCGTCAGTATCAGGCTCTGAACGTTACAATTAACCGTCAGTTTTGCGTCGTATTCTGAAAACTAGACTCACAGGAGAACGACGATAAGGTGCCCGAGGCAGCACTAGACCCTTGGAGACAAGTCGGCTGTAGGACGATGTATTGAGTCGCGACGCAATTTGTGTGTCCCATCGTCATTAACAGGCTCTGAACGTTACAATTAACTGTCAGTTTTGCGTCGGATTCGAAAATCTAGACTCACAGGAGAACGAGCATATGGTGCCCGAGGCAGCACTAGACCCTTGGAGACAAGTCGGCTGTAGGACGATGTATTAAGTCGCGACGCAATTTGTGTGTCCCATCGTCATTAACAAGCTCTGAACGTTCAATTAACTGTCAGTTTTGCGTCGGATTCGAAAATCTAGACTCACAGGAGAACGACCATAAGGTGCCCGAGGCAGCAATAGACCCTTGGAGACAAGTCGGCTGGAGGACGATGTATTGAATCGCGACGCAATTTGTGTGTCCCATCGTCATTAAGAGGCTCTGAACGTTACAATTAACTCTCAGTTTTGTGTCGGATTCGAAAATCTAGACTCACAGGAGAACGACCATAAGGTGCCCGAGGCAGCACTAGACCCTTGGAGACAAGTCGGCTGGAGGACGATGTATTGAATCGCGACGCAATTTGTGTGTTCCATCGTCAGTATCAGGCTCTGAACGTTACAATTAATTGTCACTTTTGCATCGCATTCGAAAAACTAGACTTACAGGAGAACGACCATAAGGTGCCCGAGGCACCAATAGACCCTTCGAGACAATCCGTCTCGAGGACGATGTATTGAATCGCGACGCAATTTGTGTGTTCCATCGTCAGTATCAGGCTCTGAACGTTACAATTCACTGTCAGTTTTGCGTCGGATTCGAAAATCTAGACTCACAGGAGAACGACCATAAGGTGCCCGAGGCAGCAATAGACCCTTCGAGACAAGTCGGCTGGAGGACGATGTATTGAGTCGCGACGCAATTTGTGTGTCCCATCGTCATTAACAGGCTCTGATCGTTACAATTAACTGTCAGTTTTGCATCGCATTCGAAAATCTAGACTCACAGATGAACAGATAAGGTGCCCGAGGCAGCAATAGACCCTTCGAGACAAGTCGGCTGTAGGACGATGTATTGAATCGCGACGCAATTTGTGTGTTCCATCGTCATTAAGAGGCTCTGAACGTTACAATTAACTGTCAGTTTTGCATCGCATTCGAAAAACTAGACTCACAGGAGAACGACCATAAGGTGCCCGAGGCAGCAATAGACCCTTGGAGACAAGTCGGCTGTAGGACGATGTATTGAATCGCGACGCAATTTGTGTGTTCCATCGTCATTAACAGGCTCTGAACCTTACAATTAACTGTCAGTTTTGCGTCGGATTCGAAAATCTAGATTCACCGATGAACGACCATAAGGTGCCCGAGGCAGCAATAGACCCTTCGAGACAAGTCGGCTGTAGGACGATGTATTGAATCGCGACGCAATTTGTGTGTTCCATCGTCATTAAGAGGCTCTGAACGTTACAATTAACTGTCAGTTTTGCGTCGGATTCGAAAATCTAGACTCACAGGAGAACGACCATAAGGTGCCCGAGGCAGCACTAGACCCTTGGAGACAAGTCGGCTGGAGGACGATGTATTGAATCGCGACGCAATTTGTGTGTTCCATCGTCATTAACAGGCTCTGAACGTTACAATTCACTGTCAGTTTTGCGTCGGATTCGAAAATCTAGACTCACAGGAGAACGAGCATATGGTGCCCGAGGCAGCAATAGACCCTTCGAGACAAGTCGGCTGGAGGACGATGTATTGAATCGCGACGCAATTTGTGTGTTCCATCGTCATCAAGAGGCTCTGATCGTTACAATTAACTGTCAGTTTTGCATCGCATTCGAAAATCTAGACTCACAGATGAACAGATAAGGTGCCCGAGGCAGCAATAGACCCTTCGAGACAAGTCGGCTGTAGGACGATGTATTGAATCGCGACGCAATTTGTGTGTTCCATCGTCATTAAGAGGCTCTGAACGTTACAATTAACTGTCAGTTTTGCGTCGGATTCGAAAATCTAGACTCACAGGAGAACGACCATAAGGTGCCCGAGGCAGCACTAGACCCTTGGAGACAAGTCGGCTGTAGGACGATGTATTGAATCGCGACGCAATTTGTGTGTTCCATCGTCATTAACAGGCTCTGAACGTTACAATTCACTGTCAGTTTTGCGTCGGATTCGAAAATCTAGACTCACAGGAGAACGAGCATATGGTGCCCGAGGCAGCAATAGACCCTTCGAGACAAGTCGGCTGGAGGACGATGTATTGAATCGCGACGCAATTTGTGTGTTCCATCGTCATCAAGAGGCTCTGAACGTTACATTCACTCTCAGTTTTGCGTCGGATTCGAAAATCTAGACTCACAGGAGAACGAGCATATGGTGCCCGAGGCAGCACTAGACCCTTGGAGACAAGTCGGCTGTAGGACGATGTATTGAATCGCGACGCAATTTGTGTGTTCCATCGTCATTAAGAGGCTCTGAACATTACAATTAACTGTCAGTTTTGCATCGCATTCGAAAAACTAGACTCACAGGAGAACGACCATAAGGTGCCCGAGGCAGCAATAAACACTTGGAGACAAGGCGGCTGGAGGACGATGTATTGAGACGCGACGCAATTTGTGTGTCCCATCGTCATTAACAGGCTCTGAACGTTACAATTAACTGTCAGTTTTGCATCGCATTCGAAAAACTAGACTCACAGGAGAACGACCATAAGGTGCCCGAGGCAGCAATAGACCCTTGGAGACAAGTCGGCTGTAGGACGATGTATTTAATCGCGACGCAATTTGTGTGTTCCATCGTCAGTATCAGGCTCTGAACGTTACAATTAACCGTCAGTTTTGCGTCGTATTCTGAAAACTAGACTCACAGGAGAACGACGATAAGGTGCCCGAGGCAGCACTAGACCCTTGGAGACAAGGCGGCTGTAGGACGATGTATTGAGTCGCGACGCAATTTGTGTGTCCCATCGTCATTAACAGGCTCTGAACGTTACAATTAACTGTCAGTTTTGCGTCGGATTCGAAAATCTAGACTCACAGGAGAACGAGCATATGGTGCCCGAGGCAGCACTAGACCCTTGGAGACAAGTCGGCTGTAGGACGATGTATTGAGTCGCGACGCAATTTGTGTGTCCCATCGTCATTAACAGGCTCTGAACGTTACAATTAACTGTCAGTTTTGCGTCGGATTCGAAAATCTAGACTCACAGGAGAACGACCATAAGGTGCCCGAGGCAGCAATAGACCCTTGGAGACAAGTCGGCTGGAGGACGATGTATTGAATCGCGACGCAATTTGTGTGTTCCATCGTCATTAAGAGGCTCTGAACGTTACAATTAATTGTCAGTTTTGCGCCGGATTCGAAAAACTAGACTCATAGGAGAACGACCAAGAGGTGCCAGGAGCAGCAATACTACCTCGGAGACAAGTCGGCTGGAGGACGATGTATTGAATCGCGACGCAATTTGTGTGTTCCATCGTCAGTATCAGGCTCTGAACGTTACAATTAATTGTCAGTTTTGCATCGCATTCGAAAAACTAGACTCACAGGAGAACGACCATAAGGTGCCCGAGGCACCAATAGACCCTTCGAGACAAGTCGGCTGGAGGACGATGTATTGAATCGCGACGCAATTTGTGTGTTCCATCGTCATTAAGAGGCTCTGAACGTTACAATTAATTGTCAGTTTTGCGCCGGATTCGAAAAACTAGACTCATAGGAGAACGACCAAGAGGTGCCAGGAGCAGCAATACTACCTCGGAGACATGTCGGCTGGAGGACGATGTATTGAATCGCGACGCAATTTGTGTGTTCCATCGTCAGTATCAGGCTCTGAACGTTACAATTCACTGTCAGTTTTGCGTCGGATTCGAAAAACTAGACTCACAGGAGAACGACCATAAGGTGCCCGAGGCAGCACTAGACCCTTGGAGACAAGTCGGCTGTAGGACGATGTATTGAATCGCGACGCAATTTGTGTGTTCCATCGTCATTAAGAGGCTCTGAACGTTACAATTAACTGTCAGTTTTGCGTCGGATTCGAAAAACTAGACTCACAGGAGAACGACCATAAGGTGCCCGAGGCAGCAATAGACCCTTGGAGACAAGTCGGCAGGAGGACGATGTATTGAATCGCGACGCAATTTGTGTGTCCCATCGTCATTAACAGGCTCTGAACGTTACAATAAATTGTCAGTCTTGCGTCGGATTCGAAAAACTAGACTCACAGGAGAACGACGATAAGGTGCCCGAGGCAGCTATAGACCCTTGGAGACAAGTCGGCTGGAGGACGATGTATTGAATCGCGACGCAATTTCTGTGTTCCATCGTCATTTAGAGGCTCTGAACCTTACAATTGACTGTCAGTTTTTCGTCGGATTCGAAAATCTGGACTCACAGAAGAACGACCATAAGGTGCCCGAGGCAGCACTAGACCCTTGGAGACAAGTCGGCTGGAGTACGATGTATTGATTCGCGACGCAAATTGTGTGTTCCACCGTTATTAACAGGCTCTGAACGTTACAATTCACTGTCAGTTTTGCGTCGGATTCGAAAATCTAGACTCACAGGAGAACGAGCATATGGTGCCCGAGGCAGCAATAGACCCTTCGAGACAAGTCGGCTGGAGGACGATGTATTGTATCGCGACGCAATTTGTGTGTCCCATCGTCATTAACAGGCTCTGAACGTTACAATTCACTCTCAGTTTTGCGTCGGATTCGAAAATCTAGACTCACCGATGAACGACCATAAGGTGCCCGAGGCAGCAATAGACCCTTCGAGACAAGTCGGCTGTAGGACGATGTATTGAATCGCGACGCAATTTGTGTGTTCCATCGTCATTAAGAGGCTCTGAACGTTACAATTAACTGTCAGTTTTGCATCGCATTCGAAAAACTAGACTCACAGGAGAACGACCATAAGGTGCCCGAGGCAGCAATAGACCCTTGGAGAAAAGTCGGCTGGAGGACGATGTATTGAATCGCAACGCAATTTGTATGTCCCATCGTCATTAACAGGCTCTGAACGTTACAATTAACTGTCAGTTTTGCATCGCATTCGAAAATCTAGACTCACAGGAGAACGAGCATATGGTGCCCGAGGCAGCACTAGACCCTTGGAGACAAGTCGGCTGTAGGACGATGTATTGAGTCGCGACGCAAATTGTGTGTCCCATCGTCATTTACAGGCTCTGAACGTTACAATTAACTGTCAGTTTTGCATCGCATTCGAAAAACTAGACTCACAGGAGAACGACCATAAGGTGCCGGAGGCAGCAATAGACCCTTGGAGACAAGTCGGCTGTAGGGCGATGTATTGAGTCGCGACGCAATTTGTGTGTCCCATCGTCATTAACAGGCTCTGAACGTTACAATTAACTGTCAGTTTTGCGTCGGATTCGAAAATCTAGACTCACAGGAGAACGAGCATATGGTGCCCGAGGCAGCACTAGACCCTTGAAGACAAGTCGGCTGTAGGACGATGTATTGCGTCGCGACGCAATTTGTGTGTCCCATCGTCATTAACAGGCTCTGAACGTTACAATTAACTGTCAGTTTTGCGTCGGATTCGAAAAACTAGACTCACAGGAGAACGACCATAAGGTGCCCGAGGCAGCAATAGACCCTTGGAGACAAGTCGGCTGGAGGACGATGTATTGAATCGCGACGCAATTTGTGTGTTCCACCGTCATTAAGAGGCTCTGAACGTTACAATTAATTGTCAGTTTTGCGCCGGATTCGAAAAACTAGACTCATAGGAGAACGACCAAGAGGTGCCAGGAGCAGCAATACTACCTCGGAGACATGTCGGCTGGAGGACGATGTATTGAATCGCGACGCAATTTGTGTGTTCCATCGTCAGTATCAGGCTCTGAACGTTACAATTAATTGTCAGTTTTGCATCGCATTCGAAAAACTAGACTCACAGGAGAACGACCATAAGGTGCCCGAGGCACCAATAGACCCTTCGAGACAAGTCGGCTGGAGGACGATGTATTGAATCGCGACGCAATTTGTGTGTTCCATCGTCATTAAGAGGCTCTGAACGTTACAATTAATTGTCAGTTTTGCGCCGGATTCGAAAAACTAGACTCATAGGAGAACGACCAAGAGGTGCCAGGAGCAGCAATACTACCTCGGAGACATGTCGGCTGGAGGACGATGTATTGAATCGCGACGCAATTTGTGTGTTCCATCGTCAGTATCAGGCTCTGAACGTTACAATTCACTGTCAGTTTTGCGTCGGATTCGAAAATCTAGACTCACAGGAGAACGACCATAAGGTGCCCGAGGCACCAATAGACCCTTCGAGACAAGTCGGCTGGAGGACGATGTATAGAATCGCGACGCAATTTGTGTGTTCCATCGTCATTAAGAGGCTCTGAACGTTACAATTAATTGTCAGTTTTGCGCCGGATTCGAAAAACTAGACTCATAGGAGAACGACCAAGAGGTGCCAGGAGCAGCAATACTACCTCGGAGACATGTCGGCTGGAGGACGATGTATTGAATCGCGACGCAATTTGTGTGTTCCATCGTCAGTATCAGGCTCTGAACGTTACAATTCACTGTCAGTTTTGCGTCGGATTCGAAAATCTAGACTCACCGGAGAACGACCATAAGGTGCCCGAGGCAGCAATAGACCCTTGGAGACAAGTCGGCTGGAGGTCGATGTATTGAATCGCGACGCAATTTGTGTGTTCCATCGTCATTAAGAGGCTCTGAACGTTACAATTAACTGTCAGTTTTGCATCGCATTCGAAAAACTAGACTCACAGGAGAACGACCATAAGGTGCCCGAGGCACCAATAGACCCTTCGAGACAAGTCGGCTGGAGGACGATGTATTGAATCGCGACGCAATTTGTGTGTTCCATCGTCATTAAGAGGCTCTGAACGTTACAATTAATTGTCAGTTTTGCGCCGGATTCGAAAAACTAGACTCATAGGAGAACGACCAAGAGGTGCCGGGAGCAGCAATACTACCTCGGAGACATGTCGGCTGGAGGACGATGTATTGTATCGCGACGCAATTTGTGTGTTCCATCGTCATCGAGAGGCAATGAACGTTACAATTCACTCTCAGTTTTGCGTCGGATTCGAAAATCTAGACTCACCGATGAACGACCATAAGGTGCCCGAGGCAGCAATAGACCCTTCGAGACAAGTCGGCTGTAGGACGATGTATTGAATCGCGACGCAATTTGTGTGTTCCATCGTCATTACGAGGCTCTGAACCTTACAATTAACTGTCAGTTTTGCGTCGGATTCGAAAATCTAGACTCACCGATGAACGACCATAAGGTGCCCGAGGCAGCAATAGACCCTTCGAGACAAGACGGCTGTAGGACGATGTATTGAGTCGCGACGCAATTTGTGTGTCCCATCGTCATTAACAGGCTCTGAACGTTACAATTAACTGTCAGTTTTGCGTCGGATTCGAAAAACTAGACTCACAGGAGAACGACCATAAGGTGCCCGAGGCAGCAATAGACCCTTGGAGACAAGTCGGCTGGAGGACGATGTATTGAGACGCGACGCAATTTGTGTGTCCCATCGTCATTAACAGGCTCTGAACGTTACTATTAACTGTCAGTTTTGCATCGCATTCGAAAAACTAGACTCACAGGAGAACGACCATAAGGTGCCCGAGGCAGCAATAGACCCTTGGAGACAAGTCGGCTGTAGGACGATGTATTGAATCGCGACGCAATTTGTGTGTTCCATCGTCATTACGAGGCTCTGAACCTTACAATTAACTGTCAGTTATGCGTCGGATTCGAAAATCTAGACTCACCGATGAACGACCATAAGGTGCCCGAGGCAGCAATAGACCCTTCGGGACAAGTCGGCTGGAGGACGATGTATTGAATGGCGACGCAATTTGTGTGTTCCATCGTCAGTATCAGGCTCTGAACGTTACAATTAACCGTCAGTTTTGCGTCGTATTCTGAAAACTAGACTCACAGGAGAACGACGATAAGGTGCCCGAGGCAGCACTAGACCCTTGGAGACAAGTCGGCTGTAGGACGATGTATTGAGTCGCGACGCAATTTGTGTGTCCCATCGTCATTAACAGGCTCTGAACGTTACAATTAACTGTCAGTTTTGCGTCGGATTCGAAAATCTAGACTCACAGGAGAACGAGCATATGGTGCCCGAGGCAGCACTAGACCCTTGGAGACAAGTCGGCTGTAGGACGATGTATTGAGTCGCGACGCAATTTGTGTGTCCCATCGTCATTAACAGGCTCTGAACGTTACAATTAACTGTCAGTTTTGCGTCGGATTCGAAAATCTAGACTCACAGGAGAACGACCATAAGGTGCCCGAGGCAGCAATAGACCCTTGGAGACAAGTCGGCTGGAGGACGATGTATTGAATCGCGACGCAATTTGTGTGTTCCATCGTCATTAAGAGGCTCTGAACGTTACAATTAATTGTCAGTTTTGCGCCGGATTCGAAAAACTAGACTCATAGGAGAACGACCAAGAGGTGCCAGGAGCAGCAATACTACCTCGGAGACATGTCGGCTGGAGGACGATGTATTGAATCGCGACGCAATTTGTGTGTTCCATCGTCAGTATCAGGCTCTGAACGTTACAATTCACTGTCAGTTTTGCGTTGGATTCGAAAATCTAGACTCACAGGAGAACGAGCATATGGTGCCCGAGGCAGCAATAGACCCTTCGAGACAAGTCGGCTGGAGGACGATGTATTGTATCGCGACGCAATTTGTGTGTTCCATCGTCATCGAGAGGCAATGAACGTTACAATTCACTCTCAGTTTTGCGTCGGATTCGAAAATCTAGACTCACCGATGAACGACCATAAGGTGCCCGAGGCAGCAATAGACCCTTCGAGACAAGTCGGCTGTAGGACGATGTATTGAATCGCGACGCAATTTGTGTGTTCCATCGTCATTAAGAGGCTCTGAACGTTACAATTAACTGTCAGTTTTGCATCGCATTCGAAAAACTAGACTCACAGGAGAACGACCATAAGGTGCCCGAGGCAGCAATAGACCCTTGGAGACAAGTCGGCTGGAGGACGATGTATTGAATCGCGACGCAATTTGTGTGTCCCATCGTCATTAACAGGCTCTGAACGTTACAATTAACTGTCAGTTTTGCATCGCATTCGAAAATCTAGACTCACAGGAGAACGAGCATATGGTGCCCGAGGCAGCACTAGACCCTTGGAGACAAGTCGGCTGTAGGACGATGTATTGAGTCGCGACGCAATTTGTGTGTCCCATCGTCATTTACAGGCTCTGAACGTTACAATTAACTGTCAGTTTTGCATCGCATTCGAAAAACTAGACTCACAGGAGAACGACCATAAGGTGCCGGAGGCAGCAATAGACCCTTGGAGACAAGTCGGCTGTAGGACGATGTATTGAGTCGCGACGCAATTTGTGTGTTCCATCGTCATTAACAGGCTCTGAACGTTACAATTAACTGTCAGTTTTGCGTCGGATTCGAAAATCTAGACTCACAGGAGAACGAGCATATGGTGCCCGAGGCAGCACTAGACCCTTGAAGACAAGTCGGCTGTAGGACGATGTATTGAGTCGCGACGCAATTTGTGTGTCCCATCGTCATTAACAGGCTCTGAACGTTACAATTAACTGTCAGTTTTGCGTCGGATTCGAAAAACTAGCCTCACAGGAGAACGACCATGAGGTGCCCGAGGCAGCAATAGACCCTTGGAGACAAGTCGGCTGGAGGACGATGTATTGAATCGCGACGCAATTTGTGTGTTCCACCGTCATTAAGAGGCTCTGAACGTTACAATTAATTGTCAGTTTTGCGCCGGATTCGAAAAACTAGACTCATAGGAGAACGACCAAGAGGTGCCAGGAGCAGCAATACTACCTCGGAGACAAGTCGGCTGGAGGACGATGTATTGAATCGCGACGCAATTTGTGTGTTCCATCGTCAGTATCAGGCTCTGAACGTTACAATTAATTGTCAGTTTTGCATCGCATTCGAAAAACTAGACTCACAGGAGAACGACCATAAGGTGCCCGAGGCACCAATAGACCCTTCGAGACAAGTCGGCTGGAGGACGATGTATTGAATCGCGACGCAATTTGTGTGTTCCATCGTCATTAAGAGGCTCTGAACGTTACAATTAATTGTCAGTTTTGCGCCGGATTCGAAAAACTAGACTCATAGGAGAACGACCAAGAGGTGCCAGGAGCAGCAATACTACCTCGGAGACATGTCGGCTGGAGGACGATGTATTGAATCGCGACGCAATTTGTGTGTTCCATCGTCAGTATCAGGCTCTGAACGTTACAATTCACTGTCAGTTTTGCGTCGGATTCGAAAATCTAGACTCACAGGAGAACGACCATAAGGTGCCCGAGGCTGCAATAGACCCTTGGAGACAAGTCGGCTGGAGGACGATGTATTGAATCGCGACGCAATTTGTGTGTTCCATCGTCAGTATCAGGCTCTGAACGTTACAATAATTGTCAGTTTTGCATCGCATTCGAAAAACTAGACTCACAGGAGAACGACCATAAGGTGCCCGAGGCACCAATAGACCCTTCGAGACAAGTCGGCTGGAGGACGATGTATTGAATCGCGACGCAATTTGTGTGTTCCATCGTCATTAAGAGGCTCTGAACGTTACAATTAATTGTCAGTTTTGCGCCGGATTCGAAAAACTAGACTCATAGGAGAACGACCAAGAGGTGCCGGGAGCAGCAATACTACCTCGGAGACATGTCGGCTGGAGGACGATGTATTGAATCGCGACGCAATTTGTGTGTTCCATCGTCAGTATCAGGCTCTGAACGTTACAATTCACTGTCAGTTTTGCGTCGGATTCGAATATCTAGACTCACAGGAGAACGAGCATATGGTGCCCGAGGCAGCAATAGACCCTTCGAGACAAGTCGGCTGGAGGACGATGTATTGTATCGCGACGCAATTTGTGTGTTCCATCGTCATCGAGAGGCTCTGAACGTTACAATTCACTCTCAGTTTTGCGTCGGATTCGAAAATCTAGACTCACCGATGAACGACCATAAGGTGCCCGAGGCAGCAATAGACCCTTCGAGACAAGTCGGCTGTAGGACGATGTATTGAATCGCGACGCAATTTGTGTGTTCCATCGTCATTTACAGGCTCTGAACGTTACAATTAACTGTCAGTTTTGCATCGCATTCGAAAAACTAGACTCACAGGAGAACGACCATAAGGTGCCCGAGGCAGCAATAGACCCTTGGAGACAAGTCGGCTGGAGGACGATGTATTGAATCGCGACGCAATTTGTGTGTCCCATCGTCATTAACAGGCTCTGAACGTTACAATTAACTGTCAGTTTTGCATCGCATTCGAAAATCTAGACTCACAGGAGAACGAGCATATGGTGCCCGAGGCAGCACTAGACCCTTGGAGACAAGTCGGCTGTAGGACGATGTATTGAGTCGCGACGCAATTTGTGTGTCCCATCGTCTATAACAGGCTCTGAACGTTACAATTAACTGTCAGTTTTGCATCGCATTCGAAAAACTAGACTCACAGGAGAACGACCATAAGGTGCCGGAGGCAGCAATAGACCCTTGGAGACAAGTCGGCTGGAGGACGATGTATTGAATCGCGACGCAATTTGTGTGTTCCATCGTCATCAAGAGGCTCTGAACGTTACAATTCACTGTCAGATTTGCGTCGGATTCGAAAAACTAGACTCACAGGAGAACGACGATAAGGTGCCCGAGGCAGCACTAGACCCTTGGAGACAAGTCGGCTGTAGGACGATGTATTGAATCGCGACGCAATTTGTGTGTTTCATCGTCATTAACAGGCTCTGAACGTTACAATACACCGTCAGTTTTGCGTCGTATTCTGAAAACTAGACTCACAGGAGAACGACGATAAGGTGCCCGAGGCAGCACTAGACCCTTGGAGACAAGTCGGCTGTAGGACGATGTATTGAGTCGCGACGCAATTTGTGTGTCCCATCGTCATTAACAGGCTCTGAACGTTACAATTAACTGTCAGTTTTGCGTCGGATTCGAAAATCTAGACTCACAGGAGAACGAGCATATGGTGCCCGAGGCAGCACTAGACCCTTGGAGACAAGTCGGCTGTAGGACGATGTATTGAGTCGCGACGCAATTTGTGTGTCCCATCGTCACTAACAGGCTCTGAACGTTACAATTAACTGTCAGTTTTGCGTCGGATTCGAAAATCTAGACTCACAGGAGAACGACCATAAGGTGCCCGAGGCAGCAATAGACCCTTGGAGACAAGTCGGCTGGAGGACGATGTATTGAATCGCGACGCAATTTGTGTGTTCCATCGTCATTAAGAGGCTCTGAACGTTACAATTAATTGTCAGTTTTGCGCCGGATTCGAAAAACTAGACTCATAGGAGAACGACCAAGAGGTGCCAGGAGCAGCAATACTACCTCGGAGACATGTCGGCTGGAGGACGATGTATTGAATCGCGACGCAATTTGTGTGTTCCATCGTCAGTATCAGGCTCTGAACGTTACAATTCACTGTCAGTTTTGCGTCGGATTCGAAAATCTAGACTCACAGGAGAACGACCTTAAGGTGCCCGAGGCAGCAATAGACCCTTGGAGACAAGTCGGCTGGAGGACGATGTATTGAATCGCGACGCAATTTGTGTGTTCCATCGTCATTAAGAGGCTCTGAACGTTACAATTAACTGTCAGTTTTGCATCGCATTCGAAAAACTAGACTCACAGGAGAACGACCATAAGGTGCCCGAGGCACCAATAGACCCTTCGAGACAAGTCGGCTGTAGGACGATGTATTGAATCGCGACGCAATTTGTGTGTTCCATCGTCATTAAGAGGCTCTGAACGTTACAATTAATTGTCAGTTTTGCGCCGGATTCGAAAAACTAGACTCATAGGAGAACGACCAAGAGGTGCCGGGAGCAGCAATACTACCTCGGAGACATGTCGGCTGGAGGACGATGTATTGAATCGCGACGCAATTTGTGTGTTCCATCGTCAGTATCAGGCTCTGAACGTTACAATTCACTGTCAGTTTTGCGTTGGATTCGAAAATCTAGACTCACAGGAGAACGAGCATATGGTGCCCGAGGCAGCAATAGACCCTTCGAGACAAGTCGGCTGGAGGACGATGTATTGTATCGCGACGCAATTTGTGTGTTCCATCGTCATCGAGAGGCAATGAACGTTACAATTCACTCTCAGTTTTGCGTCGGATTCGAAAATCTAGACTCACCGATGAACGACCATAAGGTGCCCGAGGCAGCAATAGACCCTTCGAGACAAGTCGGCTGTAGGACGATGTATTGAATCGCGACGCAATTTGTGTGTTCCATCGTCATTAAGAGGCTCTGAACGTTACAATTAACTGTCAGTTTTGCATCGCATTCGAAAAACTAGACTCACAGGAGAACGACCATAAGGAGCCCGAGGCAGCAATAGACCCTTGGAGACAAGTCGGCTGGAGGACGATGTATTGAATCGCGACGCAATTTGTGTGTCCCATCGTCATTAACAGGCTCTGAACGTTACAATTAACTGTCAGTTTTGCATCGCATTCGAAAATCTAGACTCACAGGAGAACGAGCATATGGTGCCCGAGGCAGCACTAGACCCTTGGAGACAAGTCGGCTGTAGGACGATGTATTGAGTCGCGACGCAATTTGTGTGTCCCATCGTCATTTACAGGCTCTGAACGTTACAATTAACTGTCAGTTTTGCATCGCATTCGAAAAACTAGACTCACAGGAGAACGACCATTAGGTGCCGGAGGCAGCAATAGACCCTTTGAGACAAGTCGGCTGTAGGACGATGTATTGAGTCGCGACGCAATTTGTGTGTCCCATCGTCATTAACAGGCTCTGAACGTTACAATTAACTGTCAGTTTTGCGTCGGATTCGAAAATCTAGACTCACAGGAGAACGAGCATATGGTGCCCGAGGCAGCACTAGACCCTTGAACACAAGTCGGCTGTAGGACGATGTATTGAGTCGCGACGCAATTTGTGTGTCCCATCGTCATTAACAGGCTCTGAACGTTACAATTAACTGTCAGTTTTGCGTCGGATTCGAAAAACTAGCCTCACAGGAGAACGACCATAAGGTGCCCGAGGCAGCAATAGACCCTTGGAGACAAGTCGGCTGGAGGACGATGTATTGAATCGCGACGCAATTTGTGTGTTCCACCGTCATTAAGAGGCTCTGAACGTTACAATTAATTGTCAGTTTTGCGCCGGATTCGAAAAACTAGACTCATAGGAGAACGACCAAGAGGTGCCAGGAGCAGCAATACTACCTCGGAGACAAGTCGGCTGGAGGACGATGTATTGAATCGCGACGCAATTTGTGTGTTCCATCGTCAGTATCAGGCTCTGAACGTTGCAATTAATTGTCAGTTTTGCATCGCATTCGAAAAACTAGACTCACAGGAGAACGACCATAAGGTGCCCGAGGCACCAATAGACCCTTCGAGACAAGTCGGCTGGAGGACGATGTATTGAATCGCGACGCAATTTGTGTGTTCCATCGTCATTAAGAGGCTCTGAACGTTACAATTAATTGTCAGTTTTGCGCCGGATTCGAAAAACTAGACTCATAGGAGAACGACCAAGAGGTGCCAGGAGCAGCAATACTACCTCGGAGACATGTCGGCTGGAGGACGATGTATTGAATCGCGACGCAATTTGTGTGTTCCATCGTCAGTATCAGGCTCTGAACGTTACAATTCACTGTCAGTTTTGCGTCGGATTCGAAAATCTAGACTCACAGGAGAACGACCATAAGGTGCCCGAGGCTGCAATAGACCCTTGGAGACAAGTCGGCTGGAGGACGATGTATTGAATCGCGACGCAATTTGTGTGTTCCATCGTCAGTATCAGGCTCTGAACGTTACAATAATTGTCAGTTTTGCATCGCATTCGAAAAACTAGACTCACAGGAGAACGACCATAAGGTGCCCGAGGCACCAATAGACCCTTCGAGACAAGTCGGCTGGAGGACGATGTATTGAATCGCGACGCAATTTGTGTGTTCCATCGTCATTAAGAGGCTCTGAACGTTACAATTAATTGTCAGTTTTGCGCCGGATTTGAAAAACTAGACTCATAGGAGAACGACCAAGAGGTGCCGGGAGCAGCAATACTACCTCGGAGACATGTCGGCTGGAGGACGATGTATCGAATCGCGACGCAATTTGTGTGTTCCATCGTCAGTATCAGGCTCTGAACGTTACAATTCACTGTCAGTTTTGCGTCGGATTCGAATATCTAGACTCACAGGAGAACGAGCATATGGTGCCCGAGGCAGCAATAGACCCTTCGAGACAAGTCGGCTGGAGGACGATGTATTGTATCGCGACGCAATTTGTGTGTTCCATCGTCATCGAGAGGCTCTGAACGTTACAATTCACTCTCAGTTTTGCGTCGGATTCGAAAATCTAGACTCACCGATGAACGACCATAAGGTGCCCGAGGCAGCAATAGACCCTTCGAGACAAGTCGGCTGTAGGACGATGTATTGAATCGCGACGCAATTTGTGTGTTCCATCGTCATTAAGAGGCTCTGAACGTTACAATTAACTGTCAGTTTTGCATCGCATTCGAAAAACTAGACTCACAGGAGAACGACCATAAGGTGCCCGAGGCAGCAATAGACCCTTGGAGACAAGTCGGCTGGAGGACGATGTATTGAATCGCGACGCAATTTGTGTGTCCCATCGTCATTAACAGGCTCTGAACGTTACAATTAACTGTCAGTTTTGCATCGCATTCGAAAATCTAGACTCACAGGAGAACGAGCATATGGTGCCCGAGGCAGCACTAGACCCTTGGAGACAAGTCGGCTGTAGGACGATGTATTGAGTCGCGACGCAATTTGTGTGTCCCATCGTCTATAACAGGCTCTGAACGTTACAATTAACTGTCAGTTTTGCATCGCATTCGAAAAACTAGACTCACAGGAGAACGACCATAAGGTGCCGGAGGCAGCAATAGACCCTTGGAGACAAGTCGGCTGGAGGACGATGTATTGAATCGCGACGCAATTTGTGTGTTCCATCGTCATCAAGAGGCTCTGAACGTTACAATTCACTGTCAGATTTGCGTCGGATTCGAAAATCTAGACTCACAGGAGAACGACGATAAGGTGCCCGAGGCAGCACTAGACCCTTGGAGACAAGTCGGCTGTAGGACGATGTATTGAATCGCGACGCAATTTGTGTGTTTCATCGTCATTAACAGGCTCTGAACGTTACAATACACCGTCAGTTTTGCGTCGGATTCGAAAATCTAGACTCACAGGAGAACGACCATAAGGTGCCCGAGGCAGCACTAGACCCTTGGAGACAAGTCGGCTGGAGGACGATGTATTGAATCGCGACGCAATTTGTGTGTTCCATCGTCATTAACAGGCTCTGAACGTTACAATTCACTGTCAGTTTTGCGTCGGATTCGAAAATCTAGACTCACAGGAGAACGAGCATATGGTGCCCGAGGCAGCAATAGACCCTTCGAGACAAGTCGGCTGGAGGACGATGTATTGAATCGCGACGCAATTTGTGTGTTCCATCGTCATCAAGAGGCTCTGAACGTTACAATTCACTCTCAGTTTTGCGTCGGATTCGAAAATCTAGACTCACAGGAGAACGAGCATATGGTGCCCGAGGCAGCACTAGACCCTTGGAGACAAGTCGGCTGTAGGACGATGTATTGAATCGCGACGCAATTTGTGTGTTCCATCGTCATTAAGGGGCTCTGAACGTTACAATTAACTGTCAGTTTTGCATCGCATTCCAAAAACTAGACTCACAGGAGAACGACCATAAGCTGCCCGAGGCAGCAATAGACCCTTGGAGACAAGTCGGCTGGAGGACGATGTATTGAGACGCGACGCAATTTGTGTGTCCCATCGTCATTAACAGGCTCTGAACGTTACTATTAACTGTCAGTTTTGCATCGCATTCGAAAAACTAGACTCACAGGAGAACGACCATAAGGTGCCCGAGGCAGCAATAGACCCTTGGAGGCAAGTCGGCTGTAGGACGATGTATTGAATCGCGACGCAATTTGTGTGTTCCATCGTCATTACGAGGCTCTGAACCTTACAATTAACTGTCAGTTTTGCGTCGGATTCGAAAATCTAGACTCACCGATGAACGACCATAAGGTGCCCGAGGCAGCAATAGACCCTTCGAGACAAGTCGGCTGGAGGACGATGTATTGAATGGCGACGCAATTTGTGTGTTCCATCGTCAGTATCAGGCTCTGAACGTTACAATTAACCGTCAGTTTTGCGTCGTATTCTGAAAACTAGACTCACAGGAGAACGACGATAAGGTGCCCGAGGCAGCACTAGACCCTTGGAGACAAGTCGGCTGTAGGACGATGTATTGAGTCGCGACGCAATTTGTGTGTCCCATCGTCATTAACAGGCTCTGAACGTTACAATTAACTGTCAGTTTTGCGTCGGATTCGAAAATCTAGACTCACAGGAGAACGAGCATATGGTGCCCGAGGCAGCACTACACCCTTGGAGACAAGTCGGCTGTAGGACGATGTATTGAGTCGCGACGCAATTTGTGTGTCCCATCGTCATTAACAGGCTCTGAACGTTACAATTAACTGTCAGTTTTGCGTCGGATTCGAAAATCTAGACTCACAGGAGAACGACCATAAGGTGCCCGAGGCACCAATAGACGCTTGGAGACAAGTCGGCTGGAGGACGATGTATTGAATCGCGACGCAATTTGTGTGTTCCATCGTCATTAAGAGGCTCTGAACGTTACAATTAATTGTCAGTTTTGCGCCGGATTCGAAAAACTAGACCAAGAGGTGCCAGGAGCAGCAATACTACCTTGGAGACAAGTCGGCTGGAGGACGATGTATTGAATCGCGACGCAATTTGTGTGTCCCATAGTCATTAACAGGCTCTGAACGTTACAATTAACTGTCAGTTTTGCGTCGGATTCGAAAATCTAGACTCACAGGAGAACGAGCATATGGTGCCCGAGGCAGCACTAGACCCTTCGAGACAAGTAGGCTGTAGGACGATGTATTGAGTCGCGACGCAATTTGTGTGTCCCATCGTCATTAACAGGCTCTGAACGTTACAATTAACTGTCAGTTTTGCGTCGGATTCGAAAATCTAGACTCACAGGAGAACGACCATAAGGTGCCCGAGGCAGCAATAGACCCTTGGAGACAAGTCGGCTGGAGGACGATGTATTGAATCGCGACGCAATTTGTGTGTTCCATCGTCATTAAGAGGCTCTGAACGTTACAATTAATTGTCAGTTTTGCGCCGGATTCGAAAAACTAGACTCATAGGAGAACGACCAAGAGGTGCCAGGAGCAGCAATACTACCTCGGAGACATGTCGGCTGGAGGACGATGTATTGAATCGCGACGCAATTTGTGTGTTTCATCGTCAGTATCAGGCTCTGAACGTTACAATTCACTGTCAGTTTTGCGTCGGATTCGAAAATCTAGACTCACAGGAGAACGACCATAAGGTGCCCGAGGCAGCAATAGACCCTTCGAGACAAGTCGGCTGGAGGACGATGTATTGAGTCGCGACTCAATTTGTGTGTCCCATCGTCATTAACAGGCTCTGATCGTTACAATTAACTGTCAGTTTTGCATCGCATTCGAAAATCTAGACTCACAGATGAACGACCATAAGGTGCCCGAGGCAGCACTAGACCCTTGGAGACAAGTCGGCTGTAGGACGATGTATTGAGTCGCGACGCAATTTGTGTGTCCCATCGTCATTAACAGGCTCTGAACGTTACAATTAACTGTCAGTTTTGCATCGCATTCGAAAAACTAGACTCACAGGAGAACGACCATAAGGTGCCGGAAGCAGCAATAGACCCTTGGAGACAAGTCGGCTGTAGGACGATGTATTGAGTCGCGACGCAATTTGTGTGTCCCATCGTCATTAACAGGCTCTGAACGTTACAATTAACTGTCAGTTTTGCGTCGGATTCGAAAATCTAGTCTCACAGGAGAACGAGCATATGGTGCCCGAGGCAGCACTAGACCCTTGGAGACAAGTCGGCTGTAGGACGATGTATTGAGTCGCGACGCAATTTGTGAGTCCCATCGTCATTAACAGGCTCTGAACGTTACAATTAACTGTCAGTTTTGCGTCGGATTCGAAAATCTAGACTCACAGGAGAACGACCATAAGGTGCCCGAGGCACCAATAGACCCTTCGAGACAAGTCGGCTGGAGGACGATGTATTGAATCGCGACGCAATTTGTGTGTTCCATCGTCATTAAGAGGCTCTGAACGTTACAATTAATTGTCAGTTTTGCGCCGGATTCGAAAAACTAGACTCATAGGAGAACGACCAAGAGGTGCCAGGAGCAGCAATACTACCTCGGAGGAATGTCGGCTGGAGGACGATGTATTGAATCGCGACGCAATTTGTGTGTTCCATCGTCAGTATCAGGCTCTGAACGTTACAATTCACTGTCAGTTTTGCGTCGGATTCGAAAATCTAGACTCACAGGAGAACGACCATAAGGTGCCCGAGGCTGCAATAGACCCTTGGAGACAAGTCGGCTGGAGGACGATGTATTGAATCGCGACGCAATTTGTGTGTTCCATCGTCAGTATCAGGCTCTGAACGTTACAATAATTGTCAGTTTTGCATCGCATTCGAAAATCTAGACTCACAGGAGAACGACCATAAGGTGCCGGAGGCAGCAATAGACCCTTGGAGACAAGTCGGCTGGAGGACGATGTATTGAATCGCGACGCAATTTGTGTGTTCCATCGTCATCAAGAGGCTCTGAACGTTACAATTCACTGTCAGATTTGCGTCGGATTCGAAAATCTAGACTCACAGGAGAACGACGATAAGGTGCCCGAGGCAGCACTAGACCCTTGGAGACAAGTCGGCTGTAGGACGATGTATTGAATCGCGACGCAATTTGTGTGTTTCATCGTCATTAACAGGCTCTGAACGTTACAATACACCGTCAGTTTTGCGTCGGATTCGAAAATCTAGACTCACAGGAGAACGACCATAAGGTGCCCGAGGCAGCACTAGACCCTTGGAGACAAGTCGGCTGGAGGACGATGTATTGAATCGCGACGCAATTTGTGTGTTCCATCGTCATTAACAGGCTCTGAACGTTACAATTCACTGTCAGTTTTGCGTCGGATTCGAAAATCTAGACTCACAGGAGAACGAGCATATGGTGCCCGAGGCAGCAATAGACCCTTCGAGACAAGTCGGCTGGAGGACGATGTATTGAATCGCGACGCAATTTGTGTGTTCCATCGTCATCAAGAGGCTCTGAACGTTACAATTCACTCTCAGTTTTGCGTCGGATTCGAAAATCTAGACTCACAGGAGAACGAGCATATGGTGCCCGAGGCAGCACTAGACCCTTGGAGACAAGTCGGCTGTAGGACGATGTATTGAATCGCGACGCAATTTGTGTGTTCCATCGTCATTAAGGGGCTCTGAACGTTACAATTAACTGTCAGTTTTGCATCGCATTCGAAAAACTAGACTCACAGGAGAACGACCATAAGGTGCCCGAGGCAGCAATAGACCCTTGGAGACAAGTCGGCTGGAGGACGATGTATTGAGACGCGACGCAATTTGTGTGTCCCATCGTCATTAACAGGCTCTGAACGTTACTATTAACTGTCAGTTTTGCATCGCATTCGAAAAACTAGACTCACAGGAGAACGACCATAAGGTGCCCGAGGCAGCAATAGACCCTTGGAGGCAAGTCGGCTGTAGGACGATGTATTGAATCGCGACGCAATTTGTGTGTTCCATCGTCATTACGAGGCTCTGAACCTTACAATTAACTGTCAGTTTTGCGTCGGATTCGAAAATCTAGACTCACCGATGAACGACCATAAGGTGCCCGAGGCAGCAATAGACCCTTCGAGACAAGTCGGCTGGAGGACGATGTATTGAATGGCGACGCAATTTGTGTGTTCCATCGTCAGTATCAGGCTCTGAACGTTACAATTAACCGTCAGTTTTGCGTCGTATTCTGAAAACTAGACTCACAGGAGAACGACGATAAGGTGCCCGAGGCAGCACTAGACCCTTGGAGACAAGTCGGCTGTAGGACGATGTATTGAGTCGCGACGCAATTTGTGTGTCCCATCGTCATTAACAGGCTCTGAACGTTACAATTAACTGTCAGTTTTGCGTCGGATTCGAAAATCTAGACTCACAGGAGAACGAGCATATGGTGCCCGAGGCAGCACTACACCCTTGGAGACAAGTCGGCTGTAGGACGATGTATTGAGTCGCGACGCAATTTGTGTGTCCCATCGTCATTAACAGGCTCTGAACGTTACAATTAACTGTCAGTTTTGCGTCGGATTCGAAAATCTAGACTCACAGGAGAACGACCATAAGGTGCCCGAGGCACCAATAGACGCTTGGAGACAAGTCGGCTGGAGGACGATGTATTGAATCGCGACGCAATTTGTGTGTTCCATCGTCATTAAGAGGCTCTGAACGTTACAATTAATTGTCAGTTTTGCGCCGGATTCGAAAAACTAGACCAAGAGGTGCCAGGAGCAGCAATACTACCTTGGAGACAAGTCGGCTGGAGGACGATGTATTGAATCGCGACGCAATTTGTGTGTCCCATAGTCATTAACAGGCTCTGAACGTTACAATTAACTGTCAGTTTTGCGTCGGATTCGAAAATCTAGACTCACAGGAGAACGAGCATATGGTGCCCGAGGCAGCACTAGACCCTTCGAGACAAGTCGGCTGTAGGACGATGTATTGAGTCGCGACGCAATTTGTGTGTCCCATCGTCATTAACAGGCTCTGAACGTTACAATTAACTGTCAGTTTTGCGTCGGATTCGAAAATCTAGACTCACAGGAGAACGACCATAAGGTGCCCGAGGCAGCAATAGACCCTTGGAGACAAGTCGGCTGGAGGACGATGTATTGAATCGCGACGCAATTTGTGTGTTCCATCGTCATTAAGAGGCTCTGAACGTTACAATTAATTGTCAGTTTTGCGCCGGATTCGAAAAACTAGACTCATAGGAGAACGACCAAGAGGTGCCAGGAGCAGCAATACTACCTCGGAGACATGTCGGCTGGAGGACGATGTATTGAATCGCGACGCAATTTGTGTGTTTCATCGTCAGTATCAGGCTCTGAACGTTACAATTCACTGTCAGTTTTGCGTCGGATTCGAAAATCTAGACTCACAGGAGAACGACCATAAGGTGCCCGAGGCAGCAATAGACCCTTCGAGACAAGTCGGCTGGAGGACGATGTATTGAGTCGCGACGCAATTTGTGTGTCCCATCGTCATTAACAGGCTCTGATCGTTACAATTAACTGTCAGTTTTGCATCGCATTCGAAAATCTAGACTCACAGATGAACGACCATAAGGTGCCCGAGGCAGCACTAGACCCTTGGAGACAAGTCGGCTGTAGGACGATGTATTGAGTCGCGACGCAATTTGTGTGTCCCATCGTCATTAACAGGCTCTGAACGTTACAATTAACTGTCAGTTTTGCATCGCATTCGAAAAACTAGACTCACAGGAGAACGACCATAAGGTGCCGGAAGCAGCAATAGACCCTTGGAGACAAGTCGGCTGTAGGACGATGTATTGAGTCGCGACGCAATTTGTGTGTCCCATCGTCATTAACAGGCTCTGAACGTTACAATTAACTGTCAGTTTTGCGTCGGATTCGAAAATCTAGTCTCACAGGAGAACGAGCATATGGTGCCCGAGGCAGCACTAGACCCTTGGAGACAAGTCGGCTGTAGGACGATGTATTGAGTCGCGACGCAATTTGTGAGTCCCATCGTCATTAACAGGCTCTGAACGTTACAATTAACTGTCAGTTTTGCGTCGGATTCGAAAATCTAGACTCACAGGAGAACGACCATAAGGTGCCCGAGGCACCAATAGACCCTTCGAGACAAGTCGGCTGGAGGACGATGTATTGAATCGCGACGCAATTTGTGTGTTCCATCGTCATTAAGAGGCTCTGAACGTTACAATTAATTGTCAGTTTTGCGCCGGATTCGAAAAACTAGACTCATAGGAGAACGACCAAGAGGTGCCAGGAGCAGCAATACTACCTCGGAGACATGTCGGCTGGAGGACGATGTATTGAATCGCGACGCAATTTGTGTGTTCCATCGTCAGTATCAGGCTCTGAACGTTACAATTCACTGTCAGTTTTGCGTCGGATTCGAAAATCTAGACTCACAGGAGAACGACCATAAGGTGCCCGAGGCTGCAATAGACCCTTGGAGACAAGTCGGCTGGAGGACGATGTATTGAATCGCGACGCAATTTGTGTGTTCCATCGTCAGTATCAGGCTCTGAACGTTACAATAATTGTCAGTTTTGCATCGCATTCGAAAAACTAGACTCACAGGAGAACGACCATAAGGTGCCCGAGGCACCAATAGACCCTTCGAGACAAGTCGGCTGGAGGACGATGTATTGAATCGCGAAGCAATTTGTGTGTTCCATCGTCATTAAGAGGCTCTGAACGTTACAATTAATTGTCAGTTTTGCGCCGGATTCGAAAAACTAGACTCATAGGAGAACGACCAAGAGGTGCCGGGAGCAGCAATACTACCTCGGAGACATGTCGGCTGGAGGACGATGTATTGAATCGCGACGCAATTTGTGTGTTCCATCGTCAGTATCAGGCTCTGAACGTTACAATTCACTGTCAGTTTTGCGTCGGATTCGAATATCTAGACTCACAGGAGAACGAGCATATGGTGCCCGAGGCAGCAATAGACCCTTCGAGACAAGTCGGCTGGAGGACGATGTATTGTATCGCGACGCAATTTGTGTGTTCCATCGTCATCGAGAGGCTCTGAACGTTACAATTCACTCTCAGTTTTGCGTCGGATTCGAAAATCTAGACCCACCGATGAACGACCATAAGGTGCCCGAGGCAGCAATAGACCCTTCGAGACAAGTCGGCTGTAGGACGATGTATTGAATCGCGACGCAATTTGTGTGTTCCATCGTCATTAAGAGGCTCTGAACGTTACAATTAACTGTCAGTTTTGCATCGCATTCGAAAAACTAGACTCACAGGAGAACGACCATAAGGTGCCCGAGGCAGCAATAGACCCTTGGAGACAAGTCGGCTGGAGGACGATGTATTGAATCGCGACGCAATTTGTGTGTCCCATCGTCATTAACAGGCTCTGAACGTTACAATTAACTGTCAGTTTTGCATCGCATTCGAAAATCTAGACTCACAGGAGAACGAGCATATGGTGCCCGAGGCAGCACTAGACCCTTGGAGACAAGTCGGCTGTAGGACGATGTATTGAGTCGCGACGCAATTTGTGTGTCCCATCGTCTATAACAGGCTCTGAACGTTACAATTAACTGTCAGTTTTGCATCGCATTCGAAAAACTAGACTCACAGGAGAACGACCATAAGGTGCCGGAGGCAGCAATAGACCCTTGGAGACAAGTCGGCTGGAGGACGATGTATTGAATCGCGACGCAATTTGTGTGTTCCATCGTCATCAAGAGGCTCTGAACGTTACAATTCACTGTCAGATTTGCGTCGGATTCGAAAAACTAGACTCACAGGAGAACGACGATAAGGTGCCCGAGGCAGCACTAGACCCTTGGAGACAAGTCGGCTGTAGGACGATGTATTGAATCGCGACGCAATTTGTGTGTTTCATCGTCATTAACAGGCTCTGAACGTTACAATACACCGTCAGTTTTGCGTCGGATTCGAAAATCTAGACTCACAGGAGAACGACCATAAGGTACCCGAGGCAGCACTAGACCCTTGGAGACAAGTCGGCTGGAGGACGATGTATTGAATCGCGATGCAATTTGTGTGTTCCATCGTCATTAACAGGCTCTGAACGTTACAATTCACTGTCAGTTTTGCGTCGGATTCGAAAATCTAGACTCACAGGAGAACGAGCATATGGTGCCCGAGGCAGCAATAGACCCTTCGAGACAAGTCGGCTGGAGGACGATGTATTGAATCGCGACGCAATTTGTGTGTTCCATCGTCATCAAGAGGCTCTGAACGTTACAATTCACTCTCAGTTTTGCGTCGGATTCGAAAATCTAGACTCACAGGAGAACGAGCATATGGTGCCCGAGGCAGCACTAGACCCTTGGAGACAAGTCGGCTGTAGGACGATGTATTGAATCGCGACGTAATTTGTGTGTTCCATCGTCATTAAGAGGCTCTGAACGTTACAATTAACTGTCAGTTTTGCATCGCATTCGAAAAACTAGACTCACAGGAGAACGACCATAAGGTGCCCGAGGCAGCAATAGACCCTTGGAGACAAGTCGGCTGGAGGACGATGTATTGAGACGCGACGCAATTTGTGTGTCCCATCGTCATTAACAGGCTCTGAACGTTACTATTAACTGTCAGTTTTGCATCGCATTCGAAAAACTAGACTCACAGGAGAACGACCATAAGGTGCCCGAGGCAGCAATAGACCCTTGGAGACAAGTCGGCTGTAGGACGATGTATTGAATCGCGACGCAATTTGTGTGTTCCATCGTCATTACGAGGCTCTGAACCTTACAATTAACTGTCAGTTTTGCGTCGGATTCGAAAATCTAGACTCACCGATGAACGACCATAAGGTGCCCGAGGCAGCAATAGACCCTTCGAGACAAGTCGGCTGGAGGACGATGTATTGAATGGCGACGCAATTTGTGTGTTCCATCGTCAGTATCAGGCTCTGAACGTTACAATTAACCGTCAGTTTTGCGTCGTATTCTGAAAACTAGACTCACAGGAGAACGACGATAAGGTGCCCGAGGCAGCACTAGACCCTTGGAGACAAGTCGGCTGTAGGACGATGTATTGAGTGGCGACGCAATTTGTGTGTCCCATCGTCATTAACAGGCTCTGAACGTTACAATTAACTGTCAGTTTTGCGTCGGATTCGAAAATCTAGACTCACAGGAGAACGAGCATATGGTGCCCGAGGCAGCACTAGACCCTTGGAGACAAGTCGGCTGTAGGACGATGTATTGAGTCGCGACGCAATTTGTGTGTCCCATCGTCATTAACAGGCTCTGAACGTTACAATTAACTGTCAGTTTTGCGTCGGATTCGAAAATCTAGACTCACAGGAGAACGACCATAAGGTGCCCGAGGCAGCAATAGACCCTTGGAGACAAGTCGGCTGGAGGACGATGTATTGAATCGCGACGCAATTTGTGTGTTCCATCGTCATTAAGAGGCTCTGAACGTTACAATTAATTGTCAGTTTTGCGCCGGATTCGAAAAACTAGACTCATAGGAGAACGACCAAGAGGTGCCAGGAGCAGCAATACTACCTCGGAGACAAGTCGGCTGGAGGACGATGTATTGAATCGCGACGCAATTTGTGTGTTCCTTCGTCAGTATCAGGCTCTGAACGTTACAATTAATTGTCAGTTTTGCATCGCATTCGAAAAACTAGACTCACAGGAGAACGACCATAAGGTGCCCGAGGCACCAATAGACCCTTGGAGACAAGTCGGCTGGAGGACGATGTATTGAATCGCGACGCAATTTGTGTGTTCCATCGTCATTAAGAGGCTCTGAACGTTACAATTAATTGTCAGTTTTGCGCCGGATTCGAAAAACTAGACCAAGAGGTGCCAGGAGCAGCAATACTACCTTGGAGACAAGTCGGCTGGAGGACGATGTATTGAATCGCGACGCAATTTGTGTGTCCCATAGTCATTAACAGGCTCTGAACGTTACAATTAACTGTCAGTTTTGCGTCGGATTCGAAAATCTAGACTCACAGGAGAACGAGCATATGGTGCCCGAGGCAGCACTAGACCCTTCGAGACAAGTCGGCTGTAGGACGATGTATTGAGTCGCGACGCAATTTGTGTGTCCCATCGTCATTAACAGGCTCTGAACGTTACAATTAACTGTCAGTTTTGCGTCGGATTCGAAAATCTAGACTCACAGGAGAACGACCATAAGGTGCCCGAGGCAGCAATAGACCCTTGGAGACAAGTCGGCTGGAGGACGATGTATTGAATCGCGACGCAATTTGTGTGTTCCATCGTCATTAAGAGGCTCTGAACGTTACAATTAATTGTCAGTTTTGCGCCGGATTCGAAAAACTAGACTCATAGGAGAACGACCAAGAGGTGCCAGGAGCAGCAATACTACCTCGGAGACATGTCGGCTGGAGGACGATGTATTGAATCGCGACGCAATTTGTGTGTTCCATCGTCAGTATCAGGCTCTGAACGTTACAATTCACTGTCAGTTTTGCGTCGGATTCGAAAATCTAGACTCACAGGAGAACGACCATAAGGTGCCCGAGGCAGCAATAGACCCTTCGAGACAAGTCGGCTGGAGGACGATGTATTGAGTCGCGACGCAATTTGTGTGTCCCATCGTCATTAACAGGCTCTGATCGTTACAATTAACTGTCAGTTTTGCATCGCATTCGAAAATCTAGACTCACAGATGAACGACCATAAGGTGCCCGAGGCAGCAATAGACCCTTCGAGACAAGTCGGCTGTAGGACGATGTATTGAATCGCGACGCAATTTGTGTGTTCCATCGTCATTAAGAGGCTCTGAACGTTACAATTACCTGTCAGTTTTGCATCGCATTCGAAAAACTAGACTCACAGGAGAACGACCATAAGGTGCCCGAGGCAGCAATAGACCCTTGGAGACAAGTCAGCTGGAGGACGATGTATTGAATCGCGACGCAATTTGTGTGTCCCATCGTCATTAACAGGCTCTGAACGTTACAATTAACTGTCAGTTTTGCATCGCATTCGATAATTTAGACTCACAGGAGAACGAGCATATGGTGCCCGAGGCAGCACTAGACCCTTGGCGACAAGTCGGCTGTAGGACGATGTATTGAGTCGCGACGCAATTTGTGTGTCCCATCGTCATTAACAGGCTCTGAACGTTACAATTAACTGTCAGTTTTGCATCGCATTCGAAAAACTAGACTCACAGGAAAATGACCATAAGGTGCCGGAGGCAGCAATAGACCCTTGGAGACAAGTCGGCTGTAGGACGATGTATTGAGTCGCGACGCAATTTGTGTGTCCCATCGTCATTAACAGGCTCTGAACGTTACAATTAACTGTCAGTTTTGCGTCGGATTCGAAAATCTAGACTCACAGGAGAACGAGCATATGGTGCCCGAGGCAGCACTAGACCCTTGGAGACAAGTCGGCTGTAGGACGATGTATTGAGTCGCGACGCAATTTGTGTGTCCCATCGTCATTAACAGGCTCTGAACGTTACAATTAACTGTCAGTTTTGCGTCGGATTCGAAAGTCTAGACTCACAGGAGAACGACCATAAGGTGCCCGAGGCAGCAATAGACCCTTGGAGACAAGTCGGCTGGAGGACGATGTATTGAATCGCGACGCAATTTGTGTGTTCCATCGTCATTAGGAGGCTCTGAACGTTACAATTAATTGTCAGTTTTGCGCCGGATTCGAAAAACTAGACCCATAGGAGAACGACCAAGAGGTGCCAGTAGCAGCAATACTACCTCGGAGACAAGTCGGCTGGAGGACGATGTATTGAATCGCGACGCAATTTGTGTGTTCCATCGTCAGTATCAGGCTCTGAACGTTACAATTAATTGTCAGTTTTGCATCGCATTCGAAAAACTAGACTCACAGGAGAACGACCATAAGGTGCCAAGGGCACCAATAGACCCTTCGAGACAAGTCGGCTGGAGGACGATGTATTGAATCGCGACGCAATTTGTGTGTTCCATTGTCATTAAGAGGCTCTGAACGTTACAATTAATTGTCAGTTTTGCGCCGGATTCGAAAAACTAGACTCATAGGAGAACGACCAAGAGGTGCCAGGAGCAGCAATACTACCTCGGAGACATGTCGGCTGGAGGAGGATGTATTGAATCGCGACGCAATTTGTGTGTTCCATCGTCAGTATCAGGCTCTGAACGTTACAATTCACTGTCAGTTTTGCGTCGGATTCGAAAATCTAGACTCACAGGAGAACGACCACAAGGTGCCCGAGGCAGCAATAGACCCTTCGAGACAAGTCGGCTGGAGGACGATGTATTGAGTCGCGACGCAATTTGTGTGTCCCATCGTCATTAACAGGCTCTGATCGTTACAATTAACTGTCAGTTTTGCATCGCATTCGAAAATCTAGACTCACAGATGAACGACCATAAGGTGCCCGAGGCAGCACTAGACCCTTGGAGACAAGTCGGCTGTAGGACGATGTATTGAGTCGCGACGCAATTTGTGTGTTCCATCGTCATTAAGAGGCTCTGAACGTTACAATTAACTGTCAGTTTTGCATCGCATTCGAAAAACTAGACTCACAGGAGAACGACCATAAGGTGCCGGAAGCAGCAATAGACCCTTGGAGACAAGTCGGCTGTAGGACGATGTATTGAGTCGCGACGCAATTTGTGTGTCCCATCGTCATTAACAGGCTCTGAACGTTACAATTAACTGTCAGTTTTGCGTCGGATTCGAAAATCTAGACTCACAGGAGAACGAGCATATGGTGCCCGAGGCAGCACTAGACCCTTGGAGACAAGTCGGCTGTAGGACGATGTATTGAGTCGCGACGCAATTTGTGAGTCCCATCGTCATTAACAGGCTCTGAACGTTACAATTAACTGTCAGTTTTGCGTCGGATTCGAAAATCTAGACTCACAGGAGAACGACCATAAGGTGCCCGAGGCACCAATAGACCCTTCGAGACAAGTCGGCTGGAGGACGATGTATTGAATCGCGACGCAATTTGTGTGTTCCATCGTCATTAAGAGGCTCTGAACGTTACAATTAATTGTCAGTTTTGCGCCGGATTCGAAAAACTAGACTCATAGGAGAACGACCAAGAGGTGCCAGGAGCAGCAATACTACCTCGGAGACATGTCGGCTGGAGGACGATGTATTGAATCGCGACGCAATTTGTGTGTTCCATCGTCAGTATCAGGCTCTGAACGTTACAATTCACTGTCAGTTTTGCGTCGGATTCGAAAATCTAGACTCACAGGAGAACGACCATAAGGTGCCCGAGGCTGCAATAGACCCTTGGAGACAAGTCGGCTGGAGGACGATGTATTGAATCGCGACGCAATTTGTGTGTTCCATCGTCAGTATCAGGCTCTGAACGTTACAATAATTGTCAGTTTTGCATCGCATTCGAAAAACTAGACTCACAGGAGAACGACCATAAGGTGCCCGAGGCACCAATAGACCCTTCGAGACAAGTCGGCTGGAGGACGATGTATTGAATCGCGACGCAATTTGTGTGTTCCATCGTCATTAAGAGGCTCTGAACGTTACAATTAATTGTCAGTTTTGCGCCGGATTCGAAAAAATAGACTCATAGGAGAACGACCAAGAGGTGCCGGGAGCAGCAATACTACCTCGGAGACATGTCGGCTGGAGGACGATGTATTGAATCGCGACGCAATTTGTGTGTTCCATCGTCAGTATCAGGCTCTGAACGTTACAATTCACTGTCAGTTTTGCGTCGGATTCGAATATCTAGACTCACAGGAGAACGAGCATATGGTGCCCGAGGCAGCAATAGACCCTTCGAGACAAGTCGGCTGGAGGACGATGTATTGTATCGCGACGCAATTTGTGTGTTCCATCGTCATCGAGAGGCTCTGAACGTTACAATTCACTCTCAGTTTTGCGTCGGATTCGAAAATCTAGACCCACCGATGAACGACCATAAGGTGCCCGAGGCAGCAATAGACCCTTCGAGACAAGTCGGCTGTAGGACGATGTATTGAATCGCGACGCAATTTGTGTGTTCCATCGTCATTAAGAGGCTCTGAACGTTACAATTAACTGTCAGTTTTGCATCGCATTCGAAAAACTAGACTCACAGGAGAACGACCATAAGGTGCCCGAGGCAGCAATAGACCCTTGGAGACAAGTCGGCTGTAGGACGATGTATTGAATCGCGACGCAATTTGTGTGTTTCATCGTCATTAACAGGCTCTGAACGTTACAATACACCGTCAGTTTTGCGTCGGATTCGAAAATCTAGACTCACAGGAGAACGACCATAAGGTGCCCGAGGCAGCACTAGACCCTTGGAGACAAGTCGGCTGGAGGACCATGTATTGAATCGCGACGCAATTTGTGTGTTCCATCGTCATTAACAGGCTCTGAACGTTACAATTCACTGTCAGTTTTGCGTCGGATTCGAAAATCTAGACTCACAGGAGAACGAGCATATGGTGCCCGAGGCAGCAATAGACCCTTCGAGACAAGTCGGCTGGAGGACGATGTATTGAATCGCGACGCAATTTGTGTGTTCCATCGTCATCAAGAGGCTCTGAACGTTACAATTCACTCTCAGTTTTGCGTCGGATTCGAAAATCTAGACTCACAGGAGAACGAGCATATGGTGCCCGAGGCAGCACTAGACCCTTGGAGACAAGTCGGCTGTAGGACGATGTATTGAATCGCGACGCAATTTGTGTGTTCCATCGTCATTAAGAGGCTCTGAACGTTACAATTAACTGTCAGTTTTGCATCGCATTCGAAAAACTAGACTCACAGGAGAACGACCATAAGGTGCCCGAGGCAGCAATAGACCCTTGGAGACAAGTCGGCTGGAGGACGATGTATTGAGACGCGACGCAATTTGTGTGTCCCATCGTCATTAACAGGCTCTGAACGTTACTATTAACTGTCAGTTTTGCATCGCATTCGAAAAACTAGACTCACAGGAGAACGACCATAAGGTGCCCGAGGCAGCAATAGACCCTTGGAGACAAGTCGGCTGTAGGACGATGTATTGAATCGCGACGCAATTTGTGTGTTCCATCGTCATTACGAGGCTCTGAACCTTACAATTAACTGTCAGTTTTGCGTCGGATTCGAAAATCTAGACTCACCGATGAACGACCATAAGGTGCCCGAGGCAGCAATAGACCCTTCGAGACAAGTCGGCTGGAGGACGATGTATTGAATGGCGACGCAATTTGTGTGTTCCATCGTCAGTATCAGGCTCTGAACGTTACAATTAACCGTCAGTTTTCCGTCGTATTCTGAAAACTAGACTCACAGGAGAACGACGATAAGGTGCCCGAGGCAGCACTAGACCCTTGGAGACAAGTCGGCTGTAGGACGATGTATTGAGTCGCGACGCAATTTGTGTGTCCCATCGTCATTAACAGGCTCTGAACGTTACAATTAACTGTCAGTTTTGCGTCGGATTCGAAAATCTAGACTCACAGGAGAACGAGCATATGGTGCCCGAGGCAGCACTAGACCCTTGGAGACAAGTCGGCTGTAGGACGATGTATTGAGTCGCGACGCAATTTGTGTGTCCCATCGTCATTAACAGGCTCTGAACGTTACAATTAACTGTCAGTTTTGCGTCGGATTCGAAAATCTAGACTCACAGGAGAACGACCATAAGGTGCCCGAGGCAGCAATAGACCCTTGGAGACAAGTCGGCTGGAGGACGATGTATTGAATCGCGACGCAATTTGTGTGTTCCATCGTCATTAAGAGGCTCTGAACGTTACAATTAATTGTCAGTTTTGCGCCGGATTCGAAAAACTAGACTCATAGGAGAACGACCAAGAGGTGCCAGGAGCAGCAATACTACCTCGGAGACAAGTCGGCTGGAGGACGATGTATTGAATCGCGACGCAATTTGTGTGTTCCTTCGTCAGTATCAGGCTCTGAACGTTACAATTAATTGTCAGTTTTGCATCGCATTCGAAAAACTAGACTCACAGGAGAACGACCATAAGGTGCCCGAGGCACCAATAGACCCTTGGAGACAAGTCGGCTGGAGGACGATGTATTGAATCGCGACGCAATTTGTGTGTTCCATCGTCATTAAGAGGCTCTGAACGTTACAATTAATTGTCAGTTTTGCGCCGGATTCGAAAAACTAGACTCATAGGAGAACGACCAAGAGGTGCCAGGAGCAGCAATACTACCTTGGAGACAAGTCGGCTGGAGGACGATGTATTGAATCGCGACGCAATTTGTGTGTCCCATAGTCATTAACAGGCTCTGAACGTTACAATTAACTGTCAGTTTTGCGTCGGATTCGAAAATCTAGACTCACAGGAGAACGAGCATATGGTGCCCGAGGCAGCACTAGACCCTTCGAGACAAGTCGGCTGTAGGACGATGTATTGAGTCGCGACGCAATTTGTGTGTCCCATCGTCATTAACAGGCTCTGAACGTTACAATTAACTGTCAGTTTTGCGTCGGATTCGAAAATCTAGACTCACAGGAGAACGACCATAAGGTGCCCGAGGCAGCAATAGACCCTTGGAGACAAGTCGGCTGGAGGACGATGTATTGAATCGCGACGCAATATGTGTGTTCCATCGTCATTAAGAGGCTCTGAACGTTACAATTAATTGTCAGTTTTGCGCCGGATTCGAAAAACTAGACTCATAGGAGAACGACCAAGAGGTGCCAGGAGCAGCAATACTACCTCGGAGACATGTCGGCTGGAGGACGATGTATTGAATCGCGACGCAATTTGTGTGTTCCATCGTCAGTATCAGGCTCTGAACGTTACAATTCACTGTCAGTTTTGCGTCGGATTCGAAAATCTAGACTCACAGGAGAACGACCATAAGGTGCCCGAGGCAGCAATAGACCCTTCGAGACAAGTCGGCTGGAGGACGATGTATTGAGTCGCGACGCAATTTGTGTGTCCCATCGTCATTAACAGGCTCTGATCGTTACAATTAACTGTCAGTTTTGCATCGCATTCGAAAATCTAGACTCACAGATGAACGACCATAAGGTGCCCGAGGCAGCAATAGACCCTTCGAGACAAGTCGGCTGTAGGACGATGTATTGAATCGCGACGCAATTTGTGTGTTCCATCGTCATTAAGAGGCTCTGAACGTTACAATTACCTGTCAGTTTTGCATCGCATTCGAAAAACTAGACTCACAGGAGAACGACCATAAGGTGCCCGAGGCAGCAATAGACCCTTGGAGACAAGTCAGCTGGAGGACGATGTATTGAATCGCGACGCAATTTGTGTGTCCCATCGTCATTAACAGGCTCTGAACGTTACAATTAACTGTCAGTTTTGCATCGCATTCGATAATTTAGACTCACAGGAGAACGAGCATATGGTGCCCGAGGCAGCACTAGACCCTTGGCGACAAGTCGGCTGTAGGACGATGTATTGAGTCGCGACGCAATTTGTGTGTCCCATCGTCATTAACAGGCTCTGAACGTTACAATTAACTGTCAGTTTTGCATCGCATTCGAAAAACTAGACTCACAGGAGAATGACCATAAGGTGCCGGAGGCAGCAATAGACCCTTGGAGACAAGTCGGCTGTAGGACGATGTATTGAGTCGCGACGCAATTTGTGTGTCCCATCGTCATTAACAGGCTCTGAACGTTACAATTAACTGTCAGTTTTGCGTCGGATTCGAAAATCTAGACTCACAGGAGAACGAGCATATGGTGCCCGAGGCAGCACTAGACCCTTGGAGACAAGTCGGCTGTAGGACGATGTATTGAGTCGCGACGCAATTTGTGTGTCCCATCGTCATTAACAGGCTCTGAACGTTACAATTAACTGTCAGTTTTGCGTCGGATTCGAAAATCTAGACTCACAGGAGAACGACCATAAGGTGCCCGAGGCAGCAATAGACCCTTGGAGACAAGTCGGCTGGAGGACGATGTATTGAATCGCGACGCAATTTGTGTGTTCCATCGTCATTAGGAGGCTCTGAACGTTACAATTAATTGTCAGTTTTGCGCCGGATTCGAAAAACTAGACCCATAGGAGAACGACCAAGAGGTGCCAGGAGCAGCAATACTACCTCGAAGACATGTCGGCTGGAGGAGGATGTATTGAATCGCGACGCAATTTGTGTGTTCCATCGTCAGTATCAGGCTCTGAACGTTACAATTCACTGTCAGTTTTGCGTCGGATTCGAAAATCTAGACTCACAGGAGAACGACCACAAGGTGCCCGAGGCAGCAATAGACCCTTCGAGACAAGTCGGCTGGAGGACGATGTATTGAGTCGCGACGCAATTTGTGTGTCCCATCGTCATTAACAGGCTCTGATCGTTACAATTAACTGTCAGTTTTGCATCGCATTCGAAAATCTAGACTCACAGATGAACAACCATAAGGTGCCCGAGGCAGCACTAGACCCTTGGAGACAAGTCGGCTGTAGGACGATGTATTGAGTCGCGACGCAATTTGTGTGTCCCATCGTCATTAACAGGCTCTGAACGTTACAATTAACTGTCAGTTTTGCATCGCATTCGAAAAACTAGACTCACAGGAGAACGACCATAAGGTGCCGGAAGCAGCAATAGACCCTTGGAGACAAGTCGGCTGTAGGACGATGTATTGAGTCGCGACGCAATTTGTGTGTCCCATCGTCATTAACAGGCTCTGAACGTTACAATTAACTGTCAGTTTTGCGTCGGATTCGAAAATCTAGACTCACAGGAGAACGAGCATATGGTGCCCGAGGCAGCACTAGACCCTTGGAGACAAGTCGGCTGTAGGACGATGTATTGAGTCGCGACGCAATTTGTGAGTCCCATCGTCATTAACAGGCTCTGAACGTTACAATTAACTGTCAGTTTTGCGTCGGATTCGAAAATCTAGACTCACAGGAGAACGACCATAAGGTGCCCGAGGCAGCAATAGACCCTTGGAGACAAGTCGGCTGGAGGACGATGTATTGAATCGCGACGCAATTTGTGTGTTCCATCGTCATTAAGAGGCTCTGAACGTTACAATTAATTGTCAGTTTTGCGCCGGATTCGAAGAACTAGACTCATAGGAGAACGACCAAGAGGTGCCAGGAGCAGCAATACTACCTCGGAGACAAGTCGGCTGGAGGACGATGTATTGAATCGCGACGCAATTTGTGTGTTCCATCGTCAGTATCAGGCTCTGAACGTTACAATTAATTGTCAGTTTTGCATCGCATTCGAAAAACTAGACTCACAGGAGAACGACCATAAGGTGCCCGAGGCACCAATAGACCCTTCAAGACAAGTCGGCTGGAGGACGATGTATTGAATCGCGACGCAATTTGTGTGTTCCATCGTCATTAAGAGGCTCTGAACGTTACAATTAATTGTCAGTTTTGCGCCGGATTCGAAAAACTAGACTCATAGGAGAACGACCAAGAGGTGCCAGGAGCAGCAATACTACCTCGGAGACATGTCGGCTGGAGGACGATGTATTGAATCGCGACGCAATTTGTGTGTTCCATCGTCAGTATCAGGCTCTGAACGTTACAATTCACTGTCAGTTTTGCGTCGGATTCGAAAATCTAGACTCACAGGAGAACGACCATAAGGTGCCCGAGGCAGCAATAGACCCATCGAGACAAGTCGGCTGGAGGACGATGTATTGAGTCGCGACGCAATTTGTGTGTCCCATCGTCATTAACAGGCTCTGATCGTTACAATTAACTGTCAGTTTTGCATCGCATTCGAAAATCTAGACTCACAGATGAACGACCATAAGGTGCCCGAGGCAGCACTAGACCCTTGGAGACAAGTCGGCTGTAGGACGATGTATTGAATCGCGACGCAATTTGTGTGTTCCATCGTCATTAAGAGGCTCTGAACGTTACAATTAACTGTCAGTTTTGCATCGCATTCGAAAAACTAGACTCACAGGAGAACGACCATAAGGTGCCCGAGGCAGCAATAGACCCTTGGAGACAAGTCGGCTGGAGGACGATGTATTGAGACGCGACGCAATTTGTGTGTCCCATCGTCATTAACAGGCTCTGAACGTTACTATTAACTGTCAGTTTTGCATCGCATTCGAAAAACTAGACTCACAGGAGAACGACCATAAGGTGCCCGAGGCAGCAATAGACCCTTGGAGACAAGTCGGCTGTAGGACGATGTATTGAATCGCGACGCAATTTGTGTGTTCCATCGTCATTACGAGGCTCTGAACCTTACAATTAACTGTCAGTTTTGCGTCGGATTCGAAAATCTAGACTCACCGATGAACGACCATAAGGTGCCCGAGGCAGCAATAGACCCTTCGAGACAAGTCGGCTGGAGGACGATGTATTGAATGGCGACGCAATTTGTGTGTTCCATCGTCAGTATCAGGCTCTGAACGTTACAATTAACCGTCAGTTTTCCGTCGTATTCTGAAAACTAGACTCACAGGAGAACGACGATAAGGTGCCCGAGGCAGCACTAGACCCTTGGAGACAAGTCGGCTGTAGGACGATGTATTGAGTCGCGACGCAATTTGTGTGTCCCATCGTCATTAACAGGCTCTGAACGTTACAATTAACTGTCAGTTTTGCGTCGGATTCGAAAATCTAGACTCACAGGAGAACGAGCATATGGTGCCCGAGGCAGCACTAGACCCTTGGAGACAAGTCGGCTGTAGGACGATGTATTGAGTCGCGACGCAATTTGTGTGTCCCATCGTCATTAACAGGCTCTGAACGTTACAATTAACTGTCAGTTTTGCGTCGGATTCGAAAATCTAGACTCACAGGAGAACGACCATAAGGTGCCCGAGGCAGCAATAGACCCTTGGAGACAAGTCGGCTGGAGGACGATGTATTGAATCGCGACGCAATTTGTGTGTTCCATCGTCATTAAGAGGCTCTGAACGTTACAATTAATTGTCAGTTTTGCGCCGGATTCGAAAAACTAGACTCATAGGAGAACGACCAAGAGGTGCCAGGAGCAGCAATACTACCTCGGAGACAAGTCGGCTGGAGGACGATGTATTGAATCGCGACGCAATTTGTGTGTTCCTTCGTCAGTATCAGGCTCTGAACGTTACAATTAATTGTCAGTTTTGCATCGCATTCGAAAAACTAGACTCACAGGAGAACGACCATAAGGTGCCCGAGGCACCAATAGACCCTTGGAGACAAGTCGGCTGGAGGACGATGTATTGAATCGCGACGCAATTTGTGTGTTCCATCGTCATTAAGAGGCTCTGAACGTTACAATTAATTGTCAGTTTTGCGCCGGATTCGAAAAACTAGACTCATAGGAGAACGACCAAGAGGTGCCAGGAGCAGCAATACTACCTTGGAGACAAGTCGGCTGGAGGACGATGTATTGAATCGCGACGCAATTTGTGTGTCCCATAGTCATTAACAGGCTCTGAACGTTACAATTAACTGTCAGTTTTGCGTCGGATTCGAAAATCTAGACTCACAGGAGAACGAGCATATGGTGCCCGAGGCAGCACTAGACCCTTCGAGACAAGTCGGCTGTAGGACGATGTATTGAGTCGCGACGCAATTTGTGTGTCCCATCGTCATTAACAGGCTCTGAACGTTACAATTAACTATCAGTTTTGCGTCGGATTCGAAAATCTAGACTCACAGGAGAACGACCATAAGGTGCCCGAGGCAGCAATAGACCCTTGGAGACAAGTCGGCTGGAGGACGATGTATTGAATCGCGACGCAATATGTGTGTTCCATCGTCATTAAGAGGCTCTGAACGTTACAATTAATTGTCAGTTTTGCGCCGGATTCGAAAAACTAGACTCATAGGAGAACGACCAAGAGGTGCCAGGAGCAGCAATACTACCTCGGAGACATGTCGGCTGGAGGACGATGTATTGAATCGCGACGCAATTTGTGTGTTCCATCGTCAGTATCAGGCTCTGAACGTTACAATTCACTGTCAGTTTTGCGTCGGATTCGAAAATCTAGACTCACAGGAGAACGACCATAAGGTGCCCGAGGCAGCAATAGACCCTTCGAGACAAGTCGGCTGGAGGACGATGTATTGAGTCGCGACGCAATTTGTGTGTCCCATCGTCATTAACAGGCTCTGATCGTTACAATTAACTGTCAGTTTTGCATCGCATTCGAAAATCTAGACTCACAGATGAACGACCATAAGGTGCCCGAGGCAGCAATAGACCCTTCGAGACAAGTCGGCTGTAGGACGATGTATTGAATCGCGACGCAATTTGTGTGTTCCATCGTCATTAAGAGGCTCTGAACGTTACAATTACCTGTCAGTTTTGCATCGCATTCGAAAAACTAGACTCACAGGAGAACGACCATAAGGTGCCCGAGGCAGCAATAGACCCTTGGAGACAAGTCAGCTGGAGGACGATGTATTGAATCGCGACGCAATTTGTGTGTCCCATCGTCATTAACAGGCTCTGAACGTTACAATTAACTGTCAGTTTTGCATCGCATTCGATAATTTAGACTCACAGGAGAACGAGCATATGGTGCCCGAGGCAGCACTAGACCCTTGGCGACAAGTCGGCTGTAGGACGATGTATTGAGTCGCGACGCAATTTGTGTGTCCCATCGTCATTAACAGGCTCTGAACGTTACAATTAACTGTCAGTTTTGCATCGCATTCGAAAAACTAGACTCACAGGAGAATGACCATAAGGTGCCGGAGGCAGCAATAGACCCTTGGAGACAAGTCGGCTGTAGGACGATGTATTGAGTCGCGACGCAATTTGTGTGTCCCATCGTCATTAACAGGCTCTGAACGTTACAATTAACTGTCAGTTTTGCGTCGGATTCGAAAATCTAGACTCACAGGAGAACGAGCATATGGTGCCCGAGGCAGCACTAGACCCTTGGAGACAAGTCGGCTGTAGGACGATGTATTGAGTCGCGACGCAATTTGTGTGTCCCATCGTCATTAACAGGCTCTGAACGTTACAATTAACTGTCAGTTTTGCGTCGGATTCGAAAATCTAGACTCACAGGAGAACGACCATAAGGTGCCCGAGGCAGCAATAGACCCTTGGAGACAAGTCGGCTGGAGGACGATGTATTGAGTCGCGACGCAATTTGTGTGTCCCATCGTCATTAACAGGCTCTGATCGTTACAATTAACTGTCAGTTTTGCATCGCATTCGAAAATCTAGACTCACAGATGAACAACCATAAGGTGCCCGAGGCAGCACTAGACCCTTGGAGACAAGTCGGCTGTAGGACGATGTATTGAGTCGCGACGCAATTTGTGTGTCCCATCGTCATTAACAGGCTCTGAACGTTACAATTAACTGTCAGTTTTGCATCGCATTCGAAAAACTAGACTCACAGGAGAACGACCATAAGGTGCCGGAAGCAGCAATAGACCCTTGGAGACAAGTCGGCTGTAGGACGATGTATTGAGTCGCGACGCAATTTGTGTGTCCCATCGTCATTAACAGGCTCTGAACGTTACAATTAACTGTCAGTTTTGCGTCGGATTCGAAAATCTAGACTCACAGGAGAACGAGCATATGGTGCCCGAGGCAGCACTAGACCCTTGGAGACAAGTCGGCTGTAGGACGATGTATTGAGTCGCGACGCAATTTGTGAGTCCCATCGTCATTAACAGGCTCTGAACGTTACAATTAACTGTCAGTTTTGCGTCGGATTCGAAAATCTAGACTCACAGGAGAACGACCATAAGGTGCCCGAGGCAGCAATAGACCCTTGGAGACAAGTCGGCTGGAGGACGATGTATTGAATCGCGACGCAATTTGTGTGTTCCATCGTCATTAAGAGGCTCTGAACGTTACAATTAATTGTCAGTTTTGCGCCGGATTCGAAGAACTAGACTCATAGGAGAACGACCAAGAGGTGCCAGGAGCAGCAATACTACCTCGGAGACAAGTCGGCTGGAGGACGATGTATTGAATCGCGACGCAATTTGTGTGTTCCATCGTCAGTATCAGGCTCTGAACGTTACAATTAATTGTCAGTTTTGCATCGCATTCGAAAAACTAGACTCACAGGAGAACGACCATAAGGTGCCCGAGGCACCAATAGACCCTTCAAGACAAGTCGGCTGGAGGACGATGTATTGATTCGCGACGCAATTTGTGTGTTCCATCGTCATTAAGAGGCTCTGAACGTTACAATTAATTGTCAGTTTTGCGCCGGATTCGAAAAACTAGACTCATAGGAGAACGACCAAGAGGTGCCAGGAGCAGCAATACTACCTCGGAGACATGTCGGCTGGAGGACGATGTATTGAATCGCGACGCAATTTGTGTGTTCCATCGTCAGTATCAGGCTCTGAACGTTACAATTCACTGTCAGTTTTGCGTCGGATTCGAAAATCTAGACTCACAGGAGAACGACCATAAGGTGCCCGAGGCAGCAATAGACCCATCGAGACAAGTCGGCTGGAGGACGATGTATTGAGTCGCGACGCAATTTGTGTGTCCCATCGTCATTAACAGGCTCTGATCGTTACAATTAACTGTCAGTTTTGCATCGCATTCGAAAATCTAGACTCACAGATGAACGACCATAAGGTGCCCGAGGCAGCACTAGACCCTTGGAGACAAGTCGGCTGTAGGACGATGTATTGAATCGCGACGCAATTTGTGTGTTCCATCGTCATTAACAGGCTCTGAACGTTACAATTAACTGTCAGTTTTGCATCGCATTCGAAAAACTAGATTCACAGGAGAACGACCATAAGGTGCCCGAGGCAGCAATAGACCCTTGGAGACAAGTCGGCTGGAGGACGATGTATTGAATCGCGACGCAATTGGTGTGTCCCATCGTCATTAACAGGCTCTGAACGTTACAATTAACTGTCAGTTTTGCATCGCATTCGAAAATCTAGACTCACAGGAGAACGAGCATATGGTGCCCGAGGCAGCACTAGACCCTTGGAGAAAAGTCGGCTGTAGGACGATGTATTGAGTCGCGACGCAATTTGTGTGTCCCATCGTCATTAACAGGCTCTGAACGTTACAATTAACTGTCAGTTTTGCATCGCATTCGAAAAACTAGACTCACAGGAGAACGACCATAAGGTGCCGGAGGCAGCAATAGACCTTTGGAGACAAGTCGGCTGGAGGACGATGTATTGAGTCGCGACGCAATTTGTGTGTCCCATCGTCATTAACAGGCTCTGAACGTTACAATTAACTGTCAGTTTTGCGTCGGATTCGAAAATCTAGACTCACAGGAGAACGAGCATATGGTGCCCGAGGCAGCACTAGACCCTTGGAGACAAGTCGGCTGTAGGACGATGTATTGAGTCGCGACGCAATTTGTGTGTCCCATCGTCATTAACAGGCTCTGAACGTTACAATTAACTGTCAGTTTTGCGTCGGATTCGAAAATCTGGACTCACAGGAGAACGACCATAAGGTGCCCGAGGCAGCAATAGACCCTTGGAGACAAGTCGGCTGGAGGACGATGTATTGAGTCGCGACGCAATTTCTGTGTTCCATCGTCATTAAGAGGCTCTGAACGTTACAATTAATTGTCAGTTTTGCGCCGGATTCGAAAAACTAGACTCATAGGAGAACGACCAAGAGGTGCCAGGAGCAGCAATACTTCCTCGGAGACAAGTCGACTGGAGGACGATGTATTGAATCGCGACGCAATTTGTATGTTCCATCGTCAGTATCAGGCTCTGAACGTTACAATTCACTGTCAGTTTTGCGTCGGATTCGAAAATCTAGACTCACAGGAGAACGACCATAAGGTGCCCGAGGCAGCAATAGACCCTTGGAGACAAGTCGGCTGGAGGACGATGTATTGAATCGCGACGCAATTTGTGTGTTCCATCGTCAGTATCAGGCTCTGAACGTTACAATTAATTGTCAGTTTTGCATCGCATTCGAAAAACTAGACCCACAGGAGAACGACCATAAGGTGCCCGAGGCACCAATAGACCCTTCGTGACAAGTCGGCTGGAGGACGATGTATTGAATCGCGACGCAATTTGTGTGTTCCATCGTCATTAAGAGGCTCTGAACGTTACAATTAATTGTCAGTTTTGCGCCGGATTCGAAAAACTAGACTCATAGGAGAACGACCAAGAGGTGCCAGGAGCAGCAATACTACCTCGGAGACATGTCGGCTGGAGGACGATGTATTGAATCGCGACGCAATTTGTGTGTTCCATCGTCAGTATCAGGCTCTGAACGTTACAATTCACTGTTTTGCGTCGGATTCGAAAATCTAGACTCACAGGAGAACGAGCATATGGTGCCCGAGGCAGCAATAGACCCTTCGAGACAAGTCGGCTGGAGGACGATGTATTGTATCGCGACGCAATTTGTGTGTTCCATCGTCATCGAGAGGCTCTGAACGTTACAATTCACTCTCAGTTTTGCGTCGGATTCGAAAATCTAGACTCACCGATGAACGACCATAAGGTGCCCGAGGCAGCAATAGACCCTTGGAGACAAGTCGGCTGGAGGACGATGTATTGAATCGCGACGCAATTTGTGTGTCCCATCGTCATTAACAGGCTCTGAACGTTACAATTAACTGTCAGTTTTGCATCGCATTCGAAAATCTTGACTCACAGGAGAACGAGCATATGGTGCCCGAGGCAGCAATAGACCCTTGGAGACAAGTCGGCTGTAGGACGATGTATTGAATCGCGACGCAATTTGTGTGTTCCATCGTCATTAAGAGGCTCTGAACCTTACAATTAACTGTCAGTTTTGCGTCGGATTCGAAAATCTAGACTCACCGATGAACGACCATAAGGTGCCCGAGGCAGCAATAGACCCTTGGAGACAAGTCGGCTGGAGGACGATGTATTGAATCGCGACGCAATTTGTGTGTTCCATCGTCATTAAGAGGCTCTGAACGTTACAATTAACTGTCAGTTTTGCATCGCATTCGAAAAACTAGACTCACAGGAGAACGACGATAAGGCGCCCGAGGCAGCAATAGACCCTTGGAGACACGTCGGCTGGAGGACGATGTATTGAATCGCGACGCAATTTGTGTGTCCCATCGTCATTAACAGGCTCTGAACGTTACAATTAACTGTCAGTTTTGCATCGCATTCGAAAATCTGGACTCACAGAAGAACGAGCATATGGTGCCCGAGGCAGCACTAGACCCTTGGAGACAAGTCGGCTGTAGGACGATGTATTGAGTCGCGACGCAATTTGTGTGTCCCATCGTCATTAACAGGCTCTGAACGTTACAATTAACTGTCAGTTTTGCGTCGGATTCGAAAATCTAGAATCACAGGTGAACGACCATAAGGTGCCCGAGGCAGCACTAGACCCTTGGAGACAAGTCGGCTGTAGGACGATGTATTGAGTCGCGACGCAATTTGTGTGTCCCATCGTCATTAACAGGCTCTGAACGTTACAATTAACTGTCAGTTTTGCGTCGGATTCGAAAATCTTGAATCACAGGTGAACGACCATAAGGTGCCCGAGGCAGCAATAGACCCATCGAGACAAGTCGGCTGGAGGACGATGTATTGAGTCGCGACGCAATTTGTGTGTCCCATCGTCATTAACAGGCTCTGATCGTTACAATTAACTGTCAGTTTTGCACCGCATTCGAAAATCTAGACTCACAGATGAACGACCATAAGGTGCCCGAGGCAGCAATAGACCCTTCGAGACAAGTCGGCTGTAGGACGATGTATTGAATCGCGACGCAATTTGTGTGTTCCATCGTCATTAAGAGGCTCTGAACGTTACAATTAACTGTCAGTTTTGCATCGCATTCGAAAAACTAGACTCACAGGAGAACGACCATAAGGTGCCCGAAGCAGCAATAGACCCTTGGAGACAAGTCGGCTGGAGGACGATGTATTGAATCGCGACGCAATTTGTGTGTCCCATCGTCATTAACAGGCTCTGAACGTTACAATTAACTGTCAGTTTTGCATCGCATTCGAAAATCTTGACTCACAGGAGAACGAGCATATGGTGCCCGAGGCAGCAATAGACCCTTGGAGACAAGTCGGCTGTAGGACGATGTATTGAATCGCGACGCAATTTGTGTGTTCCATCGTCATTAAGAGGCTCTGAACCTTACAATTAACTGTCAGTTTTGCGTCGGATTCGAAAATCTAGACTCACCGATGAACGACCATAAGGTGCCCGAGGCAGCAATAGACCCTTGGAGACAAGTCGGCTGGAGGACGATGTATTGAATCGCGACGCAATTTGTGTGTTCCATCGTCATTAAGAGGCTCTGAACGTTACAATTAACTGTCAGTTTTGCATCGCATTCGAAAAACTAGACTCACAGGAGAACGACGATAAGGCGCCCGAGGCAGCAATAGACCCTTGGAGACACGTCGGCTGGAGGACGATGTATTGAATCGCGACGCAATTTGTGTGTCCCATCGTCATTAACAGGCTCTGAACGTTACAATTAACTGTCAGTTTTGCATCGCATTCGAAAATCTGGACTCACAGAAGAACGAGCATATGGTGCCCGAGGCAGCACTAGACCCTTGGAGACAAGTCGGCTGTAGGACGATGTATTGAGTCGCGACGCAATTTGTGTGTCCCATCGTCATTAACAGGCTCTGAACGTTACAATTAACTGTCAGTTTTGCGTCGGATTCGAAAATCTAGAATCACAGGTGAACGACCATAAGGTGCCCGAGGCAGCACTAGACCCTTGGAGACAAGTCGGCTGTAGGACGATGTATTGAGTCGCGACGCAATTTGTGTGTCCCATCGTCATTAACAGGCTCTGAACGTTACAATTAACTGTCAGTTTTGCGTCGGATTCGAAAATCTAGAATCACAGGTGAACGACCATAAGGTGCCCGAGGCAGCAATAGACCCATCGAGACAAGTCGGCTGGAGGACGATGTATTGAGTCGCGACGCAATTTGTGTGTCCCATCGTCATTAACAGGCTCTGATCGTTACAATTAACTGTCAGTTTTGCACCGCATTCGAAAATCTAGACTCACAGATGAACGACCATAAGGTGCCCGAGGCAGAAATAGACCCTTCGAGACAAGTCGGCTGTAGGACGATGTATTGAATCGCGACGCAATTTGTGTGTTCCATCGTCATTAAGAGGCTCTGAACGTTACAATTAACTGTCAGTTTTGCATCGCATTCGAAAAACTAGACTCACAGGAGAACGACCATAAGGTGCCCGAAGCAGCAATAGACCCTTGGAGACAAGTCGGCTGGAGGACGATGTATTGAATCGCGACGCAATTTGTGTGTCCCATCGTCATTAACAGGCTCTGAACGTTACAATTAACTGTCAGTTTTGCATCGCATTCGAAAATCTAGACTCACAGGAGAACGAGCATATGGTGCCCGAGGCAGCAATAGACCCTTGGAGACAAGTCGGCTGTAGGACGATGTATTGAATCGCGACGCAATTTGTGTGTTCCATCGTCATTAAGAGGCTCTGAACCTTACAATTAACTGTCAGTTTTGGGTCGGATTCGAAAATCTAGACTCACCGATGAACGACCATAAGGCGCCCGAGGCAGCAATAGACCCTTGGAGACACGTCGGCTGGAGGACGATGTATTGAATCGCGACGCAATTTGTGTGTCCCATCGTCATTAACAGGCTCTGAACGTTACAATTAACTGTCAGTTTTGCATCGCATTCGAAAATCTGGACTCACAGGAGAACGAGCATATGGTGCCCGAGGCAGCACTAGACCCTTGGAGACAAGTCGGCTGTAGGACGATGTATTGAGTCGCGACGCAATTTGTGTGTCCCATCGTCATTAACAGGCTCTGAACGTTACAATTAACTGTCAGTTTTGCGTCGGATTCGAAAATCTAGACTCACAGGAGAACGAGCATATGGGTCCCGAGGCAGCACTAGACCCTTGGAGACAAGTCGGCTGTAGGACGATGTATTGAGTCGCGACGCAATTTGTGTGTCCCATCGTCATTAACAGGCTCTGAACGTTGCAATTAACTGTCAGTTTTGCGTCGGATTCGAAAATCTAGAATCACAGGTGAACGACCATAAGGTGCCCGAGGCAGCAATAGACCCTTGGAGACAAGTCGGCTGGAGGACGATGTATTGAATCGCGACGCAATTTGTGTGTTCCATCGTCATTAAGAGGCTCTGAACGTTACAATTAATTGTCAGTTTTGCGCCGGATTCGAAAAACTAGACTCATAGGAGAACGACCAAGAGGTGCCAGGAGCAGCAATACTACCTCGGAGACAAGTCGGCTGGAGGACGATGTATTGAATCGCGACGCAATTTGTGTGTTCCATCGTCAGTATCAGGCTCTGAACGTTACAATTAATTGTCAGTTTTGCATCGCATTCGAAAAACTAGACTCACAGGAGAACGACCATAAGGTGCCCGAGGCACCAATAGACCCTTCGAGACAAGTCGGCTGGAGGACGATGTATTGAATCGCGACGCAATTTGTGTTCCATCGTCATTAAGAGGCTCTGAACGTTACAATTAATTGTCAGTTTTGCGCCGGATTCGAAAAACTAGACTCATAGGAGAACGACCAAGAGGTGCCAGGAGCAGCAATACTACCTCGGAGACATGTCGGCTGGAGGACGATGTATTGAATCGCGACGCAATTTGTGTGTTCCATCGTCAGTATCAGGCTCTGAACGTTACAATTCACTGTCAGTTTTGCGTCGGATTCGAAAATCTAGACTCACAGGAGAACGACCATAAGGTGCCCGAGGCAGCAATAGACCCTTGGAGACAAGTCGGCTGGAGGACGATGTATTGAATCGCGACGCAATTTGTGTGTTCCATCGTCATTAAGAGGCTCTGAACGTTACAATTAATTGTCAGTTTTGCGCCGGATTCGAAAAACTAGACTCATAGGAGAACGACCAAGAGGTGCCAGGAGCAGCAATACTACCTCGGAGACATGTCGGCTGGAGGACGATGTATTGAATCGCGACGCAATTTGTGTGTTCCATCGTCAGTATCAGGCTCTGAACGTTACAATTCACTGTCAGTTTTGCGTCGGATTCGAAGATCTAGACTCACAGGAGAACGACCATAAGGTGCCCGAGGCAGCAATAGCCCCTTGGAGACAAGTCGGCTGGAGGACGATGTATTGAATCGCGACGCAATTTGTGTGTTCCATCGTCAGTATCAGGCTCTGAACGTTACAATTAATTGTCAGTTTTGCATCGCATTCGAAAAACTAGACTCACAGGAGAACGACCATAAGGTGCCCGAGGCACCAATAGACCCTTCGAGACAGGTCGGCTGGAGGACGATGTATTGAATCGCGACGCAATTTGTGTGTTCCATCGTCATTAAGAGGCTCTGAACGTTACAATTAATTGTCAGTTTTGCGCCGGATTCGAAAAACTAGACTCATAGGAGAACGACCAACAGGTGCCAGGAGCAGCAATACTACCTCGGAGACATGTCGGCTGGAGGACGATGTATTGAATCGCGACGCAATTTGTGTGTTCCATCGTCAGTTTCAGGCTCTGAACGTTACAATTCACTGTCAGTTTTGCGTCGGATTCGAAAATCTAGACTCACAGGAGAACGAGCATATGGTGCCCGAGGCAGCAATAGACCCTTCGAGACATGTCGGCTGTAGGACGATGTATTGAATCGCGACGCAATTTGTGTGTTCCATCGTCATTAAGAGGCTCTGAACGTTACAATTAACTGTCAGTTTTGCATCGCATTCGAAAAACTAGACTCACAGGAGAACGACGATAAGGTGCCCGAGGCAGCACTAGACCCTTGGAGACAAGTCGGCTGTAAGACGATGTATTGAATCGCGACGCAATTTGTGTGTTTCATCGTCATTAACAGGCTCTGAACGTTACAATACACCGTCAGTTTTGCGTCGGATTCGAAAATCTAGACTCACAGGAGAACGACCATAAGGTGCCCGAGGCAGCACTAGACCCTTGGAGACAAGTCGGCTGGAGGACGATGTATTGAATCGCGACGCAATTTGTGTGTTCCATCGTCGTTAACAGGCTCTGAACGTTACAATTCACTGTCAGTTTTGCGTCGGATTCGAAAATCTAGACTCACAGGAGAACGAGCATATGGTGCCCGAGGCAGCAATAGACCCTTCGAGACAAGTCGGCTGGAGGACGATGTATTGAATCGCGACGCAATTTGTGTGTTCCATCGTCATAAAGAGGCTCTGAACGTTACAATTCACTCTCAGTTTTGCGTCGGATTCGAAAATCTAGACTCACAGGAGAACGAGCATATGGTGCCCGAGGCAGCACTAGACCCTTGGAGACAAGTCGGCTGTAGGACGATGTATTGAATCGCGACGCAATTTGTGTGTTCCATCGTCATTAAGAGGCTCTGAAAGTTACAATTAACTGTCAGTTTTGTATCGCATTCGAAAAACTAGACTCACAGGAGAACGACCATAAGGTGCCCGAGGCAGCAATAGACCCTTGGAGACAAGTCGGCTGGAGGACGATGTATTGAGACGCGACGCAATTTGTGTGTCCCATCGTCATTAACAGGCTCTGAACGTTACTATTAACTGTCAGTTTTGCATCGCATTCGAAAAACTAGACTCACAGGAGAACGACCATAAGGTGCCCGAGGCAGCAATAGACCCTTGGAGACAAGTCGGCTGTAGGACGATGTATTGAATCGCGACGCAATTTGTGTGTTCCATCGTCATTACGAGGCTCTGAACCTTACAATTAACTGTCAGTTTTGCGTCGGATTCGAAAATCTAGACTCACCGATGAACGACCATAAGGTGCCCGAGGCAGCAATAGACCCTTCGAGACAAGTCGGCTGGAGGACGATGTATTGAATGGCGACGCAATTTGTGTGTTCCATCGTCAGTATCAGGCTCTGAACGTTACAATTAACCGTCAGTTTTGCGTCGTATTCTGAAAACTAGACTCACAGGAGAACGACGATAAGGTGCCCGAGGCAGCACTAGACCCTTGGAGACAAGTCGGCTGTAGGACGATGTATTGAGTCGCGACGCAATTTGTGTGTCCCATCGTCATTAACAGGCTCTGAACGTTACAATTAACTGTCAGTTTTGCGTCGGATTCGAAAATCTAGACTCACAGGAGAACGAGCATATGGTGCCCGAGGCAGCACTAGACCCTTGGAGACAAGTCGGCTGTAGGACGATGTATTGAGTCGCGACGCAATTTGTGTGTCCCATCGTCATTAACAGGCTCTGAACGTTACAATTAACTGTCAGTTTTGCGTCGGATTCGAAAATCTAGACTCACAGGAGAACGACCATAAGGTGCCCGAGGCAGCAATAGACCCTTGGAGACAAGTCGGCTGGAGGACGATGTATTGAATCGCGACGCAATTTGTGTGTTCCATCGTCATTAACAGGCTCTGAACGTTACAATTAATTGTCAGTTTTGCGCCGGATTCGAAAAACTAGACTCATAGGAGAACGACCAAGAGGTGCCAGGAGCAGCAATACTACCTTGGAGACAAGTCGGCTGGAGGACGATGTATTGAATCGCGACGCAATTTGTGTGTCCCATAGTCATTAACAGGCTCTGAACGTTACAATTAACTGTCAGTTTTGCGTCGGATTCGAAAATCTAGACTCACAGGAGAACGAGCATATGGTGCCCGAGGCAGCACTAGACCCTTCGAGACAAGTCGGCTGTAGGACGATGTATTGAGTCGCGACGCAATTTGTGTCTCCCATCGTCATTAACAGGCTCTGAACGTTACAATTAACTGTCAGTTTTGCGTCGGATTCGAAAATCTAGACTCACAGGAGAACGACCATAAGGTGCCCGAGGCAGCAATAGACCCTTGGAGACAAGTCGGCTGGAGGACGATGTATTGAATCGCGACGCAATTTGTGTGTTCCATCGTCATTAAGAGGCTCTGAACGTTACAATTAATTGTCAGTTTTGCGCCGGATTCGAAAAACTAGACTCATAGGAGAACGACCAGGAGGTGCCAGGAGCAGCAATACTACCTCGGAGACAAGTCGGCTGGAGGACGATGTATAGAATCGCGACGCAATTTGTGTGTTCCTTCGTCAGTATCAGGCTCTGAACGTTACAATTAATTGTCAGTTTTGCATCGCATTCGAAAAACTAGACTCACAGGAGAACGACCATAAGGTGCCCGAGGCACCAATAGACCCTTGGAGACAAGTCGGCTGGAGGACGATGTATTGAATCGCGACGCAATTTGTGTGTTCCATCGTCATTAAGAGGCTCTGAACGTTACAATTAATTGTCAGTTTTGCGCCGGATTCGAAAAACTAGACTCATAGGAGAACGACCAAGAGGTGCCAGGAGCAGCAATACTACCTTGGAGACAAGTCGGCTGGAGGACAATGTATTGAATCGTGACGCAATTTGTGTGTCCCATAGTCATTAACAGGCTCTGAACGTTACAATTAACTGTCAGTTTTGCGTCGGATTCGAAAATCTAGACTCACAGGAGAACGAGCATATGGTGCCCGAGGCAGCACTAGACCCTTCGAGACAAGTCGGCTGTAGGACGATGTATTGAGTCGCGACGCAATTTGTGTGTCCCATCGTCATTAACAAGCTCTGAACGTTACAATTAACTGTCAGTTTTGCGTCGGATTCGAAAATCTAGACTCACAGGAGAACGACCATAAGGTGCCCGAGGCAGCAATAGACCCTTGGAGACAAGTCGGCTGGAGGACGATGTATTGAATCGCGACGCAATTTGTGTGTTCCATCGTCATTAAGAGGCTCTGAACGTTACAATTAATTGTCAGTTTTGCGCCGGATTCGAAAAACTAGACTCAGGAGAACGACCAAGAGGTGCCAGGAGCAGCAATACTACCTCGGAGACATGTCGGCTGGAGGACGATGTATTGAATCGCGACGCAATTTGTGTGTTCCATCGTCAGTATCAGGCTCTGAACGTTACAATTAATTGTCAGTTTTGCGTCGGATTCGAAAATCTAGACTCACAGGAGAACGACCATAAGGTGCCCGAGGCAGCAATAGACCCTTCGAGACAAGTCGGCTGGAGGACGATGTATTGAGTCGCGACGCAATTTGTGTGTCCCATCGTCATTAACAGGCTCTGATCGTTACAATTAACTGTCAGTTTTGCATCGCATTCGAAAATCTAGACTCACAGATGAACGACCATAAGGTGCCCGAGGCAGCAATAGACCCTTCGAGACAAGTCGGCTGTAGGACGATGTATTGAATCGCGACGCAATTTGTGTGTTCCATCGTCATTAAGAGGCTCTGAACGTTACAATTAACTGTCAGTTTTGCATCGCATTCGAAAAACTAGACTCACAGGAGAACGACCATAAGGTGCCCGAGGCAGCAATAGACCCTTGGAGACAAGTCGGCTGGAGGACGATGTATTGAATCGCGACGCAATTTGTGTGTCCCATCGTCATTAACAGGCTCTGAACGTTACAATTAACTGTCAGTTTTGCATCGCATTCGATAATTTAGACTCACAGGAGAACGAGCATATGGTGCCCGAGGCAGCACTAGACCCTTGGCGACAAGTCGGCTGTAGGACGATGTATTGAGTCGCGACGCAATTTGTGTGTCCCATCGTCATTAACAGGCTCTGAACGTTACAATTAACTGTCAGTTTTGCATCGCATTCGAAAAACTAGACTCACAGGAGAATGACCATAAGGTGCCGGAGGCAGCAATAGACCCTTGGAGACAAGTCGGCTGTAGGACGATGTATTGAGTCGCGACGCAATTTGTGTGTCCCATCGTCATTAACAGGCTCTGAACGTTACAATTAACTGTCAGTTTTGCGTCGGATTCGAAAATCTAGACTCACAGGAGAACGAGCATATGGTGCCCGAGGCAGCACTAGACCCTTGGAGACAAGTCGGCTGTAGGACGATGTATTGAGTCGCGACGCAATTTGTGTGTCCCATCGTCATTAACAGGCTCTGAACGTTACAATTAACTGTCAGTTTTGCGTCGGATTCGAAAATCTAGACTCACAGGAGAACGACCATAAGGTGCCCGAGGCAGCAATAGACCCTTGGAGACAAGTCGGCTGGAGGACGATGTATTGAATCGCGACGCAATTTGTGTGTTCCATCGTCATTAGGAGGCTCTGAACGTTACAATTAATTGTCAGTTTTGCGCCGGATTCGAAAAACTAGACCCATAGGAGAACGACCAAGAGGTGCCAGTAGCAGCAATACTACCTCGGAGACAAGTCGGCTGGGTGACGATGTATTGAATCGCGACGCAATTTGTGTGTTCCATCGTCAGTATCAGGCTCTGAACGTTACAATTAATTGTCAGTTTTGCATCGCATTCGAAAAACTAGACTCACAGGAGAACGACCATAAGGTGCCCGAGGCACCAATAGACCCTTCGAGACAAGTCGGCTGGAGGACGATGTATTGAATCGCGACGCAATTTGTGTGTTCCATTGTCATTAAGAGGCTCTGAACGTTACAATTAATTGTCAGTTTTGCGCCGGATTCGAAAAACTAGACTCATAGGAGAACGACCAAGAGGTGCCAGGAGCAGCAATACTACCTCGGAGACATGTCGGCTGGAGGAGGATGTATTGAATCGCGACGCAATTTGTGTGTTCCATCGTCAGTATCAGGCTCTGAACGTTACAATTCACTGTCAGTTTTGCGTCGGAATCGAAAATCTAGACTCACAGGAGAACGACCACAAGGTGCCCGAGGCAGCAATAGACCCTTCGAGACAAGTCGGCTGGAGGACGATGTATTGAGTCGCGACGCAATTTGTGTGTCCCATCGTCATTAACAGGCTCTGATCGTTACAATTAACTGTCAGTTTTGCATCGCATTCGAAAATCTAGACTCACAGATGAACGACCATAAGGTGCCCGAGGCAGCACTAGACCCTTGGAGACAAGTCGGCTGTAGGACGATGTATTGAGTCGCGACGCAATTTGTGTGTCCCATCGTCATTAACAGGCTCTGAACGTTACAATTAACTGTCAGTTTTGCATCGCATTCGAAAAACTAGACTCACAGGAGAACGACCATAAGGTGCCGGAAGCAGCAATAGACCCTTGGAGACAAGTCGGCTGTAGGACGATGTATTGAGTCGCGACGCAATTTGTGTGTCCCATCGTCATTAACAGGCTCTGAACGTTACAATTAACTGTCAGTTTTGCGTCGGATTCGAAAATCTAGACTCACAGGAGAACGAGCATATGGTGCCCGAGGCAGCACTAGACCCTTGGAGACAAGTCGGCTGTAGGACGATGTATTGAGTCGCGACGCAATTTGTGAGTCCCATCGTCATTAACAGGCTCTGAACGTTACAATTAACTGTCAGTTTTGCGTCGGATTCGAAAATCTAGACTCACAGGAGAACGACCATAAGGTGCCCGAGGCAGCAATAGACCCTTGGAGACAAGTCGGCTGGAGGACGATGTATTGAATCGCGACGCAATTTGTGTGTTCCATCGTCATTAAGAGGCTCTGAACGTTACAATTAATTGTCAGTTTTGCGCCGGATTCGAAAAACTAGACTCATAGGAGAACGACCAAGAGGTGCCAGGAGCAGCAATACTACCTCGGAGACAAGTCGGCTGGAGGACGATGTATTGAATCGCGACGCAATTTGTGTGTTCCATCGTCAGTATCAGGCTCTGAACGTTACAATTAATTGTCAGTTTTGCATCGCATTCGAAAAACTAGACTCACAGGAGAACGACCATAAGGTGCCCGAGGCACCAATAGACCCTTCAAGACAAGTCGGCTGGAGGACGATGTATTGAATCGCGACGCAATTTGTGTGTTCCATCGTCATTAAGAGGCTCTGAACGTTACAATTAATTGTCAGTTTTGCGCCGGATTCGAAAAACTAGACTCATAGGAGAACGACCAAGAGGTGCCAGGAGCAGCAATACTACCTCGGAGACATGTCGGCTGGAGGACGATGTATTGAATCGCGACGCAATTTGTGTGTTCCATCGTCAGTATCAGGCTCTGAACGTTACAATTCACTGTCAGTTTTGCGTCGGATTCGAAAATCTAGACTCACAGGAGAACGACCATAAGGTGCCCGAGGCAGCAATAGACCCATCGAGACAAGTCGGCTGGAGGACGATGTATTGAGTCGCGACGCAATTTGTGTGTCCCATCGTCATTAACAGGCTCTGATCGTTACAATTAACTGTCAGTTTTGCATCGCATTCGAAAATCTAGACTCACAGATGAACGACCATAAGGTGCCCGAGGCAGCAATAGACCCTTCGAGACAAGTCGGCTGTAGGACGATGTATTGAATCGCGACGCAATTTGTGTGTTCCATCGTCATTAAGAGGCTCTGAACGTTACAATTAACTGTCAGTTTTGCATCGCATTCGAAAAACTAGATTCACAGGAGAACGACCATAAGGTGCCCGAGGCAGCAATAGACCCTTGGAGACAAGTCGGCTGGAGGACGATGTATTGAATCGCGACGCAATTTGTGTGTCCCATCGTCATTAACAGGCTCTGAACGTTACAATTAACTGTCAGTTTTGCATCGCATTCGAAAATCTAGACTCACAGGAGAACGAGCATATGGTGCCCGAGGCAGCACTAGACCCTTGGAGACAAGTCGGCTGTAGGACGATGTATTGAGTCGCGACGCAATTTGTGTGTTCCATCGTCATTAACAGGCTCTGAACGTTACAATTAACTGTCAGTTTTGCGTCGGATTCGAAAATCTAGACTCACAGGAGAACGAGCATATGGTGCCCGAGGCAGCACTAGACCCTTGGAGACAAGTCGGCTGTAGGACGATGTATTGAGTCGCGACGCAATTTGTGTGTCCCATCGTCATTAACAGGCTCTGAACGTTACAATTAACTGTCAGTTTTGCGTCGGATTCGAAAATCTAGAATCACAGGTGAACGACCATAAGGTGCCCGAGGCAGCAATAGACCCTTGGAGACAAGTCGGCTGGAGGACGATGTATTGAATCGCGACGCAATTTGTGTGTTCCATCGTCATTAAGAGGCTCTGAACGTTACAATTAATTGTCAGTTTTGCGCCGGATTCGAAAAACTAGACTCATAGGAGAACGACCAAGAGGTGCCAGGAGCAGCAATACTACCTCGGAGACAAGTCGGCTGGAGGACGATGTATTGAATCGCGACGCAATTTGTGTGTTCCATCGTCAGTATCAGGCTCTGAACGTTACAATTAATTGTCAGTTTTGCATCGCATTCGAAAAACTAGACTCACAGGAGAACGACCATAAGGTGCCCGAGGCACCAATAGACCCTTCGAGACAAGTCGGCTGGAGGACGATGTATTGAATCGCGACGCAATTTGTGTGTTCCATCGTCATTAAGAGGCTCTGAACGTTACAATTAATTGTCAGTTTTGCGCCGGAGTCGAAAAACTAGACTCATAGGAGAACGACCAAGAGGTGCCAGGAGCAGCAATACTACCTCGGAGACATGTCGGCTGGAGGACGATGTATTGAATCGCGACGCAATTTGTGTGTTCCATCGTCAGTATCAGGCTCTGAACGTTACAATTCACTGTCAGTTTTGCGTCGGATTCGAAAATCTAGACTCACAGGAGAACGACCATAAGGTGCCCGAGGCAGCAATAGACCCATCGAGACAAGTCGGCTGGAGGACGATGTATTGAGTCGCGACGCAATTTGTGTGTCCCATCGTCATTAACAGGCTCTGATCGTTACAATTAACTGTCAGTTTTGCATCGCATTCGAAAATCTAGACTCACAGATGAACGACCATAAGGTGCCCGAGGCAGCAATAGACCCTTCGAGACAAGTCGGCTGTAGGACGATGTATTGAGTCGCGACGCAATTTGTGTGTCCCATCGTCATTAACAGGCTCTGAACGTTACAATTAACTGTCAGTTTTGCATCGCATTCGAAAAACTAGACTCACAGGAGAACGACCATAAGGTGCCGGAAGCAGCAATAGACCCTTGGAGACAAGTCGGCTGTAGGACGATGTATTGAGTCGCGACGCAATTTGTGTGTCCCATCGTCATTAACAGGCTCTGAACGTTACAATTAACTGTCAGTTTTGCGTCGGATTCGAAAATCTAGACTCACAGGAGAACGAGCATATGGTGCCCGAGGCAGCACTAGACCCTTGGAGACAAGTCGGCTGTAGGACGATGTATTGAGTCGCGACGCAATTTGTGAGTCCCATCGTCATTAACAGGCTCTGAACGTTACAATTAACTGTCAGTTTTGCGTCGGATTCGAAAATCTAGACTCACAGGAGAACGACCATAAGGTGCCCGAGGCAGCAATAGACCCTTGGAGACAAGTCGGCTGGAGGACGATGTATTGAATCGCGACGCAATTTGTGTGTTCCATCGTCATTAAGAGGCTCTGAACGTTACAATTAATTGTCAGTTTTGCGCCGGATTCGAAAAACTAGACTCATAGGAGAACGACCAAGAGGTGCCAGGAGCAGCAATACTACCTCGGAGACAAGTCGGCTGGAGGACGATGTATTGAATCGCGACGCAATTTGTGTGTTCCATCGTCAGTATCAGGCTCTGAACGTTACAATTAATTGTCAGTTTTGCATCGCATTCGAAAAACTAGACTCACAGGAGAACGACCATAAGGTGCCCGAGGCACCAATAGACCCTTCAAGACAAGTCGGCTGGAGGACGATGTATTGAATCGCGACGCAATTTGTGTGTTCCATCGTCATTAAGAGGCTCTGAACGTTACAATTAATTGTCAGTTTTGCGCCGGATTCGAAAAACTAGACTCATAGGAGAACGACCAAGAGGTGCCAGGAGCAGCAATACTACCTCGGAGACATGTCGGCTGGAGGACGATGTATTGAATCGCGACGCAATTTGTGTGTTCCATCGTCAGTATCAGGCTCTGAACGTTACAATTCACTGTCAGTTTTGCGTCGGATTCGAAAATCTAGACTCACAGGAGAACGACCATAAGGTGCCCGAGGCAGCAATAGACCCATCGAGACAAGTCGGCTGGAGGACGATGTATTGAGTCGCGACGCAATTTGTGTGTCCCATCGTCATTAACAGGCTCTGATCGTTACAATTAACTGTCAGTTTTGCATCGCATTCGAAAATCTAGACTCACAGATGAACGACCATAAGGTGCCCGAGGCAGCAATAGACCCTTCGAGACAAGTCGGCTGTAGGACGATGTATTGAATCGCGACGCAATTTGTGTGTTCCATCGTCATTAAGAGGCTCTGAACGTTACAATTAACTGTCAGTTTTGCATCGCATTCGAAAAACTAGATTCACAGGAGAACGACCATAAGGTGCCCGAGGCAGCAATAGACCCTTGGAGACAAGTCGGCTGGAGGACGATGTATTGAATCGCGACGCAATTTGTGTGTCCCATCGTCATTAACAGGCTCTGAACGTTACAATTAACTGTCAGTTTTGCATCGCATTCGAAAATCTAGACTCACAGGAGAACGAGCATATGGTGCCCGAGGCAGCACTAGACCCTTGGAGACAAGTCGGCTGTAGGACGATGTATTGAGTCGCGACGCAATTTGTGTGTTCCATCGTCATTAACAGGCTCTGAACGTTACAATTAACTGTCAGTTTTGCGTCGGATTCGAAAATCTAGACTCACAGGAGAACGAGCATATGGTGCCCGAGGCAGCACTAGACCCTTGGAGACAAGTCGGCTGTAGGACGATGTATTGAGTCGCGACGCAATTTGTGTGTCCCATCGTCATTAACAGGCTCTGAACGTTACAATTAACTGTCAGTTTTGCGTCGGATTCGAAAATCTAGAATCACAGGTGAACGACCATAAGGTGCCCGAGGCAGCAATAGACCCTTGGAGACAAGTCGGCTGGAGGACGATGTATTGAATCGCGACGCAATTTGTGTGTTCCATCGTCATTAAGAGGCTCTGAACGTTACAATTAATTGTCAGTTTTGCGCCGGATTCGAAAAACTAGACTCATAGGAGAACGACCAAGAGGTGCCAGGAGCAGCAATACTACCTCGGAGACAAGTCGGCTGGAGGACGATGTATTGAATCGCGACGCAATTTGTGTGTTCCATCGTCAGTATCAGGCTCTGAACGTTACAATTAATTGTCAGTTTTGCATCGCATTCGAAAAACTAGACTCACAGGAGAACGACCATAAGGTGCCCGAGGCACCAATAGACCCTTCGAGACAAGTCGGCTGGAGGACGATGTATTGAATCGCGACGCAATTTGTGTGTTCCATCGTCATTAAGAGGCTCTGAACGTTACAATTAATTGTCAGTTTTGCGCCGGAGTCGAAAAACTAGACTCATAGGAGAACGACCAAGAGGTGCCAGGAGCAGCAATACTACCTCGGAGACATGTCGGCTGGAGGACGATGTATTGAATCGCGACGCAATTTGTGTGTTCCATCGTCAGTATCAGGCTCTGAACGTTACAATTCACTGTCAGTTTTGCGTCGGATTCGAAAATCTAGACTCACAGGAGAACGACCATAAGGTGCCCGAGGCAGCAATAGACCCATCGAGACAAGTCGGCTGGAGGACGATGTATTGAGTCGCGACGCAATTTGTGTGTCCCATCGTCATTAACAGGCTCTGATCGTTACAATTAACTGTCAGTTTTGCATCGCATTCGAAAATCTAGACTCACAGATGAACGACCATAAGGTGCCCGAGGCAGCAATAGACCCTTCGAGACAAGTCGGCTGTAGGACGATGTATTGAATCGCGACGCAATTTGTGTGTTCCATCGTCATTAAGAGGCTCTGAACGTTACAATTAACTGTCAGTTTTGCATCGCATTCGAAAAACTAGACTCACAGGAGAACGACCATAAGGTGCCCGAAGCAGCAATAGACCCTTGGAGACAAGTCGGCTGGAGGACGATGTATTGAATCGCGACGCAATTTGTGTGTCCCATCGTCATTAACAGGCTCTGAACGTTACAATTAACTGTCAGTTTTGCATCGCATTCGAAAATCTAGACTCACAGGAGAACGAGCATATGGTGCCCGAGGCAGCAATAGACCCTTGGAGACAAGTCGGCTGTAGGACGATGTATTGAATCGCGACGCAATTTGTGTGTTCCATCGTCATTAAGAGGCTCTGAACCTTACAATTAACTGTCAGTTTTGGGTCGGATTCGAAAATCTAGACTCACCGATGAACGACCATAAGGTGCCCGAGGCAGCAATAGACCCTTCGAGACAAGTCGGCTGGAGGACGATGTATTGAATCGCGACGCAATTTGTGTGTTCCATCGTCATTAAGAGGCTCTGAACGTTACAATTAACTGTCAGTTTTGCATCGCATTCGAAAAACTAGACTCACAGGAGAACGACCATAAGGCGCCCGAGGCAGCAATAGACCCTTGGAGACACAGCAGCTGGAGGACGATGTATTGAATCGCGACGCAATTTGTGTGTCCCATCGTCATTAACAGGCTCTGAACGTTACAATTAACTGTCAGTTTTGCATCGCATTCGAAAATCTGGACTCACAGGAGAACGAGCATATGGTGCCCGAGGCAGCACTAGACCCTTGGAGACAAGTCGGCTGTAGGACGATGTATTGAGTCGCGACGCAATTTGTGTGTCCCATCGTCATTAACAGGCTCTGAACGTTACAATTAACTGTCAGTTTTGCGTCGGATTCGAAAATCTAGACTCACAGGAGAACGAGCATATGGTGCCCGAGGCAGCACTAGACCCTTGGAGACAAGTCGGCTGTAGGACGATGTATTGAGTCGCGACGCAATTTGTGTGTCCCATCGTCATTAACAGGCTCTGAACGTTACAATTAACTGTCAGTTTTGCGTCGGATTCGAAAATCTAGACTCACAGGAGAACGAGCATATGGTGCCCGAGGCAGCACTAGACCCTTGGAGACAAGTCGGCTGTAGGACGATGTATTGAGTCGCGACGCAATTTGTGTGTCCCATCGTCATTAACAGGCTCTGAACGTTACAATTAACTGTCAGTTTTGCGTCGGATTCGAAAATCTAGAATCACAGGTGAACGACCATAAGGTGCCCGAGGCAGCAATAGACCCTTGGAGACAAGTCGGCTGGAGGACGATGTATTGAATCGCGACGCAATTTGTGTGTTCCATCGTCATTAAGAGGCTCTGAACGTTACAATTAATTGTCAGTTTTGCGCCGGATTCGAAAAACTAGACTCATAGGAGAACGACCAAGAGGTGCCAGGAGCAGCAATACTACCTCGGAGACAAGTCGGCTGGAGGACGATGTATTGAATCGCGACGCAATTTGTGTGTTCCATCGTCAGTATCAGGCTCTGAACGTTACAATTAATTGTCAGTTTTGCATCGCATTCGAAAAACTAGACTCACAGGAGAACGACCATAAGGTGCCCGAGGCACCAATAGACCCTTCGAGACAAGTCGGCTGGAGGACGATGTATTGAATCGCGACGCAATTTGTGTGTTCCATCGTCATTAAGAGGCTCTGAACGTTACAATTAATTGTCAGTTTTGCGCCGGAGTCGAAAAACTAGACTCATAGGAGAACGACCAAGAGGTGCCAGGAGCAGCAATACTACCTCGGAGACATGTCGGCTAGAGGACGATGTATTGAATCGCGACGCAATTTGTGTGTTCCATCGTCAGTATCAGGCTCTGAACGTTACAATTCACTGTCAGTTTTGCGTCGGATTCGAAAATCTAGACTCACAGGAGAACGACCATAAGGTGCCCGAGGCAGCAATAGACCCATCGAGACAAGTCGGCTGGAGGACGATGTATTGAGTCGCGACGCAATTTGTGTGTCCCATCGTCATTAACAGGCTCTGATCGTTACAATTAACTGTCAGTTTTGCATCGCATTCGAAAATCTAGACTCACAGATGAACGACCATAAGGTGCCCGAGGCAGCAATAGACCCTTCGAGACAAGTCGGCTGTAGGACGATGTATTGAATCGCGACGCAATTTGTGTGTTCCATCGTCATTAAGAGGCTCTGAACGTTACAATTAACTGTCAGTTTTGCATCGCATTCGAAAAACTAGACTCACAGGAGAACGACCATAAGGTGCCCGAAGCAGCAATAGACCCTTGGAGACAAGTCGGCTGGAGGACGATGTATTGAATCGCGACGCAATTTGTGTGTCCCATCGTCATTAACAGGCTCTGAACGTTACAATTAACTGTCAGTTTTGCATCGCATTCGAAAATCTAGACTCACAGGAGAACGAGCATATGGTGCCCGAGGCAGCAATAGACCCTTGGAGACAAGTCGGCTGTAGGACGATGTATTGAATCGCGACGCAATTTGTGTGTTCCATCGTCATTAAGAGGCTCTGAACCTTACAATTAACTGTCAGTTTTGGGTCGGATTCGAAAATCTAGACTCACCGATGAACGACCATAAGGTGCCCGAGGCAGCAATAGACCCTTCGAGACAAGTCGGCTGGAGGACGATGTATTGAATCGCGACGCAATTTGTGTGTTCCATCGTCATTAAGAGGCTCTGAACGTTACAATTAACTGTCAGTTTTGCATCGCATTCGAAAAACTAGACTCACAGGAGAACGACCATAAGGCGCCCGAGGCAGCAATAGACCCTTGGAGACACGTCAGCTGGAGGACGATGTATTGAATCGCGACGCAATTTGTGTGTCCCATCGTCATTAACAGGCTCTGAACGTTACAATTAACTGTCAGTTTTGCATCGCATTCGAAAATCTGGACTCACAGGAGAACGAGCATATGGTGCCCGAGGCAGCACTAGACCCTTGGAGACAAGTCGGCTGTAGGACGATGTATTGAGTCGCGACGCAATTTGTGTGTCCCATCGTCATTAACAGGCTCTGAACGTTACAATTAACTGTCAGTTTTGCGTCGGATTCGAAAATCTAGACTCACAGGAGAACGAGCATATGGTGCCCGAGGCAGCACTAGACCCTTGGAGACAAGTCGGCTGTAGGACGATGTATTGAGTCGCGACGCAATTTGTGTGTCCCATCGTCATTAACAGGCTCTGAACGTTACAATTAATTGTCAGTTTTGCGCCGGATTCGAAAAACTAGACTCATAGGAGAACGACCAAGAGGTGCCAGGAGCAGCAATACTACCTCGGAGACAAGTCGGCTGGAGGACGATGTATTGAATCGCGACGCAATTTGTGTGTTCCATCGTCAGTATCAGGCTCTGAACGTTACAATTAATTGTCAGTTTTGCATCGCATTCGAAAAACTAGACTCACAGGAGAACGACCATAAGGTGCCCGAGGCACCAATAGACCCTTCGAGACAAGTCGGCTGGAGGACGATGTATTGAATCGCGACGCAATTTGTGTGTTCCATCGTCATTAAGAGGCTCTGAACGTTACAATTAATTGTCAGTTTTGCGCCGGATTCGAAAAACTAGACTCATAGGAGAACGACCAAGAGGTGCCAGGAGCAGCAATACTACCTCGGAGACAAGTCGGCTGGAGGACGATGTATTGAATCGCGACGCAATTTGTGTGTTCCATCGTCAGTATCAGGCTCTGAACGTTACAATTAATTGTCAGTTTTGCATCGCATTCGAAAAACTAGACTCACAGGAGAACGACCATAAGGTGCCCGAGGCACCAATAGACCCTTCAAGACAAGTCGGCTGGAGGACGATGTATTGAATCGCGACGCAATTTGTGTGTTCCATCGTCATTAAGAGGCTCTGAACGTTACAATTAATTGTCAGTTTTGCGCCGGATTCGAAAAACTAGACTCATAGGAGAACGACCAAGAGGTGCCAGGAGCAGCAATACTACCTCGGAGACATGTCGGCTGGAGGACGATGTATTGAATCGCGACGCAATTTGTGTGTTCCATCGTCAGTATCAGGCTCTGAACGTTACAATTCACTGTCAGTTTTGCGTCGGATTCGAAAATCTAGACTCACAGGAGAACGACCATAAGGTGCCCGAGGCAGCAATAGACCCATCGAGACAAGTCGGCTGGAGGACGATGTATTGAGTCGCGACGCAATTTGTGTGTCCCATCGTCATTAACAGGCTCTGATCGTTACAATTAACTGTCAGTTTTGCATCGCATTCGAAAATCTAGACTCACAGGAGAACGAGCATATGGTGCCCGAGGCAGCACTAGACCCTTGGAGACAAGTCGGCTGTAGGACGATGTATTGAGTCGCGACGCAATTTGTGTGTTCCATCGTCATTAACAGGCTCTGAACGTTACAATTAACTGTCAGTTTTGCGTCGGATTCGAAAATCTAGACTCACAGGAGAACGAGCATATGGTGCCCGAGGCAGCACTAGACCCTTGGAGACAAGTCGGCTGTAGGACGATGTATTGAGTCGCGACGCAATTTGTGTGTCCCATCGTCATTAACAGGCTCTGAACGTTACAATTAACTGTCAGTTTTGCGTCGGATTCGAAAATCTAGAATCACAGGTGAACGACCATAAGGTGCCCGAGGCAGCAATAGACCCTTGGAGACAAGTCGGCTGGAGGACGATGTATTGAATCGCGACGCAATTTGTGTGTTCCATCGTCATTAAGAGGCTCTGAACGTTACAATTAATTGTCAGTTTTGCGCCGGATTCGAAAAACTAGACTCATAGGAGAACGACCAAGAGGTGCCAGGAGCAGCAATACTACCTCGGAGACAAGTCGGCTGGAGGACGATGTATTGAATCGCGACGCAATTTGTGTGTTCCATCGTCAGTATCAGGCTCTGAACGTTACAATTAATTGTCAGTTTTGCATCGCATTCGAAAAACTAGACTCACAGGAGAACGACCATAAGGTGCCCGAGGCACCAATAGACCCTTCGAGACAAGTCGGCTGGAGGACGATGTATTGAATCGCGACGCAATTTGTGTGTTCCATCGTCATTAAGAGGCTCTGAACGTTACAATTAATTGTCAGTTTTGCGCCGGAGTCGAAAAACTAGACTCATAGGAGAACGACCAAGAGGTGCCAGGAGCAGCAATACTACCTCGGAGACATGTCGGCTGGAGGACGATGTATTGAATCGCGACGCAATTTGTGTGTTCCATCGTCAGTATCAGGCTCTGAACGTTACAATTCACTGTCAGTTTTGCGTCGGATTCGAAAATCTAGACTCACAGGAGAACGACCATAAGGTGCCCGAGGCAGCAATAGACCCATCGAGACAAGTCGGCTGGAGGACGATGTATTGAGTCGCGACGCAATTTGTGTGTCCCATCGTCATTAACAGGCTCTGATCGTTACAATTAACTGTCAGTTTTGCATCGCATTCGAAAATCTAGACTCACAGATGAACGACCATAAGGTGCCCGAGGCAGCAATAGACCCTTCGAGACAAGTCGGCTGTAGGACGATGTATTGAATCGCGACGCAATTTGTGTGTTCCATCGTCATTAAGAGGCTCTGAACGTTACAATTAACTGTCAGTTTTGCATCGCATTCGAAAAACTAGACTCACAGGAGAACGACCATAAGGTGCCCGAAGCAGCAATAGACCCTTGGAGACAAGTCGGCTGGAGGACGATGTATTGAATCGCGACGCAATTTGTGTGTCCCATCGTCATTAACAGGCTCTGAACGTTACAATTAACTGTCAGTTTTGCATCGCATTCGAAAATCTAGACTCACAGGAGAACGAGCATATGGTGCCCGAGGCAGCAATAGACCCTTGGAGACAAGTCGGCTGTAGGACGATGTATTGAATCGCGACGCAATTTGTGTGTTCCATCGTCATTAAGAGGCTCTGAACCTTACAATTAACTGTCAGTTTTGGGTCGGATTCGAAAATCTAGACTCACCGATGAACGACCATAAGGTGCCCGAGGCAGCAATAGACCCTTCGAGACAAGTCGGCTGGAGGACGATGTATTGAATCGCGACGCAATTTGTGTGTTCCATCGTCATTAAGAGGCTCTGAACGTTACAATTAACTGTCAGTTTTGCATCGCATTCGAAAAACTAGACTCACAGGAGAACGACCATAAGGCGCCCGAGGCAGCAATAGACCCTTGGAGACACGTCAGCTGGAGGACGATGTATTGAATCGCGACGCAATTTGTGTGTCCCATCGTCATTAACAGGCTCTGAACGTTACAATTAACTGTCAGTTTTGCATCGCATTCGAAAATCTGGACTCACAGGAGAACGAGCATATGGTGCCCGAGGCAGCACTAGACCCTTGGAGACAAGTCGGCTGTAGGACGATGTATTGAGTCGCGACGCAATTTGTGTGTCCCATCGTCATTAACAGGCTCTGAACGTTACAATTAACTGTCAGTTTTGCGTCGGATTCGAAAATCTAGACTCACAGGAGAACGAGCATATGGTGCCCGAGGCAGCACTAGACCCTTGGAGACAAGTCGGCTGTAGGACGATGTATTGAGTCGCGACGCAATTTGTGTGTCCCATCGTCATTAACAGGCTCTGAACGTTACAATTAATTGTCATCTTTGCGCCGGATTCGAAAAACTAGACTCATAGGAGAACGACCAAGAGGTGCCAGGAGCAGCAATACTACCTCGGAGACAAGTCGGCTGGAGGACGATGTATTGAATCGCGACGCAATTTGTGTGTTCCATCGTCAGTATCAGGCTCTGAACGTTACAATTAATTGTCAGTTTTGCATCGCATTCGAAAAACTAGACTCACAGGAGAACGACCATAAGGTGCCCGAGGCACCAATAGACCCTTCGAGACAAGTCGGCTGGAGGACGATGTATTGAATCGCGACGCAATTTGTGTGTTCCATCGTCATTAAGAGGCTCTGAACGTTACAATTAATTGTCAGTTTTGCGCCGGATTCGAAAAACTAGACTCATAGGAGAACGACCAAGAGGTGCCAGGAGCAGCAATACTACCTCGGAGACATGTCGGCTGGAGGACGATGTATTGAATCGCGACGCAATTTGTGTGTTCCATCGTCAGTATCAGGCTCTGAACGTTACAATTCACTGTCAGTTTTGCGTCGGATTCGAAAATCTAGACTCACAGGAGAACGACCATAAGGTGCCCGAGGCAGCAATAGACCCATCGAGACAAGTCGGCTGGAGGACGATGTATTGAGTCGCGACGCAATTTGTGTGTCCCATCGTCATTAACAGGCTCTGATCGTTACAATTAACTGTCAGTTTTGCATCGCATTCGAAAATCTAGACTCACAGATGAACGACCATAAGGTGCCCGAGGCAGCAATAGACCCTTCGAGACAAGTCGGCTGTAGGACGATGTATTGAATCGCGACGCAATTTGTGTGTTCCATCGTCATTAAGAGGCTCTGAACGTTACAATTAACTGTCAGTTTTGCATCGCATTCGAAAAACTAGACTCACAGGAGAACGACCATAAGGTGCCCGAAGCAGCAATAGACCCTTGGAGACAAGTCGGCTGGAGGACGATGTATTGAATCGCGACGCAATTTGTGTGTCCCATCGTCATTAACAGGCTCTGAACGTTACAATTAACTGTCAGTTTTGCATCGCATTCGAAAATCTAGACTCACAGGAGAACGAGCATATGGTGCCCGAGGCAGCAATAGACCCTTGGAGACAAGTCGGCTGTAGGACGATGTATTGAATCGCGACGCAATTTGTGTGTTCCATCGTCATTAAGAGGCTCTGAACCTTACAATTAACTGTCAGTTTTGGGTCGGATTCGAAAATCTAGACTCACCGATGAACGACCATAAGGTGCCCGAGGCAGCAATAGACCCTTCGAGACAAGTCGGCTGGAGGACGATGTATTGAATCGCGACGCAATTTGTGTGTTCCATCGTCATTAAGAGGCTCTGAACGTTACAATTAACTGTCAGTTTTGCATCGCATTCGAAAAACTAGACTCACAGGAGAACGACCATAAGGCGCCCGAGGCAGCAATAGACCCTTGGAGACACGTCGGCTGGAGGACGATGTATTGAATCGCGACGCAATTTGTGTGTCCCATCGTCATTAACAGGCGCTGAACGTTACAATTAACTGTCAGTTTTGCATCGCATTCGAAAATCTGGACTCACAGGAGAACGAGCATATGGTGCCCGAGGCAGCACTAGACCCTTGGAGACAAGTCGGCTGTAGGACGATGTATTGAGTCGCGACGCAATTTGTGTGTCCCATCGTCATTAACAGGCTCTGAACGTTACAATTAACTGTCAGTTTTGCGTCGGATTCGAAAATCTAGACTCACAGGAGAACGAGCATATGGTGCCCGAGGCAGCACTAGACCCTTGGAGACAAGTCGGCTGTAGGACGATGTATTGAGTCGCGACGCAATTTGTGTGTCCCATCGTCATTAGCAGGCTCTGAACGTTGCAATTAACTGTCAGTTTTGCGTCGGATTCGAAAATCTAGAATCACAGGTGAACGACCATAAGGTGCCCGAGGCAGCAATAGACCCTTGGAGACAAGTCGGCTGGAGGACGATGTATTGAATCGCGACGCAATTTGTGTGTTCCATCGTCATTAAGAGGCTCTGAACGTTACAATTAATTGTCAGTTTTGCGCCGGATTCGAAAAACTAGACTCATAGGAGAACGACCAAGAGGTGCCAGGAGCAGCAATACTACCTCGGAGACAAGTCGGCTGGAGGACGATGTATTGAATCGCGACGCAATTTGTGTGTTCCATCGTCAGTATCAGGCTCTGAACGTTACAATTCACTGTCAGTTTTGCGTCGGATTCGAAAATCTAGACTCACAGGAGAACGACCATAAGGTGCCCGAGGCAGCATTAGACCCTTGGAGTCAAGTCGGCTGGAGGACGATGTATTGAATCGCGACGCAATTTGTGTGTTCCATCGTCATTAAGAGGCTCTGAACGTTACAATTAATTGTCAGTTTTGCGCCGGATTCGAAAAACTAGACTCATAGGAGAACGACCAAGAGGTGCCAGGAGCAGCAATACTACCTCGGAGACATGTCGGCTGGAGGACGATGTATTGAATCGCGACGCAATTTGTGTGTTCCATCGTCAGTATCAGGCTCTGAACGTTACAATTCACTGTCAGTTTTGCGTCGGATTCGAAGATCTAGACTCACAGGAGAACGACCATAAGGTGCCCGAGGCAGCAATAGCCCCTTGGAGACAAGTCGGCTGGAGGACGATGTATTGAATCGCGACGCAATTTGTGTGTTCCATCGTCAGTATCAGGCTCTGAACGTTACAATTAATTGTCAGTTTTGCATCGCATTCGAAAAACTAGACTCACAGGAGAACGACCATAAGGTGCCCGAGGCACCAATAGACCCTTCGAGACAAGTCGGCTGGAGGACGATGTATTGAATCGCGACGCAATTTGTGTGTTCCATCGTCATTAAGAGGCTCTGAACGTTACAATTAATTGTCAGTTTTGCGCCGGATTCGAAAAACTAGACTCATAGGAGAACGACCAACAGGTGCCAGGAGCAGCAATACTACCTCGGAGACATGTCGGCTGGAGGACGATGTATTGAATCGCGACGCAATTTGTGTGTTCCATCGTCAGTTTCAGGCTCTGAACGTTACAATTAACTGTCAGTTTTGCGTCGGATTCGAAAATCTAGACTCACAGGAGAACGAGCATATGGTGCCCGAGGCAGCAATAGACCCTTCGAGACAAGTCGGCTGGAGGACGATGTATTGAATCGCGACGCAATTTGTGTGTTCCATCGTCATTAAGAGGCTCTGAACGTTACAATTAACTGTCAGTTTTGCATCGCATTCGAAAAACTAGACTCACAGGAGAACGACCATAAGGTGCCCGAAGCAGCAATAGACCCTTGGAGACAAGTCGGCTGGAGGACGATGTATTGAATCGCGACGCAATTTGTGTGTCCCATCGTCATTAACAGGCTCTGAACGTTACAATTAACTGTCAGTTTTGCATCGCATTCGAAAATCTAGACTCACAGGAGAACGAGCATATGGTGCCCGAGGCAGCAATAGACCCTTGGAGACAAGTCGGCTGTAGGACGATGTATTGAATCGCGACGCAATTTGTGTGTTCCATCGTCATTAAGAGGCTCTGAACCTTACAATTAACTGTCAGTTTTGGGTCGGATTCGAAAATCTAGACTCACCGATGAACGACCATAAGGTGCCCGAGGCAGCAATAGACCCTTCGAGACAAGTCGGCTGGAGGACGATGTATTGAATCGCGACGCAATTTGTGTGTTCCATCGTCATTAAGAGGCTCTGAACGTTACAATTAACTGTCAGTTTTGCATCGCATTCGAAAAACTAGACTCACAGGAGAACGACCATAAGGCGCCCGAGGCAGCAATAGACCCTTGGAGACACGTCGGCTGGAGGACGATGTATTGAATCGCGACGCAATTTGTGTGTCCCATCGTCATTAACAGGCTCTGAACGTTACAATTAACTGTCAGTTTTGCATCGCATTCGAAAATCTGGACTCACAGGAGAACGAGCATATGGTGCCCGAGGCAGCACTAGACCCTTGGAGACAAGTCGGCTGTAGGACGATGTATTGAGTCGCGACGCAATTTGTGTGTCCCATCGTCATTAACAGGCTCTGAACGTTACAATTAACTGTCAGTTTTGCGTCGGATTCGAAAATCTAGACTCACAGGAGAACGAGCATATGGTGCCCGAGGCAGCACTAGACCCTTGGAGACAAGTCGGCTGTAGGACGATGTATTGAGTCGCGACGCAATTTGTGTGTCCCATCGTCATTAACAGGCTCTGAACGTTGCAATTAACTGTCAGTTTTGCGTCGGATTCGAAAATCTAGAATCACAGGTGAACGACCATAAGGTGCCCGAGGCAGCAATAGACCCTTGGAGACAAGTCGGCTGGAGGACGATGTATTGAATCGCGACGCAATTTGTGTGTTCCATCGTCATTAAGAGGCTCTGAACGTTACAATTAATTGTCAGTTTTGCGCCGGATTCGAAAAACTAGACTCATAGGAGAACGACCAAGAGGTGCCAGGAGCAGCAATACTACCTCGGAGACAAGTCGGCTGGAGGACGATGTATTGAATCGCGACGCAATTTGTGTGTTCCATCGTCAGTATCAGGCTCTGAACGTTACAATTCACTGTCAGTTTTGCGTCGGATTCGAAAATCTAGACTCACAGGAGAACGACCATAAGGTGCCCGAGGCAGCATTAGACCCTTGGAGACAAGTCGGCTGGAGGACGATGTATTGAATCGCGACGCAATTTGTGTGTTCCATCGTCATTAAGAGGCTCTGAACGTTACAATTAATTGTCAGTTTTGCGCCGGATTCGAAAAACTAGACTCATAGGAGAACGACCAACAGGTGCCAGGAGCAGCAATACTACCTCGGAGACATGTCGGCTGGAGGACGATGTATTGAATCGCGACGCAATTTGTGTGTTCCATCGTCAGTTTCAGGCTCTGAACGTTACAATTCACTGTCAGTTTTGCGTCGGATTCGAAAATCTAGACTCACAGGAGAACGAGCATATGGTGCCCGAGGCAGCAATAGACCCTTCGAGACAAGTCGGCTGGAGGACGATGTATTGTATCGCGACGCAATTTGTGTGTTCCATCGTCATCGAGAGGCTCTGAACGTTACAATTCACTCTCAGTTTTGCGTCGGATTCGAAAATCTAGACTCACCGATGAACGACCATAAGGTGCCCGAGGCAGCAATAGACCCTTCGAGACAAGTCGGCTGTAGGACGATGTACTGAATCGCGACGCAATTTGTGTGTTCCATCGTCATTAAGAGGCTCTGAACGTTACAATTAACTGTCAGTTTTGCATCGCATTCGAAAAACTAGACTCACAGGAGAACGACCATAAGGTGCCCGAGGCAGCAATACACCCTTGGAGACAAGTCGGCTGGAGGACGATGTATTGAATCGCGACGCAATTTGTGTGTTCCATCGTCATCAAGAGGCTCTGAACGTTACAATTCACTGTCAGATTTGCGTCGGATTCGAAAAACTAGACTCACAGGAGAACGACGATAAGGTGCCCGAGGCAGCACTAGACCCTTGGAGACAAGTCGGCTGTAGGACGATGTATTGAATCGCGACGCAATTTGTGTGTTTCATCGTCATTAACAGGCTCTGAACGTTACAATACACCGTCAGTTTTGCGTCGGATTCGAAAATCTAGACTCACAGGAGAACGACCATAAGGTGCCCGAGGCAGCTCTAGACCCTTGGAGACAAGTCGGCTGGAGGACGATGTATTGAATTGCGACGCAATTTGTGTGTTCCATCGTCGTTAACAGGCTCTGAACGTTACAATTCACTGTCAGTTTTGCGTCGGATTCGAAAATCTAGACTCACAGGAGAACGAGCATATGGTGCCCGAGGCAGCAATAGACCCTTCGAGACAAGTCGGCTGGAGGACGATGTATTGAATCGCGACGCAATTTGTGTGTTCCATCGTCATCAAGAGGCTCTGAACGTTACAATTCACTCTCAGTTTTGCGTCGGATTCGAAAATCTAGACTCACAGGAGAACGAGCATATGGTGCCCGAGGCAGCACTAGACCCTTGGAGACAAGTCGGCTGGAGGACGATGTATTGAGACGCGACGCAATTTGTGTGTCCCATCGTCATTAACAGGCTCTGAACGTTACAATTAACTGTCAGTTTTGCGTCGGATTCGAAAATCTAGACTCACAGGAGAACGACCATAAGGTGCCCGAGGCAGCAATAGACCCTTGGAGACAAGTCGGCTGGAGGACGATGTATTGAATCGCGACGCAATTTGTGTGTTCCATCGTCATTAAGAGGCTCTGAACGTTACAATTAATTGTCAGTTTTGCGCCGGATTCGAAAAACTAGACTCATAGGAGAACGACCAAGAGGTGCCAGGAGCAGCAATACTACCTCGGAGACATGTCGGCTGGAGGACGATGTATTGAATCGCGACGCAATTTGTGTGTTCCATCGTCAGTATCAGGCTCTGAACGTTACAATTCACTGTCAGTTTTGCGTCGGATTCGAAAATCTAGACTCACAGGAGAACGACCATAAGGTGCCCGAGGCAGCAATAGACCCTTCGAGACAAGTCGGCTGGAGGACGATGTATTGAGTCGCGACGCAATTTGTGTGTCCCATCGTCATTAACAGGCTCTGATCGTTACAATTAACTGTCAGTTTTGCATCGCATTCGAAAATCTAGACTCACAGATGAACGACCATAAGTTGCCCGAGGCAGCAATAGACCCTTCGAGACAAGTCGGCTGTAGGACGATGTATTGAATCGCGACGCAATTTGTGTGTTCCATCGTTATTAAGAGGCTCTGAACGTTACAATTAACTGTCAGTTTTGCATCGCATTCGAAAAACTAGACTCACAGGAGAACGACCATAAGGTGCCCGAGGCAGCAATAGACCCTTGGAGACAAGTCGGCTGGAGGACGATGTATTGAATCGCGACGCAATTTGTGTGTCCCATCGTCATTAACAGGCTCTGAACGTTACAATTAACTGTCAGTTTTGCATCGCATTCGATAATTTAGATTCACAGGAGAACGAGCATATGGTGCCCGAGGCAGCACTAGACCCTTGGCGACAAGTCGGCTGTAGGACGATGTATTGAGTCGCGACGCAATTTGTGTGTCCCATCGTCATTAACAGGCTCTGAACGTTACAATTAACTGTCAGTTTTGCATCGATTTCGAAAAACTAGACTCACAGGAGAATGACCATAAGGTGCCGTAGGCAGCAATAGAGCCTTGGAGACAAGTCGGCTGTAGGACGATGTATTGAGTCGCGACGCAATTTGTGTGTCCCATCGTCATTAACAGGCTCTGAACGTTACAATTAACTGTCAGTTTTGCGTCGGATTCGAAAATCTAGACTCACAGGAGAACGAGCATATGGTGCCCGAGGCAGCACGAGACCCTTGGAGACAAGTCGGCTGTAGGACGATGTATTGAGTCGCGACGCAATTTGTGTGTCCCATCGTCATTAACAGGCTCTGAACGTTACAATTAACTGTCAGTTTTGCGTCGGATTCGAAAATCTAGACTCACAGGAGAACGACCATAAGGTGCCCGAGGCAGCAATAGACCCTTGGAGACAAGTCGGCTGGAGGACGATGTATTGAATCGCGACGCAATTTGTGTGTTCCATCGTCATTAGGAGGCTCTGAACGTTACAATTAATTGTCAGTTTTGCGCCGGATTCGAAAAACTAGACCCATAGGAGAACGACCAAGAGGTGCCAGTAGCAGCAATACTACCTCGGAGACAAGTCGGCTGGAGGACGATGTATTGAATCGCGACGCAATTTGTGTGTTCCATCGTCAGTATCAGGCTCTGAACGTTACAATTAATTGTCAATTTTGCATCGCATTCGAAAAACTAGACTCACAGGAGAACGACCATAAGGTGCCCGAGGCACCAATAGACCCTTCGAGACAAGTCGGCTGGAGGACGATGTATTGAATCGCGACGCAATTTGTGTGTTCCATTGTCATTAAGAGGCTCTGAACGTTACAATTAATTGTCAGTTTTGCGCCGGATTCGAAAAACTAGACTCATAGGAGAACGACCAAGAGGTGCCAGGAGCAGCAATACTACCTCGGAGACATGTCGGCTGGAGGAGGATGTATTGAATCGCGACGCAATTTGTGTGTTCCATCGTCAGTATCAGGCTCTGAACGTTACAATTCACTGTCAGTTTTGCGTCGGATTCGAAAATCTAGACTCACAGGAGAACGACCACAAGGTGCCCGAGGCAGCAATAGACCCTTCGAGACAAGTCGGCTGGAGGACGATGTATTGAGTCGCGACGCAATTTGTGTGTCCCATCGTCATTAACAGGCTCTGATCGTTACAATTAACTGTCAGTTTTGCATCGCATTCGAAAATCTAGACTCACAGATGAACGACCATAAGGTGCCCGAGGCAGCACTAGACCCTTGGAGACAAGTCGGCTGTAGGACGATGTTTTGAGTCGCGACGCAATTTGTGTGTCCCATCGTCATTAACAGGCTCTGAACGTTACAATTAACTGTCAGTTTTGCATCGCATTCGAAAAACTAGACTCACAGGAGAACGACCATAAGGTGCCGGAAGCAGTAATAGACCCTTGGAGACAAGTCGGCTGTAGGACGATGTATTGAGTCGCGACGCAATTTGTGTGTCCCATCGTCATTAACAGGCTCTGAACGTTACAATTAACTGTCAGTTTTGCGTCGGATTCGAAAATCTAGACTCACAGGAGAACGAGCATATGGTGCCCGAGGCAGCACTAGACCCTTGGAGACAAGTCGGCTGTAGGACGATGTATTGAGTCGCGACGCAATTTGTGAGTCCCATCGTCATTAACAGGCTCTGAACGTTACAATTAACTGTCAGTTTTGCGTCGGATTCGAAAATCTAGACTCACAGGAGAACGACCATAAGGTGCCCGAGGCAGCAATAGACCCTTGGAGACAAGTCGGCTGGAGGACGATGTATTGAATCGCGACGCAATTTGTGTGTTCCATCGTCATTAAGAGGCTCTGAACGTTACAATTAATTGTCAGTTTTGCGCCGGATTCGAAAAACTAGACTCATAGGAGAACGACCAAGAGGTGCCAGGAGCAGCAATACTACCTCGGAGACAAGTCGGCTGGAGGACGATGTATTGAATCGCGACGCAATTTGTGTGTTCCATCGTCAGTATCAGGCTCTGAACGTTACAATTAATTGTCAGTTTTGCATCGCATTCGAAAAACTAGACTCACAGGAGAACGACCATAAGGTGCCCGAGGCACCAATAGACCCTTCAAGACAAGTCGGCTGGAGGACGATGTATTGAATCGCGACGCAATTTGTGTGTTCCATCGTCATTAAGAGGCTCTGAACGTTACAATTAATTGTCAGTTTTGCGCCGGATTCGAAAAACTAGACTCATAGGAGAACGACCAAGAGGTGCCAGGAGCAGCAATACTACCTCGGAGACATGTCGGCCGGAGGACGATGTATTGAATCGCGACGCAATTTGTGTGTTCCATCGTCAGTATCAGGCTCTGAACGTTACAATTCACTGTCAGTTTTGCGTCGGATTCGAAAATCTAGACTCACAGGAGAACGACCATAAGGTGCCCGAGGCAGCAATAGACCCATCGAGACAAGTCGGCTGGAGGACGATGTATTGAGTCGCGACGCAATTTGTGTGTCCCATCGTCATTAACAGGCTCTGATCGTTACAATTAACTGTCAGTTTTGCATCGCATTCGAAAATCTAGACTCACAGATGAACGACCATAAGGTGCCCGAGGCAGCAATAGACCCTTCGAGACAAGTCGGCTGTAGGACGATGTATTGAATCGCGACGCAATTTGTGTGTTCCATCGTCATTAAGAGGCTCTGAACGTTACAATTAACTGTCAGTTTTGCATCGCATTCGAAAAACTAGATTCACAGGAGAACGACCATAAGGTGCCCGAGGCAGCAATAGACCCTTGGAGACAAGTCGGCTGGAGGACGATGTATTGAATCGCGACGCAATTTGTGTGTCCCATCGTCATTAACAGGCTCTGAACGTTACAATTAACTGTCAGTTTTGCATCGCATTCGAAAATCTAGACCCACAGGAGAACGAGCATATGGTGCCCGAGGCAGCACTAGACCCTTGGAGACAAGTCGGCTGTAGGACGATGTATTGAGTCGCGACGCAATTTGTGTGTCCCATCGTCATTAACAGGCTCTGAACGTTACAATTAACTGTCAGTTTTGCATCGCATTCGAAAAACTAGACTCACAGGAGAACGACCATAAGGTGCCGGAGGCAGCAATAGACCCTTGGAGACAAGTCGGCTGGAGGACGATGTATTGAGTCGCGACGCAATTTGTGTGTCCCATCGTCATTAACAGGCTCTGAACGTTACAATTAACTGTCAGTTTTGCGTCGGATTCGAAACTCTAGACTCACAGGAGAACGAGCATATGGTGCCCGAGGCAGCACTAGACCCTTGGAGACAAGTCGGCTGTAGGACGATGTATTGAGTCGCGACGCAATTTGTGTGTTCCATCGTCATTAACAGGCTCTGAACGTTACAATTAACTGTCAGTTTTGCGTCGGATTCGAAAATCTGGACTCACAGGAGAACGACCATAAGGTGCCCGAGGCAGCAATAGACCCTTGGAGACAAGTCGGCTGGAGGACGATGTATTGAATCGCGACGCAATTTGTGTGTTCCATCGTCAGTATCAGGCTCTGAACGTTACAATTAATTGTCAGTTTTGCATCGCATTCGAAAAACTAGACCCACAGGAGAACGACCATAAGGTGCCCGAGGCACCAATAGACCCTTCGAGACAAGTCGGCTGGAGGACGATGTATTGAATCGCGACGCAATTTGTGTGTTCCATCGTCATTAAGAGGCTCTGAACGTTACAATTAATTGTCAGTTTTGCGCCGGATTCGAAAAACTAGACTCATAGGAGAACGACCAAGAGGTGCCAGGAGCAGCAATACTACCTCGGAGACATGTCGGCTGGAGGACGATGTATTGAATCGCGACGCAATTTGTGTGTTCCATCGTCAGTATCAGGCTCTGAACGTTACAATTCACTGTTTTGCGTCGGATTCGAAAATCTAGACTCACAGGAGAACGAGCATATGGTGCCCGAGGCAGCAATAGACCCTTCGAGACAAGTCGGCTGGAGGACGATGTATTGTATCGCGACGCAATTTGTGTGTTCCATCGTCATCGAGAGGCTCTGAACGTTACAATTCACTCTCAGTTTTGCGTCGGATTCGAAAATCTAGACTCACCGATGAACGACCATAAGGTGCCCGAGGCAGCAATAGACCCTTGGAGACAAGTCGGCTGGAGGACGATGTATTGAATCGCGACGCAATTTGTGTGTCCCATCGTCATTAACAGGCTCTGAACGTTACAATTAACTGTCAGTTTTGCATCGCATTCGAAAATCTAGACTCACAGGAGAACGAGCATATGGTGCCCGAGGCAGCAATAGACCCTTGGAGACAAGTCGGCTGTAGGACGATGTATTGAATCGCGACGCAATTTGTGTGTTCCATCGTCATTAAGAGGCTCTGAACCTTACAATTAACTGTCAGTTTTGCGTCGGATTCGAAAATCTAGACTCACCGATGAACGACCATAAGGTGCCCGAGGCAGCAATAGACCCTTGGAGACAAGTCGGCTGGAGGACGATGTATTGAATCGCGACGCAATTTGTGTGTTCCATCGTCATTAAGAGGCTCTGAACGTTACAATTAACTGTCAGTTTTGCATCGCATTCGAAAAACTAGACTCACAGGAGAACGACCATAAGGCGCCCGAGGCAGCAATAGACCCTTGGAGACACGTCGGCTGGAGGACGATGTATTGAATCGCGACGCAATTTGTGTGTCCCATCGTCATTAACAGGCTCTGAACGTTACAATTAACTGTCAGTTTTGCATCGCATTCGAAAATCTGGACTCACAGGAGAACGAGCATATGGTGCCCGAGGCAGCACTAGACCCTTGGAGACAAGTCGGCTGTAGGACGATGTATTGAGTCGCGACGCAATTTGTGTGTCCCATCGTCATTAACAGGCTCTGAACGTTACAATTAACTGTCAGTTTTGCGTCGGATTCGAAAATCTAGACTCACAGGAGAACGAGCATATGGTGCCCGAGGCAGCACTAGACCCTTGGAGACAAGTCGGCTGTAGGACGATGTATTGAGTCGCGACGCAATTTGTGTGTCCCATCGTCATTAACAGGCTCTGAACGTTACAATTAACTGTCAGTTTTGCGTCGGATTCGAAAATCTAGACTCACAGGAGAACGACCATAAGGTGCCCGAGGCAGCAATAGACCCTTGGAGACAAGTCGGCTGGAGGACGATGTATTGAATCGCGACGCAATTTGTGTGTTCCATCGTCATTAAGAGGCTCTGAACGTTACAATTAATTGTCAGTTTTGCGCCGGATTCGAAAAACTAGACTCATAGGAGAACGACCAAGAGGTGCCAGGAGCAGCAATACTACCTCGGAGACAAGTCGGCTGGAGGACGATGTATTGAATCGCGACGCAATTTGTGTGTTCCATCGTCAGTATCAGGCTCTGAACGTTACAATTAATGGTCAGTTTTGCATCGCATTCGAAAAACTAGACTCACAGGAGAACGACCATAAGGTGCCCGAGGCAGCAATAGACCCTTGGAGACAAGACGGCTGGAGGACGATGTATTGAATCGCGACGCAATTTGTGTGTTCCATCGTCATTAAGAGGCTCTGAACGTTACAATTAATTGTCAGTTTTGCGCCGGATTCGAAAAACTAGACTCATAGGAGAACGACCAAGAGGTGCCAGGAGCAGCAATACTACCTCGGAGACAAGTCGACTGGAGGACGATGTATTGAATCGCGACGCAATTTGTATGTTCCATCGTCAGTATCAGGCTCTGAACGTTACAATTAATTGTCAGTTTTGCATCGCATTCGAAAAACTAGACTCACAGGAGAACGACCATAAGGTGCCCGAGGCACCAATAGACCCTTCGAGACAAGTCGGCTGGAGGACGATGTATTGAATCGCGACGCAATTTGTGTGTTCCATCGTCATTAAGAGGCTCTGAACGTTACAATTAATTGTTAGTTTTGCGCCGGATTCGAAAAACTAGACTCATAGGAGAACGACCAAGAGGTGCCAGGAGCAGCAATACTACTTCGGAGACATGTCGGCTGGAGGACGATGTATTGAATCGCGACGCAATTTGTGTGTTCCATCGTCAGTATCAGGCTCTGAACGTTACAATTCACTGTCAGTTTTGCGTCGGATTCGAAAATGTAGACTCACAGGAGAACGACCATAAGGTGCCCGAGGCAGCAATAGACCCTTGGAGACAAGTCGGCTGGAGGACGATGTATTGAATCGCGACGCAATTTGTGTGTTCCATCGTCAGTATCAGGCTCTGAACGTTACAATTAATTGTCAGTTTTGCATCGCATTCGAAAAACTAGACCCACAGGAGAACGACCATAAGGTGCCCGAGGCACCAATAGACCCTTCGAGACAAGTCGGCTGGAGGACGATGTATTGAATCGCGACGCAATTTGTGTGTTCCATCGTCATTAAGAGGCTCTGAACGTTACAATTAATTGTCAGTTTTGCGCCGGATTCGAAAAACTAGACTCATAGGAGAACGACCAAGAGGTGCCAGGAGCAGCAATACTACCTCGGAGACATGTCGGCTGGAGGACGATGTATTGAATCGCGACGCAATTTGTGTGTTCCATCGTCAGTATCAGGCTCTGAACGTTACAATTCACTGTTTTGCGTCGGATTCGAAAATCTAGACTCACAGGAGAACGAGCATATGGTGCCCGAGGCAGCAATAGACCCTTCGAGACAAGTCGGCTGGAGGACGATGTATTGTATCGCGACGCAATTTGTGTGTTCCATCGTCATCGAGAGGCTCTGAACGTTACAATTCACTCTCAGTTTTGCGTCGGATTCGAAAATCTAGACTCACCGATGAACGACCATAAGGTGCCCGAGGCAGCAATAGACCCTTGGAGACAAGTCGGCTGGAGGACGATGTATTGAATCGCGACGCAATTTGTGTGTCCCATCGTCATTAACAGGCTCTGAACGTTACAATTAACTGTCAGTTTTGCATCGCATTCGAAAATCTAGACTCACAGGAGAACGAGCATATGGTGCCCGAGGCAGCAATAGACCCTTGGAGACAAGTCGGCTGTAGGACGATGTATTGAATCGCGACGCAATTTGTGTGTTCCATCGTCATTAAGAGGCTCTGAACCTTACAAATAACTGTCAGTTTTGCGTCGGATTCGAAAATCTAGACTCACCGATGAACGACCATAAGGTGCCCGAGGCAGCAATAGACCCTTCGAGACAAGTCGGCTGGAGGACGATGTATTGAATCGCGACGCAATTTGTGTGTTCCATCGTCATTAAGAGGCTCTGAACGTTACAATTAACTGTCAGTTTTGCATCGCATTCGAAAAACTAGACTCACAGGAGAACGACCATAAGGCGCCCGAGGCAGCAATAGACCCTTGGAGACACGTCGGCTGGAGGACGATGTATTGAATCGCGACGCAATTTGTGTGTCCCATCGTCATTAACAGGCTCTGAACGTTACAATTAACTGTCAGTTTTGCATCGCATTCGAAAATCTGGACTCACAGGAGAACGAGCATATGGTGCCCGAGGCAGCACTAGACCCTTGGAGACAAGTCGGCTGTAGGGCGATGTATTGAGTCGCGACGCAATTTGTGTGTCCCATCGTCATTAACAGGCTCTGAACGTTACAATTAACTGTCAGTTTTGCGTCGGATTCGAAAATCTAGACTCACAGGAGAACGAGCATATGGTGCCCGAGGCAGCACTAGACCCTTGGAGAAAAGTCGGCTGTAGGACGATGTATTGAGTCGCGACGCAATTTGTGTGTCCCATCGTCATTAACAGGCTCTGAACGTTACAATTAACTGTCAGTTTTGCGTCGGATTCGAAAATCTAGACTCACAGGAGAACGACCATAAGGTGCCCGAGGCAGCAATAGACCCTTGGAGACAAGTCGGCTGGAGGACGATGTATTGAATCGCGACGCAATTTGTGTGTTCCATCGTCATTAAGAGGCTCTGAACGTTACAATTAATTGTCAGTTTTGCGCCGGATTCGAAAAACTAGACTCATAGGAGAACGACCAAGAGGTGCCAGGAGCAGCAATACTACCTCGGAGACAAGTCGGCTGGAGGACGATGTATTGAATCGCGACGCAATTTGTGTGTTCCATCGTCAGTATCAGGCTCTGAACGTTACAATTAATTGTCAGTTTTGCATCGCATTCGAAAAACTAGACTCACAGGAGAACGACCATAAGGTGCCCGAGGCACCAATAGACCCTTCAAGACAAGTCGGCTGGAGGACGATGTATTGAATCGCGACGCAATTTGTGTGTTCCATCGTCATTAAGAGGCTCTGAACGTTACAATTAATTGTCAGTTTTGCGCCGGATTCGAAAAACTAGACTCATAGGAGAACGACCAAGAGGTGCCAGGAGCAGCAATACTACCTCGGAGACATGTCGGCTGGAGGACGATGTATTGAATCGCGACGCAATTTGTGTGTTCCATCGTCAGGATCAGGCTCTGAACGTTACAATTCACTGTCAGTTTTGCGTCGGATTCGAAAATCTAGACTCACAGGAGAACGACCATAAGGTGCCCGAGGCAGCAATAGACCCATCGAGACAAGTCGGCTGGAGGACGATGTATTGAGTCGCGACGCAATTTGTGTGTCCCATCGTCATTAACAGGCTCTGATCGTTACAATTAACTGTCAGTTTTGCATCGCATTCGAAAATCTAGACTCACAGATGAACGACCATAAGGTGCCCGAGGCAGCAATAGACCCTTCGAGACAAGTCGGCTGTAGGACGATGTATTGAATCGCGATGCAATTTGTGTGTTCCATCGTCATTAAGAGGCTCTGAACGTTACAATTAACTGTCAGATTTGCATCGCATTCGAAAAACTAGATTCACAGGAGAACGACCATAAGGTGCCCGAGGCAGCAATAGACCCTTGGAGACAAGTCGGCTGGAGGACGATGTATTGAATCGCGACGCAATTTGTGTGTCCCATCGTCATTAACAGGCTCTGAACGTTACAATTAACTGTCAGTTTTGCACCGCATTCGAAAATCTAGACTCACAGGAGAACGAGCATATGGTGCCCGAGGCAGCACTAGACCCTTGGAGACAAGTCGGCTGTAGGACGATGTATTGAGTCGCGACGCAATTTGTGTGTCCCATCGTCATTAACAGGCTCTGAACGTTACAATTAACTGTCAGTTTTGCATCGCATTCGAAAAACTAGACTCACAGGAGAACGACCATAAGGTGCCGGAGGCAGCAATAGACCCTTGGAGACAAGTCGGCTGGAGGACGATGTATTGAGTCGCGACGCAATTTGTGTGTCCCATCGTCATTAACAGGCTCTGAACGTTACAATTAACTGTCAGTTTTGCGTCGGATGCGAAAATCTAGACTCACAGGAGAACGAGCATATGGTGCCCGAGGCAGCACTAGACCCTTGGAGACAAGTCGGCTGTAGGACGATGTATTGAGTCGCGACGCAATTTGTGTGTCCCATCGTCATTAACAGGCGCTGAACGTTACAATTAACTGTCAGTTTTGCGTCGGATTCGAAAATCTGGACTCACAGGAGAACGACCATAAGGTGCCCGGGGCAGCAATAGACCCTTGGAGACAAGTCGGCTGGAGGACGATGTATTGAATCGCGACGCAATTTGTGTGTTCCATCGTCATTAAGAGGCTCTGAACGTTACAATTAATTGTCAGTTTTGCGCCGGATTCGAAAAACTAGACTCATAGGAGAACGACCAAGAGGTGCCAGGAGCAGCAATACTACCTCGGAGACAAGTCGACTGGAGGACGATGTATTGAATCGCGACGCAATTTGTATGTTCCATCGTCAGTATCAGGCTCTGAACGTTACAATTAATTGTCAGTTTTGCATCGCATTCGAAAAACTAGACTCACAGGAGAACGACCATAAGGTGCCCGAGGCACCAATAGACCCTTCGAGACAAGTCGGCTGGAGGACGATGTATTGAATCGCGACGCAATTTGTGTGTTCCATCGTCATTAAGAGGCTCTGAACGTTACAATTAATTGTTAGTTTTGCGCCGGATTCGAAAAACTAGACTCATAGGAGAACGACCAAGAGGTGCCAGGAGCAGCAATACTACTTCGGAGACATGTCGGCTGGAGGACGATGTATTGAATCGCGACGCAATTTGTGTGTTCCATCGTCAGTATCAGGCTCTGAACGTTACAATTCACTGTCAGTTTTGCGTCGGATTCGAAAATCTAGACTCACAGGAGAACGACCATAAGGTGCCCGAGGCAGCAATAGACCCTTGGAGACAAGTCGGCTGGAGGACGATGTATTGAATCGCGACGCAATTTGTGTGTTCCATCGTCAGTATCAGGCTCTGAACGTTACAATTCACTGTTTTGCGTCGGATTCGAAAATCTAGACTCACAGGAGAACGAGCATATGGTGCCCGAGGCAGCAATAGACCCTTCGAGACAAGTCGGCTGGAGGACGATGTATTGTATCGCGACGCAATTTGTGTGTTCCATCGTCATCGAGAGGCTCTGAACGTTACAATTCACTCTCAGTTTTGCGTCGGATTCGAAAATCTAGACTTACCGATGAACGACCATAAGGTGCCCGAGGCAGCAATAGACCCTTGGAGACAAGTCGGCTGGAGGACGATGTATTGAATCGCGACGCAATTTGTGTGTCCCATCGTCATTAACAGGCTCTGAACGTTACAATTAACTGTCAGTTTTGCATCGCATTCGAAAATCTAGACTCACAGGAGAACGAGCATATGGTGCCCGAGGCAGCAATAGACCCTTGGAGACAAGTCGGCTGTAGGACGATGTATTGAATCGCGACGCAATTTGTGTGTTCCATCGTCATTAAGAGGCTCTGAACCTTACAATTAACTGTCAGTTTTGCGTCGGATTCGAAAATCTAGACTCACCGATGAACGACCATAAGGTGCCCGAGGCAGCAATAGACCCTTCGAGACAAGTCGGCTGGAGGACGATGTATTGAATCGCGACGCAATTTGTGTGTTCCATCGTCATTAAGAGGCTCAGAACGTTACAATTAACTGTCAGTTTTGCATCGCATTCGAAAAACTAGACTCACAGGAGAACGACCATAAGGCGCCCGAGGCAGCAATAGACCCTTGGAGACACGTCGGCTGGAGGACGATGTATTGAATCGCGACGCAATTTGTGTGTCCCATCGTCATTAACAGGCTCTGAACGTTACAATTAACTGTCAGTTTTGCATCGCATTCGAAAATCTGGACTCACAGGAGAACGAGCATATGGTGCCCGAGGCAGCACTAGACCCTTGGAGACAAGTCGGCTGTAGGACGATGTATTGAGTCGCGACGCAATTTGTGTGTCCCATCGTCATTAACAGGCTCTGAACGTTACAATTAACTGTCAGTTTTGCGTCGGATTCGAAAATCTAGACTCACAGGAGAACGAGCACATGGTGCCCGAGGCAGCACTAGACCCTTGGAGACAAGTCGGCTGTAGGACGATGTATTGAGTCGCGACGCAATTTGTGTGTCCCATCGTCATTAACAGGCTCTGAACGTTGCAATTAACTGTCAGTTTTGCGTCGGATTCGAAAATCTAGAATCACAGGTGAACGACCATAAGGTGCCCGAGGCAGCAATAGACCCTTGGAGACAAGTCGGCTGGAGGACGATGTATTGAATCGCGACGCAATTTGTGTGTTCCATCGTCATTAAGAGGCTCTGAACGTTACAATTAATTGTCAGTTTTGCGCCGGATTCGAAAAACTAGACTCATAGGAGAACGACCAAGAGGTGCCAGGAGCAGCAATACTACCTCGGAGACAAGTCGGCTGGAGGACGATGTATTGAATCGCGACGCAATTTGTGTGTTCCATCGTCAGTATCAGGCTCTGAACGTTACAATTAATTGTCAGTTTTGCATCGCATTCGAAAAACTAGACTCACAGGAGAACGACCATAAGGTGCCCGAGGCACCAATAGACCCTTCGAGACAAGTCGGCTGGAGGACGATGTATTGAATCGCGACGCAATTTGTGTTCCATCGTCATAAAGAGGCTCTGAACGTTACAATTAATTGTCAGTTTTGCGCCGGATTCGAAAAACTAGACTCATAGGAGAACGACCAAGAGGTGCCAGGAGCAGCAATACTACCTCGGAGACATGTCGGCTGGAGGACGATGTATTGAATCGCGACGCAATTTGTGTGTTCCATCGTCAGTATCAGGCTCTGAACGTTACAATTCACTGTCAGTTTTGCGTCGGATTCGAAAATCTAGACTCACAGGAGAACGACCATAAGGTGCCCGAGGCAGCAATAGACCCATCGAGACAAGTCGGCTGGAGGACGATGTATTGAGTCGCGACGCAATTTGTGTGTCCCATCGTCATTAACAGGCTCTGATCGTTACAATTAACTGTCAGTTTTGCATCGCATTCGAAAATCTAGACTCACAGATGAACGACCATAAGGTGCCCGAGGCAGCAATAGACCCTTCGAGACAAGTCGGCTGTAGGACGATGTATTGAATCGCGACGCAATTTGTGTGTTCCATCGTCATTAAGAGGCTCTGAACGTTACAATTAACTGTCAGTTTTGCATCGCATTCGAAAAACTAGACTCACAGGAGAACGACCATAAGGTGCCCGAAGCAGCAATAGACCCTTGGAGACAAGTCGGCTGGAGGACGATGTATTGAATCGCGACGCAATTTGTGTGTCCCATCGTCATTAACAGGCTCTGAACGTTACAATTAACTGTCAGTTTTGCATCGCATTCGAAAATCTAGACTCACAGGAGAACGAGCATATGGTGCCCGAGGCAGCAATAGACCCTTGGAGACAAGTCGGCTGTAGGACGATGTATTGAATCGCGACGCAATTTGTGTGTTCCATCGTCATTAAGAGGCTCTGAACCTTACAATTAACTGTCAGTTTTGGGTCGGATTCGAAAATCTAGACTCACCGATGAACGACCATAAGGTGCCCGAGGCAGCAATAGACCCTTCGAGACAAGTCGGCTGGAGGACGATGTATTGAATCGCGACGCAATTTGTGTGTTCCATCGTCATTAAGAGGCTCTGAACGTTACAATTAACTGTCAGTTTTGCATCGCATTCGAAAAACTAGACTCACAGGAGAACGACCATAAGGCGCCCGAGGCAGCAATAGACCCTTGGAGACACGTCGGCTGGAGGACGATGTATTGAATCGCGACGCAATTTGTGTGTCCCATCGTCATTAACAGGCTCTGAACGTTACAATTAACTGTCAGTTTTGCATCGCATTCGAAAATCTGGACTCACAGGAGAACGAGCATATGGTGCCCGAGGCAGCACTAGACCCTTGGAGACAAGTCGGCTGTAGGACGATGTATTGAGTCGCGACGCAATTTGTGTGTCCCATCGTCATTAACAGGCTCTGAACGTTACAATTAACTGTCAGTTTTGCGTCGGATTCGAAAATCTAGACTCACAGGAGAACGAGCACATGGTGCCCGAGGCAGCACTAGACCCTTGGAGACAAGTCGGCTGTAGGACGATGTATTGAGTCGCGACGCAATTTGTGTGTCCCATCGTCATTAACAGGCTCTGAACGTTGCAATTAACTGTCAGTTTTGCGTCGGATTCGAAAATCTAGAATCACAGGTGAACGACCATAAGGTGCCCGAGGCAGCAATAGACCCTTGGAGACAAGTCGGCTGGAGGACGATGTATTGAATCGCGACGCAATTTGTGTGTTCCATCGTCATTAAGAGGCTCTGAACGTTACAATTAATTGTCAGTTTTGCGCCGGATTCGAAAAACTAGACTCATAGGAGAACGACCAAGAGGTGCCAGGAGCAGCAATACTACCTCGGAGACAAGTCGGCTGGAGGACGATGTATTGAATCGCGACGCAATTTGTGTGTTCCATCGTCAGTATCAGGCTCTGAACGTTACAATTAATTGTCAGTTTTGCATCGCATTCGAAAAACTAGACTCACAGGAGAACGACCATAAGGTGCCCGAGGCACCAATAGACCCTTCGAGACAAGTCGGCTGGAGGACGATGTATTGAATCGCGACGCAATTTGTGTTCCATCGTCATAAAGAGGCTCTGAACGTTACAATTAATTGTCAGTTTTGCGCCGGATTCGAAAAACTAGACTCATAGGAGAACGACCAAGAGGTGCCAGGAGCAGCAATACTACCTCGGAGACATGTCGGCTGGAGGACGATGTATTGAATCGCGACGCAATTTGTGTGTTCCATCGTCAGTATCAGGCTCTGAACGTTACAATTCACTGTCAGTTTTGCGTCGGATTCGAAAATCTAGACTCACAGGAGAACGACCATAAGGTGCCCGAGGCAGCAATAGACCCTTGGAGACAAGTCGGCTGGAGGACGATGTATTGAATCGCGACGCAATTTGTGTGTTCCATCGTCATTAAGAGGCTCTGAACGTTACAATTAATTGTCAGTTTTGCGCCGGATTCGAAAAACTAGACTCATAGGAGAACGACCAAGAGGTGCCAGGAGCAGCAATACTACCTCGGAGACATGTCGGCTGGAGGACGATGTATTGAATCGCGACGCAATTTGTGTGTTCCATCGTCAGTATCAGGCTCTGAACGTTACAATTCACTGTCAGTTTTGCGTCGGATTCGAAGATCTAGACTCACAGGAGAACGACCATAAGGTGCCCGAGGCAGCAATAGCCCCTTCGAGACAAGTCGGCTGGAGGACGATGTATTGAATCGCGACGCAATTTGTGTGTTCCATCGTCAGTATCAGGCTCTGAACGTTACAATTAATTGTCAGTTTTGCATCGCATTCGAAAAACTAGACTCACAGGAGAACGACCATAAGGTGCCCGAGGCAGCAATAGACCCTTCGAGACAAGTCGGCTGTAGGACGATGTATTGAATCGCGACGCAATTTGTGTGTTCCATCGTCATTAAGAGGCTCTGAACGTTACAATTAATTGTCAGTTTTGCGCCGGATTCGAAAAACTAGACTCATAGGAGAACGACCAACAGGTGCCAGGAGCAGCAATACTACCTCGGAGACATGTCGGCTGGAGGACGATGTATTGAATCGCGACGCAATTTGTGTGTTCCATCGTCAGTTTCAGGCTCTGAACGTTACAATTCACTGTCAGTTTTGCGTCGGATTCGAAAATCTAGACTCACAGGAGAACGAGCATATGGTGCCCGAGGCAGCAATAGACCCTTCGAGACAAGTCGGCTGGAGGACGATGTATTGTATCGCGACGCAATTTGTGTGTTCCATCGTCATCGAGAGGCTCTGAACGTTACAATTCACTCTCAGTTTTGCGTCGGATTCGAAAATCTAGACTCACCGATGAACGACCATAAGGTGCCCGAGGCAGCAATAGACCCTTCGAGACAAGTCGGCTGTAGGACGATGTATTGAATCGCGACGCAATTTGTGTGTTCCATCGTCATTAAGAGGCTCTGAACGTTACAATTAACTGTCAGTTTTGCATCGCATTCGAAAAACTAGACTCACAGGAGAACGACCATAAGGTGCCCGAGGCAGCAATAGACCCTTGGAGACAAGTCGGCTGGAGGACGATGTATTGAATCGCGACGCAATTTGTGTGTCCCATCGTCATTAACAGGCTCTGAACGTTACAATTAACTGTCAGTTTTGCATCGCATTCGAAAATCTAGACTCACAGGAGAACGAGCATATGGTGCCCGAGGCAGCAATAGTCCCTTGGAGACAAGTCGGCTGTAGGACGATGTATTGAATCGCGACGCAATTTGTGTGTTCCATCGTCATTAAGAGGCTCTGAACCTTACAATTAACTGTCAGTTTTGCGTCGGATTCGAAAATCTAGACTCACCGATGAACGACCATAAGGTGCCCGAGGCAGCAATAGACCCTTCGAGACAAGTCGGCTGGAGGACGATGTATTGAATCGCGACGCAATTTGTGTGTTCCATCGTCATTAACCGGCTCTGAACGTTACAATTCACTGTCAATTTTGCGTCGGATTCGAAAATCTGGACTCACAGGAGAACGAGCATATGGTGCCCGAGGCAGCAATAGACCCTTCGAGACAAGTCGGCTGGAGGACGATGTATTGAATCGCGACGCAATTTGTGTGTTCCATCGTCATCAAGAGGCTCTGAACGTTACAATTCACTCTCAGTTTTGCGTCGGATTCGAAAATCTAGACTCACAGGAGAACGAGCATATGGTGCCCGAGGCAGCACTAGACCCTTGGAGACAAGTCGGCTGTAGGACGATGTATTGAATCGCGACGCAATTTGTGTGTTCCATCGTCATTAAGAGGCTCTGAAAGTTACAATTAACTGTCAGTTTTGCATCGCATTCGAAAAACTAGACTCACAGGAGAACGACCATAAGGTGCCCGAGGCAGCAATAGACCCTTGGAGACAAGTCGGCTGGAGGACGATGTATTGAGACGCGACGCAATTTGTGTGTCCCATCGTCATTAACAGGCTCTGAACGTTACAAGTAACTGTCAGTATTGCATCGCATTCGAAAAACTAGACTCACAGGAGAACGACCATAAGGTGCCCTAGGCAGCAATAGACCCTTGGAGACAAGTCGGCTGTAGGACGATGTATTGAATCGCGACGCAATTTGTGTGTTCCATCGTCATTAAGAGACTCTGAACCTTACAATTAACTGTCAGTTTTGCGTCGGATTCGAAAATCTAGACTCACCGATGAACGACCATAAGGTGCCCGAGGCAGCAATAGACCCTTCGAGACAAGTCGGCTGGAGGACGATGTATTGAATGGCGACGCAATTTGTGTGTTCCATCGTCAGTATCAGGCTCTGAACGTTACAATTAACCGTCAGTTTTGCGTCGTATTCTGAAAACTAGACTCACAGGAGAACGACGATAAGGTGCCCGAGGCAGCACTAGACCCTTGGAGACAAGTCGGCTGTAGGACGATGTATTGAGTCGCGACGCAATTTGTGTGTCCCATCGTCATTAACAGGCTCTGAACGTTACAATTAACTGTCAGTTTTGCGTCGGATTCGAAAATCTAGACTCACAGGAGAACGACCATAAGGTGCCCGAGGCAGCAATAGACCCTTGGAGACAAGTCGGCTGGAGGACGATGTATTGAATCGCGACGCAATTTGTGTGTTCCATCGTCATTAACAGGCTCTGAACGTTACAATTAATTGTCAGTTTTGCGCCGGATTCGAAAAACTAGACTCATAGGAGAACGACCAAGAGGTGCCAGGAGCAGCAATACTACCTCGGAGACAAGTCGGCTGGAGGACGATGTATTGAATCGCGACGCAATTTGTGTGTTCCATCGTCATTAAGAGGCTCTGAACGTTACAATTAACTGTCAGTTTTGCATCGCATTCGAAAAACTAGACTCACAGGAGAACGACCATAAGGTGCCCGAGGCAGCAATAGACCCTTGGAGACAAGTCGGCTGGAGGACGATGTATTGAATCGCGACGCAATTTGTGTGTCCCATCGTCATTAACAGGCTCTGAACGTTACAATTAACTGTCAGTTTTGCATCGCATTCGAAAATCTAGACTCACAGGAGAACGAGCATATGGTGCCCGAGGCAGCAATAGACCCTTCGAGACAAGTCGGCTGTAGGACGATGTATTGAATCGCGACGCAATTTGTGTGTTCCATCGTCATTAAGAGGCTCTGAACCTTACAATTAACTGTCAGTTTTGCGTCGGATTCGAAAATCTAGACTCACCGATGAACGACCATAAGGTGCCCGAGGCAGCAATAGACCCTTCGAGACAAGTCGGCTGGAGGACGATGTATTGAATCGCGACGCAATTTGTGTGTTCCATCGTCATTAACAGGCTCTGAACGTTACAATTCACTGTCAGTTTTGCGTCGGATTCGAAAATCTAGACTCACAGGAGAACGAGCATATGGTGCCCGAGGCAGCAATAGACCCTTCGAGACAAGTCGGCTGGTGGACGATGTATTGAATCGCGACGCAATTTGTGTGTTCCATCGTCATTAAGAGGCTCTGAACGTTACAATTAACTGTCAGTTTTGAATCGCATTCGAAAAACTAGACTCACAGGAGAACGACCATAAGGTGCCCGAGGCAGCAATAGACCCTTGGAGACAAGTCGGCTGGAGGACGATGTATTGAATCGCGACGCAATTTGTGTGTCCCATCGTCATTAACAGGCTCTGAACGTTACAATTAACTGTCAGTTTTGCATCGCATTCGAAAATCTAGACTCACAGGAGAACGAGCATATGGTGCCCGAGGCAGCAATAGTCCCTTGGAGACAAGTCGGCTGTAGGACGATGTATTGAATCGCGACGCAATTTGTGTGTTCCATCGTCATTAAGAGGCTCTGAACCTTACAATTAACTGTCAGTTTTGCGTCGGATTCGAAAATCTAGACTCACCGATGAACGACCATAAGGTGCCCGAGGCAGCAATAGACCCTTCGAGACAAGTCGGCTGGAGGACTCTGTATTGAATCGCGACGCAATTTGTGTGTTCCATCGTCATTAACAGGCTCTGAACGTTACAATTCACTGTCAATTTTGCGTCGGATTCGAAAATCTAGACTCACAGGAGAACGAGCATATGGTGCCCGAGGCAGCAATAGACCCTTCGAGACAAGTCGGCTGGAGGATGATGTATTGAATCGCGACGCAATTTGTGTGTTCCATCGTCATCAAGAGGCTCTGAACGTTACAATTCACTCTCAATTTTGCGTCGGATTCGAAAATCTAGACTCACAGGTGAACGAGCATATGGTGCCCGAGGCAGCACTAGACCCTTGGAGACAAGTCGGCTGTAGGACGATGTATTGAATCGCGACGCAATTTGTGTGTTCCATCGTCATTAAGAGGCTCTGAACGTTACAATTAACTGTCAGTTTTGCATCGCATTCGAAAAACTAGACTCACAGGAGAACGACCATAAGGTGCCCGAGGCAGCAATAGACCCTTGGAGACAAGTCGGCTGGAGGACGATGTATTGAGCCGCGACGCAATTTGTGTGTCCCATCGTCATTAACAGGCTCTGAACGTTACAATTAACTGTCAGTATTGCATCGCATTCGAAAAACTAGACTCACAGGAGAACGACCATAAGGTGCCCTAGGCAGCAATAGACCCTTGGAGACAAGTCGGCTGTAGGACGATGTATTGAATCGCGACGCAATTTGTGTGTTCCATCGTCATTAAGAGACTCTGAACCTTACAATTAACTGTCAGTTTTGCGTCGGATTCGAAAATCTAGACTCACCGATGAACGACCATAAGGTGCCCGAGGCAGCAATAGACCCTTCGAGACAAGTCGGCTGGAGGACGATGTATTGAATGGCGACGCAATTTGTGTGTTCCATCGTCAGTATCAGGCTCTGAACGTTACAATTAACCGTCAGTTTTGCGTCGTATTCTGAAAACTAGACTCACAGGAGAACGACGATAAGGTGCCCGAGGCAGCACTAGACCCTTGGAGACAAGTCGGCTGTAGGACGATGTATTGAGTCGCGACGCAATTTGTGTGTCCCATCGTCATTAACAGGCTCTGAACGTTACAATTAACTGTCAGTTTTGCGTCGGATTCGAAAATCTAGACTCACAGGAGAACGAGTATATGGTGCCCGAGGCAGCACTAGACCCTTGGAGACAAGTCGGCTGTAGGACGATGTATTGAGTCGCGACGCAATTTGTGTGTCCCATCGTCATTAACAGGCTCTGAACGTTACAATTAACTGTCAGTTTTGCGTCGGATTCGAAAATCTAGACTCACAGGAGAACGAGTATATGGTGCCCGAGGCAGCACTAGACCCTTGGAGACAAGTCGGCTGTAGGACGATGTATTGAGTCGCGACGCTATTTGTGTGTCCCATCGTCATTAACAGGCTCTGAACGTTACAATTAACTGTCAGTTTTGCGTCGGATTCGAAAATCTAGACTCACAGGAGAACGACCATAAGGTGCCCGAGGCAGCAATAGACCCTTGGAGACAAGTCGGCTGGAGGACGATGTATTGAATCGCGACGCAATTTGTGTGTTCCATCGTCATTAAGAGGCTCTGAACGTTACAATTAATTGTCAGTTTTGCGCCGGATTCGAAAAACTAGACTCATAGGAGAACGACCAAGAGGTGCCAGGAGCAGCAATACTACCTCGGAGAAAAGTCGGCTGGAGGACGATGTATTGAATCGCGACGCAATTTGTGTGTTCCATCGTCATCGAGAGGCTCTGAACGTTACAATTCACTCTCAGTTTTGCGTCGGATTCGAAAATCTAGACTCACCGATGAACGACCATAAGGTGCCCGATGCAGCAATAGACCCTTCGAGACAAGTCGGCTGTAGGACGATGTATTGAATCGCGACGCAATTTGTGTGTTCCATCGTCATTAAGAGGCTCTGAACGTTACAATTAACTGTCAGTTTTGCATCGCATTCGAAAAACTAGACTCACAGGAGAACGACCATAAGGTGCCCGAGGCAGCAATAGACCCTTGGAGACAAGTCGGCTGGAGGACGATGTATTGAATCGCGACGCAATTTGTGTGTCCCATCGTCATTAACAGGCTCTGAACGTTACAATTAACTGTCAGTTTTGCATCGCATTCGAAAATCTAGACTCACAGGAGAACGAGCATATGGTGCCCGAGGCAGCAATAGACCCTTCGAGACAAGTCGGCTGTAGGACGATGTATTGAATCGCGACGCAATTTGTGTGTTCCATCGTCATTAAGAGGCTCTGAACCTTACAATTAACTGTCAGTTTTGCGTCGGATTCGAAAATCTAGACTCACCGATGAACGACCATAAGGTGCCCGAGGCAGCAATAGACCCTTCGAGACAAGTCGGCTGGAGGACGATGTATTGAATCGCGACGCAATTTGTGTGTTCCATCGTCATTAACAGGCTCTGAACGTTACAATTCACTGTCAGTTTTGCGTCGGATTCGAAAATCTAGACTCACAGGAGAACGAGCATATGGTGCCCGAGGCAGCAATAGACCCTTCGAGACAAGTCGGCTGGTGGACGATGTATTGAATCGCGACGCAATTTGTGTGTTCCATCGTCATCAAGAGGCTCTGAACGTTACAATTCACTCTCAGTTTTGCGTCGGATTCGAAAATCTAGACTCACAGGAGAACGAGCATATGGTGCCCGAGGCAGCACTAGACCCTTGGAGACAAGTTGGCTGTAGGACGATGTATTGCATCGCGACGCAATTTGTGTGTTCCATCGTCATTAAGAGGCTCTGAACGTTACAATTAACTGTCAGTTTTGCATCGCATTCGAAAAACTAGACTCACAGGAGAACGACCATAAGGTGCCCGAGGCAGCAATAGACCCTTGGAGACAAGTCGGCTGGAGGACGATGTATTGAGACGCGACGCAATTTGTGTGTCCCATCGACATTAACAGGCTCTGAACGTTACAATTAACTGTCAGTTTTGCATCGCATTCGAAAAACTAGACTCACAGGAGAACGACCATAAGGTGCCCGAGGCAGCAATAGACCCTTGGAGACAAGTCGGCTGTAGGACGATGTATTGAGTCGCGACGCAATTTGTGTGTCCCATCGTCATTAACAGGCTCTGAACGTTACAATTAACTGTCAGTTTTGCGTCGGATTCGAAAATCTAGACTCACAGGAGAACGACCATAAGGTGCCCGAGGCAGCAATAGACCCTTGGAGACAAGTCGGCTGGAGGACGATGTATTGAATCGCGACGCAATTTGTGTGTTCCATCGTCATTAAGAGGCTCTGAACGTTACAATTAATTGTCAGTTTTGCGCCGGATTCGAAAAACTAGACTCATAGGAGAACTACCAAGAGGTGCCAGGAGCAGCAATACTACCTCGGAGACAAGTCGGCTGGAGGACGACGTATTGAATCGCGACGCAATTTGTGTGTTCCATCGTCAGTATCAGGCTCTGAACGTTACAATTAATTGTCAGTTTTGCATCGCATTCGAAAAACTAGACTCACAGGAGAACGACCATAAGGTGCCCGAGGCACCAATAGACCCTTCGAGACAAGTCGGCTGGAGGACGATGTATTGAATCGCGACGCAATTTGTGTGTTCCATCGTCATTAAGAGGCTCTGAACGTTACAATGAATTGTCAGTTTTGCGCCGGATTCGAAAAACTAGCCTCATAGGAGAACGACCAAGAGGTGCCAGGAGCAGCAATACTACCTCGGAGACATGACGGCTGGAGGACGATGTATTGAATCGCGACGCAATTTGTGTGTTCCATCGTCATTAAGAGGCTCTGAACGTTACAATTAACTGTCAGTTTTGCATCGCATTCGAAAAACTAGACTCACAGGAGAACGACCATAAGGCGCCCGAGGCAGCAATAGACCCTTGGAGACAAGTCGGCTGTAGGACGATGTATTGAATCGCGACGCAATTTGTGTGTCCCATCGTCATTAACAGGCTCTGAACGTTACAATTAACTGTCAGTTTTGCATCGCATTCGAAAATCTGGACTCACAGGAGAACGAGTATATGGTGCCCGAGGCAGCACTAGACCCTTGGAGACAAGTCGGCTGTAGGACGATGTATTGAGTCGCGACGCAATTTGTGTGTCCCATCGTCATTAACAGGCTCTGAACGTTACAATTAACTGTCATTTTTGCGTCGGATTCGAAAATCTAGACTCACAGGAGAACGAGCATATGGTTCCCGAGGCAGCACTAGACCCTTGGAGACAAGTCGGCAGTAGGACGATGTATTGAGTCGCGACGCAATTTGTGTGTCCCATCGTCATTAACAGGCTCTGAACGTTACAATTAACTGTCAGTTTTGCGTCGGATGCGTAAATCTAGACTCACAGGAGAACGACCATAAGGTGCCCGAGGCAGCAATAGACCCTTGGAGACAAGTCGGCTGGAGGACGATGTATTGAATCGCGACGCAATTTGTGTGTTCCATCGTCATTAAGAGGCTCTGAACGTTACAATTAATTGTCAGTTTTGCGCCGGATTCGAAAAACTAGACTCATAGGAGAACGACCAAGAGGTGCCAGGAGCAGCAATACTACCTCGGAGACAAGTCGGCTGGAGGACGATGTATTGAATCGCGACGCAATTTGTGTGTTCCATCGTCAGTATCAGGCTCTGAACGTTACAATTAATTGTCAGTTTTGCGCCGGATTCGAAAAACTAGACTCATAGGAGAACGACCAAGAGGTGCCAGGAGCAGCAATACTACCTCGGAGACATGTCGGCTGGAGGACGATGTATTGAATCGCGACGCAATTTGTGTGTTCCATCGTCAGTATCAGGCTCTGAACGTTACAATTCACTGTCAGTTTTGCGTCGGATTCGAAAATCTAGACTCACAGGAGAACGACCATAAGGTGCCCGAGGCAGCAATAGACCCTTGGAGACAAGTCGGCTGTAGGACGATGTATTGAGTCGCGACGCAATTTGTGTGTCCCATCGTCATTAACAGGCTCTGAACGTTACAATTAACTGTCAGTTTTGCGTCGGATTCGAAAATCTAGACTCACAGGAGAACGAGCATATGGTGCCCGAGGCAGCACTAGACCCTTGGAGACAAGTCGGCTGTAGGACGATGTATTGAGTCGCGACGCAATTTGTGTGTCCCATCGTCATTAACAGGCTCTGAACGTTACAATTAGCTGTCAGTTTTGCGTCGGATTCGAAAATCTAGACTCACAGGAGAACGACCATAAGGTGCCCGAGGCACCAATAGACCCTTCGAGACAAGTCGGCTGGAGGACGATGTATTGAATCGCGACGCAATTTGTGTGTTCCATCGTCATTAAGAGGCTCTGAACGTTACAATTAATTGTCAGTTTTGCGCCGGATTCGAAAAACTAGACTCATAGGAGAACGACCAAGAGGTGCCAGGAGCAGCAATACTACCTCGGAGACAAGTCGGCTGGAGGACGATGTATTGAATCGCGACGCAATTTGTGTGTTCCATCGTCATCGAGAGGCTCTGAACGTTACAATTCACTCTCAGTTTTGCGTCGGATTCGAAAATCTAGACTCACCGATGAACGACCATAAGGTGCCCGAGGCAGCAATAGACCCTTCGAGACAAGTCGGCTGTAGGACGATGTATTGAATCGCGACGCATTTTGTGTGTTCCATCGTCATTAAGAGGCTCTGAACGTTACAATTAACTGTCAGTTTTGCATCGCATTCGAAAAACTAGACTCACAGGAGAACGACCATAAGGTGCCCGAGGCAGCAATAGACCCTTGGAGACAAGTCGGCTGGAGGACGATGTATTGAATCGCGACGCAATTTGTGTGTCCCATCGTCATTAACAGGCTCTGAACGTTACAATTAACTGTCAGTTTTGCATCGCATTCGAAAATCTAGACTCACAGGAGAACGAGCATATGGTGCCCGAGGCAGCAATAGACCCTTCGAGACAAGTCGGCTGTAGGACGATGTATTGAATCGCGACGCAATTTGTGTGTTCCATCGTCATTAAGAGGCTCTGAACCTTACAATTCACTGTCAGTTTTGCGTCGGATTCGAAAATCTAGACTCACAGGGGAACGAGCATATGGTGCCCGAGGCAGCAATAGACCCTTCGAGACAAGTCGGCTGGAGGACGATGTATTGAATCGCGACGCAATTTGTGTGTTCCATCGTCATCAAGAGGCTCTGAACGTTACAATTCACTCTCAGTTTTGCGTCGGATTCGAAAATCTAGACTCACAGGAGAACGAGCATATGGTGCCCGAGGCAGCACTAGACCCTTGGAGACAAGTCGGCTGTAGGACGATGTATTGAATCGCGACGCAATTTGTGTCTTCCATCGTCATTAAGAGGCTCTGAACGTTACAATTAACTGTCAGTTTTGCATCGCATTCGAAAAACTAGACTCACAGGAGAACGACCATAAGGTGCCCGAGGCAGCAATAGACCCTTGGAGACAAGTCGGCTGGAGGACGATGTATTGAGACGCGACGCAATTTGTGTGTCCCATCGTCATTAACAGGCTCTGAACGTTACAATTAACTGTCAGTTTTGCATCGCATTCGAAAAACTAGACTCACAGGAGAACGACCATAAGGTGCCAGAGGCAGCAATAGACCCTTGGAGACAAGTCGGCTGTAGGACGATGTATTGAATCGCGACGCAATTTATGTGTTCCATCGTCATTAAGAGGCTCTGAACCTTACAATTAACTATCAGTTTTGCGTCGGATTCGAAAATCTAGACTCACCGATGAACGACCATAAGGTGCCCGAGGCAGCAATAGACCCTTCGAGACATGTCGGCTGGAGGACGATGTATTGAATGGCAACGCAATTTGTGTGTTCCATCGTCAGTATCAGGCTCTGAACGTTACAATTAACCGTCAGTTTTGCGTCGTATTCTGAAAACTAGACTCACAGGAGAACGACGATAAGGTGCCCGAGGCAGCACTAGACCCTTGGAGACAAGTCGGCTGTAGGACGATGTATTGAGTCGCGACGCAATTTGTGTGTCCCATCGTCATTAACAGGCTCTGAACGTTACAATTAACTGTCAGTTTTGCGTCGGATTCGAAAATCTAGACTCACAGGAGAACGAGTATATGGTGCCCGAGGCAGCACTAGACCCTTGGAGACAAGTCGGCTGTAGGACGATGTATTGAGTCGCGACGCAATTTGTGTGTCCCATCGTCATTAACAGGCTCTGAACGTTACAATTAACTGTCAGTTTTGCGTCGGATTCGAAAATCTAGACTCACAGGAGAACGACCATAAGGTGCCCGAGGCAGCAATAGACCCTTGGAGACAAGTCGGCTGGAGGACGATGTATTGAATCGCGACGCAATTTGTGTGTTCCATCGTCATTAAGAGGCTCTGAACGTTACAATTAATTGTCAGTTTTGCGCCGGATTCGAAAAACTAGACTCATAGGAGAACGACCAAGAGGTGCCAGGAGCAGCAATACTACCTCGGAGACAAGTCGGCTGGAGGACGATGTATTGAATCGCGACGCAATTTGTGTGTTCCATCGTCAGTATCAGGCTCTGAACGTTACAATTAATTGTCAGTTTTGCATCGCATTCGAAAAACTAGACTCACAGGAGAACGACCATAAGGTGCCCGAGGCAGCAATAGACCCTTGGAGACAAGTCGGCTGGAGGACGATGTATTGAATCGCGACGCAATTTGTGTGTTCCATCGTCATTAAGAGGCTCTGAACGTTACAATGAATTGTCAGTTTTGCGCCGGATTCGAAAAACTAGACTCATAGGAGAACGACCAAGAGGTGCCAGGAGCAGCAATACTACCTCGGAGACATGTCGGCTGGAGGACGATGTATTGAATCGCGACGCAATTTGTGTGTTCCATCGTCATTAAGAGGCTCTGAACGTTACAATTAACTGTCAGTTTTGCATCGCATTCGAAAAACTAGACTCACAGGAGAACGACCATAAGGCGCCCGAGGCAGCAATAGACCCTTGGAGACAAGTCGGCTGGAGGACGATGTATTGAATCGCGACGCAATTTGTGTGTCCCATCGTCATTAACAGGCTCTGAACGTTACAATTAACTGTCAGTTTTGCATCGCATTCGAAAATCTAGACTCACAGGAGAACGACCATAAGGTGCCCGAGGCAGCACTAGACCCTTGGAGACAAGTCGGCTGTAGGACGATGTATTGAGTCGCCACGCAATTTGTGTGTCCCATCGTCATTAACAGGCTCTGAACGTTACAATTAACTGTCATTTTTGCGTCGGATTCGAAAATCTAGACTCACAGGAGAACGAGCATATGGTGCCCGAGGCAGCACTAGACCCTTGGAGACAAGTCGGCTGTAGGACGATGTATTGAGTCGCGACGCAATTTGTGTGTCCCATCGTCATTAACAGGATCTGAACGTTACAATTAACTGTGAGTTTTGCGTCGGATGCGAAAATCTAGACTCACAGGAGAACGACCATAAGGTGCCCGAGGCAGCAATAGACCCTTCGAGACAAGTCGGCTGGAGGACGATGTATTGAATCGCGACGCAATTTGTGTGTTCCATCGTCATTAAGAGGCTCTGAACGTTACAATTAATTGTCAGTTTTGCGCCGGATTCGAAAAACTAGACTCATAGGAGAACGACCAAGAGGTGCCAGGAGCAGCAATACTACCTCGGAGACAAGTCGGCTGGAGGACGATGTATTGAATCGCGACGCAATTTGTGTGTTCCATCGTCAGTATCAGGCTCTGAACGTTACAATTAATTGTCAGTTTTGCATCGCATTCGAAAAACTAGACTCACAGGAGAACGACCATAAGGTGCCCGAGGCACCAATAGACCCTTCGAGACAAGTCGGCTGGAGGACGATGTATTGAATCGCGACGCAATTTGTGTGTTCCATCGTCATTAAGAGGCTCTGAACGTTACAATTAATTGTCAGTTTTGCGCCGGATTCGAAAAACTAGACTCATAGGAGAACGACCAAGAGGTGCCAGGAGCAGCAATACTACCTCGGAGACATGTCGGCTGGAGGACGATGTATTGAATCGCGACGCAATTTGTGTGTTCCATCGTCAGTATCAGGCTCTGAACGTTACAATTCACTGTCAGTTTTGCGTCGGATTCGAAAATCTAGACTCACAGGAGAACGACCATAAGGTGCCCGAGGCAGCAATAGACCCTTGGAGACAAGTCGGCTGTAGGACGATGTATTGAGTCGCGACGCAATTTGTGTGTCCCATCGTCATTAACAGGCTCTGAACGTTACAATTAACTGTCAGTTTTGCGTCGGATTCGAAAATCTAGACTCACAGGAGAACGAGCATATGGTGCCCGAGGCAGCACTAGACCCTTGGAGACAAGTCGGCTGTAGGACGATGTATTGAGTCGCGACGCAATTTGTGTGTCCCATCGTCATTAACAGGCTCTGAACGTTACAATTAACTGTCAGTTTTGCGTCGGATTCGAAAATCTAGACTCACAGGAGAACGACCATAAGGTGCCCGAGGCAGCAATAGACCCTTGGAGACAAGTCGGCTGGAGGACGATGTATTGAATCGCGACGCAATTTGTGTGTTCCATCGTCATTAAGAGGCTCTGAACGTTACAATTAATTGTCAGTTTTGCGCCGGATTCGAAAAACTAGACTCATAGGAGAACGACCAAGAGGTGCCAGGAGCAGCAATACTACCTCGGAGACAAGTCGGCTGGAGGACGATGTATTGAATCGCGACGCAATTTGTGTGTTCCATCGTCAGTATCAGGCTCTGAACGTTACAATTAATTGTCAGTTTTGCATCGCATTCGAAAAACTAGACTCACAGGAGAACGACCATAAGGTGCCCGAGGCAGCAATAGACCCTTGGAGACAAGTCGGCTGGAGGACGATGTATTGAATCGCGACGCAATTTGTGTGTTCCATCGTCCTTAAGAGGCTCTGAACGTTACAATGAATTGTCAGTTTTGCGCCGGATTCGAAAAACTAGACTCATAGGAGAACGACCAAGAGGTGCCAGGAGCAGCAATACTACCTCGGAGACATGTCGGCTGGAGGACGATGTATTGAATCGCGACGCAATTTGTGTGTTCCATCGTCATTAAGAGGCTCTGAACGTTACAATTAACTGTCAGTTTTGCATCGCATTCGAAAAACTAGACTCACAGGAGAACGACCATAAGGCGCCCGAGGCAGCAATAGACCCTTGGAGACAAGTCGGCTGGAGGACGATGTATTGAATCGCGACGCAATTTGTGTGTCCCATCGTCATTAACAGGCTCTGAACGTTACAATTAACTGTCAGTTTTGCATCGCATTCGAAAATCTAGACTCACAGGAGAACGACCATAAGGTGCCCGAGGCAGCACTAGACCCTTGGAGACAAGTCGGCTGTAGGACGATGTATTGAGTCGCCACGCAATTTGTGTGTCCCATCGTCATTAACAGGCTCTGAACGTTACAATTAACTGTCATTTTTGCGTCGGATTCGAAAATCTAGACTCACAGGAGAACGAGCATATGGTGCCCGAGGCAGCACTAGACCCTTGGAGACAAGTCGGCTGTAGGACGATGTATTGAGTCGCGACGCAATTTGTGTGTCCCATCGTCATTAACAGGATCTGAACGTTACAATTAACTGTGAGTTTTGCGTCGGATGCGAAAATCTAGACTTACAGGAGAACGACCATAAGGTGCCCGAGGCAGCAATAGACCCTTGGAGACAAGTCGGCTGGAGGACGATGTATTGAATCGCGACGCAATTTGTGTGTTCCATCGTCATTAAGAGGCTCTGAACGTTACAATTAATTGTCAGTTTTGCGCCGGATTCGAAAAACTAGACTCATAGGAGAACGACCAAGAGGTGCCAGGAGCAGCAATACTACCTCGGAGACAAGTCGGCTGGAGGACGATGTATTGAATCGCGACGCAATTTGTGTGTTCCATCGTCAGTATCAGGCTCTGAACGTTACAATTATTTGTCAGTTTTGCATCGCATTCGAAAAACTAGACTCACAGGAGAACGACCATAAGGTGCCCGAGGCACCAATAGACCCTTCGAGACAAGTCGGCTGGAGGACGATGTATTGAATCGCGACGCAATTTGTGTGTTCCATCGTCATTAAGAGGCTCTGAACGTTACAATTAATTGTCAGTTTTGCGCCGGATTCGAAAAACTAGACTCATAGGAGAACGACCAAGAGGTGCCAGGAGCAGCAATACTACCTCGGAGACATGTCGGCTGGAGGACGATGTATTGAATCGCGACGCAATTTGTGTGTTCCATCGTCAGTATCAGGCTCTGAACGTTACAATTCACTGTCAGTTTTGCGTCGGATTCGAAAATCTAGACTCACAGGAGAACGACCATAAGGTGCCCGAGGCAGCAATAGACCCTTGGAGACAAGTCGGCTGTAGGACGATGTATTGAGTCGCGACGCAATTTGTGTGTCCCATCGTCATTAACAGGCTCTGAACGTTACAATTAACTGTCAGTTTTGCGTCGGATTCGAAAATCTAGACTCACAGGAGAACGAGCATATGGTGCCCGAGGCAGCACTAGACCCTTGGAGACAAGTCGGCTGTAGGACGATGTATTGAGTCGCGACGCAATTTGTGTGTCCCATCGTCATTAACAGGCTCTGAACGTTACAATTAACTGTCAGTTTTGCGTCGGATTCGAAAATCTAGACTCACAGGAGAACGACCATAAGGTGCCCGAGGCAGCAATAGACCCTTGGAGACAAGTCGGCTGGAGGACGATGTATTGAATCGCGACGCAATTTGTGTGTTCCATCGTCATTAAGAGGCTCTGAACGTTACAATTAATTGTCAGTTTTGCGCCGGATTCGAAAAACTAGACTCATAGGAGAACGACCAAGAGGTGCCAGGAGCAGCAATACTACTTCGGAGACAAGTCGGCTGGAGGACGATGTATTGAATCGCGACGCAATTTGTGTGTTCCATCGTCAGTATCAGGCTCTGAACGTTACAATTAATGGTCAGTTTTGCATCGCATTCGAAAAACTAGACTCACAGGAGAACGACCATAAGGTGCCCGAGGCACCAATAGACCCTTCGAGACAAGTCGGCTGGAGGACGATGTATTGAATCGCGACGCAATTTGTGTGCCCCAACGCCATTAACAGGCTCTGAACGTTACAATTAACTGTCAGTTTTGCATCGCATTCGAAAAACTAGATTCACTGGAGAACGACCATAAGGCGCCCGAGGCAGCAATAGACCCTTGGAGACAAGTCGGCTGGAGGACGATGTATTGAATCGCGACGCAATTTGTGTGTCCCATCGCCATTAACAGGCTCTGAACGTTACAATTAACTGTCAGTTTTGCATCGCATTCGAAAATCTGGACTCACAGGAGAACGAGCATATGGTGCCCGAGGCAGCACTAGACCCTTGGAGACAAGTCGGCTGTAGGACGATGTATTGAGTCGCGACGCAATTTGTGTGTCCCATCGTCATTAACATGCTCTGAACGTTACAATTAACTGTCATTTTTGCGTCGGATTCGAAAATCTAGACTCACAGGAGAACGAGCATATGGTGCCCGAGGCAGCACTACACCCTTGGAGACAAGTCGGCTGTAGGACGATGTATTGAGTCGCGACGCAATTTGTGTGTCCCATCGTCATTAACAGGCTCTGAACGTTACTATTAACTGTCAGTTTTGCGTCGGATTCGAAAATCTAGACTCACAGGAGAACGAGCATATGGTGCCCGAGGCAGCAATAGACCCTTCGAGACAAGTCGGCTGGAGGACGATGTATTGAATCGCGACGCAATTTGTGTGTTCCATCGTCATCAAGAGGCTCTGAACGTTACAATTCACTCTCAGTTTTGCGTCGGATTCGAAAATCTAGACTCACAGGAGAACGAGCATATGGTGCCCGAGGCAGCACTAGACCCTTGGAGACAAGTCGGCTGTAGGACGATGTATTGAATCGCGACGCAATTTGTGTGTTCCATCGTCATTAAGAGGCTCTGAACGTTACAATTAACTGTCAGTTTTGCATCGCATTCGAAAAACTAGACTCACAGGAGAACGACCATAAGGTGCCCGAGGCAGCAATAGACCCTTCGAGACAAGTCGGCTGTAGGACGATGTATTGAGTCGCGACGCAATTTGTGTGTCCCATCGTCATTAACAGGCTCTGAACGTTACAATTAACTGTCAGTTTTGCGTCGGATTCGAAAATCTAGACTCACAGGAGAACGAGCATATGGTGCCCGAGGCAGCACTAGACCCTTGGAGACAAGTCGGCTGTAGGACGATGTATTGAGTCGCGACGCAATTTGTGTGTCCCATCGTCATTAACAGGCTCTGAACGTTACAATTAACTGTCAGTTTTGCGTCGGATTCGAAAATCTAGACTCACAGGAGAACGACCATAAGGTGCCCGAGGCAGCAATAGACCCTTGGAGACAAGTCGGCTGGAGGACGATGTATTGAATCGCGACGCAATTTGTGTGTTCCATCGTCATTAAGAGGCTCTGAACGTTACAATTAATTGTCAGTTTTGCGCCGGATTCGAAAAACTAGACTCATAGGAGAACGACCAAGAGGTGCCAGGAGCAGCAATACTACTTCGGAGACAAGTCGGCTGGAGGACGATGTATTGAATCGCGACGCAATTTGTGTGTTCCATCGTCAGTATCAGGCTCTGAACGTTACAATTAATGGTCAGTTTTGCATCGCATTCGAAAAACTAGACTCACAGGAGAACGACCATAAGGTGCCCGAGGCACCAATAGACCCTTCGAGACAAGTCGGCTGGAGGACGATGTATTGAATCGCGACGCAATTTGTGTGCCCCAACGCCATTAACAGGCTCTGAACGTTACAATTAACTGTCAGTTTTGCATCGCATTCGAAAAACTAGACTCACAGGAGAACGACCATAAGGCGCCCGAGGCAGCAATAGACCCTTGGAGACAAGTCGGCTGGAGGACGATGTATTGAATCGCGACGCAATTTGTGTGTCCCATCGTCATTAACAGGCTCTGAACGTTACAATTAACTGTCAGTTTTGCATCGCATTCGAAAATCTGGACTCACAGGAGAATGAGTATATGGTGCCCGAGGCAGCACTAGACCCTTGGAGACAAGTCGGCTGTAGGACGATGTTTTGAGTCGCGACGCAATTTGTGTGTCCCATCGTCATTAACAGGCTCTGAACGTTACAATTAACTGTCATTTTTGCGTCGGATTCGAAAATCTAGACTCACAGGAGAACGAGCATATGGTGCCCGAGGCAGCACTAGACCCTTGGAGACAAGTCGGCTGTAGGACGATGTATTGAGTCGCGACGCAATTTGTGTGTCCCATCGTCATTAACAGGCTCTGAACGTTACAATTAACTGTCAGTTTTGCGTCGGATGCGAAAATCTAGACTCACAGGAGAACGACCATAGGGTGCCCGAGGCAGCAATAGACCCTTGGAGACAAGTCGGCTGGAGGACGATGTATTGAATGGCGACGCAATTTGTGTGTTCCATCGTTATTAAGAGGCTCTGAACGTTACAATTAATTGTCAGTTTTGCGCCGGATTCGAAAAACTAGACTCATAGGAGAACGACCAAGAGGTGCCAGGAGCAGCAATACTACCTCGGAGACAAGTCGGCTGGAGGACGATGTATTGAATCGCGACGCAATTTGTGTGTTCCATCGTCAGTATCAGGCTCTGAACGTTACAATTAATTGTCAGTTTTGCATCGCATTCGAAAAACTAGACTCACAGGAGAACGACCATAAGGTGCCCGAGGCACCAATAGACCCTTCGAGACAAGTCGGCTGGAGGACGATGTATTGAATCGCGACGCAATTTGTGTGTTCCATCGTCATTAAGAGGCTCTGAACGTTACAATGAATTGTCAGTTTTGCGCCGGATTCGAAAAACTAGACTCATAGGAGAACGACCAAGAGGTGCCAGGAGCAGCAATACTACCTCGGAGACATGTCGGTTGGAGGACGATGTATTGAATCGCGACGCAATTTGTGTGTTCCATCGTCAGTATCAGGCTCTGAACGTTACAATTCACTGTCAGTTTTGCGTCGGATTCGAAAATCTAGACTCACAGGAGAACGACCATAAGGTGCCCGAGGCAGCAATAGACCCTTGGAGACAAGTCGGCTGTAGGACGATGTATTGAGTCGCGACGCAATTTGTGTGTCCCATCGTCATTAACAGGCTCTGAACGTTACAATTAACTGTCAGTTTTGCGTCGGATTCGAAAATCTAGACTCACAGGAGAACGACCATAAGGTGCCCGAGGCAGCAATAGACCCTTGGAGACAAGTCGGCTGGAGGACGATGTATTGAATCGCGACGCAATTTGTGTGTTCCATCGTCATTAAGAGGCTCTGAACGTTACAATTAATTGTCAGTTTTGCGCCGGATTCGAAAAACTAGACTCATAGGAGAACGACCAAGAGGTGCCAGGAGCAGCAATACTACCTCGGAGACAAGTCGGCTGGAGGACGATGTATTGAATCGCGACGCAATTTGTGTGTTCCATCGTCAGTATCAGGCTCTGAACGTTACAATTAATTGTCAGTTTTGCATCGCATTCGAAAAACTAGACTCACAGGAGAACGACCATAAGGTGCCCGAGGCACCAATAGACCCTTCGAGACAAGTCGGCTGGAGGACGATGTATTGAATCGCGACGCAATTTGTGTGCCCCATCGCCATTAACAGGCTCTGAACGTTACAATTAACTGTCAGTTTTGCATCGCATTCGAAAAACTAGATTCACAGGAGAACGACCATAAGGCGCCCGAGGCAGCAATAGACCCTTGGAGACAAGTCGGCTGGAGGACGATGTATTGAATCGCGACGCAATTTGTGTGTCCCATCGCCATTAACAGGCTCTGAACGTTACAATTAACTGTCAGTTTTGCATCGCATTCGAAAATCTGGACTCACAGGAGAACGAGCATATGGTGCCCGAGGCAGCACTAGACCCTTGGACACAAGTCGGCTGTAGGACGATGTATTGAGTCGCGACGCAATTTGTGTGTCCCATCGTCATTAACATGCTCTGAACGTTACAATTAACTGTCATTTTTGCGTCGGATTCGAAAATCTAGACTCACAGGAGAACGAGCATATGGTGCCCGAGGCAGCACTAGACCCTTGGAGACAAGTCGGCTGTAGGACGATGTATTGAGTCGCGACGCAATTTGTGTGTCCCATCGTCATTAACAGGCTCTGAACGTTACTATTAACTGTCAGTTTTGCGTCGGATTCGAAAATCTAGACTCACAGGAGAACGACCATAAGGTGCCCGAGGCAGCAATAGACCCTTGGAGACAAGTCGGCTGGAGGACGATGTATTGAATCGCGACGCAATTTGTGTGTTCCATCGTCATTAAGAGGCTCTGAACGTTAGAATTAATTGTCAGTTTTGCGCCGGATTCGAAAAACTAGACTCATAGGAGAACGACCAAGAGGTGCCAGGAGCAGCAATACTACCTCGGAGACAAGTCGGCTGGAGGACGATGTATTGAATCGCGACGCAATTTGTGTGTTCCATCGTCAGTATCAGGCTCTGAACGTTACAATTAATTGTCAGTTTTGCATCGCATTCGAAAAACTAGACTCACAGGAGAACGACCATAAGGTGCCCGAGGCACAAATAGACCCTTCGAGACAAGTCGGCTGGAGGACGATGTATTGAATCGCGACGCAATTTGTGTGTTCCATCGTCATTAAGAGGCTCTGAACGTTACAATTAATTGTCAGTTTTGCGCCGGATTCGAAAAACTAGACTCATAGGAGAACGACCAAGAGGTGCCAGGAGCAGCAATACTACGTCGGAGACATGTCGGCTGGAGGACGATGTATTGAATCGCGACGCAATTTGTGTGTTCCATCGTCAGTATCAGGCTCTGAACGTTACAATTCACTGTCAGTTTTGCGTCGGATTCGAAAATCTAGACTCACAGGAGAACGACCATAAGGTACCCGAGGCAGCAATAGACCCTTGGAGACAAGTCGGCTGGAGGACGATGTATTGAATCGCGACGCAATTTGTGTGTTCCATCGTCATTAAGAGGCTCTGAACGTTACAATTAATTGTCAGTTTTGCGCCGGATTCGAAAAACTAGACTCACAGGAGAACGACCATAAGGTGCCCGAGGCACCAATAGACCCTTCGAGACAAGTCGGCTGGAGGACGATGTATTGAATCGCGACGCAATTTGTGTGTTCCATCATCATTAAGAGGCTCTGAACGTTACAATTAATTGTCAGTTTTGCATCGCATTCGAAAAACTAGACTCACAGGAGAACGACCATAAGGTGCCCGAGGCACCAATAGACCCTTCGAGACAAGTCGGCTGGAGGACGATGTATTGAATCGCGACGCAATTTGTGTGTTCCATCGTCATTAAGAGGCTCTGAACGTTACAATTAATTGTCAGTTTAGCGCCGGATTCGAAAAACTAGACTCATAGGAGAACGACCAAGAGGTGCCAGGAGCAGCAATACTACCTCGGAGACATGTCGGCTGGAGGACGATGTATTGGATCGCGACGCAATTTGTGTGTTCCATCGTCATTAACAGGCTCTGAACGTTACAATTCACTGTCAGTTTTGCGTCGGATTCGAAAATCTAGACTCACAGGAGAACGAGCATATGGTGCCCGAGGCAGCAATAGACCCTTCGAGACAAGTCGGCTGGAGGACGATGTATTGAATCGGGACGCAATTTGTGTGTTCCATCGTCATCAAGAGGCTCTGAACGTTACAATTAATTGTCAGTTTTGCGCCGGATTCGAAAAACTAGACTCATAGGAGAACGACCAAGAGGTGCCAGGAGCAGCAATACTACCTCGGAGACAAGTCGGCTGGAGGACGATGTATTGAATCGCGACGCAATTTGTGTGTTTCATCGTCATTAAGAGGCTCTGAACGTTACAATTAACTGTCAGTTTTGCATCGCATTCGAAAAACTAGACTCACAGGAGAACGACCATAAGGTGCCCGAGGCAGCAATAGACCCTTCGAGACAAGTCGGCTGTAGGACGATTTATTGAGTCGCGACGCAATTTGTGTGTCCCATCGTCATTAACAGGCTCTGAACGTTACAATTAACTGTCAGTTTTGCGTCGGATTCGAAAATCTAGACTCACAGGAGAACGACCATAAGGTGCCCGAGGCAGCAATAGACCCTTGGAGACAAGTCGTCCGGAGGACGATGTATTGAATCGCGACGCAATTTGTGTGTTCCATCGTCATTAAGAGGCTCTGAACGTTACAATGAATTGTCAGTTTTGCGCCGGATTCGAAAAACTAGACTCATAGGAGAACGACCAAGAGGTGCCAGGAGCAGCAATACTACCTCGGAGACATGTCGGCTGGAGGACGATGTATTGAATCGCGACGCAATTTGTGTGTTCCATCGTCATTAAGAGGCTCTGAACGTTACAATTAACTGTCAGTTTTGCATCGCATTCGAAAAACTAGACTCACAGGAGAACGACCATAAGGCGCCCGAGGCAACAATAGACCCTTGGAGACAAGTCGGCTGGAGGACGATGTATTGAATCGCGACGCAATTTGTGTGTCCCATCGTCATTAACAGGCTCTGAACGTTACAATTAACTGTCAGTTTTGCATCGCATTCGAAAATCTGGACTCACAGGAGAATGGTATATGGTGCCCGAGGCAGCACTAGACCCTTGGAGACAAGTCGGCTGTAGGACGATGTATTGAGTCGCGACGCAATTTGTGTGTCCCATCGTCATTAACAGGCTCTGAACGTTACAATTAACTGTCATTTTTGCGTCGGATTCGAAAATCTAGACTCACAGGAGAACGAGCATATGGTGCCCGAGGCAGCACTAGACCCTTGGAGACAAGTCGGCTGTAGGACGATGTATTGAGTCGCGACGCAATTTGTGTGTCCCATCGTCATTAACAGGCTCTGAACGTTACAATTAACTGTCAGTTTTGCGTCGGATGCGAAAATCTAGACTCACACGAGATCGACCATAGGGTGCCCGAGGCAGCAATAGACCCTTGGAGACAAGTCGGCTGGAGGACGATGTATTGAATCGCGACGCAATTTGTGTGTTCCATCGTCATTAAGAGGCTCTGAACGTTACAATTAATTGTCAGTTTTGCGCCGGATTCGAAAAACTAGACTCATAGGAGAACGACCAAGAGGTGCCAGGAGCAGCAATACTACCTCGGAGACAAGTCGGCTGGAGGACGATGTATTGAATCGCGACGCAATTTGTGTGTTCCATCGTCAGTATCAGGCTCTGAACGTTACAATTAATTGTCAGTTTTGCATCGCATTCGAAAAACTAGACTCACAGGAGAACGACCATAAGGTGCCCGAGGCACCAATAGACCCTTCGAGACAAGTCGGCTGGAGGACGATGTATTGAATCGCGACGCAATTTGTGTGTTCCATCGTCATTAAGAGGCTCTGAACGTTACAATGAATTGTCAGTTTTGCGCCGGATTCGAAAAACCAGACTCATAGGAGAACGACCAAGAGGTGCCAGGAGCAGCAATACTACCTCGGAGACATGTCGGCTGGAGGACGATGTATTGAATCGCGACGCAATTTGTGTGTTCCATCGTCAGTATCAGGCTCTGAACGTCACAATTCACTGTCAGTTTTGCGTCGGATTCGAAAATCTAGACTCACAGGAGAACGACCATAAGGTGCCCGAGGCAGCAATAGACCCTTGGAGACAAGTCGGCTGTAGGACGATGTATTGAGTCGCGACGCAATTTGTGTGTCCCATCGTCATTAACAGGCTCTGAACGTTACAATTAACTGTCAGTTTTGCGTCGGATTCGAAAATCTAGACTCACAGGAGAACGAGCATATGGTGCCCGAGGCAGCACTAGACCCTTGGAGACAAGTCGGCTGTAGGACGATGTATTGAGTCGCGACGCAATTTGTGTGTCCCATCGTCATTAACAGGCTCTGAACGTTACAATTAACTGTCAGTTTTGCGTCGGATTCGAAAATCTAGACTCACAGGAGAACGACCATAAGGTGCCCGAGGCAGCAATAGACCCTTGGAGACAAGTCGGCTGGAGGACGATGTATTGAATCGCGACGCAATTTGTGTGTTCCATCGTCATTAAGAGGCTCTGAACGTTACAATTAATTGTCAGTTTTGCGCCGGATTCGAAAAACTAGACTCATAGGAGAACGACCAAGAGGTGCCAGGAGCAGCAATACTACCTCGGAGACAAGTCGGCTGGAGGACGATGTATTGAATCGCGACGCAATTTGTGTGTTCCATCGTCAGTATCAGGCTCTGAACGTTACAATTAATTGTCAGTTTTGCATCGCATTCGAAAAACTAGACTCACAGGAGAACGACCATAAGGTGCCCGAGGCACCAATAGACCCTTCGAGACAAGTCGGCTGGAGGACGATGTATTGAATCGCGACGCAATTTGTGTGCCCCATCGCCATTAACAGGCTCTGAACGTTACAATTAACTGTCAGTTTTGCATCGCATTCGAAAAACTAGATTCACAGGAGAACGACCATAAGGCGCCCGAGGCAGCAATAGACCCTTGGAGACAAGTCGGCTGGAGGACGATGTATTGAATCGCGACGCAATTTGTGTGTCCCATCGCCATTAACAGGCTCTGAACGTTACAATTAACTGTCAGTTTTGCATCGCATTCGAAAATCTGGACTCACAAGAGAACGAGCATATGGTGCCCGAGGCAGCACTAGACCCTTGGACACAAGTCGGCTGTAGGACGATGTATTGAGTCGCGACGCAATTTGTGTGTCCCATCGTCATTAACATGCTCTGAACGTTACAATTAACTGTCATTTTTGCGTCGGATTCGAAAATCTAGACTCACAGGAGAACGAGCATATGGTGCCCGAGGCAGCACTAGACCCTTGGAGACAAGTCGGCTGTAGGACGATGTATTGAGTCGCGACGCAATTTGTGTGTCCCATCGTCATTAACAGGCTCTGAACGTTACTATTAACTGTCAGTTTTGCGTCGGATGCGAAAATCTAGACTCACAGGAGAACGACCATAGGGTGCCCGACGCAGCAATAGACCCTTGGAGACAAGTCGGCTGGAGGACGATGTATTGAATGGCGACGCAATTTGTGTGTTCCATCGTTATTAAGAGGCTCTGAACGTTACAATTAATTGTCAGTTTTGCGCCGGATTCGAAAAACTAGACTCATAGGAGAACGACCAAGAGGTGCCAGGAGCAGCAATACTACCTCGGAGACAAGTCGGCTGGAGGACGATGTATTGAATCGCGACGCAATTTGTGTGTTCCATCGTCAGTATCAGGCTCTGAACGTTACAATTAATTGTCAGTTTTGCATCGCATTCGAAAAACTAGACTCACAGGAGAACGACCATAAGGTGCCCGAGGCACCAATAGACCCTTCGAGACAAGTCGGCTGGAGGACGATGTATTGAATCGCGACGCAATTTGTGTGTTCCATCGTCATTAAGAGGCTCTGAACGTTACAATGAATTGTCAGTTTTGCGCCGGATTCGAAAAACTAGACTCATAGGAGAACGACCAAGAGGTGCCAGGAGCAGCAATACTACCTCGGAGACATGTCGGCTGGAGGACGATGTATTGAATCGCGACGCAATTTGTGTGTTCCATCGTCAGTATCAGGCTCTGAACGTTACAATTCACTGTCAGTTTTGCGTCGGATTCGAAAATCTAGACTCACAGGAGAACGACCATAAGGTGCCCGAGGCAGCAATAGACCCTTGGAGACAAGTCGGCTGTAGGACGATGTATTGAGTCGCGACGCAATTTGTGTGTCCCATCGTCATTAACAGGCTCTGAACGTTACAATTAACTGTCAGTTTTGCGTCGGATTCGAAAATCTAGACTCACAGGAGAACGAGCATATGGTGCCCGAGGCAGCACTAGACCCTTGGAGACAAGTCGGCTGTAGGACGATGTATTGAGTCGCGACGCAATTTGTGTGTCCCATCGTCATTAACAGGCTCTGAACGTTACAATTAACTGTCAGTTTTGCGTCGGATTCGAAAATCTAGACTCACAGCAGAACGACCATAAGGTGCCCGAGGCAGCAATAGACCCTTGGAGACAAGTCGGCTGGAGGACGATGTATTGAATCGCGACGCAATTTGTGTGTTCCATCGTCATTAAGAGGCTCTGAACGTTACAATTAATTGTCAGTTTTGCGCCGGATTCGAAAAACTAGACTCATAGGAGAACGACCAAGAGGTGCCAGGAGCAGCAATACTACCTCGGAGACAAGTCGGCTGGAGGACGATGTATTGAATCGCGACGCAATTTGTGTGTTCCATCGTCAGTATCAGGCTCTGAACGTTACAATTAATTGTCAGTTTTGCATCGCATTCGAAAAACTAGACTCACAGGAGAACGACCATAAGGGGCCCGAGGCACCAATAGACCCTTCGAGACAAGTCGGCTGGAGGACGATGTATTGAATCGCGACGCAATGTGTGTGCCCCATCGCCATTAACAGGCTCTGAACGTTACAATTAACTGTCAGTTTTGCATCGCATTCGAAAAACTAGATTCACAGGAGAACGACCATAAGGCGCCCGAGGCAGCAATAGACCCTTGGAGACAAGTCGGCTGGAGGACGATGTATTGAATCGCGACGCAATTTGTGTGTCCCATCGCCATTAACAGGCTCTGAACGTTACAATTAACTGTCAGTTTTGCATCGCATTCGAAAATCTGGACTCACAGGAGAACGAGCATATGGTGCCCGAGGCAGCACTAGACCCTTGGACACAAGTCGGCTGTAGGACGATGTATTGAGTCGCGACGCAATTTGTGTGTCCCATCGTCATTAACATGCTCTGAACGTTACAATTAACTGTCATTTTTGCGTCGGATTCGAAAATCTAGACTCACAGGAGAACGAGCATATGGTGCCCGAGGCAGCACTAGACCCTTGGAGACAAGTCGGCTGTAGGACGATGTATTGAGTCGCGACGCAATTTGTGTGTCCCATCGTCATTAACAGGCTCTGAACGTTAGAATTAATTGTCAGTTTTGCGCCGGATTCGAAAAACTAGACTCATAGGAGAACGACCAAGAGGTGCCAGGAGCAGCAATACTACCTCGGAGACAAGTCGGCTGGAGGACGATGTATTGAATCGCGACGCAATTTGTGTGTTCCATCGTCAGTATCAGGCTCTGAACGTTACAATTAATTGTCAGTTTTGCATCGCATTCGAAAAACTAGACTCACAGGAGAACGACCATAAGGTGCCCGAGGCACCAATAGACCCTTCGAGACAAGTCGGCTGGAGGACGATGTATTGAATCGCGACGCAATTTGTGTGTTCCATCGTCATTAAGAGGCTCTGAACGTTACAATTAATTGTCAGTTTTGCGCCGGATTCGAAAAACTAGACTCATAGGAGAACGACCAAGAGGTGCCAGGAGCAGCAATACTACCTCGGAGACATGTCGGCTGGAGGACGATGTATTGAATCGCGACGCAATTTGTGTGTTCCATCGTCAGTATCAGGCTCTGAACGTTACAATTCACTGTCAGTTTTGCGTCGGATTCGAAAATCTAGACTCACAGGAGAACGACCATAAGGTACCCGAGGCAGCAATAGACCCTTGGAGACAAGTCGGCTGGAGGACGATGTATTGAATCGCGACGCAATTTGTGTGTTCCATCGTCATTAAGAGGCTCTGAACGTTACAATTAATTGTCAGTTTTGCGCCGGATTCGAAAAACTAGACTCACAGGAGAACGACCATAAGGTGCCCGAGGCACCAATAGACCCTTCGAGACAAGTCGGCTGGAGGACGATGTATTGAATCGCGACGCAATTTGTGTGTTCCATCATCATTAAGAGGCTCTGAACGTTACAATTAATTGTCAGTTTTGCATCGCATTCGAAAAACTAGACTCACAGGAGAACGACCATAAGGTGCCCGAGGCACCAATAGACCCTTCGAGACAAGTCGGCTGGAGGACGATGTATTGAATCGCGACGCAATTTGTGTGTTCCAACGTCATTAAGAGGCTCTGAACGTTACAATTAATTGTCAGTTTAGCGCCGGATTCGAAAAACTAGACTCATAGGAGAACGACCAAGAGGTGCCAGGAGCAGCAATACTACCTCGGAGACAAGTCGGCTGGAGGACGATGTATTGAATCGCGACGCAATTTGTGTGTTTCATCGTCATTAAGAGGCTCTGAACGTTACAATTAACTGTCAGTTTTGCATCGCATTCGAAAAACTAGACTCACAGGAGAACGACCATAAGGTGCCCGAGGCAGCAATAGACCCTTCGAGACAAGTCGGCTGTAGGACGATGTATTGAGTCGCGACGCAATTTGTGTGTCCCATCGTCATTAACAGGCTCTGAACGTTACAATTAACTGTCAGTTTTGCGTCGGATTCGAAAATCTAGACTCACAGGAGAACGACCATAAGGTGCCCGAGGCAGCAATAGACCCTTGGAGACAAGTCGGCTGGAGGACGATGTATTGAATCGCGACGCAATTTGTGTGTTCCATCGTCATTAAGAGGCTCTGAACGTTACAATTAATTGTCAGTTTTGCGCCGGATTCGAAAAACTAGACTCATAGGAGAACGACCAAGAGGTGCCAGGAGCAGCAATACTACCTCGGAGACAAGTCGGCTGGAGGACGATGTATTGAATCGCGACGCAATTTGTGTGTTCCATCGTCAGTATCAGGCTCTGAACGTTACAATTAATTGTCAGTTTTGCATCGCATTCGAAAAACTAGACTCACAGGAGAACGACCATAAGGTGCCCGAGGCAGCAATAGACCCTTGGAGACGAGTCGGCTGGAGGACGATGTATTGAATCGCGACGCAATTTGTGTGTTCCATCGTCATTAAGAGGCTCTGAACGTTACAATGAATTGTCAGTTTTGCGACGGATTCGCAAAACTAGACTCATAGGAGAACGACCAAGAGGTGCCAGGAGCAGCAATACTACCTCGGAGACATGTCGGCTGGAGGACGATGTATTGAATCGCGACGCAATTTGTGTGTTCCATCGTCATTAAGAGGCTCTGAACGTTACAATTAACTGTCAGTTTTGCATCGCATTCGAAAAACTAGCCTCACAGGAGAACGACCATAAGGCGCCCGAGGCAACAATAGACCCTTGGAGACAAGTCGGCTGGAGGACGATGTATTGAATCGCGACGCAATTTGTGTGTCCCATCGTCATTAACAGGCTCTGAACGTTACAATTAACTGTCAGTTTTGCATCGCATTCGAAAATCTGGACTCACAGGAGAATGGTATATGGTGCCCGAGGCAGCACTAGACCCTTGGAGACAAGTCGGCTGTAGGACGATGTATTGAGTCGCGACGCAATTTGTGTGTCCCATCGTCATTAACAGGCTCTGAACGTTACAATTAACTGTCATTTTTGCGTCGGATTCGAAAATCTAGACTCACAGGAGAACGAGCATATGGTGCCCGAGGCAGCACTAGACCCTTGGAGACAAGTCGGCTGTAGGACGATGTATTGAGTCGCGACGCAATTTGTGTGTCCCATCGTCATTAACAGGCTCTGAACGTTACAATTAACTGTCAGTTTTGCGTCGGATGCGAAAATCTAGACTCACACGAGATCGACCATAGGGTGCCCGAGGCAGCAATAGACCCTTGGAGACAAGTCGGCTGGAGGACGATGTATTGAATGGCGACGCAATTTGTGTGTTCCATCGTCATTAAGAGGCTCTGAACGTTACAATTAATTGTCAGTTTTGCGCCGGATTCGAAAAACTAGACTCATAGGAGAACGACCAAGAGGTGCCAGGAGCAGCAATACTACCTCGGAGACAAGTCGGCTGGAGGACGATGTATTGAATCGCGACGCAATTTGTGTGTTCCATCGTCAGTATCAGGCTCTGAACGTTACAATTAATTGTCAGTTTTGCATCGCATTCGAAAAACTAGTCTCACAGGAGAACGACCATAAGGTGCCCGAGGCACCAATAGACCCTTCGAGACAAGTCGGCTGGAGGACGATGTATTGAATCGCGACGCAATTTGTGTGTTCCATCGTCATTAAGAGGCTCTGAACGTTACAATTAATTGTCAGTTTTGCGCCGGATTCGAAAAACCAGACTCATAGGAGAACGACCAAGAGGTGCCAGGAGCAGCAATACTACCTCGGAGACATGTCGGCTGGAGGACGATGTATTGAATCGCGAAGCAATTTGTGTGTTCCATCGTCAGTATCAGGCTCTGAACGTCACAATTCACTGTCAGTTTTGCGTCGGATTCGAAAATCTAGACTCACAGGAGAACGACCATAAGGTGCCCGAGGCAGCAATAGACCCTTGGAGACAAGTCGGCTGTAGGACGATGTATTGAGTCGCGACGCAATTTGTGTGTCCCATCGTCATTAACAGGCTCTGAACGTTACAATTAACTGTCAGTTTTGCGCGGATTCGAAAATCTAGACTCACAGGAGAACGAGCATATGGTGCCCGAGGCAGCACTAGACCCTTGGAGACAAGTCGGCTGTAGGACGATGTATTGAGTCGCGACGCAATTTGTGTGTCCCATCGTCATTAACAGGCTCTGAACGTTACAATTAACTGTCAGTTTTGCGTCGGATTCGAAAATCTAGACTCACAGGAGAACGACCATAAGGTGCCCGAGGCAGCAATAGACCCTTGGAGACAAGTCGGCTGGAGGACGATGTATTGAATCGCGACGCAATTTGTGTGTTCCATCGTCATTAAGAGGCTCTGAACGTTACAATTAATTGTCAGTTTTGCGCCGGATTCGAAAAACTAGACTCATAGGAGAACGACCAAGAGGTGCCAGGAGCAGCAATACTACCTCGGAGACAAGTCGGCTGGAGGACGATGTATTGAATCGCGACGCAATTTGTGTGTTCCATCGTCAGTATCAGGCTCTGAACGTTACAATTAATTGTCAGTTTTGCATCGCATTCGAAAAACTAGACTCACAGGAGAACGACCATAAGGTGCCCGAGGCACCAATAGACCCTTCGAGACAAGTCGGCTGGAGGACGATGTATTGAATCGCGACGCAATTTGTGTGCCCCATCGCCATTAACAGGCTCTGAACGTTACAATTAACTGTCAGTTTTGCATCGCATTCGAAAAACTAGATTCACAGGAGAACGACCATAAGGCGCCCGAGGCAGCAATAGACCCTTGGAGACAAGTCGGCTGGAGGACGATGTATTGAATCGCGACGCAATTTGTGTGTCCCATCGCCATTAACAGGCTCTGAACGTTACAATTAACTGTCAGTTTTGCATCGCATTCGAAAATCTGGACTCACAGGAGAACGAGCATATGGTGCCCGAGGCAGCACTAGACCCTTGGACACAAGTCGGCTGTAGGACGATGTATTGAGTCGCGACGCAATTTGTGTGTCCCATCGTCATTAACAGGCTCTGAACGTTACTATTAACTGTCAGTTCTGCGTCGGATTCGAAAATCTAGACTCACAGGAGAACGACCATAAGGTGCCCGAGGCAGCAATAGACCCTTGGAGACAAGTCGGCTGGAGGACGATGTATTGAATCGCGACGCAATTTGTGTGTTCCATCGTCATTAAGAGGCTCTGAACGTTACAATTAATTGTCAGTTTTGCGCCGGATTCGAAAAACTAGACTCATAGGAGAACGACCAAGAGGTGCCAGGAGCAGCAATACTACCTCGGAGACATGTCGGCTGGAGGACGATGTATTGAATCGCGACGCAATTTGTGTGTTCCATCGTCAGTATCAGGCTCTGAACGTTACAATTAACTGTCAGTTTTGCATCGCATTCGAAAAACTAGACTCACAGGAGAACGACCATAAGGTGCCCGAGGCACCAATAGACCCTTGGAGACAAGTCGGCTGGAGGACGATGTATTGAATCGCGACGCAATTTGTGTGTTCCATCGTCATTAAGAGTCTCTGAACGTTACAATTCATTGTCAGTTTTGCGCCGGATTCGAAAAACTAGACTCATAGGAGAACGACCAAGAGGTGCCAGGAGCAGCAATACTACCTCGGAGACATGTCGGCTGGAGGACGATGTATTGAATCGCGACGCAATTTGTGTGTTCCATCGTCAGTATCAGGCTCTGAACGTTACAATTCACTGTCAGTTTTGCGTCGGATTCGAAAATCTAGACTCACAGGAGAACGACCATAAGGTACCCGAGGCAGCAATAGACCCTTGGAGACAAGTCGGCTGGAGGACGATGTATTGAATCGCGACGCAATTTGTGTGTTCCATCGTCATTAAGAGGCTCTGAACGTTACAATTAATTGTCAGTTTTGCGCCGGATTCGAAAAACTAGACTCACAGGAGAACGACCATAAGGTGCCCGAGGCACCAATAGACCCTTCGAGACAAGTCGGCTGGAGGACGATGTATTGAATCGCGACGCAATTTGTGTGTTCCATCGTCATTAAGAGGCTCTGAACGTTACAATTAATTGTCAGTTTTGCATCGCATTCGAAAAACTAGACTCACAGGAGAACGACCATAAGGTGCCCGAGGCACCAATAGACACTTCGAGACAAGTCGGCTGGAGGACGATGTATTGAATCGCGACGCAATTTGTGTGTTCCATCGTCATTAAGAGGCTCTGAACGTTACAATTAATTGTCAGTTTAGCGCCGGATTCGAAAAACTAGACTCATAGGAGAACGACCAAGAGGTGCCAGGAGCAGCAATACTACCTCGGAGACATGTCGGCTGGAGGACGATGTATTGGATCGCGACGCAATTTGTGTGTTCCATCGTCATTAACAGGCTCTGAACGTTACAATTCACTGTCAGTTTTGCGTCGGATTCGAAAATCTAGACTCACAGGAGAACGAGCATATGGTGCCCGAGGCAGCAATAGACCCTTCGAGACAAGTCGGCTGGAGGACGATGTATTGAATCGGGACGCAATTTGTGTGTTCCATCGTCATCAAGAGGCTCTGAACGTTACAATTAATTGTCAGTTTTGCGCCGGATTCGAAAAACTAGACTCATAGGAGAACGACCAAGAGGTGCCAGGAGCAGCAATACTACCTCGGAGACAAGTCGGCTGGAGGACGATGTATTGAATCGCGACGCAATTTGTGTGTTTCATCGTCATTAAGAGGCTCTGAACGTTACAATTAACTGTCAGTTTTGCATCGCATTCGAAAAACTAGACTCACAGGAGAACGACCATAAGGCGCCCGAGGCAGCAATAGACCCTTGGAGACAAGTCGGCTGGAGGACGATGTATTGAATCGCGACGCAATTTGTGTGTTCCATCGTCAGTATCAGGCTCTGAACGTTACAATTAACCGTCAGTTTTGCGTCGTATTCCGAAAACTAGACTCACAGGAGAACGACCATAAGGTGCCCGAGGCAGCACTAGACCCTTGGAGACAAGTCGGCTGTAGGACGATGTATTGAGTCGCGACGCAATTTGTGTGTCCCATCGTCATTAACAGGCTCTGAACGTTAAAATTAACTGTCAGTTTTGCGTCGGATTCGAAAATCTAGACTCACAGGAGAACGAGCATATGGTGCCCGAGGCAGCACTAGACCCTTGGAGACAAGTCGGCTGTAGGACGATGTATTGTGTCGCGACGCAATTTGTGTGTCCCATCGTCATTAACAGGCTCTGAACGTTACAATTAACTGTCAGTTTTGCGTCGGATTCGAAAATCTAGACTCACAGGAGAACGACCATAAGGTGCCCGAGGCAGCAATAGACCCTTGGAGACAAGTCGGCTGGAGGACGATGTATTGAATCGCGACGCAATTTGTGTGTCCCATCGTCATTAAGAGGCTCTGAACGTTACAATTAATTGTCAGTTTTGCGCCGGATTCGAAAAACTAGACTCATAGGAGAACGACCAAGAGGTGCCAGGAGCAGCAATACTACCTCGGAGACAAGTCGGGTGGAGGACGATGTATTGAATCGCGACGCAATTTGTGTGTTCCATCGTCAGTATCAGGCTCTGAACGTTACAATTAATTGTCAGTTTTGCATCGCATTCGAAAAACTAGACTCACAGGAGAACGACCATAAGGTGCCCGAGGCACCAATAGACCCTTCGAGACAAGTCGGCTGGAGGACGATGTATTGAATCGCGACGCAATTTGTGTGTTCCATCGTCATTAAGAGGCTCTGAACGTTACAATTAATTGTCAGTTTTGCGCCGGATTCGAAAAACTAGACTCATAGGAGAACGACCAAGAGGTGCCAGGAGCAGCAATACTACCTCGGAGACATGTCGGCTGGAGGACGATGTATTGAATCGCGACGCAATTTGTGTGTTCCATCGTCAGTATCAGGCTCTGAACGTTACAATTCACTGTCAGTTTTGCGTCGGATTCGAAAATCTAGACTCACAGGAGAACGACCATAAGGTGCCCGAGGCAGCAATAGACCCTTGGAGACAAGTCGGCTGGAGGACGATGTATTGAATCGCGACGCAATTTGTGTGTTCCATCGTCATTAAGAGGCTCTGAACGTTACAATTAATTGTCAGTTTTGCGCCGGATTCGAAAAACTAGACTCATAGGAGAACGACCAAGAGGTGCCAGGAGCAGCAATACTACCTCGGAGACATGTCGGCTGGAGGACGATGTATTGAATCGCGACGCAATTTGTGTGTTCCATCGTCAGTATCAGGCTCTGAACGTTACAATTCACTGTCAGTTTTGCGTCGGATTCGAAAATCTAGACTCACAGGAGAACGACCATAAGGCGCCCGAGGCAGCAATAGCCCCTTGGAGACAAGTCGGCTGGAGGACGATGTATTGAATCGCGACGCAATTTGTGTGTTCCATCGTCAGTATCAGGCCCTGAACGTTACAATTAATTGTCAGTTTTGCATCGCATTCGAAAAACTAGACTCACAGGAGAACGACCATAAGGTGCCCGAGGCACCAATAGACCCTTCGAGACAAGTCGGCTGGAGGACGATGTATTGAATCGCGACGCAATTTGTGTGTTCCATCGTCATTCAGAGGCTCTGAACGTTACAATTAATTGTCAGTTTTGCGCCGGATTCGAAAAACTAGACTCATAGGAGAACGACCAAGAGGTGCCAGGAGCAGCAATACTACCTCGGAGACATGTCGGCTGGAGGACGATGTATTGAATCGCGACGCAATTTGTGTGTTCCATCGTCAGTATCAGGCTCTGAACGTTACAATTCACTGTCAGTTTTGCGTCGGATTCGAAAATCTAGACTCACAGGAGAACGAGCATATGGTGCCCGAGGCAGCAATAGACCCTTCGAGACAAGTCGGCTGGAGGACGATGTATTGTATCGCGACGCAATTTGTGTGTTCCATCGTCATCGAGAGGCTCTGAACGTTACAATTCACTCTCAGTTTCGTCGGATTCGAAAATCTAGACTCACCGATGAACGACCATAAGGTGCCCGAGGCAGCAATAGACCCTTCGAGACAAGTCGGCTGTAGGACGATGTATTGAATCGCGACGCAATTTGTGTGTTCCATCGTCATTAAGAGGCTCTGAACGTTACAATTAACTGTCAGTCTTGCATCGCATTCGAAAAACTAGACTCACAGGAGAACGACCATAAGGTGCCCGAGGCAGCAATAGACCCTTGGAGACAAGTCGGCTGTAGGACGATGTATTGAATCGCGACGCAATTTGTGTGTCCCATCGTCATTAACAGGCTCTGAACGTTACAATTAACTGTCAGTTTTGCATCGCATTCGAAAATCTAGACTCACAGGAGAACGAGCATATGGTGCCCGAGGCAGCAATAGACCCTTGGAGACAAGTCGGCTGTAGGACGATGTATTGAATCGCGACGCAATTTGTGTGTTCCATCGTCATTAAGAGGCTCTGAACCTTACAATTAACTGTCAGTTTTGCGTCGGATTCGAAAATCTAGACTCACCGATGAACGACCATAAGGTGCCCGAGGCAGCAATAGACCCTTCGAGACGAGTCGGCTGGAGGACGATGTATTGAATCGCGACGCAATTTGTGTGTTCCATCGTCATTAACAGGCTCTGAACGTTACAATTCACTGTCAGTTTTGCGTCGGATTCGAAAATCTAGACTCACAGGAGAACGAGCATATGGTGCCCGAGGCAGCAATAGACCCTTCGAGACAAGTCGGCTGGAGGACGATGTATTGAATCGCGACGCAATTTGTGTGTTCCATCGTCATCAAGAGGCTCTGAACGTTACAATTCACTCTCAGTTTTGCGTCGGATTCGAAAATCTAGACTCACAGGAGAACGAGCATATGGTGCCCGAGGCAGCACTAGACCCTTGGAGACAAGTCGGCTGTAGGACGATGTATTGAATCGCGACGCAATTTGTGTGTTCCATCGTCTTTAAGAGGCTCTGAACGTTACAATTAACTGTCAGTTTTGCATCGCATTCGAAAAACTAGACTCACAGGAGAACGACCATAAGGTGCCCGAGGCAGCAATAGACCCTTGGAGACAAGTCGGCTGGAGGACGATGTATTGAGACGCGACGCAATTTGTGTTTCCCATCGTCATTAACAGGCTCTGAACGTTACAATTAACTGTCAGTTTTGCATCGCATTCGAAAAACTAGACTCACAGGAGAACGACCATAAGGTGCCCGAGGCAGCAATAGACCCTTGGAGACAAGTCGGCTGGAGGACGATGTATTGAATCGCGACGCAATTTGTGTGTTCCATCGTCATTAAGAGGCTCTGAACGTTACAATTAATTGTCAGTTTTGCGCCGGATTCGAAAAACTAGACTCATAGGAGAACGACAAAGAGGTGCCAGGAGCAGCAATACTACCTCGGAGACAAGTCGGCTGGAGGACGATGTATTGAATCGCGACGCAATTTGTGTGTTCCATCGTCAGTATCAGGCTCTGAACGTTACAATTAATTGTCATTTTTGCATCGCATTCGAAAAACTAGACTCACAGGAGAACGACCATAAGGTGCCCGAGGCACCAATAGACCCTTCGAGACAAGTCGGCTGGAGGACGATGTATTGAATCGCGACGCAATTTGTGTGTTCCATCGTCATTAACAGGCTCTGAACGTTACAATTAATTGTCAGTTTTGCGCCGGATTCGAAAAACTAGACTCATAGGAGAACGACCAAGAGGTGCCAGGAGCAGCAATACTACCTCGGAGACATGTCGGCTGGAGGACGATGTATTGAATCGCGACGCAATTTGTATGTTCCATCGTCCGTATCAGGCTCTGAACGTTACAATTCACTGTCAGTTTTGCGTCGGATTCGAAAATCTAGACTCACAGGAGAACGAGCATATGGTGCCCGAGGCAGCAATAGACCCTTCGAGACAAGTCGGCTGGAGGACGATGTATTGTATCGCGACGCAATTTGTGTGTTCCATCGTCATCGAGAGGCTCTGAACGTTACAATTCACTCTCAGTTTTGCGTCGGATTCGAAAATCTAGACTCACCGATGAACGAGCATATGGTGCCCGAGGCAGCAATAGACCCTTCGAGACAAGTCGGCTGTAGGACGATGTATTGAATCGCGACGCAATTTGTGTGTTCCATCGTCATTAAGAGGCTCTGAACGTTACAATTAACTGTCAGTTTTGCATCGCATTCGAAAAACTAGACTCACAGGAGAGCGACCATAAAGTGCCCGAGGCAGCAATAGACCCTTGGAGACAAGTCGGCTGGAGGACGATGTATTGAATCGCGACGCAATTTGTGTGTCCCATCGTCATTAACAGGCTCTGAACGTTACAATTAACTGTCAGTTTTGCATCGCATTCGAAAATCTAGACTCACAGGAGAACGAGCATATGGTGCCCGAGGAAGCAATAGACCGTTGGAGACAAGTCGGCTGTAGGACGATGTATTGAATCGCGACGCAATTTGTGTGTTCCATCGTCATTAAGAGGCTCTGAACCTTACAATTAACTGTCAGTTTTGCGTCGGACTCGAAAATCTAGACTCACCGATGAACGACCATAAGGTGCCCGAGGCAGCAATAGACCCTTCGAGACAAGTCGGCTGGAGGACGATGTATTGAATCGCGACGCAATTTGTGTGTTCCATCGTCATTAACAGGCTCTGAACGTTACAATTCACTCTCAGTTTTGCGTCGGATTCGAAAATCTAGACTCACAAGAGAACGAGCATAGGGTGCCCGAGGCAGCAATAGACCCTTCGAGACAAGTCGGCTGGAGGACGATGTATTGAATCGCGACGCAATTTGTGTGTTCCATCGTCATCAAGAGGCTCTGAACGTTACAATTCACTCTCAGTTTTGCGTCGGATTCGAAAATCTAGACTCACAGGAGAACGAGCATATGGTGCCCGAGGCAGCACTAGACCCTTGGAGGAAAGTCGGCTGTAGGACGATGTATTGAATCGCGACGCAATTTGTGTGTTCCATCGTCATTAAGAGGCTCTGAACGTTACAATTAACTGACAGTTTTGCATCGCATTCGAAAAACTAGACTCACAGGAGAACGACCATAAGGTGCCCGAGGCAGCAATAGACCCTTGGAGACAAGTCGGCTGGAGGACGATGTATTGAGACGCGACGCAATTTGTGTGTCCCATCGTCATTAACAGGCTATGAACGTTACAATTAACTGTCAGTTTTGCATCGCATTCGAAAAACTAGACTCACAGGAGAACGACCATAAGGTGCCCGAGGCAGCAATAGACCCTTGGAGACAAGTCGGCTGTAGGACGATGTATTGAATCGCGACGCAATTTGTGTGTTCCATCGTCATTAAGAGGCTCTGAACCTTACAATTAACTGTCAGTTTTGCGTCGGATTTGAAAATCTAGACTCACCGATGAACGACCATAAGGTGCCCGAGGCAGCAATAGACCCTTCGAGACAAGTCGGCTGGAGGACGATGTATTGAATGGCGACGCAATTTGTGTGTTCCATCGTCAGTATCAGGCTCTGAACGTTACAATTAACCGTCAGTTTTGCGTCGTATTCTGAAAACTAGACTCACAGGAGAACGACGATAAGGTGCCCGAGGCAGCACTAGACCCTTGGAGACAAGTCGGTTGTAGGACGATGAATTGAGTCGCGACGCAATTTGTGTGTCCCATCGTCATTAACAGGCTCTGAACGTTACAATTAACTGTCAGTTTTGCGTCGGATTCGAAAATCTAGACTCACAGGAGAACGAGTATATGGTGCCCGAGGCAGCACTAGACCCTTGGAGACAAGTCGGCTGTAGGACGATGTATTGAGTCGCGACGCAATTTGTGTGTCCCATCGTCATTAACAGGCTCTGAACGTTACAATTAACTGTCAGTTTTGCGTCGGATTCGAAAATCTAGACTCACAGGAGAACGACCAAGAGGTGCCAGGAGCAGCAATACTACCTCGGAGACATGTCGGCTGGAGGACGATGTATTGAATCGCGACGCAATTTGTGTGTTCCATCGTCAGTATCAGGCTCTGAACGTTACAATTCACTGTCAGTTTTGCGTCGGATTCGAAAATCTAGACTCACAGGAGAACGACCATAAGGTGCCCGAGGCAGCAATAGCCCCTTGGAGACAAGTCGGCTGGAGGACGATGTATTGAATCGCGACGCAATTTGTGTGATCCATCGTCAGTATCAGGCTCTGAACGTTACAATTAATTGTCAGTTTTGCATCGCATTCGAAAAACTAGACTCACAGGAGAACGACCATAAGGTGCCCGAGGCACGAATAGACCCTTCGAGACAAGTCGGCTGGAGGACGATGTATTGAATCGCGACGCAATTTGTGTGTTCCATCGTCATTAAGAGGCTCTGAACGTTACAATTAATTGTCAGTTTTGCGCCGGATTCGAAAAACTAGACTCATAGGAGAACGACCAAGAGGTGCCAGGAGCAGCAATACTACCTCGGAGACATGTCGGCAGGAGGACGATGTATTGAATCGCGACGCAATTTGTGTGTTCCATCGTCAGTATCAGGCTCTGAACGTTACAATTCACTGTCAGTTTTGCGTCGGATTCGAAAATCTAGACTCACAGGAGAACGAGCATATGGTGCCCGAGGCAGCAATAGACCCTTCGAGACAAGTCGGCTGGAGGACGATGTATTGAGTCGCGACGCAATTTGTGTGTTCCATCGTCATCGAGAGGCTCTGAACGTTACAATTCACTCTCAGTTTTGCGTCGGATTCGAAAATCTAGACTCACCGATGAACGACCATAAGGTGCCCGAGGCAGCAATAGACCCTTCGAGACAAGTCGGCTGTAGGACGATGTATTGAATCGCGACGCAATTTGTGTGTTCCATCGTCATTAAGAGGCTCTGAACGTTACAATTAACTGTCAGTCTTGCATCGCATTCGAAAAACTAGACTCACAGGAGAACGACCATAAGGTGCCCGAGGCAGCAATAGACCCTTCGAGACAAGTCGGCTGGAGGACGATGTATTGAATCGCGACGCAATTTGTGTGTCCCATCGTCATTAACAGGCTCTGAACGTTACAATTCACTCTCAGTTTTGCGTCGGATTCGAAAATCTAGACTCACAGGAGAACGAGCATATGGTGCCCGAGGCAGCACTAGACCCTTGGAGACAAGTCGGCTGTAGGACGATGTATTGAATCGCGACGCAATTTGTGTGTTCCATCGTCATTAAGAGGCTCTGAACGTTACAATTAACTGTCAGTTTTGCATCGCATTCGAAAAACTAGACTCACAGGAGAACGACCATAAGGTGCCCGAGGCAGCAATAGACCCTTGGAGACAAGTCGGCTGGAGGACGATGTATTGAGACGCGACGCAATTTGTGTGTCCCATCGTCATTAACAGGCTCTGAACGTTACAATTAACTGTCAGTTTTGCATCGCATTCGAAAAACTAGACTCACAGGAGAACGACCATAAGGTGCCCGAGGCAGCAATAGACCCTTGGAGACAAGTCGGCTGTAGGACGATGTATTGAATCGCGACGCAATTTGTGTGTTCCATCGTCATTAAGAGGCTCTGAACGTTACAATTAATTGTCAGTTTTGCGCCGGATTCGAAAAACTAGACTCATAGGAGAACGACAAAGAGGTGCCAGGAGCAGCAATACTACCTCGGAGACAAGTCGGCTGGAGGACGATGTATTGAATCGCGACGCAATTTGTGTGTTCCATCGTCAGTATCAGGCTCTGAACGTTACAATTAATTGTCATTTTTGCATCGCATTCGAAAAACTAGACTCACAGGAGAACGACCATAAGGTGCCCGAGGCACCAATAGACCCTTCGAGACAAGTCGGCTGGAGGACGATGTATTGAATCGCGACGCAATTTGTGTGTTCCATCGTCATTAACAGGCTCTGAACGTTACAATTAATTGTCAGTTTTGCGCCGGATTCGAAAAACTAGACTCATAGGAGAACGACCAAGAGGTGCCAGGAGCAGCAATACTACCTCGGAGACATGTCGGCTGGAGGACGATGTATTGAATCGCGACGCAATTTGTATGTTCCATCGTCCGTAACAGGCTCTGAACGTTACAATTCACTGTCAGTTTTGCGTCGGATTCGAAAATCTAGACTCACAGGAGAACGAGCATATGGTGCCCGAGGCAGCAATAGACCCTTCGAGACAAGTCGGCTGGAGGACGATGTATTGTATCGCGACGCAATTTGTGTGTTCCATCGTCATCGAGAGGCTCTGAACGTTACAATTCACTCTCAGTTTTGCGTCGGATTCGAAAATCTAGACTCACCGATGAACGAGCATATGGTGCCCGAGGCAGCAATAGACCCTTCGAGACAAGTCGGCTGTAGGACGATGTATTTAATCGCGACGCAATTTGTGTGTTCCATCGTCATTAAGAGGCTCTGAACGTTACAATTAACTGTCAGTTTTGCATCGCATTCGAAAAACTAGACTCACAGGAGAGCGACCATAAAGTGCCCGAGGCAGCAATAGACCCTTGGAGACAAGTCGGCTGGAGGACGATGTATTGAATCGCGACGCAATTTGTGTGTCCCATCGTCATTAACAGGCTCTGAACGTTACAATTAACTGTCAGTTTTGCATCGCATTCGAAAATCTAGACTCACAGGAGAACGAGCATATGGTGCCCGAGGCAGCAATAGACCGTTGGAGACAAGTCGGCTGTAGGACGATGTATTGAATCGCGACGCAATTTGTGTGTTCCATCGTCATTAAGAGGCTCTGAACCTTACAATTAACTGTCAGTTTTGCGTCGGACTCGAAAATCTAGACTCACCGATGAACGACCATAAGGTGCCCGAGGCAGCAATAGACCCTTCGAGACAAGTCGGCTGGAGGACGATGTATTGAATCGCGACGCAATTTGTGTGTTCCATCGTCATTAACAGGCTCTGAACGTTACAATTCACTCTCAGTTTTGCGTCGGATTCGAAAATCTAGACTCACAAGAGAACGAGCATATGGTGCCCGAGGCAGCAATAGACCCTTCGAGACAAGTCGGCTGGAGGACGATGTATTGAATCGCGACGCAATTTGTGTGTTCCATCGTCATCAAGAGGCTCTGAACGTTACAATTCACTCTCAGTTTTGCGTCGGATTCGAAAATCTAGACTCACAGGAGAACGAGCATATGGTGCCCGAGGCAGCACTAGACCCTTGGAGGAAAATCGGCTGTAGGACGATGTATTGAATCGCGACGCAATTTGTGTGTTCCATCGTCATTAAGAGGCTCTGAACGTTACAATTAACTGTCAGTTTTGCATCGCATTCGAAAAACTAGACTCACAGGAGAACGACCATAAGGTGCCCGAGGCAGCAATAGACCCTTGGAGACAAGTCGGCTGGAGGACGAAGTATTGAGACGCGACGCAATTTGTGTGTCCCATCGTCATTAACAGGCTCTGAACGTTACAATTAACTGTCAGTTTTGCATCGCATTCGAAAAACTAGACTCACAGGAGAACGACCATAAGGTGCCCGAGGCAGCAATAGACCCTTGGAGACAAGTCGGCTGTAGGACGATGTATTGAATCGCGACGCAATTTGTGTGTTCCATCGTCATTAAGAGGCTCTGAACCTTACAACTAACTGTCAGTTTTGCGTCGGATTTGAAAATCTAGACTCACCGATGAACGACCATAAGGTGCCCGAGGCAGCAATAGACAATTCGAGACAAGTCGGCTGGAGGACGATGTATTGAATGGCGACGCAATTTGTGTGTTCCATCGTCAGTATCAGGCTCTGAACGTTACAATTAACCGTCAGTTTTGCGTCGTATTCTGAAAACTAGACTCACAGGAGAACGACGATAAGGTGCCCGAGGCAGCACTAGACCCTTGGAGACAAGTCGGCTGTAGGACGATGTATTGAGTCGCGACGCAATTTGTGTGTCCCATCGTCATTAACAGGCTCTGAACGTTACAATTAACTGTCAGTTTTGCGTCGGATTCGAAAATCTAGACTCACAGGAGAACGACCAAGAGGTGCCAGGAGCAGCAATACTACCTCGGAGACATGTCGGCTGGAGGACGATGTATTGAATCGCGACGCAATTTGTGTGTTCCATCGTCAGTATCAGGCTCTGAACGTTACAATTCACTGTCAGTTTTGCGTCGGATTCGAAAATCTAGACTCACAGGAGAACGACCATAAGGTGCCCGAGGCAGCAATAGCCCCTTGGAGACAAGTCGGCTGGAGGACGATGTATTGAATCGCGACGCAATTTGTGTGATCCATCGTCAGTATCAGGCTCTGAACGTTACAATTAATTGTCAGTTTTGCATCGCATTCGAAAAACTAGACTCACAGGAGAACGACCATAAGGTGCCCGAGGCACGAATAGACCCTTCGAGACAAGTCGGCTGGAGGACGATGTATTGAATCGCGACGCAATTTGTGTGTTCCATCGTCATTAAGAGGCTCTGAACGTTACAATTAATTGTCAGTTTTGCGCCGGATTCGAAAAACTAGACTCATAGGAGAACGACCAAGAGGTGCCAGGAGCAGCAATACTACCTCGGAGACATGTCGGCTGGAGGACGATGTATTGAATCGCGACGCAATTTGTGTGTTCCATCGTCAGTATCAGGCTCTGAACGTTACAATTCACTGTCAGTTTTGCGTCGGATTCGAAAATCTAGACTCACAGGAGAACGAGCATATGGTGCCCGAGGCAGCAATAGACCCTTCGAGACAAGTCGGCTGGAGGACGATGTATTGTATCGCGACGCAATTTGTGTGTTCCATCGTCATCGAGAGGCTCTGAACGTTACAATTCACTCTCAGTTTTGCGTCGGATTCGAAAATCTAGACTCACCGATGAACGACCATAAGGTGCCCGAGGCAGCAATAGACCCTTCGAGACAAGTCGGCTGTAGGACGATGTATTGAATCGCGACGCAATTTGTGTGTTCCATCGTCATTAAGAGGCTCTGAACGTTACAATTAACTGTCAGTCTTGCATCGCATTCGAAAAACTAGACTCACAGGAGAACGACCATAAGGTGCCCGAGGCAGCAATAGACCCTTGGAGACAAGTCGGCTGGAGGACGATGTATTGAATCGCGACGCAATTTGTGTGTCCCATCGTCATTAACAGGCTCTGAACGTTACAATTAACTGTCAGTTTTGCGTCGGATTCGAAAATCTAGACTCACCGATGAACGACCATAAGGTGCCCGAGGCAGCAATAGACCCTTCGAGACGAGTCGGCTGGAGGACGATGTATTGAATCGCGACGCAAATTGTGTGTCCCATCGTCATTAACAGGCTCTGAACGTTACAATTCACTGTCAGTTTTGCGTCGGATTCGAAAATCTAGACTCACAGGAGAACGAGCATATGGTGCCCGAGGCAGCAATAGACCCTTCGAGACAAGTCGGCTGGAGGACGATGTATTGAATCGCGACGCAATTTGTGTGTTCCATCGTCATCAAGAGGCTCTGAACGTTACAATTCACTCTCAGTTTTGCGTCGGATTCGAAAATCTAGACTCACAGGAGAACGAGCATATGGTGCCCGAGGCAGCACTAGACCCTTCGAGACAAGTCGGCTGGAGGACGATGTATTGAATCGCGACGCAATTTGTGTGTTCCATCGTCATTAAGAGGCTCTGAACGTTACAATTAATTGTCAGTTTTGCGCCGGATTCGAAAAACTAGACTCATAGGAGAACGACCAAGAGGTGCCAGGAGCAGCAATACTACCTCGGAGACATGTCGGCTGGAGGACGATGTATTGAATCGCGACGCAATTTGTATGTTCCATCGTCAGTATCAGGCTCTGAACGTTACAATTCACTGTCAGTTTTGCGTCGTATTCGAAAATCTAGACTCACAGGAGAACGAGCATATGGTGCCCGAGGCAGCAATAGACCCTTCGAGACAAGTCGGCTGGAGGACGATGTATTGTATCGCGACGCAATTTGTGTGTTCCATCGTCATCGAGAGGCTCTGAACGTTACAATTCACTCTCAGTTTTGCGTCGGATTCGAAAATCTAGACTCACCGATGAACGACCATAAGGTGCCCGAGGCAGCAATAGACCCTTCGAGACAAGTCGGCTGTAGGACGATGTATTGAATCGCGACGCAATTTGTGTGTTCCATCGTCATTAAGAGGCTCTGAACGTTACAATTAACTGTCAGTTTTGCATCGCATTCGAAAAACTAGACTCACAGGAGAACGACCATAAGGTGCCCGAGGCAGCAATAGACCCTAGGAGACAAGTCGGCTGGAGGACGATGTATTGAATCGCGACGCAATTTGTGTGTCCCATCGTCATTAACAGGCTCTGAACGTTACAATTAACTGTCAGTTTTGCATCGCATTCGAAAATCTAGACTCACAGGAGAACGAGCATATGGTGCCCGAGGCAGCAATAGACCGTTGGAGACAAGTCGGCTGTAGGACGATGTATTGAATCGCGACGCAATTTGTGTGTTCCATCGTCATTAAGAGGCTCTGAACCTTACAATTAACTGTCAGTTTTGCGTCGGATTTGAAAATCTAGACTCACCGATGAACGACCATAAGGTGCCCGAGGCACCAATAGACCCTTCGAGACAAGTCGGCTGGAGGACGATGTATTGAATCGCGACGCAATTTGTGTGTTATATCGTCATTAAGAGGCTGTGAACGTTACAATTAATTGTCAGTTTTGCGCCGGATTCGAAAAACTAGACTCATAGGAGAACGACCAAGAGGTGCCAGGAGCAGCAATACTACCTCGGAGACATGTCGGCTGGAGGACGATGTATTGAATCGCGACGCAATTTGTATGTTCCATCGTCAGTATCAGGCTCTGAACGTTACAATTCACTGTCAGTTTTGCGTCGGATTCGAAAATCTAGACTCACAGGAGAACGAGCATATGGTGCCCGAGGCAGCAATAGACCCTTCGAGACAAGTCGGCTGGAGGACGATGTATTGTATCGCGACGCAATTTGTGTGTTCCATCGTCATCGAGAGGCTCTGAACGTTACAATTCACTCTCAGTTTTGCGTCGGATTGGAAAATCTAGACTCACCGATGAACGACCATAAGGTGCCCGAGGCAGCAATAGACCCTTCGAGACAAGTCGGCTGTAGGACGATGTATTGAATCGCGACGCAATTTGTGTGTTCCATCGTCATTAAGAGGCTCTGAACGTTACAATTAACTGTCAGTTTTGCATCGCATTCGAAAAACTAGACTCACAGGAGAACGACCATAAGGTGCCCGAGGCAGCAATAGACCCTTGGAGACAAGTCGGCTGGAGGACGATGTATTGAATCGCGACGCAATTTGTGTGTCCCATCGTCATTAACAGGCTCTGAACGTTACAATTAACTGTCAGTTTTGCATCGCATTCGAAAATCTAGACTCCTAGGAGAACGAGCATATGGTGCCCGAGGCACCAATAGACCGTTGGAGACAAGTCGGCTGTAGGACGATGTATTGAATCGCGACGCAATTTGTGTGTTCCATCGTCATTAAGAGGCTCTGAACCTTACAATTAACTGTCAGTTTTGCGTCGGACTCGAAAATCTAGACTCACCGATGAACGACCATAAGGTGCCCGAGGCAGCAATAGACCCTTCGAGACAAGTCGGCTGGAGGACGATGTATTGAATCGCGACGCAATTTGTGTGTTCCATCGTCATTAACAGGCTCTGAACGTTACAATTCACTGTCAGTTTTGCGTCGGATTCGAAAATCTAGACTCACAAGAGAACGAGCATATGGTGCCCGAGGCAGCAATAGACCCTTCGAGACAAGTCGGCTGGAGGACGATGTATTGAATCGCGACGCAATTTGTGTGTTCCATCGTCATCAAGAGGCTCTGAACGTTACAATTCACTCTCAGTTTTGCGTCGGATTCGAAAATCTAGACTCACAGGAGAACGAGCATATGGTGCCCGAGGCAGCACTAGACCCTTGGAGACAAGTTGGCTGGAGGACGATGTATTGAATCGCGACGCAATTTGTGTGTTCCATCGTCATTAACAGGCTCTGAACGTTACAATTCACTGTCAGTTTTGCGTCGGATTCGAAAATCTAGACTCACAGGAGAACGAGCATATGGTGCCCGAGGCAGCAATAGACCCTTCGAGACAAGTCGGCTGGAGGACGATGTATTGAATCGCGACGCAATTTGTATGTTCCATCGTCAGTATCAGGCTCTGAACGTTACAATTCACTGTCAGTTTTGCGTCGTATTCGAAAATCTAGACTCACAGGAGAACGAGCATATGGTGCCCGAGGCAGCAATAGACCCTTCGAGACAAGTCGGCTGGAGGACGATGTATTGTATCGCGACGCAATTTGTGTGTTCCATCGTCATCGAGAGGCTCTGAACGTTACAATTCACTCTCAGTTTTGCGTCGGATTCGAAAATCTAGACTCACCGATGAACGACCATAAGGTGCCCGAGGCAGCAATAGACCCTTCGAGACAAGTCGGCTGTAGGACGATGTATTGAATCGCGACGCAATTTGTGTGTTCCATCGTCATTAAGAGGCTCTGAACGTTACAATTAACTGTCAGTTTTGCATCGCATTCGAAAAACTAGACTCACAGGAGAACGACCATAAGGTGCCCGAGGCACCAATAGACCCTTCGAGACAAGTCGGCTGGAGGACGATGTATTGAATCGCGACGCAATTTGTGTGTTCCATCGTCATTAACAGGCTCTGAACGTTACAATTAATTGTCAGTTTTGCGCCGGATTCGAAAAACTAGACTCATAGGAGAACGACCAAGAGGTGCCAGGAGCAGCAATACTACCTCGGAGACATGTCGGCTGGAGGACGATGTATTGAATCGCGACGCAATTTGTGTGTTCCATCGTCAGTATCAGGCTCTGAACGTTACAATTCACTGTCAGTTTTGCGTCGGATTCGAAAATCTAGACTCACAGGAGAACGACCATAAGGTGCCCGAGGCAGCAATAGACCCTTGGAGACAAGTCGGCTGGAGGACGATGTATTGAATCGCGACGCAATTTGTGTGTTCCATCGTCATTAAGAGGCTCTGAACGTTACAATTAATTGTCAGTTTTGCGCCGGATTCGAAAAACTAGACTCATAGGAGAACGACCAAGAGGTGCCAGGAGCAGCAATACTACCTCGGAGACAAGTCGGCTGTAGGACGATGTATTGAATCGCGACGCAATTTGTGTGTTCCATCGTCATTAAGAGGCTCTGAACGTTACAATTAACTGTCAGTTTTGCGTCGGATTCGAAAATCTAGACTCACCGATGAACGACCATAAGGTGCCCGAGGCAGCAATAGACCCTTCGAGACGAGTCGGCTGGAGGACGATGTATTGAATCGCGACGCAATTTGTGTGTTCCATCGTCATTAACAGGCTCTGAACGTTACAATTCACTGTCAGTTTTGCGTCGGATTCGAAAATCTAGACTCACAGGAGAACGAGCATATGGTGCCCGAGCAGCAATAGACCCTTCGAGACAAGTCGGCTGGAGGACGATGTATTGAATCGCGACGCAATTTGTGTGTTCCATCGTCATCAAGAGGCTCTGAACGTTACAATTAACTGTCAGTTTTGCGTCGGATTCGAAAATCTAGACTCACCGATGAACGACCATAAGGTGCCCGAGGCAGCAATAGACCCTTCGAGACGAGTCGGCTGGAGGACGATGTATTGAATCGCGACGCAATTTGTGTGTTCCATCGTCATTAACAGGCTCTGAACGTTACAATTCACTGTCAGTTTTGCGTCGGATTCGAAAATCTAGACTCACAGGAGAACGAGCATATGGTGCCCGAGCAGCAATAGACCCTTCGAGACAAGTCGGCTGGAGGACGATGTATTGAATCGCGACGCAATTTGTGTGTTCCATCGTCATCAAGAGGCTCTGAACGTTACAATTCACTCTCAGTTTTGCGTCGGATTCGAAAATCTAGACTCACAGGAGAACGAGCATATGGTGCCCGAGGCAGCACTAGACCCTTCGAGACAAGTCGGCTGGAGGACGATGTATTGAATCGCGACGCAATTTGTGTGTTCCATCGTCATTAAGAGGCTCTGAACGTTACAATTAATTGTCAGTTTTGCGCCGGATTCGAAAAACTAGACTCATAGGAGAACGACCAAGAGGTGCCAGGAGCAGCAATACTACCTCGGAGACATGTCGGCTGGAGGACGATGTATTGAATCGCGACGCAATTTGTATGTTCCATCGTCAGTATCAGGCTCTGAACGTTACAATTCACTGTCAGTTTTGCGTCGTATTCGAAAATCTAGACTCACAGGAGAACGAGCATATGGTGCCCGAGGCAGCAATAGACCCTTCGAGACAAGTCGGCTGGAGGACGATGTATTGTATCGCGACGCAATTTGTGTGTTCCATCGTCATCGAGAGGCTCTGAACGTTACAATTCACTCTCAGTTTTGCGTCGGATTCGAAAATCTAGACTCACCGATGAACGACCATAAGGTGCCCGAGGCAGCAATAGACCCTTCGAGACAAGTCGGCTGTAGGACGATGTATTGAATCGCGACGCAATTTGTGTGTTCCATCGTCATTAAGAGGCTCTGAACGTTACAATTAACTGTCAGTTTTGCATCGCATTCGAAAAACTAGACTCACAGGAGAACGACCATAAGGTGCCCGAGGCAGCAATAGACCCTTGGAGACAAGTCGGCTGGAGGACGATGTATTGAATCGCGACGCAATTTGTGTGTCCCATCGTCATTAACAGGCTCTGAACGTTACAATTAACTGTCAGTTTTGCATCGCATTCGAAAATCTAGACTCACAGGAGAACGAGCATATGGTGCCCGAGGCAGCAATAGACCGTTGGAGACAAGTCGGCTGTAGGACGATGTATTGAATCGCGACGCAATTTGTGTGTTCCATCGTCATTAAGAGGCTCTGAACCTTACAATTAACTGTCAGTTTTGCGTCGGATTTGAAAATCTAGACTCACCGATGAACGACCATAAGGTGCCCGAGGCACCAATAGACCCTTCGAGACAAGTCGGCTGGAGGACGATGTATTGAATCGCGACGCAATTTGTGTGTTCCATCGTCATTAAGAGGCTCTGAACGTTACAATTAATTTTCAGTTTTGCGCCGGATTCGAAAAACTAGACTCATAGGAGAACGACCAAGAGGTGCCAGGAGCAGCAATACCACCTCGGAGACATGTCGGCTGGAGGACGATGTATTGAATCGCGACGCAATTTGTATGTTCCATCGTCAGTATCAGGCTCTGAACGTTACAATTCACTGTCAGTTTTGCGTCGGATTCGAAAATCTAGACTCACAGGAGAACGAGCATATGGTGCCCGAGGCAGCAATAGACCCTTCGAGACAAGTCGGCTGGAGGACGATGTATTGTATCGCGACGCAATTTGTGTGTTCCATCGTCATCGAGAGGCTCTGAACGTTACAATTCACTCTCAGTTTTGCGTCGGATTCGGAAATCTAGACTCACCGATGAACGACCATAAGGTGCCCGAGGCAGCAATAGACCCTTCGAGACAAGTCGGCTGTAGGACGATGTATTGAATCGCGACGCAATTTGTGTGTTCCATCGTCATTAAGAGGCTCTGAACGTTACAATTAACTGTCAGTTTTGCATCGCATTCGAAAAACTAGACTCACAGGAGAACGACCATAAGGTGCCCGAGGCAGCAATAGACCCTTGGAGACAAGTCGGCTGGAGGACGATGTATTGAATCGCGACGCAATTTGTGTGTCCCATCGTCATTAACAGGCTCTGAACGTTACAATTAACTGTCAGTTTTGCATCGCATTCGAAAATCTAGACTCACAGGAGAACGAGCATATGGTGCCCGAGGCAGCAATAGACCGTTGGAGACAAGTCGGCTGTAGGACGATGTATTGAATCGCGACGCAATTTGTGTGTTCCATCGTCATTAAGAGGCTCTGAACCTTACAATTAACTGTCAGTTTTGCGTCGGATTTGAAAATCTAGACTCACCGATGAACGACCATAAGGTGCCCGAGGCACCAATAGACCCTTCGAGACAAGTCGGCTGGAGGACGATGTATTGAATCGCGACGCAATTTGTGTGTTCCATCGTCATTAAGAGGCTCTGAACGTTACAATTAATTGTCAGTTTTGCGCCGGATTCGAAAAACTAGACTCATAGGAGAACGACCAAGAGGTGCCAGGAGCAGCAATACCACCTCGGAGACATGTCGGCTGGAGGACGATGTATTGAATCGCGACGCAATTTGTATGTTCCATCGTCAGTATCAGGCTCTGAACGTTACAATTCACTGTCAGTTTTGCGTCGGATTCGAAAATCTAGACTCACAGGAGAACGAGCATATGGTGCCCGAGGCAGCAATAGACCCTTCGAGACAAGTCGGCTGGAGGACGATGTATTGTATCGCGACGCAATTTGTGTGTTCCATCGTCATCGAGAGGCTCTGAACGTTACAATTCACTGTCAGTTTTGCGTCGGATTCGAAAATCTAGACTCACCGATGAACGACCATAAGGTGCCCGAGGCAGCAATAGACCCTTCGAGACAAGTCGGCTGTAGGACGATGTATTGAATCGCGACGCAATTTGTGTGTTCCATCGTCATTAAGAGGCTCTGAACGTTACAATTAACTGTCAGTTTTGCATCGCATTCGAAAAACTAGACTCACAGGAGAACGACCATAAGGTGCCCGAGGCAGCAATAGACCCTTGGAGACAAGTCGGCTGGAGGACGATGTATTGAATCGCGACGCAATTTGTGTGTCCCATCGTCATTAACAGGCTCTGAACGTTACAATTAACTGTCAGTTTTGCATCGCATTCGAAAATCTAGACTCACAGGAGAACGAGCATATGGTGCCCGAGGCACCAATAGACCGTTGGAGACAAGTCGGCTGTAGGACGATGTATTGAATCGCGACGCAATTTGTGTGTTCCATCGTCATTAAGAGGCTCTGAACCTTACAATTAACTGTCAGTTTTGCGTCGGACTCGAAAATCTAGACTCACCGATGAACGACCATAAGGTGCCCGAGGCAGCAATAGACCCTTCGAGACAAGTCGGCTGGAGGACGATGTATTGAATCGCGACGCAATTTGTGTGTTCCATCGTCATTAACAGGCTCTGAACGTTACAATTCACTGTCAGTTTTGCGTCGGATTCGAAAATCTAGACTCACAAGAGAACGAGCATATGGTGCCCGAGGCAGCAATAGACCCTTCGAGACAAGTCGGCTGGAGGACGATGTATTGAATCGCGACGCAATTTGTGTGTTCCATCGTCATCAAGAGGCTCTGAACGTTACAATTCAGTCTCAGTTTTGCGTCGGATTCGAAAATCTAGACTCACAGGAGAACGAGCATATGGTGCCCGAGGCAGCACTAGACCCTTGGAGACAAGTCGGCTGTAGGACGATGTATTGAATCGCGACGCAATTTGTGTGTTCCATCGTCATTAAGAGGCTCTGAACGTTACAATTAACTGTCAGTTTTGCATCGCATTCGAAAAACTAGACTCACAGGAGAACGACCATAAGGTGCCCGAGGCAGCAATAGACCCTTGGAGACAAGTCGGCTGGAGGACGATGTATTGAGACGCGACGCAATTTGTGTGTCCCATCGTCATTAACAGGCTCTGAACGTTACAATTAACTGTCAGTTTTGCATCGCATTCGAAAAACTAGACTCACAGGAGAACGACCATAAGGTGCCCGAGGCAGCAATAGACCCTTGGAGACAAGTCGGCTGTAGGACGATGTATTGAATCGCGACGCAATTTGTGTGTTCCATCGTCATTAAGAGGCTCTGAACCTTACAATTAACTGTCAGTTTTGCGTCGTATTCTGAAAACTAGACTCACAGGAGAACGACGACAAGGTGCCCGAGGCAGCACTAGACCCTTGGAGACAAGTCGGCTGTAGGACGATGTATTGAGTCGCAACGCAATTTGTGTGTCCCATCGTCATTAACAGGCTCTGAACGTTACAATTAACTGTCAGTTTTGCGTCGGATTCGAAAATCTAGACTCACAGGAGAATGAGTATATGGTGCCCGAGGCAGCACTAGACCCTTGGAGACAAGTCGGCTGTAGGACGATGTATTGAGTCGCGACGCAATTTGTGTGTCCCATCGTCATTAACAGGCTCTGAACGTTACAATTAACTGTCAGTTTTGCGTCGGATTCGAAATTCTAGACTCACAGGAGAACGACCAAGAGGTGCCAGGAGCAGCAATACTACCTCGGAGACATGTCGGCTGGAGGACGATGTATTGAATCGCGACGCAATTTGTGTGTTCCATCGTCAGTATCAGGCTCTGAACGTTACAATTCACTGTCAGTTTTGCGTCGGATTCGAAAATCTAGACTCACAGGAGAACGACCATAAGGTGCCCGAGGCAGCAATAGCCCCTTGGAGACAAGTCGGCTGGAGGACGATGTATTGAATCGCGACGCAATTTGTGTGTTCCATCGTCAGTATCATGCTCTGAACGTTACAATTAATTGTCAGTTTTGCATCGCATTCGAAAAACTAGACTCACAGGAGAACGACCATAAGGTGCCCGAGGCACCAATAGACCCTTCGAGACAAGTCGGCTGGAGGACGATGTATTGAATCGCGACGCAATTTGTGTGTTCCATCGTCATTAAGAGGCTCTGAACGTTACAATTAATTGTCAGTTTTGCGCCGGATTCGAAAAACTAGACTCATAGGAGAACGACCAAGAGGTGCCAGGAGCAGCAATACTACCTCGGAGACATGTCGGCTGGAGGACGATGTATTGAATCGCGACGCAATTTGTGTGTTCCATCGTCATTAACAGGCTCTGAACGTTACAATTCACTGTCAGTTTTGCGTCGGATTATAAAATCTAGACTCACAGGAGAACGAGCATATGGTGCCCGAGGCAGCACTAGACCCTTCCAGACAAGTCGGCTGGAGGACGATGTATTGAATCGCGACGCAATTTGTGTGTTCCATCGTCATCAAGAGGCTCTGAACGTTACAATTCACTCTCAGTTTTGCGTCGGATTCGAAAATCTAGACTCACAGGAGAACGAGCATATGGTGCCCGAGGCAGCACTAGACCATTGGAGACAAGTCGGCTGTAGGACTATGTATTGAATCGCGACGCAATTTGTGTGTTCCATCGTCATTAAGAGGCTCTGAACGTTACAATTAACTGTCAGTTTTGCATCGCATTCGAAAAACTAGACTAACAGGAGAACGACCATAAGGTGCCCGAGGCGGCAATAGACCCTTGGAGACAAGTCGGCTGGAGGACGATGTATTGAGACGCGACGCAATTTGTGTGTCCCATCGTCATTAACAGGCTCTGAACGTTACAATTAACTGTCAGTTTTGCATCGCATTCGAAAAACTAGACTCACAGGAGAACGACCATAAGGTGCCCGAGGCAGCAATAGACCCTTGGAGACAAGTCGGCTGGAGGACGATGTATTGAATCGCGACGCAATTTGTGTGTTCCATCGTCAGTATCAGGCTCTGAACGTTACAATTAATTGTCAGTTTTGCGCCGGATTCGAAAAACTAGACTCATAGGAGAACGACCAAGAGGTGCCAGGAGCAGCAATACTACCTCGGAGACAAGTCGGCTGGAGGACGATGTTTTGAATCGCGACGCAATTTGTGTGTTCCATCGTCAGTATCAGGCTCTGAACGTTACAATTAATTGTCAGTTTGCATCGCATTCGAAAAACTAGACTCACAGGAGAACGACCATAAGGTGCCCGAGGCACCAATAGACCCTTCGAGACAAGTCGGCTGGAGGACGATGTATTGAATCGCGACGCAATTTGTGTGTTCCATCGTCATCAAGAGGCTCTGAACGTTACAATTCACTCTCAGTTTTGCGTCGGATTCGAAAATCTAGACTCACAGGAGAATGAGCATATGGTGCCCGAGGCAGCACTAGACCCTTGGAGACAAGTCGACTGTAGGACGATGTATTGAATCGCGACGCAATTTGTGTGTTCCATCGTCATTAAGAGGCTCTGAACGTTACAATTAACTGTCAGTTTTGCATCGCATTCGAAAAACTAGACTCACAGGAGAACGACCATAAGGTGCCCGAGGCAGCAATAGACCCTTGGAGACAAGTCGGCTGGAGGACGATGTATTGAGACGCGACGCAATTTGTGTGTCCCATCGTCATTAACAGGCTCTGAACGTTACAATTAACTGTCAGTTTTGCATCGCATTCGAAAAACTAGACTCACAGGAGAACGACCATAAGGTGCCCGAGGCAGCAATAGACCCTTGGAGACAAGTCGGCTGGAGGACGATGTATTGAGTCGCGACGCAATTTGTGTGTCTCATCGTCATTAACAGGCTCTGAACGTTACAATTAACTGTCGGTTTTGCGTCGGATTCGAAAATCTAGACTCACAGGAGAACGACCAAGAGGTGCCAGGAGCAGCAATACTACCTCGGAGACATGTCGGCTGGAGGACGATGTATTGAATCGCGACGCAATTTGTGTGTTCCATCGTCAGTATCAGGCTCTGAACGTTACAATTAACCGTCAGTTTTGCGTCGTATTCTGAAAACTAGACTCACAGGAGAACGACGATAAGGTGCCCGAGGCAGCACTAGACCCTTGGAGACAAGTCGGCTGTAGGACGATGTATTGAGTCGCGACGCAATTTGTGTGTCTCATCGTCATTAACAGGCTCTGAACGTTACAATTAACTGTCGGTTTTGCGTCGGATTCGAAAATCTAGACTCGCAGGAGAACGAGTATATGGTGCCCGAGGCAGCACTAGACCCTTGGAGACAAGTCGGCTGTAGGACGATGTATTGAGTCGCGACGCAATTTGTGTGTCCCATCGTCATTAACAGGCTCTGAACGTTACAATTAACTGTCAGTTTTGCGTCGGATTCGAAAATCTAGACTCACAGGAGAACGACCAAGAGGTGCCAGGAGCAGCAATACTACCTCGGAGACATGTCGGCTGGAGGACGATGTATTGAATCGCGACGCAATTTGTGTGTTCCATCGTCAGTATCAGGCTCTGAACGTTACAATTCACTGTCAGTTTTGCGTCGGATTCGAAAATCTAGACTCACAGGAGAACGACCATAAGGTGCCCGAGGCAGCAATAGCCCCTTGGAGACAAGTCGGCTGGAGGACGATGTATTGAATCGCGACGCAATTTGTGTGTTCCATCGTCAGTATCAGGCTCTGAACGTTACAATTAATTGTCAGTTTTGCATCGCATTCGAAAAACTAGACTCACAGGAGAACGACCATAAGGTGCCCGAGGCAGCAATAGACCCTTCGAGACAAGTCGGCTGTAGGACGATGTATTGAATCGCGACGCAATTTGTGTGTTCCATCGTCATTAAGAGGCTCTGAACGTTACAATTGTCAGTCTTGCATCGCATTCGAAAAACTAGACTCACAGGAGAACGACCATAAGGTGCCCGAGGCAGCAATAGACCCTTGGAGACAAGTCGGCTGGAGGACGATGTATTGAATCGCGACGCAATTTGTGTGTCCCATCGTCATTAACAGGCTCTGAACGTTACAATTAACAGTCAGTTTTGCATCGCATTCGAAAATCTAGACTCACAGGAGAACGAGCATATGGTGCCCGAGGCAGCAATAGACCCTTCGAGACGAGTCGGCTGGAGGACGATGTATTGAATCGCGACGCAATTTGTGTGTCCCATCATCATTAACAGGCTCTGAACGTTACAAGTAACTGTCAGTTTTGCATCGCATTCGAAAATCTAGACTCACAGGAGAACGAGCATATGGTGCCCGAGGCAGCAATAGACCCTTGGAGACAAGTCGGCTGTAGGACGATGTATTGAATCGCGACGCAATTTGTGTGTTCCATAGTCATTAAGAGGCTCTGAACGTTACAATTAACTGTCAGTTTTGCGTCGGATTCGAAAATCTAGACTCACCGATGAACGACCATAAGGTGCCCGAGGCAGCAATAGACCCTTCGAGACGAGTCGGCTGGAGGACGATGTATTGAATCGCGACGCAATTTGTGTGTTCCATCGTCATTAACAGGCTCTGAACGTTACAATTCACTGTCAGTTTTGCGTCGGATTCGAAAATCTAGACTCACAGGAGAACGAGCATATGGTGCCCGAGGCAGCAATAGACCCTTCGAGACAAGTCGGCTGGAGGACGATGTATTGAATCGCGACGCAATTTGTGTGTTCCATCGTCATCAAGAGGCTCTGAACGTTACAATTCACTCTCAGTTTTGCGTCGGATTCGAAAATCTAGACTCACAGGAGAACGAGCATATGGTGCCCGAGGCAGCACTAGACCCTTGGAGACAAGTCGGCTGTAGGACGATGTATTGAATCGCGACGCAATTTGTGTGTTCCATCGTCATTAAGAGGCTCTGAACGTTACAATTAACTGTCAGTTTTGCATCGCATTCGAAAAACTAGACTCACAGGAGAACGACCATAAGGTGCCCGAGGCAGCAATAGACCCTTGGAGACAAGTCGGCTGGAGGACGAAGTATTGAGACGCGACGCAATTTGTGTGTCCCATCGTCATTAACAGGCTCTGAACGTTACAATTAACTGTCAGTTTTGCATCGCATTCGAAAAACTAGACTCACAGGAGAACGACCATAAGGTGCCCGAGGCAGCAATAGACCCTTGGAGACAAGTCGGCTGTAGGACGATGTATTGAATCGCGACGCAATTTGTGTGTTCCATCGTCATTAAGAGGCTCTGAACCTTACAATTAACCGTCAGTTTTGCGTCGGATTTGAAAATCTAGACTCACCGATGAACGACCATAAGGTGCCCGAGGCAGCAATAGACCCTTCGAGACAAGTCGGCTGGAGGACGATGTATTGAATGGCGACGCAATTTGTGTGTTCCATCGTCAGTATCAGGCTCTGAACGTTACAATTAACCGTCAGTTTTGCGTCGTATTCTGAAAACTAGACTCATAGGAGAACGACGATAAGGTGCCCGAGGCAGAACTAGACCCTTGGAGACAAGTCGGCTGTAGGACGATGTATTGAGTCGCGACGCAATTTGTGTGTCCCATCGTCATTAACAGGCTCTGAACGTTACAATTAACTGTCAGTTTTGCGTCGGATTCGAAAATCTAGACTCACAGGAGAACGAGTATATGGTGCCCGAGGCAGCACTAGACCCTTGGAGACAAGTCGGCTGTAGGACGATGTATTGAGTCGCGACGCAATTTGTGTGTCCCATCGTCATTAACAGGCTCTGAACGTTACAATTAACTGTCAGTTTTGCGTCGGATTCGAAAATCTAGACTCACAGGAGAACGACCAAGAGGTGCCAGGAGCAGCAATACTACCTCGGAGACATGTCGGCTGGAGGACGATGTATTGAATCGCGACGCAATTTGTGTGTTCCATCGTCAGTATCAGGCTCTGAACGTTACAATTCACTGTCAGTTTTGCGTCGGATTCGAAAATCTAGACTCACAGGAGAACGACCATAAGGTGCCCGAGGCAGCAATAGCCCCTTGGAGACAAGTCGGCTGGAGGACGATGTATTGAATCGCGACGCAATTTGTGTGTTCCATCGTCAGTATCAGGCTCTGAACGTTACAATTAATTGTCAGTTTTGCATCGCATTCGAAAAACTAGACTCACAGGAGAACGACTATAAGGTGCCCGAGGCACCAATAGACCCTTCGAGACAAGTCGGCTGGAGGACGATGTATTGAATCGCGACGCAATTTGTGTGTTCCATCGTCATTAAGAGGCTCTGAACGTTACAATTAATTGTCAGTTTTGCGCCGGATTCGAAAAACTAGACTCATAGGAGAACGACCAAGAGGTGCCAGGAGCAGCAATACTACCTCGGAGACATGTCGGCTGGAGGACGATGTATTGAATCGCGACGCAATTTGTGTGTTCCATCGTCAGTATCAGGCTCTGAACGTTACAATTCACTGTCAGTTTTGCGTCGGATTCGAAAATCTAGACTCACAGGAGAACGAGCATATGGTGCCCGAGGCAGCAATAGACCCTTCGAGACAAGTCGGCTGGAGGACGATGTATTGTATCGCGACGCAATTTGTGTGTTCCATCGTCATCGAGAGGCTCTGAACGTTACAATTCACTCTCAGTTTTGCGTCGGATTCGAAAATCTAGACTCACCGATGAACGACCATAAGGTGCCCGAGGCAGCAATAGACCCTTCGAGACAAGTCGGCTGTAGGACGATGTATTGAATCGCGACGCAATTTGTGTGTCCCATCGTCATTAACAGGCTCTGAACGTTACAATTAACTGTCAGTTTTGCATCGCATTCGAAAATCTAGACTCACAGGAGAACGAGCATATGGTGCCCGAGGCAGCAATAGACCCTTGGAGACAAGTCGGCTGTAGGACGATGTATTGAATCGCGACGCAATTTGTGTGTTCCATCGTCATTAAGAGGCTCTGAACCTTACAATTAACTGTCAGTTTTGCGTCGGATTCGAAAATCTAGACTCACCGATGAACGACCATAAGGTGCCCGAGGCAGCAATAGACCCTTCGAGACGAGCCGGCTGGAGGACGATGTATTGAATCGCGACGCAATTTGTGTGTCCCATCGTCATTAACAGGCTCTGAACGTTACAATTAACTGTCAGTTTTGCATCGCATTCGAAAATCTAGACTCACAGGAGAACGAGCATATGGTGCCCGAGGCAGCAATAGACCCTTGGAGACAAGTCGGCTGGAGGACGATGTATTGAATCGCGACGCAATTTGTGTGTTCCATCGTCATTAAGAGGCTCTGAACGTTACAATTAATTGTCAGTTTTGCGCCGGATTCGAAAAACTAGACTCATAGGAGAACGACCAAGAGGTGCCAGGAGCAGCAATACCACCTCGGAGACATGTCGGCTGGAGGACGATGTATTGAATCGCGACGCAATTTGTATGTTCCATCGTCAGTATCAGGCTCTGAACGTTACAATTCACTGTCAGTTTTGCGTCGGATTCGAAAATCTAGACTCACAGGAGAACGAGCATATGGTGCCCGAGGCAGCAATAGACCCTTCGAGACAAGTCGGCTGGAGGACGATGTATTGTATCGCGACGCAATTTGTGTGTTCCATCGTCATCGAGAGGCTCTGAACGTTACAATTCACTGTCAGTTTTGCGTCGGATTCGAAAATCTAGACTCACCGATGAACGACCATAAGGTGCCCGAGGCAGCAATAGACCCTTCGAGACAAGTCGGCTGTAGGACGATGTATTGAATCGCGACGCAATTTGTGTGTTCCATCGTCATTAAGAGGCTCTGAACGTTACAATTAACTGTCAGTTTTGCATCGCATTCGAAAAACTAGACTCACAGGAGAACGACCATAAGGTGCCCGAGGCAGCAATAGACCCTTGGAGACAAGTCGGCTGGAGGACGATGTATTGAATCGCGACGCAATTTGTGTGTCCCATCGTCATTAACAGGCTCTGAACGTTACAATTAACTGTCAGTTTTGCATCGCATTCGAAAATCTAGACTCACAGGAGAACGAGCATATGGTGCCCGAGGCAGCAATAGACCGTTGGAGACAAGTCGGCTGTAGGACGATGTATTGAATCGCGACGCAATTTGTGTGTTCCATCGTCATTAAGAGGCTCTGAACCTTACAATTAACTGTCAGTTTTGCGTCGGACTCGAAAATCTAGACTCACCGATGAACGACCATAAGGTGCCCGAGGCAGCAATAGACCCTTCGAGACAAGTCGGCTGGAGGACGATGTATTGAATCGCGACGCAATTTGTGTGTTCCATCGTCATTAACAGGCTCTGAACGTTACAATTCACTGTCAGTTTTGCGTCGGATTCGAAAATCTAGACTCACAAGAGAACGAGCATATGGTGCCCGAGGCAGCAATAGACCCTTCGAGACAAGTCGGCTGGAGGACGATGTATTGAATCGCGACGCAATTTGTGTGTTCCATCGTCATCAAGAGGCTCTGAACGTTACAATTCAGTCTCAGTTTTGCGTCGGATTCGAAAATCTAGACTCACAGGAGAACGAGCATATGGTGCCCGAGGCAGCACTAGACCCTTGGAGACAAGTCGGCTGTAGGACGATGTATTGAATCGCGACGCAATTTGTGTGTTCCATCGTCATTAAGAGGCTCTGAACGTTACAATTAACTGTCAGTTTTGCATCGCATTCGAAAAACTAGACTCACAGGAGAACGACCATAAGGTGCCCGAGGCAGCAATAGACCCTTGGAGACAAGTCGGCTGGAGGACGATGTATTGAGACGCGACGCAATTTGTGTGTCCCATCGTCATTAACAGGCTCTGAACGTTACAATTAACTGTCAGTTTTGCATCGCATTCGAAAAACTAGACTCACAGGAGAACGACCATAAGGTGCCCGAGGCAGCAATAGACCCTTGGAGACAAGTCGGCTGTAGGACGATGTATTGAATCGCGACGCAATTTGTGTGTTCCATCGTCATTAAGAGGCTCTGAACCTTACAATTAACTGTCAGTTTTGCGTCGTATTCTGAAAACTAGACTCACAGGAGAACGACGACAAGGTGCCCGAGGCAGCACTAGACCCTTGGAGACAAGTCGGCTGTAGGACGATGTATTGAGTCGCAACGCAATTTGTGTGTCCCATCGTCATTAACAGGCTCTGAACGTTACAATTAACTGTCAGTTTTGCGTCGGATTCGAAAATCTAGACTCACAGGAGAATGAGTATATGGTGCCCGAGGCAGCACTAGACCCTTGGAGACAAGTCGGCTGTAGGACGATGTATTGAGTCGCGACGCAATTTGTGTGTCCCATCGTCATTAACAGGCTCTGAACGTTACAATTAACTGTCAGTTTTGCGTCGGATTCGAAATTCTAGACTCACAGGAGAACGACCAAGAGGTGCCAGGAGCAGCAATACTACCTCGGAGACATGTCGGCTGGAGGACGATGTATTGAATCGCGACGCAATTTGTGTGTTCCATCGTCAGTATCAGGCTCTGAACGTTACAATTCACTGTCAGTTTTGCGTCGGATTCGAAAATCTAGACTCACAGGAGAACGACCATAAGGTGCCCGAGGCAGCAATAGCCCCTTGGAGACAAGTCGGCTGGAGGACGATGTATTGAATCGCGACGCAATTTGTGTGTTCCATCGTCAGTATCATGCTCTGAACGTTACAATTAATTGTCAGTTTTGCATCGCATTCGAAAAACTAGACTCACAGGAGAACGACCATAAGGTGCCCGAGGCACCAATAGACCCTTCGAGACAAGTCGGCTGGAGGACGATGTATTGAATCGCGACGCAATTTGTGTGTTCCATCGTCATTAAGAGGCTCTGAACGTTACAATTAATTGTCAGTTTTGCGCCGGATTCGAAAAACTAGACTCATAGGAGAACGACCAAGAGGTGCCAGGAGCAGCAATACTACCTCGGAGACATGTCGGCTGGAGGACGATGTATTGAATCGCGACGCAATTTGTGTGTTCCATCGTCATTAACAGGCTCTGAACGTTACAATTCACTGTCAGTTTTGCGTCGGATTATAAAATCTAGACTCACAGGAGAACGAGCATATGGTGCCCGAGGCAGCACTAGACCATTGGAGACAAGTCGGCTGTAGGACTATGTATTGAATCGCGACGCAATTTGTGTGTTCCATCGTCATTAAGAGGCTCTGAACGTTACAATTAACTGTCAGTTTTGCATCGCATTCGAAAAACTAGACTAACAGGAGAACGACCATAAGGTGCCCGAGGCAGCAATAGACCCTTGGAGACAAGTCGGCTGGAGGACGATGTATTGAGACGCGACGCAATTTGTGTGTCCCATCGTCATTAACAGGCTCTGAACGTTACAATTAACTGTCAGTTTTGCATCGCATTCGAAAAACTAGACTCACAGGAGAACGACCATAAGGTGCCCGAGGCAGCAATAGACCCTTGGAGACAAGTCGGCTGGAGGACGATGTATTGAATCGCGACGCAATTTGTGTGTTCCATCGTCAGTATCAGGCTCTGAACGTTACAATTAATTGTCAGTTTTGCGCCGGATTCGAAAAACTAGACTCATAGGAGAACGACCAAGAGGTGCCAGGAGCAGCAATACTACCTCGGAGACAAGTCGGCTGGAGGACGATGTTTTGAATCGCGACGCAATTTGTGTGTTCCATCGTCAGTATCAGGCTCTGAACGTTACAATTAATTGTCAGTTTGCATCGCATTCGAAAAACTAGACTCACAGGAGAACGACCATAAGGTGCCCGAGGCACCAATAGACCCTTCGAGACAAGTCGGCTGGAGGACGATGTATTGAATCGCGACGCAATTTGTGTGTTCCATCGTCATCAAGAGGCTCTGAACGTTACAATTCACTCTCAGTTTTGCGTCGGATTCGAAAATCTAGACTCACAGGAGAATGAGCATATGGTGCCCGAGGCAGCACTAGACCCTTGGAGACAAGTCGACTGTAGGACGATGTATTGAATCGCGACGCAATTTGTGTGTTCCATCGTCATTAAGAGGCTCTGAACGTTACAATTAACTGTCAGTTTTGCATCGCATTCGAAAAACTAGACTCACAGGAGAACGACCATAAGGTGCCCGAGGCAGCAATAGACCCTTGGAGACAAGTCGGCTGGAGGACGATGTATTGAGACGCGACGCAATTTGTGTGTCCCATCGTCATTAACAGGCTCTGAACGTTACAATTAACTGTCAGTTTTGCATCGCATTCGAAAAACTAGACTCACAGGAGAACGACCATAAGGTGCCCGAGGCAGCAATAGACCCTTGGAGACAAGTCGGCTGGAGGACGATGTATTGAGTCGCGACGCAATTTGTGTGTCTCATCGTCATTAACAGGCTCTGAACGTTACAATTAACTGTCGGTTTTGCGTCGGATTCGAAAATCTAGACTCACAGGAGAACGACCAAGAGGTGCCAGGAGCAGCAATACTACCTCGGAGACATGTCGGCTGGAGGACGATGTATTGAATCGCGACGCAATTTGTGTGTTCCATCGTCAGTATCAGGCTCTGAACGTTACAATTAACCGTCAGTTTTGCGTCGTATTCTGAAAACTAGACTCACAGGAGAACGACGATAAGGTGCCCGAGGCAGCACTAGACCCTTGGAGACAAGTCGGCTGTAGGACGATGTATTGAGTCGCGACGCAATTTGTGTGTCTCATCGTCATTAACAGGCTCTGAACGTTACAATTAACTGTCGGTTTTGCGTCGGATTCGAAAATCTAGACTCGCAGGAGAACGAGTATATGGTGCCCGAGGCAGCACTAGACCCTTGGAGACAAGTCGGCTGTAGGACGATGTATTGAGTCGCGACGCAATTTGTGTGTCCCATCGTCATTAACAGGCTCTGAACGTTACAATTAACTGTCAGTTTTGCGTCGGATTCGAAAATCTAGACTCACAGGAGAACGACCAAGAGGTGCCAGGAGCAGCAATACTACCTCGGAGACATGTCGGCTGGAGGACGATGTATTGAATCGCGACGCAATTTGTGTGTTCCATCGTCAGTATCAGGCTCTGAACGTTACAATTCACTGTCAGTTTTGCGTCGGATTCGAAAATCTAGACTCACAGGAGAACGACCATAAGGTGCCCGAGGCAGCAATAGCCCCTTGGAGACAAGTCGGCTGGAGGACGATGTATTGAATCGCGACGCAATTTGTGTGTTCCATCGTCAGTATCAGGCTCTGAACGTTACAATTAATTGTCAGTTTTGCATCGCATTCGAAAAACTAGACTCACAGGAGAACGACCATAAGGTGCCCGAGGCAGCAATAGACCCTTCGAGACAAGTCGGCTGTAGGACGATGTATTGAATCGCGACGCAATTTGTGTGTTCCATCGTCATTAAGAGGCTCTGAACGTTACAATTGTCAGTCTTGCATCGCATTCGAAAAACTAGACTCACAGGAGAACGACCATAAGGTGCCCGAGGCAGCAATAGACCCTTGGAGACAAGTCGGCTGGAGGACGATGTATTGAATCGCGACGCAATTTGTGTGTCCCATCGTCATTAACAGGCTCTGAACGTTACAATTAACAGTCAGTTTTGCATCGCATTCGAAAATCTAGACTCACAGGAGAACGAGCATATGGTGCCCGAGGCAGCAATAGACCCTTGGAGACAAGTCGGCTGTAGGACGATGTATTGAATCGCGACGCAATTTGTGTGTTCCATCGTCATTAAGAGGCTCTGAACCTTACAATTAACTGTCAGTTTTGCGTCGGATTCGAAAATCTAGACTCACCGATGAACGACCATAAGGTGCCCGAGGCAGCAATAGACCCTTCGAGACGAGTCGGCTGGAGGACGATGTATTGAATCGCGACGCAATTTGTGTGTCCCATCGTCATTAACAGGCTCTGAACGTTACAAGTAACTGTCAGTTTTGCATCGCATTCGAAAATCTAGACTCACAGGAGAACGAGCATATGGTGCCCGAGGCAGCAATAGACCCTTGGAGACAAGTCGGCTGTAGGACGATGTATTGAATCGCGACGCAATTTGTGTGTTCCATCGTCATTAAGAGGCTCTGAACGTTACAATTAACTGTCAGTTTTGCGTCGGATTCGAAAATCTAGACTCACCGATGAACGACCATAAGGTGCCCGAGGCAGCAATAGACCCTTCGAGACGAGTCGGCTGGAGGACGATGTATTGAATCGCGACGCAATTTGTGTGTTCCATCGTCATTAACAGGCTCTGAACGTTACAATTCACTGTCAGTTTTGCGTCGGATTCGAAAATCTAGACTCACAGGAGAACGAGCATATGGTGCCCGAGGCAGCAATAGACCCTTCGAGACAAGTCGGCTGGAGGACGATGTATTGAATCGCGACGCAATTTGTGTGTTCCATCGTCATCAAGAGGCTCTGAACGTTACAATTCACTCTCAGTTTTGCGTCGGATTCGAAAATCTAGACTCACAGGAGAACGAGCATATGGTGCCCGAGGCAGCACTAGACCCTTGGAGACAAGTCGGCTGTAGGACGATGTATTGAATCGCGACGCAATTTGTGTGTTCCATCGTCATTAAGAGGCTCTGAACGTTACAATTAACTGTCAGTTTTGCATCGCATTCGAAAAACTAGACTCACAGGAGAACGACCATAAGGTGCCCGAGGCAGCAATAGACCCTTGGAGACAAGTCGGCTGGAGGACGAAGTATTGAGACGCGACGCAATTTGTGTGTCCCATCGTCATTAACAGGCTCTGAACGTTACAATTAACTGTCAGTTTTGCATCGCATTCGAAAAACTAGACTCACAGGAGAACGACCATAAGGTGCCCGAGGCAGCAATAGACCCTTGGAGACAAGTCGGCTGTAGGACGATGTATTGAATCGCGACGCAATTTGTGTGTTCCATCGTCATTAAGAGGCTCTGAACCTTACAATTAACTGTCAGTTTTGCGTCGGATTTGAAAATCTAGACTCACCGATGAACGACCATAAGGTGCCCGAGGCAGCAATAGACCCTTCGAGACAAGTCGGCTGGAGGACGATGTATTGAATGGCGACGCAATTTGTGTGTTCCATCGTCAGTATCAGGCTCTGAACGTTACAATTAACCGTCAGTTTTGCGTCGTATTCTGAAAACTAGACTCATAGGAGAACGACGATAAGGTGCCCGAGGCAGAACTAGACCCTTGGAGACAAGTCGGCTGTAGGACGATGTATTGAGTCGCGACGCAATTTGTGTGTCCCATCGTCATTAACAGGCTCTGAACGTTACAATTAACTGTCAGTTTTGCGTCGGATTCGAAAATCTAGACTCACAGGAGAACGAGTATATGGTGCCCGAGGCAGCACTAGACCCTTGGAGACAAGTCGGCTGTAGGACGATGTATTGAGTCGCGACGCAATTTGTGTGTCCCATCGTCATTAACAGGCTCTGAACGTTACAATTAACTGTCAGTTTTGCGTCGGATTCGAAAATCTAGACTCACAGGAGAACGACCAAGAGGTGCCAGGAGCAGCAATACTACCTCGGAGACATGTCGGCTGGAGGACGATGTATTGAATCGCGACGCAATTTGTGTGTTCCATCGTCAGTATCAGGCTCTGAACGTTACAATTCACTGTCAGTTTTGCGTCGGATTCGAAAATCTAGACTCACAGGAGAACGACCATAAGGTGCCCGAGGCAGCAATAGCCCCTTGGAGACAAGTCGGCTGGAGGACGATGTATTGAATCGCGACGCAATTTGTGTGTTCCATCGTCAGTATCAGGCTCTGAACGTTACAATTAATTGTCAGTTTTGCATCGCATTCGAAAAACTAGACTCACAGGAGAACGACTATAAGGTGCCCGAGGCACCAATAGACCCTTCGAGACAAGTCGGCTGGAGGACGATGTATTGAATCGCGACGCAATTTGTGTGTTCCATCGTCATTAAGAGGCTCTGAACGTTACAATTAATTGTCAGTTTTGCGCCGGATTCGAAAAACTAGACTCATAGGAGAACGACCAAGAGGTGCCAGGAGCAGCAATACTACCTCGGAGACATGTCGGCTGGAGGACGATGTATTGAATCGCGACGCAATTTGTGTGTTCCATCGTCAGTATCAGGCTCTGAACGTTACAATTCACTGTCAGTTTTGCGTCGGATTCGAAAATCTAGACTCACAGGAGAACGAGCATATGGTGCCCGAGGCAGCAATAGACCCTTCGAGACAAGTCGGCTGGAGGACGATGTATTGTATCGCGACGCAATTTGTGTGTTCCATCGTCATCGAGAGGCTCTGAACGTTACAATTCACTCTCAGTTTTGCGTCGGATTCGAAAATCTAGACTCACCGATGAACGACCATAAGGTGCCCGAGGCAGCAATAGACCCTTCGAGACAAGTCGGCTGTAGGACGATGTATTGAATCGCGACGCAATTTGTGTGTCCCATCGTCATTAACAGGCTCTGAACGTTACAATTAACTGTCAGTTTTGCATCGCATTCGAAAATCTAGACTCACAGGAGAACGAGCATATGGTGCCCGAGGCAGCAATAGACCCTTGGAGACAAGTCGGCTGTAGGACGATGTATTGAATCGCGACGCAATTTGTGTGTTCCATCGTCATTAAGAGGCTCTGAACCTTACAATTAACTGTCAGTTTTGCGTCGGATTCGAAAATCTAGACTCACCGATGAACGACCATAAGGTGCCCGAGGCAGCAATAGACCCTTCGAGACGAGCCGGCTGGAGGACGATGTATTGAATCGCGACGCAATTTGTGTGTCCCATCGTCATTAACAGGCTCTGAACGTTACAATTAACTGTCAGTTTTGCATCGCATTCGAAAATCTAGACTCACAGGAGAACGAGCATATGGTGCCCGAGGCAGCAATAGACCCTTGGAGACAAGTCGCCTGTAGGACGATGTATTGAATCGCGACGCAATTTGTGTGTTCCATCGTCATTAAGAGGCTCTGAACGTTACAATTAACTGTCAGTTTTGCGTCGGATTCGAAAATCTAGACTCACCGATGAACGACCATAAGGTGCCCGAGGCAGCAATAGACCCTTCGAGACGAGTCGGCTGGAGGACGATGTATTGAATCGCGACGCAATTTGTGTGTTCCATCGTCATTAACAGGCTCTGAACGTTACAATTCACTGTCAGTTTTGCGTCGGATTCGAAATTCTAGACTCACAGGAGAACGAGCATATGGTGCCCGAGGCAGCAATAGACCCTTCGAGACAAGTCGGCTGGAGGACGATGTATTGAATCGCGACGCAATTTGTGTGTTCCATCGTCATCAAGAGGCTCTGAACGTTACAATTCACTCTCAGTTTTGCGTCGGATTCGAAAATCTAGACTCACAGGAGAACGAGCATATGGTGCCCGAGGCAGCACTAGACCATTGGAGACAAGTCGGCTGTAGGACGATGTATTGAATCGCGACGCAATTTGTGTGTTCCAGCGTCATTAAGAGGCTCTGAACGTTACAATTAACTGTCAGTTTTGCATCGCATTCGAAAAACTAGACTCACATGAGAACGACCATAAGGTGCCCGAGGCAGCAATAGACCCTTGGAGACAAGTCGGCTGGAGGACGATGTATTGAGACGCGACGCAATTTGTGTGTCCCATCGTCATTAACAGGCTTTGAACGTTACAATTAACTGTCAGTTTTGCATCGCATTCGAAAAACTAGACTCACAGGAGAACGACCATAAGGTGCCCGAGGCAGCAATAGACCCTTGGAGACAAGTCGGCTGGAGGACGATGTATTGAATCGCGACGCAATTTGTGTGTTCCATCGTCATTAAGAGGCTCTGAACGTTACAATTAATTGTCAGTTTTGCGCCGGATTCGAAAAACTAGACTCATAGGAGAACGACCAAGAGGTGCCAGGAGCAGCAATACTACCTCGGAGACAAGTCGGCTGGAGGACGATGTATTGAATCGCGACGCAATTTGTGTGTTCCATCGTCAGTATCAGGCTCTGAACGTTACAATTAACTGTCAGTTTTGCATCGCATTCGAAAAACTAGACTCACAGGAGAACGACCATAAGGTGCCCGAGGCACCAATAGACCCTTCGAGACAAGTCGGCTGGAGGACGATGTATTGAATCGCGACGCAATTTGTGTGTTCCATCGTCATTAAGAGGCTCTGAACGTTACAATTAATTGTCAGTTTTGCGCCGGATTCGAAAAACTAGACTCATAGGAGAACGACCAAGAGGTGCCAGGAGCAGCAATACTACCTCGGAGACATGTCGGCTGGAGGACGATGTATTGAATCGCGACGCAATTTGTATGTTCCATCGTCAGTATCAGGCTCTGAACGTTACAATTCACTGTCAGTTTTGCGTCGGATTCGAAAATCTAGACTCACAGGAGAACGAGCATATGGTGCCCGAGGCAGCAATAGACCCTTCGAGACAAGTCGGCTGGAGGACGATGTATTGTATCGCGACGCAATTTGTGTGTTCCATCGTCATCGAGAGGCTCTGAACGTTACAATTCACTGTCAGTTTTGCGTCGGATTTGAAAATCTAGACTCACCGATGAACGACCATAAGGTGCCCGAGGCAGCAATAGACCCTTCGAGACAAGTCGGCTGTAGGACGATGTATTGAATCGCGACGCAATTAGTGTGTTCCATCGTCATTAAGAGGCTCTGAACGTTACAATTAACTGTCAGTTTTGCATCGCATTCGAAAAACTAGACTCACAGGAGAACGACCATAAGGTGCCCGAGGCAGCAATAGACCCTTGGAGACAAGTCGGCTGGAGGACGATGTATTGAGACGCGACGCAATTTGTGTGTCCCATCGTCATTAACAGGCTCTGAACGTTACAATTAACTGTCAGTTTTGCATCGCATTCGAAAAACTAGACTCACAGGAGAACGACCATAAGGTGCCCGAGGCAGCAATAGACCCTTGGAGACAAGTCGGCTGGAGGACGATGTATTGAATCGCGACGCAATTTGTGTGTTCCATCGTCAGTATCAGGCTCTGAACGTTACAATTAATTGTCAGTTTTGCGCCGGATTCGAAAAACTAGACTCATAGGAGAACGACCAAGAGGTGCCAGGAGCAGCAATACTACCTCGGAGACAAGTCGGCTGGAGGACGATGTTTTGAATCGCGACGCAATTTGTGTGTTCCATCGTCAGTATCAGGCTCTGAACGTTACAATTAATTGTCAGTTTGCATCGCATTCGAAAAACTAGACTCACAGGAGAACGACCATAAGGTGCCCGAGGCACCAATAGACCCTTCGAGACAAGTCGGCTGGAGGACGATGTATTGAATCGCGACGCAATTTGTGTGTTCCATCGTCATCAAGACGCTCTGAACGTTACAATTCACTCTCAGTTTTGCGTCGGATTCGAAAATCTAGACTCACAGGAGAATGAGCATATGGTGCCCGAGGCAGCACTAGACCCTTGGAGACAAGTCGGCTGTAGGACGATGTATTGAATCGCGACGCAATTTGTGTGTTCCATCGTCATTAAGAGGCTCTGAACGTTACAATTAACTGTCAGTTTTGCATCGCATTCGAAAAACTAGACTCACAGGAGAACGACCATAAGGTGCCCGAGGCAGCAATAGACCCTTGGAGACAAGTCGGCTGGAGGACGATGTATTGAGACGCGACGCAATTTGTGTGTTCCATCGTCATTAACAGGCTCTGAACGTTACAATTAACTGTCAGTTTTGCATCGCATTCGAAAAACTAGACTCACAGGAGAACGACCATAAGGTGCCCGAGGCAGCAATAGACCCTTGGAGACAAGTCGGCTGTAGGACGATGTATTGAATCGCGACGCAATTTGTGTGTTCCATCGTCATTAAGAGGCTCTGAACCTTACAATTAACTGTCAGTTTTGCGTCGGATTCGAAAATCTAGACTCACAGGAGAACGAGTATATGGTGCCCGAGGCAGCACTAGACCCTTGGAGACAAGTCGGCTGTAGGACGATGTATTGAGTCGCGACGCAATTTGTGTGTCCCATCGTCATTAACAGGCTCTGAACGTTACAATTAACTGTCAGTTTTGCGTCGGATTCGAAAATCTAGACTCACAGGAGAACGACCAAGAGGTGCCAGGAGCAGCAATACTACCTCGGAGACATGTCGGCTGGAGGACGATGTATTGAATCGCGACGCAATTTGTGTGTTCCATCGTCAGTATCAGGCTCTGAACGTTACAATTAATTGTCAGTTTTGCATCGCATTCGAAAAACTAGACTCACAGGAGAACGACCATAAGGTGCCCGAGGCAGCAATAGACCCTTCGAGACAAGTCGGCTGTAGGACGATGTATTGAATCGCGACGCAATTTGTGTGTTCCATCGTCATTAAGAGGCTCTGAACGTTACAATTAACTGTCAGTCTTGCATCGCATTCGAAAAACTAGACTCACAGGAGAACGACCATAAGGTGCCCGAGGCAGCAATAGACCCTTGGAGACAAGTCGGCTGGAGGACGATGTATTGAATCGCGACGCAATTTGTGTGTCCCATCGTCATTAACAGGCTCTGAACGTTACAATTAACAGTCAGTTTTGCATCGCATTCGAAAATCTAGACTCACAGGAGAACGAGCATATGGTGCCCGAGGCAGCAATAGACCCTTGGAGACAAGTCGGCTGTAGGACGATGTATTGAATCGCGACGCAATTTGTGTGTTCCATCGTCATTAAGAGGCTCTGAACCTTACAATTAACTGTCAGTTTTGCGTCGGATTCGAAAATCTAGACTCACCGATGAACGACCATAAGGTGCCCGAGGCAGCAATAGACCCTTCGAGACGAGTCGGCTGGAGGACGATGTATTGAATCGCGACGCAATTTGTGTGTCCCATCGTCATTAACAGGCTCTGAACGTTACAATTAACTGTCAGTTTTTCATCGCATTCGACAATCTAGACTCACAGGAGAACGAGCATATGGTGCCCGAGGCAGCAATAGACCCTTGGAGACAAGTCGGCTGTAGGACGATGTATTGAATCGCGACGCAATTTGTGTGTTCCATCGTCATTAAGAGGCTCTGAACGTTACAATTAACTGTCAGTTTTGCGTCGGATTCGAAAATCTAGACTCACCGATGAACGACCATAAGGTGCCCGAGGCAGCAATAGACCCTTCGAGACGAGTCGGCTGGAGGACGATGTATTGAATCGCGACGCAATTTGTGTGTTCCATCGTCATTAACAGGCTCTGAACGTTACAATTCACTGTCAGTTTTGCGTCGGATTCGAAAATCTAGACTCACAGGAGAACGAGCATATGGTGCCCGAGGCAGCAATAGACCCTTCGAGACAAGTCGGCTGGAGGACGATGTATTGAATCGCGACGCAATTTGTGTGTTCCATCGTCATCAAGAGGCTCTGAACGTTACAATTCACTCTCAGTTTTGCGTCGGATTCGAAAATCTAGACTCACAGGAGAACGAGCATATGGTGCCCGAGGCAGCACTAGACCCTTGGAGACAAGTCGGCTGTAGGACGATGTATTGAATCGCGACGCAATTTGTGTGTTCCATCGTCATTAAGAGGCTCTGAACGTTACAATTAACTGTCAGTTTTGCATCGCATTCGAAAAACTAGACTCACAGGAGAACGACCATAAGGTGCCCGAGGCAGCAATAGACCCTTGGAGACAAGTCGGCTGGAGGACGAAGTATTGAGACGCGACGCAATTTGTGTGTCCCATCGTCATTAACAGGCTCTGAACGTTACAATTAACTGTCAGTTTTGCATCGCATTCGAAAAACTAGACTCACAGGAGAACGACCATAAGGTGCCCGAGGCAGCAATAGACCCTTGGAGACAAGTCGGCTGTAGGACGATGTATTGAATCGCGACGCAATTTGTGTGTTCCATCGTCATTAAGAGGCTCTGAACCTTACAATTAACTGTCAGTTTTGCGTCGGATTTGAAAATCTAGACTCACCGATGAACGACCATAAGGTGCCCGAGGCAGCAATAGACCCTTCGAGACAAGTCGGCTGGAGGACGATGTATTGAATGGCGACGCAATTTGTGTGTTCCATCGTCAGTATCAGGCTCTGAACGTTACAATTAACCGTCAGTTTTGCGTCGTATTCTGAAAACTAGACTCATAGGAGAACGACGATAAGGTGCCCGAGGCAGAACTAGACCCTTGGAGACAAGTCGGCTGTAGGACGATGTATTGAGTCGCGACGCAATTTGTGTGTCCCATCGTCATTAACAGGCTCTGAACGTTACAATTAACTGTCAGTTTTGCGTCGGATTCGAAAATCTAGACTCACAGGAGAACGAGTATATGGTGCCCGAGGCAGCACTAGACCCTTGGAGACAAGTCGGCTGTAGGACGATGTATTGAGTCGCGACGCAATTTGTGTGTCCCATCGTCATTAACAGGCTCTGAACGTTACAATTAACTGTCAGTTTTGCGTCGGATTCGAAAATCTAGACTCACAGGAGAACGACCAAGAGGTGCCAGGAGCAGCAATACTACCTCGGAGACATGTAGGCTGGAGGACGATGTATTGAATCGCGACGCAATTTGTGTGTTCCATCGTCATTAAGAGGCTCTGAACGTTACAATTAATTGTCAGTTTTGCGCCGGATTCGAAAAACTAGACTCATAGGAGAACGACCAAGAGGTGCCAGGAGCAGCAATACTACCTCGGAGACATGTCGGCTGGAGGACGATGTATTGAATCGCGACGCAATTTGTGTGTTCCATCGTCAGTATCAGGCTCTGAACGTTACAATTCACTGTCAGTTTTGCGTCGGATTCGAAAATCTAGACTCACAGGAGAACGAGCATATGGTGCCCGAGGCAGCAATAGACCCTTCGAGACAAGTCGGCTGGAGGACGATGTATTGTATCGCGACGCAATTTGTGTGTTCCATCGTCATCGAGAGGCTCTGAACGTTACAATTCACTCTCAGTTTTGCGTCGGATTCGAAAATCTAGACTCACCGATGAACGACCATAAGGTGCCCGAGGCAGCAATAGACCCTTCGAGACAAGTCGGCTGTAGGACGATGTATTGAATCGCGACGCAATTTGTGTGTCCCATCGTCATTAACAGGCTCTGAACGTTACAATTAACTGTCAGTTTTGCATCGCATTCGAAAATCTAGACTCACAGGAGAACGAGCATATGGTGCCCGAGGCAGCAATAGACCCTTGGAGACAAGTCGGCTGTAGGACGATGTATTGAATCGCGACGCAATTTGTGTGTTCCATCGTCATTAAGAGGCTCTGAACCTTACAATTAACGGTCAGTTTTGCGTCGGATTCGAAAATCTAGACTCACCGATGAACGACCATAAGGTGCCCGAGGCAGCAATAGACCCTTCGAGACGAGCCGGCTGGAGGACGATGTATTGAATCGCGACGCAATTTGTGTGTCCCATCGTCATTAACAGGCTCTGAACGTTACAATTAACTGTCAGTTTTGCATCGCATTCGAAAATCTAGACTCACAGGAGAACGAGCATATGGTGCCCGAGGCAGCAATAGACCCTTGGAGACAAGTCGCCTGTAGGACGATGTATTGAATCGCGACGCAATTTGTGTGTTCCATCGTCATTAAGAGGCTCTGAACGTTACAATTAACTGTCAGTTTTGCGTCGGATTCGAAAATCTAGACTCACCGATGAACGACCATAAGGTGCCCGAGGCAGCAATAGACCCTTCGAGACGAGTCGGCTGGAGGACGATGTATTGAATCGCGACGCAATTTGTGTGTTCCATCGTCATTAACAGGCTCTGAACGTTACAATTCACTGTCAGTTTTGCGTCGGATTCGAAAATCTAGACTCACAGGAGAACGAGCATATGGTGCCCGAGGCAGCAATAGACCCTTCGAGACAAGTCGGCTGGAGGACGATGTATTGAATCGCGACGCAATTTGTGTGTTCCATCGTCATCAAGAGGCTCTGAACGTTACAATTCACTCTCAGTTTTGCGTCGGATTCGAAAATCTAGACTCACAGGAGAACGAGCATATGGTGCCCGAGGCAGCACTAGACCATTGGAGACAAGTCGGCTGTAGGACGATGTATTGAATCGCGACGCAATTTGTGTGTTCCATCGTCATTAAGAGGCTCTGAACGTTACAATTAACTGTCAGTTTTGCATCGCATTCGAAAAACTAGACTCACATGAGAACGACCATAAGGTGCCCGAGGCAGCAATAGACCCTTGGAGACAAGTCGGCTGGAGGACGATGTATTGAGACGCGACGCAATTTGTGTGTCCCATCGTCATTAACAGGCTCTGAACGTTACAATTAACTGTCAGTTTTGCATCGCATTCGAAAAACTAGACTCACAGGAGAACGACCATAAGGTGCCCGAGGCAGCAATAGACCCTTGGAGACAAGTCGGCTGGAGGACGATGTATTGAATCGCGACGCAATTTGTGTGTTCCATCGTCATTAAGAGGCTCTGAACGTTACAATTAATTGTCAGTTTTGCGCCGGATTCGAAAAACTAGACTCATAGGAGAACGACCAAGAGGTGCCAGGAGCAGCAATACTACCTCGGAGACATGTCGGCTGGAGGACGATGTATTGAATCGCGACGCAATTTGTGTGTTCCATCGTCAGTATCAGGCTCTGAACGTTACAATTAATTGTCAGTTTTGCATCGCATTCGAAAAACTAGACACACAGGAGAACGACCATAAGGTGCCCGAGGCACCAATAGACCCTTCGAGACAAGTCGGCTGGAGGACGATGTATTGAATCGCGACGCAATTTGTGTGTTCCATCGTCATTAAGAGGCTCTGAACGTTACAATTAATTGTCAGTTTTGCGCCGGATTCGAAAAACTAGACTCATAGGAGAACGACCAAGAGGTGCCAGGAGCAGCAATACTACCTCGGAGACATGTCGGCTGGAGGACGATGTATTGAATCGCGACGCAATTTGTATGTTCCATCGTCAGTATCAGGCTCTGAACGTTACAATTCACTGTCAGTTTTGCGTCGGATTCGAAAATCTAGACTCACAGGAGAACGAGCATATGGTGCCCGAGGCAGCAATAGACCCTTCGAGACAAGTCGGCTGGAGGACGATGTATTGTATCGCGACGCAATTTGTGTGTTCCATCGTCATCGAGAGGCTCTGAACGTTACAATTCACTGTCAGTTTTGCGTCGGATTCGAAAATCTAGACTCACCGATGAACGACCATAAGGTGCCCGAGGCAGCAATAGACCCTTCGAGACAAGTCGGCTGTAGGACGATGTATTGAATCGCGACGCAATTTGTGTGTTCCATCGTCATTAAGAGGCTCTGAACGTTACAATTAACTGTCAGTTTTGCATCGCATTCGAAAAACTAGACTCACAGGAGAACGACCATAAGGTGCCCGAGGCAGCAATAGACCCTTGGAGACAAGTCGGCTGGAGGACGATGTATTGAATCGCGACGCAATTTGTGTGTCCCATCGTCATTAACAGGCTCTGAACGTTACAATTAACTGTCAGTTTTGCATCGCATTCGAAAATCTAGACTCACAGGAGAACGAGCATATGGTGCCCGAGGCAGCAATAGACCGTTGGAGACAAGTCGGCTGTAGGACGATGTATTGAATCGCGACGCAATTTGTGTGTTCCATCGTCATTAAGAGGCTCTGAACCTTACAATTAACTGTCAGTTTTGCGTCGGATTCGAAAATCTAGACTAACCGATGAACGACCATAAGGTGCCCGAGGCAGCAATAGACCCTTCGAGACAAGTCGGCTGGAGGACGATGTATTGAATCGCGACGCAATTTGTGTGTTCCATCGTCATTAACAGGCTCTGAACGTTACAATTCACTGTCAGTTATGCGTCGGATTCGAAAATCTAGACTCACAGGAGAACGAGCATATGGTGCCCGAGGCAGCAATAGACCCTTCGAGACAAGTCGGCTGGAGGACGATGTATTGAATCGCGACGCAATTTGTGTGTTCCATCGTCATCAAGAGGCTCTGAACGTTACAATTCACTCTCAGTTTTGCGTCGGATTCGAAAATCTAGACTCACAGGAGAACGAGCATATGGTGCCCGAGGCAGCACTAGACCCTTGGACACAAGTCGGCTGTAGGACGATGTATTGAATCGCGACGCAATTTGTGTGTTCCATCGTCATTAAGAGGCTCTGAACGTTACAATTAACTGTCAGTTTTGCATCGCATTCGTAAAACTAGACTCACAGGAGAACGACCATAAGGTGCCCGAGGCAGCAATAGACCCTTGGAGACAAGTCGGCTGGAGGACGATGTATTGAGACGCGACGCAATTTGTGTGTCCCATCGTCATTAACAGGCTCTGAACGTTACAATTAACTGTCAGTTTTGCATCGCATTCGAAAAACTAGACTCACAGGAGAACGACCATAAGGTGCCCGAGGCAGCAATAGACCCTTGGAGACAAGTCGGCTGTAGGACGATGTATTGAATCGCGACGCAATTTGTGTGTTCCATCGTCATTAAGAGGCTCTGAACCTTACAATTAACGGTCAGTTTTGCGTCGGATTTGAAAATCTAGACTCACCGATGAACGACCATAAGGTGCCCGAGGCAGCAATAGACCCTTCGAGACAAGTCGGCTGGAGGACGATGTATTGAATGGCGACGCAATTTGTGTGTTCCATCGTCAGTATCAGGCTCTGAACGTTACAATTAACCGTCAGTTTTGCGTCGTATTCTGAAAACTAGACTCACAGGAGAACGACGATAAGGTGCCCGAGGCAGCACTAGACCCTTGGAGACAAGTCGGCTGTAGGACGATGTATTGAGTCGCGACGCAATTTGTGTGTCCCATCGTCATTAACAGGCTGTGAACGTTACAATTAACTGTCAGTTTTGCGTCGGATTCGAAAATCTAGACTCACAGGAGAACGACCATAAGGTGCCCGAGGCAGCAATAGACCCTTGGAGACAAGTCGGCTGGAGGACGATGTATTGAATCGCGACGCAATTTGTGTGTTCCATCGTCATTAAGAGGCTCTGAACGTTACAATTAATTGTCAGTTTTGCGCCGGATTCGAAAAACTAGACTCATAGGAGAACGACCAAGAGGTGCCAGGAGCAGCAATACTACCTCGGAGACAAGTCGGCTGGAGGACGATGTATTGAATCGCGACGCAATTTGTGTGTTCCATCGTCAGTATCAGGCTCTGAACGTTACAATTAATTGTCAGTTTTGCATCGCATTCGAAAAACTAGACTCACAGGAGAACGACCATAAGGTGCCCGAGGCACCAATAGACCCTTCGAGACAAGTCGGCTGGAGGACGATGTATTGAATCGCGACGCAATTTGTGTGTTCCATCGTCATTAAGAGGCTCTGAACGTTACAATTAATTGTCAGTTTTGCGCCGGATTCGAAAAACTAGACTCATAGGAGAACGACCAAGAGGTGCCAGGAGCAGCAATACTACCTCGGAGACATGTCGGCTGGAGGACGATGTATTGAATCGCGACGCAATTTGTGTGTTCCATCGTCATTAAGAGGCTCTGAACGTTACAATTAACTGTCAGTTTTGCATCGCATTCGAAAAACTAGACTCACAGGAGAACGACCATAAGGCGCCTGAGGCAGCAATAGACCCTTGGAGACAAGTCGGCTGGAGGACGATGTATTGAATCGCGACGCAATTTGTGTGTCCCATCGTCATTAACAGGCTCTGAACGTTACAATTAACTGTCAGTTTTGCATCGCATTCGAAAATCTGGACTCACAGGAGAACGAGTATATGGTGCCCGAGGCAGCACTAGACCCTTGGAGACAAGTCGGCTGTAGGACGATGTATTGAGTCGCGACGCAATTTGTGTGTCCCATCGTCATTAACAGGCTCTGAACGTTACAATTAACTGTCAGTTTTGCGTCGGATTCGAAAATCTAGACTCACAGGAGAACGACCATAAGGTGCCCGAGGCAGCAATAGACCCTTGGAGACAAGTCGGCTGGAGGACGATGTATTGAATCGCGACGCAATTTGTGTGTTCCATCGTCATTAAGAGGCTCTGAACGTTACAATTAATTGTCAGTTTTGCGCCGGATTCGAAAAACTAGACTCATAGGAGAACGACCAAGAGGTGCCAGGAGCAGCAATACTACCTCGGAGACAAGTCGGCTGGAGGACGATGTATTGAATCGCGACGCAATTTGTGTGTTCCATCGTCAGTATCAGGCTCTGAACGTTACAATTAATTGTCAGTTTTGCATCGCATTCGAAAAACTAGACTCACAGGAGAACGACCATAAGGTGCCCGAGGCACCAATAGACCCTTCGAGACAAGTCGGCTGGAGGACGATGTATTGAATCGCGACGCAATTTGTGTGTTCCATCGTCATTAAGAGGCTCTGAACGTTACAATTAATTGTCAGTTTTGCGCCGGATTCGAAAAACTAGACTCATAGGAGAACGACCAAGAGGTGCCAGGAGCAGCAATACTACCTCGGAGACATGTCGGCTGGAGGACGATGTATTGAATCGCGACGCAATTTGTGTGTTCCATCGTCAGTATCAGGCTCTGAACGTTACAATTCACTGTCAGTTTTGCGTCGGATTCGAAAATCTAGACTCACAGGAGAACGACCATAAGGTGCCCGAGGCAGCAATAGACCCTTGGAGAGAAGTCGGCTGGAGGACGATGTATTGAATCGCGACGCAATTTGTGTGTTCCATCGTCATTAAGAGGCTCTGAACGTTACAATTAATTGTCAGTTTTGCGCCGGATTCGAAAAACTAGACTCATAGGAGAACGACCAAGAGGTGCCAGGAGGAGCAATCCTACCTCGGAGACAAGTCGGCTGGAGGACGATGTATTGAATCGCGACGCAATTTGTGTGTTCCATCGTCAGAATCAGGCTCTGAACGTTACAATTAACCGTCAGTTTTGCGTCGTATTCTGAAAACTAGACTCACAGGAGAACGACGATAAGGTGCCCGAGACAGCACTAGATCCTTGGAGACAAGTCGGCTGTAGGACGATGTATTGAGTCGCGACGCAATTTGTGTGACCCATCGTCATTAACAGGCTCTGAACGTTACAATTAACTGTCAGTTTTGCGTCGGATTCGAAAATCTAGACTCACAGGAGAACGAGTATATGGTGCCCGAGGCAGCACTAGACCCTTGGAGACAAGTCGGCTGTAGGACGATGTATTGAGTCGCGACGCAATTTGTGTGTCCCATCGTCATTAACAGGCTCTGAACGTTACAATTAACTGTCAGTTTTGCGTCGGATTCGAAAATCTAGACTCACAGGAGAACGACCATAAGGTGCCCGAGGCAGGAATAGACCCTTGGAGACAAGTCGGCTGTAGGACGATGTATTGAGTCGCGACGCAATTTGTGTGTCCCATCGTCATTAACAGGCTCTGAACGTTACAATTAACTGTCAGTTTTGCGTCGGATTCGAAAATCTAGACTCACAGGAGAACGAGCATATGGTGCCCGAGGCAGCACTAGACCCTTGGAGACAAGTCGGCTGTAGGACGATGTATTGAGTCGCGACGCAATTTGTGTGTCCCATCGTCATTAACAGGCTCTGAACGTTACAATTAACTGTCAGTTTTGCGTCGGATTCGAAAATCTAGACTCACAGGAGAACGACCATAAGGTGCCCGAGGCAGCAATAGACCCTTGGAGACAAGTCGGCTGGAGGACGATGTATTGAATCGCGACGCAATTTGTGTGTTCCATCGTCATTAAGAGGCTCTGAACGTTACAATTAATTGTCAGTTTTGCGCCGGATTCGAAAAACTAGACTCATAGGAGAACGACCAAGAGGTGCCAGGAGCAGCAATACTACCTCGGAGACAAGTCGGCTGGAGGACGATGTATTGAATCGCGACGCAATTTGTGTGTTCCATCGTCAGTATCAGGCTCTGAACGTTACAATTAATTGTCAGTTTTGCATCGCATTCGAAAAACTAGACTCACAGGAGAACGACCATAAGGTGCCCGAGGCACCAATAGACCCTTCGAGACAAGTCGGCTGGAGGACGATGTATTGAATCGCGACGCAATTTGTGTGTTCCATCGTCATTAAGAGGCTCTGAACGTTACAATTAATTGTCAGTTTTGCGCCGGATTCGAAAAACTAGACTCATAGGAGAACGACCAAGAGGTGCCAGGAGCAGCAATACTACCTCGGAGACATGTCGGCTGGAGGACGATGTATTGAATCGCGACGCAATTTGTGTGTTCCATCGTCATTAAGAGGCTCTGAACGTTACAATTAACTGTCAGTTTTGCATCGCATTCGAAAAACTAGACTCACAGGAGAACGACCATAAGGCGCCCGAGGCAGCAATAGACCCTTGGAGACAAGTCGGCTGGAGGACGATGTATTGAATCGCGACGCAATTTGTGTGTCCCATCGTCATTAACAGGCTCTGAACGTTACAATTAACTGTCAGTTTTGCATCGCATTCGAAAATCTGGACTCACAGGAGAACGAGTATATGGTGCCCAAGGCAGCACTAGACCCTTGGAGACAAGTCGGCTGTAGGACGATGTATTGGGTCACGACGCAATTTGTGTGTCCCATCGTCATTAACAGGCTCTGAACGTTACAATTAACTGTCATTTTTGTGTCGGATTCGAAAATCTAGACTCACAGGAGAACGAGCATATGGTGCCCGAGGCAGCACTAGACCCTTGGAGACAAGTCGGCTGTAGGACTTGTGTGTCCCATCGTCATTAACAGGCTCTGAACGTTACAATTAACTGTCAGTTTTGCGTCGGATTCGAAAATCTAGACTCACAGGAGAACGACCATAAGGTGCCCGAGGCAGCAATAGACCCTTGGAGACAAGTCGGCTGGAGGACGATGTATTGAATCGCGACGCAATTTGTGTGTTCCATCGTCATTAAGAGGCTCTGAACGTTACAATTAATTGTCAGTTTTGCGCCGGATTCGAAAAACTAGACTCATAGGAGAACGACCAAGAGGTGCCAGGAGCAGCAATACTACCTCGGAGACAAGTCGGCTGGAGGACGATGTATTGAATCGCGACGCAATTTGTGTGTTCCATCGTCTGTATCAGGCTCTGAACGTTACAATTAATTGTCAGTTTTGCATCGCATTCGAAAAACTAGACTCACAGGAGAACGACCATAAGGTGCCCGAGGCACCAATAGACCCTTCGAGACATGTCGGCTGGAGGACGATGTATTGAATCGCAACGCAATTTGTGTGTTCCATCGTCATTAAGAGGCTCTGAACGTTACAATTAATTGTCAGTTTTGCGCCGGATTCGAAAAACTAGACTCATAGGAGAACGACCAAGAGGTGCCAGGAGCAGCAATACTACCTCGGAGACAAGTCGGCTGGAGGACGATGTATTGAATCGCGACGCAATTTGTGTGTTCCATCGTCAGTATCAGGCTCTGAACGTTACAATTAACCGTCAGTTTTGCGTCGTATTCTGAAAACTAGACTCACAGGAGAACGACGATAAGGTGCCCGAGGCAGCACTAGACCCTTGGAGACAAGTCGGCTGTAGGACGATGTATTGAGTCGCGACGCAATTTGTGTGTCCTATCGTCATTATCAGGCTCTGAACGTTACAATGAACTGTCAGTTTTGCGTCGGATTCGAAAATCTAGACTCACAGGAGAACGAGCATGTGGTGCCCGAGGCAGCACTAGACCCTTGGAGACAAGTCGGCTGTAGGACGATGTATTGAGTCGCGACGCAATTTGTGTGTCCCATCGTCATTAACAGGCTCTGAACGTTACAATTAACTGTCAGTTTTGCGTCGGATTCGAAAATCTAGACTCACAGGAGAACGACCATAAGGTGCCCGAGGCAGCAATAGACCCTTGGAGACAAGTCGGCTGGAGGACGATGTATTGAATCGCGACGCAATTTGTGTGTTCCATCGTCATTAAGAGGCTCTGAACGTTACAATTAATTGTCAGTTTTGCGCCGGATTCGAAAAACTAGACTCATAGGAGAACGACCAAGAGGTGCCAGGAGCAGCAATACTACCTCGGAGACAAGTCGGCTGGAGGACGATGTATTGAATCGCGACGCAATTTGTGTGTTCCATCGTCAGTATCAGGCTCTGAACGTTACAATTAATTGTCAGTTTTGCATCGCATTCGAAAAACTTGACTCACAGGAGAACGACCATAAGGTGCCCGAGGCACCAATAGACCCTTCGAGACAAGTCGGCTGGAGGACGATGTATTGAATCGCGACGCAATTTGTGTGTTCCATCGTCATTAAGAGGCTCTGAACGTTACAATTAATTGTCAGTTTTGCGCCGGATTCGAAAAACTAGACTCATAGGAGAACGACCAAGAGGTGCCAGGAGCAGCAATACTACCTCGGAGACATGTCGCCTGGAGGACGAAGTATTGAATCGCGACGCAATTTGTGTGTTCCATCGTCATTAAGAGGCTCTGAACGTTACAATTAACTGTCAGTTTAGCATCGCATTCGAAAAACTAGACTCACAGGAGAACGACCATAAGGCGCCCGAGGCAGCAATAGACCCTTGGAGACAAGTCGGCTGGAGGACGATGTATTGAATCGCGAGGCAATTTGTGTGTCCCATCGTCATTAACAGGCTCTGAACGTTACAATTAACTGTCAGTTTTGCATCGCATTCGAAAATCTGGACTCACAGGAGAACGAGTATATGGTGCCCGAGGCAGCACTAGACCCTTGGAGACAAGTCGGCTGTAGGACGATGTATTGAGTCGCGACGCAATTTCTGTGTCCCATCGTCATTAACAGGCTCTGAACGTTACAATTAACTGTCATTTTTGCGTCGGATTCGAAAATCTAGGCTCACAGGAGAACGAGCATATGGTGCCCGAGGCAGCACTAGACCCTTGGAGACAAGTCGGCTGTAGGACGATGTATTGGGTCGCGACGCAATTTGTGTGTCCCATCGTCATTAACAGGCTCTGAACGTTACAATTAACTGTCAGTTTTGCGTCGGATTCGAAAATCTAGACTCACAGGAGAACGACCATAAGGTGCCCGAGGCAGCAATAGACCCTTGGAGACAAGTCGGCTGGAGGACGATGTATTGAATCGCGACGCAATTTGTGTGTTCCATCGTCATTAAGAGGCTCTGAACGTTACAATTAATTGTCAGTTTTGCGCCGGATTCGAAAAACTAGACTCATAGGAGAACAACCAAGAGGTGCCAGGAGCAGCAATACTACCTCGGAGACAAGTCGGCTGGAGGACGATGTATTGAATCGCGACGCAATTTGTGTGATCCATCGTCAGTATCAGGCTCTGAACGTTACAATTAATTGTCAGTTTTGCATCGCATTCGAAAAACTAGACTCACAGGAGAACGACCATAAGGTGCCCGAGGCACCAATAGACCCTTCGAGACAAGTCGGCTGGAGGACGATGTATTGAATCGCGACGCAATTTGTGTGTTCCATCGTCATTAAGAGGCTCTGAACGTTACAATTAATTGTCAGTTTTGCGCCGGATTCGAAAAACTAGACTCATAGGAGAACGACCAAGAGGTGCCAGGAGCAGCAATACTACCTCGGAGACATGTCGGCTGGAGGACGATGTATTGAATCGCGACGCAATTTGTGTGTTCCATCGTCAGTATCAGGCTCTGAACGTTACAATTCACTGTCAGTTTTGCGTCGGATTCGAAAATCTAGACTCACAGGAGAACGACCATAAGGTGCCCGAGGCAGCAATAGACCCTTGGAGACAAGTCGGCTGGAGGACGATGTATTGAATCGCGACGCAATTTGTGTGTTCCATCGTCATTAAGAGGCTCTGAACGTTACAATTAATTGTCAGTTTTGCGCCGGATTCGAAAAACTAGACTCATAGGAGAACGACCAAGAGGTGCCAGGAGCAGCAATACTACCTCGGAGACAAGTCGGCTGGAGGACGATGTATTGAATCGCGACGCAATTTGTGTGTTCCATCGTCAGTATCAGGCTCTGAACGTTACAATTAACCGTCAGTTTTGCGTCGTATTCTGAAAACTAGACTCACAGGAGAACGACGATAAGGTGCCCGAGGCAGCACTAGACCCTTGGAGACAAGTCGACTGTAGGACGATGTATTGAGTCGCGACGCAATTTGTGTGTCCCATCGTCATTAACAGGCTGTGAACGTTACAATTAACTGTCAGTTTTGCGTCGGATTCGAAAATCTAGACTCACAGGAGAACGAGCATATGGTGCCCGAGGCAGCACTAGACCCTTGGAGACAAGTCGGCTGTAGGACGATGTATTGAGTCGCGACGCAATTTGTGTGTCCCATCGTCATTAACAGGCTCTGAACGTTACAATTAACTGTCAGTTTTGCGTCGGATTCGAAAATCTAGACTCACAGGAGAACGACCATAAGGTGCCCGAGGCAGCAATAGACCCTTGGAGACAAGTCGGCTGGAGGACGATGTATTGAATCGCGACGCAATTTGTGTGTTCCATCGTCATTAAGAGGCTCTGAACGTTACAATTAATTGTCAGTTTTGCGCCGGATTCGAAAAACTAGACTCATAGGAGAACGACCAAGAGGTGCCAGGAGCAGCAATACTACCTCGGAGACAAGTCGGCTGGAGGACGATGTATTGAATCGCGACGCAATTTGTGTGTTCCATCGTCAGTATCAGGCTCTGAACGTTACAATTAATTGTCAGTTTTGCATCGCATTCGAAAAACTAGACTCACAGGAGAACGACCATAAGGTGCCCGAGGCACCAATAGACCCTTCGAGACAAGTCGGCTGGAGGACGATGTATTGAATCGCGACGCAATTTGTGTGTTCCATCGTCATTAAGAGGCTCTGAACGTTACAATTAATTGTCAGTTTTGCGCCGGATTCGAAAAACTAGACTCATAGGAGAACGACCAAGAGGTGCCAGGAGCAGCAATACTACCTCGGAGACATGTCGGCTGGAGGACGATGTATTGAATCGCGACGCAATTTGTGTGTTCCATCGTCAGTATCAGGCTCTGAACGTTACAATTCACTGTCAGTTTTGCGTCGGATTCGAAAATCTAGACTCACAGGAGAACGACCATAAGGTGCCCGAGGCAGCAATAGACCCTTGGAGACAAGTCGGCTGGAGGACGATGTATTGAATCGCGACGCAATTTGTGTGTTCCATCGTCATTAAGAGGCTCTGAACGTTACAATTAATTGTCAGTTTTGCGCCGGATTCGAAAAACTAGACTCATAGGAGAACGACCAAGAGGTGCCAGGAGCAGCAATACTACCTCGGAGACAAGTCGGCTGGAGGACGATGTATTGAATCGCGACGCAATTTGTGTGTTCCATCGTCAGTATCAGGCTCTGAACGTTACAATTAACCGTCAGTTTTGCGTCGTATTCTGAAAACTAGACTCACAGGAGAACGACGATAAGGTGCCCGAGGCAGCACTAGACCCTTGGAGACAAGTCGACTGTAGGACGATGTATTGAGTCGCGACGCAATTTGTGTGTCCCATCGTCATTAACAGGCTGTGAACGTTACAATTAACTGTCAGTTTTGCGTCGGATTCGAAAATCTAGACTCACAGGAGAACGAGCATATGGTGCCCGAGGCAGCACTAGACCCTTGGAGACAAGTCGGCTGTAGGACGATGTATTGAGTCGCGACGCAATTTGTGTGTCCCATCGTCATTAACAGGCTCTGAACGTTACAATTAACTGTCAGTTTTGCGTCGGATTCGAAAATCTAGACTCACAGGAGAACGACCATAAGGTGCCCGAGGCAGCAATAGACCCTTGGAGACAAGTCGGCTGGAGGACGATGTATTGAATCGCGACGCAATTTGTGTGTTCCATCGTCATTAAGAGGCTCTGAACGTTACAATTAATTGTCAGTTTTGCGCCGGATTCGAAAAACTAGACTCATAGGAGAACGACCAAGAGGTGCCAGGAGCAGCAATACTACCTCGGAGACAAGTCGGCTGGAGGACGATGTATTGAATCGCGACGCAATTTGTGTGTTCCATCGTCAGTATCAGGCTCTGAACGTTACAATTAATTGTCAGTTTTGCATCGCATTCGAAAAACTAGACTCACAGGAGAACGACCATAAGGTGCCCGAGGCACCAATAGACCCTTCGAGACAAGTCGGCTGGAGGACGATGTATTGAATCGCGACGCAATTTGTGTGTTCCATCGTCATTAAGAGGCTCTGAACGTTACAATTAATTGTCAGTTTTGCGCCGGATTCGAAAAACTAGACTCATAGGAGAACGACCAAGAGGTGCCAGGGGCAGCAATACTACCTCGGAGACATGTCGGCTGGAGGACGATGTATTGAATCGCGACGCAATTTGTGTGTTCCATCGTCAGTATCAGGCTCTGAACGTTACAATTCACTGTCAGTTTTGCGTCGGATTCGAAAATCTAGACTCACAGGAGAACGACCATAAGGTGCCCGAGGCACCAATAGACCCTTCGAGACAAGTCGGCTGGAGGACGATGTATTGAATCGCAACGCAATTTGTGTGTTCCATCGTCATTAAGAGGCTCTGAACGTTACAATTAATTGTCAGTTTTGCGCCGGATTCGAAAAACTAGACTCATAGGAGAACGACCAAGAGGTGCCAGGAGCAGCAATACTACCTCGGAGACATGTCGGCTGGAGGACGATGTATTGAATCGCGACGCAATTTGTGTGTTCCATCGTCAGTATCAGGCTCTGAACGTTACAATTCACTGTCAGTTTTGCGTCGGATTCGAAAATCTAGACTCACAGGAGAACGACCATAAGGTGCCCGAGGCAGCAATAGACCCTTGGAGACAAGTCGGCTGGAGGACGATGTATTGAATCGCGACGCAATTTGTGTGTTCCATCGTCATTAAGAGGCTCTGAACGTTACAATTAATTGTCAGTTTTGCGCCGGATTCGAAAAACTAGACTCATAGGAGAACGACCAAGAGGTGCCAGGAGCAGCAATACTACCTCGGAGACAAGTCGGCCGGAGGACGATGTATTGAATCGCGACGCAATTTGTGTGTTCCATCGACAGTATCAGGCTCTGAACGTTACAATTAACCGTCAGTTTTGCGTCGTATTCTGAAAACTAGACTCACAGGAGAACGACGATAAGGTGCCCGAGGCAGCACTAGACCCTTGGAGACAAGTCGGCTGTAGGACGATGTATTGAGTCGCGACGCAATTTGTGTGTCCCATCGTCATTAACAGGCTCTGAACGTTACAATTAACTGTCAGTTTTGCGTCGGATTCGAAAATCTAGACTCACAGGAGAACGAGCATATGGTGCCCGAGGCAGCACTAGACCCTTGGAGACAAGTCGGCTGTAGGACGATGTATTGAGTCGCGACGCAATTTGTGTGTCCCATCGTCATTAACAGGCTCTGAACGTTACAATTAACTGTCAGTTTTGCGTCGGATTCGAAAATCTAGACTCACAGGAGAACGACCATAAGGTGCCCGAGGCAGCAATAGACCCTTGGAGACAAGTCGGCTGGAGGACGATGTATTGAATCGCGACGCAATTTGTGTGTTCCATCGTCATTAAGAGGCTCTGAACGTTACAATTAATTGTCAGTTTTGCGCCGGATTCGAAAAACTAGACTCATAGGAGAACGACCAAGAGGTGCCAGGAGCAGCAATACTATCTCGGAGACAAGTCGGCTGGAGGACGATGTATTGAATCGCGACGCAATTTGTGTGTTCCATCGTCAGTATCAGGCTCTGAACGTTACAATTAATTGTCAGTTTTGCATCGCATTCGAAAAACTAGACTCACAGGAGAACGACCATAAGGTGCCCGAGGCACCAATAGACCCTTCGAGACAAGTCGGCTGGAGGACGATGTATTGAATCGCGACGCAATTTGTGTGTTCCATCGTCATTAAGAGGCTCTGAACGTTACAATTAATTGTCAGTTTTGCGCCGGATTCGAAAAACTAGACTCATAGGAGAACGACCAAGAGGTGCCAGGAGCAGCAATACTACCTCGGAGACATGTCGCCTGGAGGACGAAGTATTGAATCGCGACGCAATTTGTGTGTTCCATCGTCATTAAGAGGCTCTGAACGTTACAATTAACTGTCAGTTTTGCATCGCATTCGAAAAACTAGACTCACAGGAGAACGACCATAAGGCGCCCGAGGCAGCAATAGACCCTTGGAGACAAGTCGGCTGGAGGACGATGTATTGAATCGCGACGCAATTTGTGTGTCCCATCGTCATTAACAGGCTCTGAACGTTCAATTAACTGTCAGTTTTGCGTCGGATTCGAAAATCTAGACTCACAGGAGAACGACCATAAGGTGCCCGAGGCAGCAATAGACCCTTGGAGACAAGTCGGCTGGAGGACGATGTATTGAATCGCGACGCAATTTGTGTGTTCCATCGTCATTAAGAGGCTCTGAACGTTACAATTAATTGTCAGTTTTGCGCCGGATTCGAAAAACTAGACTCATAGGAGAACAACCAAGAGGTGCCAGGAGCAGCAATACTACCTCGGAGACAAGTCGGCTGGAGGACGATGTATTGAATCGCGACGCAATTTGTGTGTTCCATCGTCAGTATCAGGCTCTGAACGTTACAATTAATTGTCAGTTTTGCATCGCATTCGAAAAACTAGACTCACAGGAGAACGACCATAAGGTGCCCGAGGCAGCAATAGACCCTTCGAGACAAGTCGGCTGGAGGACGATGTATTGAATCGCAACGCAATTTGTGTGTTCCATCGTCATTAAGAGGCTCTGAACGTTACAATTAATTGTCAGTTTTGCGCCGGATTCGAAAAACTAGACTCATAGGAGAACGACCAAGAGGTGCCAGGAGCAGCAATACTACCTCGGAGACATGTCGGCTGGAGGACGATGTATTGAATCGCGACGCAATTTGTGTGTTCCATCGTCAGTATCAGGCTCTGAACGTTACAATTCACTGTCAGTTTTGCGTCGGATTCGAAAATCTAGACTCACAGGAGAACGACCATAAGGTGCCCGAGGCAGCAATAGACCCTTGGAGACAAGTCGGCTGGAGGACGATGTATTGAATCGCGACGCAATTTGTGTGTTCCATCGTCATTAAGAGGCTCTGAACGTTACAATTAATTGTCAGTTTTGCGCCGGATTCGAAAAACTAGACTCATAGGAGAACGACCAAGAGGTGCCAGGAGCAGCAATACTACCTCGGAGACAAGTCGGCTGGAGGACGATGTATTGAATCGCGACGCAATTTGTGTGTTCCATCGTCAGTATCAGGCTCTGAACGTTACAATTAACCGTCAGTTTTGCGTCGTATTCTGAAAACTAGACTCACAGGAGAACGACGATAAGGTGCCCGAGGCAGCACTAGACCCTTGGAGACAAGTCGGCTGTAGGACGATGTATTGAGTCGCGACGCAATTTGTGTGTCCCATCGTCATTAACAGGCTCTGAACGTTACAATTAACTGTCAGTTTTGCGTCGGATTCGAAAATCTAGACTCACAGGAGAACGAGCATATGGTGCCCGAGGCAGCACTAGACCCTTGGAGACAAGTCGGCTGTAGGACGATGTATTGAGTCGCGACGCAATTTGTGTGTACCATCGTCATTAACAGGCTCTGAACGTTCAATTAACTGTCAGTTTTGCGTCGGATTCGAAAATCTAGACTCACAGGAGAACGACCATAAGGTGCCCGAGGCAGCAATAGACCCTTGGAGACAAGTCGGCTGGAGGACGATGTATTGAATCGCGACGCAATTTGTGTGTTCCATCGTCATTAAGAGGCTCTGAACGTTACAATTAATTGTCAGTTTTGCGCCGGATTCGAAAAACTAGACTCATAGGAGAACGACCAAGAGGTGCCAGGGGCAGCAATACTACCTCGGAGACATGTCGGCTGGAGGACGATGTATTGAATCGCGACGCAATTTGTGTGTTCCATCGTCAGTATCAGGCTCTGAACGTTACAATTCACTGTCAGTTTTGCGTCGGATTCGAAAATCTAGACTCACAGGAGAACGACCATAAGGTGCCCGAGGCACCAATAGACCCTTCGAGACAAGTCGGCTGGAGGACGATGTATTGAATCGCAACGCAATTTGTGTGTTCCATCGTCATTAAGAGGCTCTGAACGTTACAATTAATTGTCAGTTTTGCGCCGGATTCGAAAAACTAGACTCATAGGAGAACGACCAAGAGGTGCCAGGAGCAGCAATACTACCTCGGAGACATGTCGGCTGGAGGACGATGTATTGAATCGCGACGCAATTTGTGTGTTCCATCGTCAGTATCAGGCTCTGAACGTTACAATTCACTGTCAGTTTTGCGTCGGATTCGAAAATCTAGACTCACAGGAGAACGACCATAAGGTGCCCGAGGCAGCAATAGACCCTTGGAGACAAGTCGGCTGGAGGACGATGTATTGAATCGCGACGCAATTTGTGTGTTCCATCGTCATTAAGAGGCTCTGAACGTTACAATTAATTGTCAGTTTTGCGCCGGATTCGAAAAACTAGACTCATAGGAGAACGACCAAGAGGTGCCAGGAGCAGCAATACTACCTCGGAGACAAGTCGGCTGGAGGACGATGTATTGAATCGCGACGCAATTTGTGTGTTCCATCGTCAGTATCAGGCTCTGAACGTTACAATTAACCGTCAGTTTTGCGTCGTATTCTGAAAACTAGACTCACAGGAGAACGACGATAAGGTGCCCGAGGCAGCACTAGACCCTTGGAGACAAGTCGGCTGTAGGACGATGTATTGAGTCGCGACGCAATTTGTGTGTCCCATCGTCATTAACAGGCTCTGAACGTTACAATTAACTGTCAGTTTTGCGTCGGATTCGAAAATCTAGACACACAGGAGAACGAGCATATGGTGCCCGAGGCAGCACTAGACCCTTGGAGACAAGTCGGCTGTAGGACGATGTATTGAGTCGCGACGCAATTTGTGTGTCCCATCGTCATTAACAGGCTCTGAACGTTACAATTAACTGTCAGTTTTGCGTCGGATTCGAAAATCTAGACTCACAGGAGAACGGCCATAAGGTGCCCGAGGCAGCAATAGACCCTTGGAGACAAGTCGGCTGGAGGACGATGTATTGAATCGCGACGCAATTTGTGTGTTCCATCGTCATTAAGAGGCTCTGAACGTTACAATTAATTGTCAGTTTTGCGCCGGATTCGAAAAACTAGACTCATAGGAGAACGACCAAGAGGTGCCAGGAGCAGCAATACTACCTCGGAGACAAGTCGGCTGGAGGACGATGTATTGAATCGCGACGCAATTTGTGTGTTCCATCGTCAGTATCAGGCTCTGAACGTTACAATTAATTGTCAGTTTTGCATCGCATTCGAAAAACTAGACTCACAGGAGAACGACCATAAGGTGCCCGAGGCACCAATAGACCCTTCGAGACAAGTCGGCTGGAGGACGATGTATTGAATCGCGACGCAATTTGTGTGTTCCATCGTCATTAAGAGGCTCTGAACGTTACAATTAATTGTCAGTTTTGCGCCGGATTCGAAAAACTAGACTCATAGGAGAACGACCAAGAGGTGCCCGGAGCAGCAATACTACCTCGGAGACATGTCGCCTGGAGGACGAAGTATTGAATCGCGACGCAATTTGTGTGTTCCATCGTCATTAAGAGGCTCTGAACGTTACAATTAACTGTCAGTTTTGCATCGCATTCGAAAAACTAGACTCACAGGAGAACGACCATAAGGCGCCCGAGGCAGCAATAGACCCTTGGAGACAAGTCGGCTGGAGGACGATGTATTGAATCGCGACGCAATTTGTGTGTCCCATCGTCATTAACAGGCTCTGAACGTTACAATTAACTGTCAGTTTTGCATCGCATTCGAAAATCTGGACTCACAGGAGAACGAGTATATGGTGCCCGAGGCAGCACTAGACCCTTGGAGACAAGTCGGCTGTAGGACGATGTATTGAGTCGCGACGCAATTTCTGTGTCCCATCGTCATTAACAGGCTCTGAACGTTACAATTAACTGTCATTTTTGCGTCGGATTCGAAAATCTAGACTCACAGGAGAACGAGCATATGGTGCCCGAGGCAGCACTAGACCCTTGGAGACAAGTCGGCTGTAGGACGATGTATTGAGTCGCGACGCAATTTGTGTGTCTCATCGTCATTAACAGGCTCTGAACGTTCAATTAACTGTCAGTTTTGCGTCGGATTCGAAAATCTAGACTCACAGGAGAACGACCATAAGGTGCCCGAGGCAGCAATAGACCCTTGGAGACAAGTCGGCTGGAGGACGATGTATTGAATCGCGACGCAATTTGTGTGTTCCATCGTCATTAAGAGGCTCTGAACGTTACAATTAATTGTCAGTTTTGCGCCGGATTCGAAAAACTAGACTCATAGGAGAACAACCAAGAGGTGCCAGGAGCAGCAATACTACCTCGGAGACAAGTCGGCTGGAGGACGATGTATTGAATCGCGACGCAATTTGTGTGTTCCATCGTCAGTATCAGGCTCTGAACGTTACAATTAATTGTCAGTTTTGCATCGCATTCGAAAAACTAGACTCACAGGAGAACGACCATAAGGTGCCCGAGGCACCAATAGACCCTTCGAGACAAGTCGGCTGGAGGACGATGTATTGAATCGCAACGCAATTTGTGTGTTCCATCGTCATTAAGAGGCTCTGAACGTTACAATTAATTGTCAGTTTTGCGCCGGATTCGAAAAACTAGACTCATAGGAGAACGACCAAGAGGTGCCAGGAGCAGCAATACTACCTCGGAGACATGTCGGTTGGAGGACGATGTATTGAATCGCGACGCAATTTGTGTGTTCCATCGTCAGTATCAGGCTCTGAACGTTACAATTCACTGTCAGTTTTGCGTCGGATTCGAAAATCTAGACTCACAGGAGAACGACCATAAGGTGCCCGAGGCAGCAATAGACCCTTGGAGACAAGTCGGCTGGAGGACGATGTATTGAATCGCGACGCAATTTGTGTGTTCCATCGTCATTAAGAGGCTCTGAACGTTACAATTAATTGTCAGTTTTGCGCCGGATTCGAAAAACTAGACTCATAGGAGAACGACCAAGAGGTGCCAGGAGCAGCAATACTACCTCGGAGACAAGTCGGCTGGAGGACGATGTATTGAATCGCGACGCAATTTGTGTGTTCCATCGTCAGTATCAGGCTCTGAACGTTACAATTAACCGTCAGTTTTGCGTCGTATTCTGAAAACTAGACTCACAGGAGAACGACGATAAGGTGCCCGAGGCAGCACTAGACCCTTGGAGACAAGTCGGCTGTAGGACGATGTATTGAGTCGCGACGCAATTTGTGTGTCCCATCGTCATTAACAGGCTCTGAACGTTACAATTAACTGTCAGTTTTGCGTCGGATTCGAAAATCTAGACTCACAGGAGAACGAGCATATGGTGCCCGAGGCAGCACTAGACCCTTGGAGACAAGTCGGCTGTAGGACGATGTATTGAGTCGCGACGCAATTTGTGTGTCCCATCGTCATTAACAGGCTCTGAACGTTCAATTAACTGTCAGTTTTGCGTCGGATTCGAAAATCTAGACTCACAGGAGAACGACCATAAGGTGCCCGAGGCAGCAATATACCCTTGGAGACAAGTCGGCTGGAGGACGATGTATTGAATCGCGACGCAATTTGTGTGTTCCATCGTCATTAAGAGGCTCTGAACGTTACAATTAATTGTCAGTTTTGCGCCGGATTCGAAAAACTAGACTCATAGGAGAACAACCAAGAGGTGCCAGGAGCAGCAATACTACCTCGGAGACAAGTCGGCTGGAGGACGATGTATTGAATCGCGACGCAATTTGTGTGTTCCATCGTCAGTATCAGGCTCTGAACGTTACAATTAATTGTCAGTTTTGCATCGCATTCGAAAAACTAGACTCACAGGAGAACGACCATAAGGTGCCCGAGGCACCAATAGACCCTTCGAGACAAGTCGGCTGGAGGACGATGTATTGAATCGCAACGCAATTTGTGTGTTCCATCGTCATTAAGAGGCTCTGAACGTTACAATTAATTGTCAGTTTTGCGCCGGATTCGAAAAACTAGACTCATAGGAGAACGACCAAGAGGTGCCAGGAGCAGCAACACTACCTCGGAGACATGTCGGCTGGAGGACGATGTATTGAATCGCGACGCAATTTGTGTGTTCCATCGTCAGTATCAGGCTCTGAACGTTACAATTCACTGTCAGTTTTGCGTCGGATTCGAAAATCTAGACTCACAGGAGAACGACGATAAGGTGCCCGAGGCAGCACTAGACCCTTGGAGACAAGTCGGCTGTAGGACGATGTATTGTGTCGCGACGCAATTTGTGTGTCCCATCGTCATTAACAGGCTCTGAACGTTACAATTAACTGTCAGTTTTGCGTCGGATTCGAAAATCTAGACTCACAGGAGAACGAGCATATGGTGCCCGAGGCAGCACTAGACCCTTGGAGACAAGTCGGCTGTAGGACGATGTATTGAGTCGCGACGCAATTTGTGTGTCCCATCGTCATTAACAGGCTCTGAACGTTACAATTAACTGTCAGTTTTGCGTCGGATTCGAAAATCTAGACTCACAGGAGAACGACCATAAGGTGCCCGAGGCAGCAATAGACCCTTGGAGACAAGTCGGCTGGAGGACGATGTATTGAATCGCGACGCAATTTGTGTGTTCCATCGTCATTAAGAGGCTCTGAACGTTACAATTAATTGTCAGTTTTGCGCCGGAATCGAAAAACTAGACTCATAGGAGAACGACCAAGAGGTGCCAGGAGCAGCAATACTACCTCGGAGACAAGTCGGCTGGAGGACGATGTATTGAATCGCGACGCAATTTGTGTGTTCCATCGTCAGTATCAGGCTCTGAACGTTACAATTAATTGTCAGTTTTGCATCGCATTCGAAAAACTAGACTCACAGGAGAACGACCATAAGGTGCCCGAGGCACCAATAGACCCTTCGAGACAAGTCGGCTGGAGGACGATGTATTGAATCGCGACGTAATTTGTGTGTTCCATCGTCATTAAGAGGCTCTGAACGTTACAATTAATTGTCAGTTTTGCGCCGGATTCGAAAAACTAGACTCATAGGAGAACGACCAAGAGGTGCCAGGAGCAGCAATACTACCTCGGAGACAAGTCGGCTGGAGGACGATGTATTGAATCGCGACGCAATTTGTGTGTTCCATCGTCAGTATCAGGCTCTGAACGTTACAATTAACCGTCAGTTTTGCGTCGTATTCTGAAAACTAGACTCACAGGAGAACGACGATAAGGTGCCCGAGGCAGCACTAGACCCTTGGAGACAAGTCGGCTGTAGGACGATGTATTGAGTCGCGACGCAATTTGTGTGTCCCATCGTCATTAACAGGCTCTGAACGTTACAATTAACTGTCAGTTTTGCGTCGGATTCGAAAATCTAGACTCACAGGAGAACGAGCATATGGTGCCCGAGGCAGCACTAGACCCTTGGAGACAAGTCGGCTGTAGGACGATGTATTGAGTCGCGACGCAATTTGTGTGTCCCATCGTCATTAACAGGCTCTGAACGTTACAATTAACTGTCAGTTTTGCGTCGGATTCGAAAATCTAGACTCACAGGAGAACGACCATAAGGTGCCCGAGGCAGCAATAGACCCTTGGAGACAAGTCGGCTGGAGGACGATGTATTGAATCGCGACGCAATTTGTGTGTTCCATCGTCATTAAGAGGCTCTGAACGTTACAATTAATTGTCAGTTTTGCGCCGGAATCGAAAAACTAGACTCATAGGAGAACGACCAAGAGGTGCCAGGAGCAGCAATACTACCTCGGAGACAAGTCGGCTGGAGGACGATGTATTGAATCGCGACGCAATTTGTGTGTTCCATCGTCAGTATCAGGCTCTGAACGTTACAATTAATTGTCAGTTTTGCATCGCATTCGAAAAACTAGACTCACAGGAGAACGACCATAAGGTGCCCGAGGCACCAATAGACCCTTGGAGACAAGTCGGCTGGAGGACGATGTATTGAATCGCGACGTAATTTGTGTGTTCCATCGTCATTAAGAGGCTCTGAACGTTACAATTAATTGTCAGTTTTGCGCCGGATTCGAAAAACTAGACTCATAGGAGAACGACCAAGAGGTGCCAGGAGCAGCAATACTACCTCGGAGACATGTCGCCTGGAGGACGAAGTATTGAATCGCGACGCAATTTGTGTGTTCCATCGTCATTAAGAGGCTCTGATCGTTACAATTAACTGTCAGTTTTGCATCGCATTCGAAAAACTAGACTCACAGGAGAACGACCATAAGGCGCCCGAGGCAGCAATAGACCCTTGGAGACAAGTCGGCTGGAGGACGATGTATTGAATCGCGACGCAATTTGTGTGTCCCATCGTCATTAACAGGCTCTGAACGTTACAATTAACTGTCAGTTTTGCATCGCATTCGAAAATCTGGACTCACAGGAGAACGAGTATATGGTGCCCGAGGCAGCACTAGACCCTTGGAGACAAGTCGGCTGTAGGACGATGTATTGGGTCGCGACGCAATTTGTGTGTCCCATCGTCATTAACAGGCTCTGAACGTTACAATTAACTGTCATTTTTGCGTCGGATTCGAAAATCTAGACTCACAGGAGAACGAGCATATGGTGCCCGAGGCAGCACTAGACCCTTGGAGACAAGTCGGCTGTAGGACGATGTATTGAGTCGCGACGCAATTTGTGTGTCCCATCGTCATTAACAGGCTCTGAACGTTACAATTAACTGTCAGTTTTGCGTCGGATTCGAAAATCTAGACTCACAGGAGAACGACCATAAGGTGCCCGAGGCAGCAATAGACCCTTGGAGACAAGTCGGCTGGAGGACGATGTATTGAATCGCGACGCAATTTGTGTGTTCCATCGTCATTAAGAGGCTCTGAACGTTACAATTAATTGTCAGTTTTGCGCCGGATTCGAAAAACTAGACTCATAGGAGAACAACCAAGAGGTACCAGGAGCAGCAATACTACCTCGGAGACAAGTCGGCTGGAGGACGATGTATTGAATCGCGACGCAATTTGTGTGATCCATCGTCAGTATCAGGCTCTGAACGTTACAATTAATTGTCAGTTTTGCATCGCATTCGAAAAACTAGACTCACAGGAGAACGACCATAAGGTGCCCGAGGCACCAATAGACCCTTCGAGACAAGTCGGCTGGAGGACGATGTATTGAATCGCGACGCAATTTGTGTGTTCCATCGTCATTAAGAGGCTCTGAACGTTACAATTAATTGTCAGTTTTGCGCCGGATTCGAAAAACTAGACTCATAGGAGAACGACCAAGAGGTGCCAGGAGCAGCAATACTACCTCGGAGACATGTCGGCTGGAGGACGATGTATTGAATCGCGACGCAATTTGTGTGTTCCATCGTCAGTATCAGGCTCTGAACGTTACAATTCACTGTCAGTTTTGCGTCGGATTCGAAAATCTAGACTCACAGGAGAACGACCATAAGGTGCCCGAGGCAGCAATAGACCCTTGGAGACAAGTCGGCTGGAGGACGATGTATTGAATCGCGACGCAATTTGTGTGTTCCATCGTCATTAAGAGGCTCTGAACGTTACAATTAATTGTCAGTTCTGCGCCGGATTCGAAAAACTAGACTCATAGGAGAACGACCAAGAGGTGCCAGGAGCAGCAATACTACCTCGGAGACAAGTCGGCTGGAGGACGATGTATTGAATCGCGACGCAATTTGTGTGTTCCATCGTCAGTATCAGGCTCTGAACGTTACAATTAACCGTCAGTTTTGGGTCGTATTCTGAAAACTAGACTCACAGGAGAACGACGATAAGGTGCCCGAGGCAGCACTAGACCCTTGGAGACAAGTCGGCTGTAGGACGATGTATTGAGTCGCGACGCAATTTGTGTGTGTCAGTTTTGCGTCGGATTCGAAAATCTAGACTCACAGGAGAACGAGCATATGGTGCCCGAGGCAGCACTAGACCCTTGGAGACAAGTCGGCTGTAGGACGATGTATTGAGTCGCGACGCAATTTGTGTGTCCCATCGTCATTAACAGGCTCTGAAAGTTACAATTAACTGTCAGTTTTGCGTCGGATTCGAAAATCTAGACTCACAGGAGAACGACCATAAGGTGCCCGAGGCAGCAATAGACCCTTGGAGACAAGTCGGCTGGAGGACGATGTATTGAATCGCGACGCAATTTGTGTGTTCCATCGTCATTAAGAGGCTCTGAACGTTACAATTAATTGTCAGTTTTGCGCCGGATTCGAAAAACTAGACTCATAGGAGAACGACCAAGAGGTGCCAGGAGCAGCAATACTACCTCGGAGACAAGTCGGCTGGAGGACGATGTATTGAATCGCGACGCAATTTGTGTGTTCCATCGTCAGTATCAGGCTCTGAACGTTACAATTAATTGTCAGTTTTGCATCGCATTCGAAAAACTAGACTCACAGGAGAACGACCATAAGGTGCCCGAGGCACCAATAGACCCTTCGAGACAAGTCGGCTGGAGGACGATGTATTGAATCGCGACGCAATTTGTGTGTTCCATCGTCATTAAGAGGCTCTGAACGTTACAATTAATTGTCAGTTTTGCGCCGGATTCGAAAAACTAGACTCATAGGAGAACGACCAAGAGGTGCCAGGAGCAGCAATACTACCTCGGAGACATGTCGGCTGGAGGACGATGTATTGAATCGCGACGCAATTTGTGTGTTCCATCGTCATTAAGAGGCTCTGAACGTTACAATTAACTGTCAGTTTTGCATCGCATTCGAAAAACTAGATTCACAGGAGAACGACCATAAGGCGCCCGAGGCAGCAATAGACCCTTGGAGACAAGTCGGCTGGAGGACGATGTATTGAATCGCGACGCAATTTGTGTGTCCCATCGTCATTAACAGGGTCTGAACGTTACAATTAACTGTCATTTTTGCATCGGATTCGAAAATCTAGACTCACAGGAGAACGAGCATATGGTGCCCGAGGCAGCACTAGACCCTTGGAGACAAGTCGTCTGTAGGACGATGTATTGAGTCGCGACGCAATTTGTGTGTCCCATCGTCATTAACAGGCTCTGAACGTTACAATTAACTGTCAGTTTTGCGTCGGATTCGAAAATCTAGACTCACAGGAGAACGACCATAAGGTGCCCGAGGCAGCAATAGACCCTTGGAGACAAGTCGGCTGGAGGACGATGTATTGAATCGCGACGCAATTTATGTGTTCCATCGTCATTAAGAGGCTCTGAACGTTACAATTAATTGTCAGTTTTGCGCCGGATTCGAAAAACTAGACTCATAGGAGAACAACCAAGAGGTGCCAGGAGCAGCAATACTACCTCGGAGACAAGTCGGCTGGAGGACGATGTATTGAATCGCGACGCAATTTGTGTGTTCCATCGTCAGTATCAGGCTCTGAACGTTACAATTAATTGTCAGTTTTGCATCGCATTCGAAAAACTAGACTCACAGGAGAACGACCATAAGGTGCCCGAGGCACCAATAGACCCTTCGAGACAAGTCGGCTGGAGGACGATGTATTGAATCGCGACGCAATTTGTGTGTTCCATCGTCATTAAGAGGCTCTGAACGTTACAATTAATTGTCAGTTTTGCGCCGGATTCGAAAAACTAGACTCATAGGAGAACGACCAAGAGGTGCCAGGAGCAGCAATACTACCTCGGAGACATGTCGGCTGGAGGACGATGTATTGAATCGCGACGCAATTTGTGTGTTCCATCGTCAGTATCAGGCTCTGAACGTTACAATTCACTGTCAGTTTTGCGTCGGATTCGAAAATCTAGACTCACAGGAGAACGACCATAAGGTGCCCGAGGCAGCAATAGACCCTTGGAGACAAGTCGGCTGGAGGACGATGTATTGAATCGCGAAGCAATTTGTGTGTTCCATCGTCATTAAGAGGCTCTGAACGTTACAATTAATTGTCAGTTTTGCGCCGGATTCGAAAAACTAGACTCATAGGAGAACGACCAAGAGGTGCCAGGAGCAGCAATACTACCTCGGAGACAAGTCGGCTGGAGGACGATGTATTGAATCGCGACGCAATTTGTGTGTTCCATCGTCAGTATCAGGCTCTGAACGTTACAATTAACCGTCAGTTTTGCGTCGTATTCTGAAAACTAGACTCACAGGAGAACGACGATAAGGTGCCCGAAGCAGCACTAGACCCTTGGAGACAAGTCGGCTGTAGGACGATGTATTGAGTCGCGACGCAATTTGTGTGTCCCATCGTCATTAACAGGCTCTGAACGTTACAATTAACTGTCAGTTTTGCGTCGGATTCGAAAATCTAGACTCACAGGAGAACGACCATAAGGTGCCCGAGGCAGCAATAGACCCTTGGAGACAAGTCGGCTGGAGGACGATGTATTGAATCGCGACGCAATTTGTGTGTTCCATCGTCATTAAGAGGCACTGAACGTTACAATTAATTGTCAGTTTTGCGCCGGATTCGAAAAACTAGACTCATAGGAGAACGACCAAGAGGTGCCAGGAGCAGCAATACTACCTCGGAGACAAGTCGGCTGGAGGACGATGTATTGAATCGCGACGCAATTTGTGTGTTCCATCGTCAGTATCAGGCTCTGAACGTTACAATTAATTGTCAGTTTTGCATCGCATTCGAAAAACTAGACTCACAGGAGAACGACCATAAGGTGCCCGAGGCACCAATAGACCCTTCGAGACAAGTCGGCTGGAGGACGATGTATTGAATCGCGACGCAATTTGTGTGTTCCATCGTCATTAAGAGGCTCTGAACGTTACAATTAATTGTCAGTTTTGCGCCGGATTCGAAAAACTAGACTCATAGGAGAACGACCAAGAGGTGCCAGGAGCAGCAATACTACCTCGGAGACAAGTCGGCTGGAGGACGATGTATTGAATCGCGACGCAATTTGTGTGTTCCATCGTCAGTATCAGGCTCTGAACGTTACAATTAATTGTCAGTTTTGCATCGCATTCGAAAAACTAGACTCACAGGAGAACGACCATAAGGTGCCCGAGGCACCAATAGACCCTTCGAGAAAAGTCGGCTGGAGGACGATGTATTGAATCTCGACGCAATTTGTGTGTTCCATCGTCATTAAGAGGCTCTGAACGTTACAATTAATTGTCAGTTTTGCGCCGGATTCGAAAAACTAGACTCATAGGAGAACGACCAAGAGGTGCCAGGAGCAGCAATACTACCTCGGAGACATGTCGGCTGGAGGACGATGTATTGAATCGCGACGCAATTTGTGTGTTCCATCGTCATTAAGAGGCTCTGAACGTTACAATTAACTGTCAGTTTTGCATCGCATTCGAAAAACTAGATTCACAGGAGAACGACCATAAGGCGCCCGAGGCAGCAATAGACCCTTGGAGACAAGTCGGCTGGAGGACGATGTATTGAATCGCGACGCAATTTGTGTGTCCCATCGTCATTAACAGGCTCTGAACGTTACAATTAACTGTCAGTTTTGCATCGCATTCGAAAATCTGGACTCACAGGAGAACGAGCATATGGTGCCCGAGGCAGCACTAGACCCTTGGAGACAAGTCGGCTGTAGGACGATGTATTGAGTCGCGACGCAATTTGTGTGTCCCATCGTCATTAACAGGCTCTGAATGTTACAATTAACTGTCATTTTTGCGAAGGATTCAAAAATCTAGACTCACAGGAGAACGAGCATATGGTGCCCGAGGCAGCACTAGACCCTTGGAGACAAGTCGGCTGTAGGACGATGTATTGAGTCGCGACGCAATTTGTGTGTCCCATCGTCATTAACAGGCTCTGAACGTTACAATTAACTGTCAGTTTTGCGTCGGATTCGAAAATCTAGACTCACAGGAGAACGACCATAAGGTGCCCGAGGCAGCAATAGACCCTTGGAGACAAGTCGGCTGGAGGACGATGTATTGAATCGCGACGCAAATTGTGTGTTCCATCGTCATTAAGAGGCTCTGAACGTTACAATTAATTGTCAGTTTTGCGCCGGATTCGAAAAACTAGACTCATAGGAGAACGACGAAAAGGTGCCAGGAGCAGCAATACTACCTCGGAGACAAGTCGGCTGGAGGACGATGTATTGAATCGCGACGCAATTTGTGTGTTCCATCGTCAGTATCAGGCTCTGAACGTTACAATTAATTGTCAGTTTTGCATCGCATTCGAAAAACTAGACTCACAGGAGAACGACCATAAGGTGCCCGAGGCACCAATAGACCCTTCGAGACAAGTCGGCTGGAGGACGATGTATTGAATCGCGACGCAATTTGTGTGTTCCATCGTCAGTATCAGGCTCTGAACGTTACAATTAATTGTCAGTTTTGCATCGCATTCGAAAAACTAGACTCACAGGAGAACGACCATAAGGTGCCCGAGGCACCAATAGACCCTTCGAGACAAGTCGGCTGGAGGACGATGTATTGAATCGCGACGCAATTTGTGTGTTCCATCGTCATTAAGAGGTTCTGAACGTTACAATTAATTGTCAGTTTTGCGCCGGATTCGAAAAACTAGACTCATAGGAGAACGACCAAGAGGTGCCAGGAGCAGCAATACTACCTCGGAGACATGTCGGCTGGAGGACGATGTATTGAATCGCGACGCAATTTGTGTGTTCCATCGTCATTAAGAGGCTCTGAACGTTACAATTAACTGTCAGTTTTGCATCGCATTCGAAAAACTAGATTCACAGGAGAACGACCATAAGGCGCCCGAGGCAGCAATAGACCCTTGGAGACAAGTCGGCTGGAGGACGATGTATTGAATCGCGACGCAATTTGTGTGTCCCATCGTCATTAACAGGCTCTGAACGTTACAATTAACTGTCATTTTCGCGTCGGATTCGAAAATCTAGACTCACAGGAGAACGAGCATATGGTGCCCGAGGCAGCACTAGACCCTTGGAGACAAGTCGGCTGGAGGACGATGTATTGAGTCGCGACGCAATTTGTGTGTCGCATCGTCATTAACAGGCTCTGAACGTTACAATTAACTGTCAGTTTTGCGTCGGATTCGAAAATCTAGACTCACAGGAGAACGACCATAAGGTGCCCGAGGCAGCAATAGACCCTTGGAGACAAGTCGGCTGGAGGACGATGTATTGAATCGCGACGCAATTTATGTGTTCCATCGTCATTAAGAGGCTCTGAACGTTACAATTAATTGTCAGTTTTGCGCCGGATTCGAAAAACTAGACTCATAGGAGAACAACCAAGAGGTGCCAGGAGCAGCAATACTACCTCGGAGACAAGTCGGCTGGAGGACGATGTATTGAATCGCGACGCAATTTGTGTGATCCATCGTCATTAAGAGGCTCTGAACGTTACAATTAATTGTCAGTTTTGCATCGCATTCGAAAAACTAGACTCACAGGAGAACGACCATAAGGTGCCCGAGGCACCAATAGACCCTTCGAGACAAGTCGGCTGGAGGACGATGAATTGAATCGCGACGCAATTTGTGTGTTCCATCGTCATTAAGAGGCTCTGAACGTTACAATTAATTGTCAGTTTTGCGCCGGATTCGAAAAACTAGACTCATAGGAGAACGACCAAGAGGTGCCAGGAGCAGCAATACTACCTCGGAGACATGTCGGCTGGAGGACGATGTATTGAATCGCGACGCAATTTGTGTGTTCCATCGTCAGTATCAGGCTCTGAACGTTACAATTCACTGTCAGTTTTGCGTCGGATTCGAAAATCTAGACTCACAGGAGAACGACCATAAGGTGCCCGAGGCAGCAATAGACCCTTGGAGACAAGTCGGCTGGAGGACGATGTATTGAATCGCGACGCAATTTGTGTGTTCCATCGTCATTAAGAGGCTCTGAACGTTACAATTAATTGTCAGTTTTGCGCCGGATTCGAAAAACTAGACTCATAGGAGAACGACCAAGAGGTGCCAGGAGCAGCAATACTACCTCGGAGACAAGTCGGCTGGAGGACGATGTATTGAATCGCGACGCAATTTGTGTGTTCCATCGTCAGTATCAGGCTCTGAACGTTACAATTAACCGTCAGTTTTGCGTCGTATTCTGAAAACTAGACTCACAGGAGAACGACGATAAGGTGCCCGAAGCAGCACTAGACCCTTGGAGACAAGTCGGCTGTAGGACGATGTATTGAGTCGCGACGCAATTTGTGTGTCCCATCGTCATTAACAGGCTCTGAACGTTACAATTAACTGTCAGTTTTGCGTCGGATTCGAAAATCTAGACTCACAGGAGAACGAGCATATGGTGCCCGAGGCAGCAATAGACCCTTGGAGACAAGTCGGCTGGAGGACGATGTATTGAATCGCGACGCAATTTGTGTGTTCCATCGTCATTAAGAGGCTCTGAACGTTACAATTAATTGTCAGTTTTGCGCCGGATTCGAAAAACTAGACTCATAGGAGAACGACCAAGAGGTGCCAGGAGCAGCAATACTACCTCGGAGACAAGTCGGCTGGAGGACGATGTATTGAATCGCGACGCAATTTGTGTGTTCCATCGTCAGTATCAGGCTCTGAACGTTACAATTAATTGTCAGTTTTGCATCGCATTCGAAAAACTAGACTCACAGGAGAACGACCATAAGGTGCCCGAGGCACCAATAGACCCTTCGAGAAAAGTCGGCTGGAGGACGATGTATTGAATCGCGACGCAATTTGTGTGTTCCATCGTCATTAAGAGGCTCTGAACGTTACAATTAATTGTCAGTTTTGCGCCGGATTCGAAAAACTAGACTCATAGGAGAACGACCAAGAGGTGCCAGGAGCAGCAATACTACCTCGGAGACATGTCGGCTGGAGGACGATGTATTGAATCGCGACGCAATTTGTGTGTTCCATCGTCATTAAGAGGCTCTGAACGTTACAATTAACTGTCAGTTTTGCATCGCATTCGAAAAACTAGATTCACAGGAGAACGACCATAAGGCGCCCGAGGCAGCAATAGACCCTTGGAGACAAGTCGGCTGGAGGACGATGTATTGAATCGCGACGCAATTTGTGTGTCCCATCGTCATTAACAGGCTCTGAACGTTACAATTAACTGTCAGTTTTGCATCGCATTCGAAAATCTGGACTCACAGGAGAACGAGCATATGGTGCCCGAGGCAGCACTAGACCCTTGGAGACAAGTCGGCTGTAGGACGATGTATTGAGTCGCGACGCAATTTGTGTGTCCCATCGTCATTAACAGGCTCTGAATGTTACAATTAACTGTCATTTTTGCGAAGGATTCGAAAATCTAGACTCACAGGAGAACGAGCATATGGTGCCCGAGGCAGCACTAGACCCTTGGAGACAAGTCGGCTGTAGGACGATGTATTGAGTCGCGACGCAATTTGTGTGTCCCATCGTCATTAACAGGCTCTGAACGTTACAATTAACTGTCAGTTTTGCGTCGGATTCGAAAATCTAGACTCACAGGAGAACGACCATAAGGTGCCCGAGGCAGCAATAGACCCTTGGAGACAAGTCGGCTGGAGGACGATGTATTGAATCGCGACGCAAATTGTGTGTTCCATCGTCATTAAGAGGCTCTGAACGTTACAATTAATTGTCAGTTTTGCGCCGGATTCGAAAAACTAGACTCATAGGAGAACGACGAAGAGGTGCCAGGAGCAGCAATACTACCTCGGAGACAAGTCGGCTGGAGGACGATGTATTGAATCGCGACGCAATTTGTGTGTTCCATCGTCAGTATCAGGCTCTGAACGTTACAATTAATTGTCAGTTTTGCATCGCATTCGAAAAACTAGACTCACAGGAGAACGACCATAAGGTGCCCGAGGCACCAATAGACCCTTCGAGACAAGTCGGCTGGAGGACGATGTATTGAATCGCGACGCAATTTGTGTGTTCCATCGTCATTAACAGGCTCTGAACGTTACAATTAACTGTCATTTTTGCGTCGGATTCGAAAATCTAGACTCACAGGAGAACGAGCATATGGTGCCCGAGGCAGCACTAGACCCTTGGAGACAAGTCGGCTGTAGGACGATGTATTGAGTCGCGACGCAATTTGTGTGTCCCATCGTCATTAACAGGCTCTGAACGTTACAATTAACTGTCAGTTTTGCGTCGGATTCGAAAATCTAGACTCACAGGAGAACGACCATAAGGTGCCCGAGGCAGCAATAGACCCTTGGAGACAAGTCGGCTGGAGGACGATGTATTGAATCGCGACGCAATTTGTGTGTTCCATCGTCAGTATCAGGCTCTGAACGTTACAATTAATTGTCAGTTTTGCATCGCATTCGAAAAACTAGACTCACAGGAGAACGACCATAAGGTGCCCGAGGCACCAATAGACCCTTCGAGACAAGTCGGCTGGAGGACGATGTATTGAATCGCGACGCAATTTGTGTGTTCCATCGTCATTAAGAGGCTCTGAACGTTACAATTAATTGTCAGTTTTGCGCCGGATTCGAAAAACTAGACTCATAGGAGAACGACCAAGAGGTGCCAGGAGCAGCAATACTACCTCGGAGACATGTCGGCTGGAGGACGATGTATTGAATCGCGACGCAATTTGTGTGTTCCATCGTCAGTATCAGGCTCTGAACGTTACAATTCACTGTCAGTTTTGCGTCGGATTCGAAAATCTAGACTCACAGGAGAACGACCATAAGGTGCCCGAGGCAGCAATAGACCCTTGGAGACAAGTCGGCTGGAGGACGATGTATTGAATCGCGACGCAATTTGTGTGTTCCATCGTCATTAAGAGGCTCTGAACGTTACAATTAATTGTCAGTTTTGCGCCGGATTCGAAAAACTAGACTCATAGGAGAACGACCAAGAGGTGCCAGGAGCAGCAATACTACCTCGGAGACAAGTCGGCTGGAGAACGATGTATTGAATCGCGACGCAATTTGTGTGTTCCATCGTCAGTATCAGGCTCTGAACGTTACAATTAACCGTCAGTTTTGCGTCGTATTCTGAAAACTAGACTCACAGGAGAACGACGATAAGGTGCCCGAGGCAGCACTAGACCCTTGGAGACAAGTCGGCTGTAGGACGATGTATTGAGTCGCGACGCAATTTGTGTGTCCCATCGTCATTAACAGGCTGTGAACGTTACAATTAACTGTCAGTTTTGCGTCGGATTCGAAAATCTAGACTCACAGGAGAACGAGCATATGGTGCCCGAGGCAGCACTAGACCCTTGGAGACAAGTCGGCTGTAGGACGATGTATTGAGTCGCGACGCAATTTGTGTGTCCCATCGTCATTAACAGGCTCTGAACGTTACAATTAACTGTCAGTTTTGCGTCGGATTCGAAAATCTAGACTCACAGGAGAACGAGCATATGGTGCCCGAGGCAGCAATAGACCCTTGGAGACAAGTCGGCTGGAGGACGATGTATTGAATCGCGACGCAATTTGTGTGTTCCATCGTCATTAAGAGGCACTGAACGTTACAATTAATTGTCAGTTTTGCGCCGGATTCGAAAAACTAGAGTCATAGGAGAACGACCAAGGGGTGCCAGGAGCAGCAATACTACCTCGGAGACAAGTCGGCTGGAGGACGATGTATTGAATCGCGACGCAATTTGTGTGTTCCATCGTCAGTATCAGGCTCTGAACGTTACAATTAATTGTCAGTTTTGCATCGCATTCGAAAAACTAGACTCACAGGAGAACGACCATAAGGTGCCCGAGGCACCAATAGACCCTTCGAGAAAAGTCGGCTGGAGGACGATGTATTGAATCGCGACGCAATTTGTGTGTTCCATCGTCATTAAGAGGCTCTGAACGTTACAATTAATTGTCAGTTTTGCGCCGGATTCGAAAAACTAGACTCATAGGAGAACGACCAAGAGGTGCCAGGAGCAGCAATACTACCTCGGAGACAAGTCGGCTGGAGGACGATGTATTGAATCGCGACGCAATTTGTGTGTTCCATCGTCAGTATCAGGCTCTGAACGTTACAATTAATTGTCAGTTTTGCATCGCATTCGAAAAACTAGACTCACAGGAGAACGACCATAAGGTGCCCGAGGCACCAATAGACCCTTCGAGACAAGTCGGCTGGAGGACGATGTATTGAATCGCGACGCAATTTGTGTGTTCCATCGTCATTAAGAGGCTCTGAACGTTACAATTAATTGTCAGTTTTGCGCCGGATTCGAAAAACTAGACTCATAGGAGAACGACCAAGAGGTGCCAGGAGCAGCAATACTACCTCGGAGACATGTCGGCTGGAGGACGATGTATTGAATCGCGACGCAATTTGTGTGTTCCATCGTCATTAAGAGGCTCTGAACGTTACAATTAACTGTCAGTATTGCATCGCATTCGAAAAACTAGATTCACAGGAGAACGACCATAAGGCGCCCGAGGCAGCAATAGACCCTTGGAGACAAGTCGGCTGGAGGACGATGTATTGAATCGCGACGCAATTTGTGTGTCCCATCGTCATTAACAGGCTCTGAACGTTACAATTAACTGTCAGTTTTGCATCGCATTCGAAAATCTGGACTCACAGGAGAACGAGCATATGGTGCCCGAGGCAGCACTAGACCCTTGGAGACAAGTCGGCTGTAGGACGATGTATTGAGTCGCGACGCAATTTGTGTGTCCCATCGTCATTAACAGGCTCTGAATGTTACAATTAACTGTCATTTTTGCGAAGGATTCGAAAATCTAGACTCACAGGAGAACGAGCATATGGTGCCCGAGGCAGCACTAGACCCTTGGAGACAAGTCGGCTGTAGGACGATGTATTGAGTCGCGACGCAATTTGTGTGTCCCATCGTCATTAACAGGCTCTGAACGTTACAATTAACTGTCAGTTTTGCGTCGGATTCGAAAATCTAGACTCACAGGAGAACGACCATAAGGTGCCCGAGGCAGCAATAGACCCTTGGAGACAAGTCGGCTGGAGGACGATGTATTGAATCGCGACGCAAATTGTGTGTTCCATCGTCATTAAGAGGCTCTGAACGTTACAATTAATTGTCAGTTTTGCGCCGGATTCGAAAAACTAGACTCATAGGAGAACGACGAAGAGGTGCCAGGAGCAGCAATACTACCTCGGAGACAAGTCGGCTGGAGGACGATGTATTGAATCGCGACGCAATTTGTGTGTTCCATCGTCAGTATCAGGCTCTGAACGTTACAATTAATTGTCAGTTTTGCATCGCATTCGAAAAACTAGACTCACAGGAGAACGACCATAAGGTGCCCGAGGCACCAATAGACCCTTCGAGACAAGTCGGCTGGAGGACGATGTATTGAATCGCGACGCAATTTGTGTGTTCCATCGTCATTAACAGGCTCTGAACGTTACAATTAACTGTCATTTTTGCGTCGGATTCGAAAATCTAGACTCACAGGAGAACGAGCATATGGTGCCCGAGGCAGCACTAGACCCTTGGAGACAAGTCGGCTGTAGGACGATGTATTGAGTCGCGACGCAATTTGTGTGTCCCATCGTCATTAACAGGCTCTGAACGTTACAATTAACTGTCAGTTTTGCGTCGGATTCGAAAATCTAGACTCACAGGAGAACGACCATAAGGTGCCCGAGGCAGCAATAGACCCTTGGAGACAAGTCGGCTGGAGGACGATGTATTGAATCGCGACGCAATTTGTGTGTTCCATCGTCAGTATCAGGCTCTGAACGTTACAATTAATTGTCAGTTTTGCATCGCATTCGAAAAACTAGACTCACAGGAGAACGACCATAAGTTGCCCGAGGCACCAATAGACCCTTCGAGACAAGTCGGCTGGAGGACGATGTATTGAATCGCGACGCAATTTGTGTGTTCCATCGTCATTAAGAGGCTCTGAACGTTACAATTAATTGTCAGTTTTGCGCCGGATTCGAAAAACTAGACTCATAGGAGAACGACCAAGAGGTGCCAGGAGCAGCAATACTACCTCGGAGACATGTCGGCTGGAGGACGATGTATTGAATCGCGACGCAATTTGTGTGTTCCATCGTCAGTATCAGGCTCTGAACGTTACAATTCACTGTCAGTTTTGCGTCGGATTCGAAAATCTAGACTCACAGGAGAACGACCATAAGGTGCCCGAGGCAGCAATAGACCCTTGGAGACAAGTCGGCTGGAGGACGATGTATTGAATCGCGACGCAATTTGTGTGTTCCATCGTCATTAAGAGGCTCTGAACGTTACAATTAATTGTCAGTTTTGCGCCGGATTCGAAAAACTAGACTCATAGGAGAACGACCAAGAGGTGCCAGGAGCAGCAATACTACCTCGGAGACAAGTCGGCTGGAGAACGATGTATTGAATCGCGACGCAATTTGTGTGTTCCATCGTCAGTATCAGGCTCTGAACGTTACAATTAACCGTCAGTTTTGCGTCGTATTCTGAAAACTAGACTCACAGGAGAACGACGATAAGGTGCCCGAGGCAGCACTAGACCCTTGGAGACAAGTCGGCTGTAGGACGATGTATTGAGTCGCGACGCAATTTGTGTGTCCCATCGTCATTAACAGGCTGTGAACGTTACAATTAACTGTCAGTTTTGCGTCGGATTCGAAAATCTAGACTCACAGGAGAACGAGCATATGGTGCCCGAGGCAGCACTAGACCCTTGGAGACAAGTCGGCTGTAGGACGATGTATTGAGTCGCGACGCAATTTGTGTGTCCCATCGTCATTAACAGGCTCTGAACGTTACAATTAACTGTCAGTTTTGCGTCGGATTCGAAAATCTAGACTCACAGGAGAACGAGCATATGGTGCCCGAGGCAGCAATAGACCCTTGGAGACAAGTCGGCTGGAGGACGATGTATTGAATCGCGACGCAATTTGTGTGTTCCATCGTCATTAAGAGGCACTGAACGTTACAATTAATTGTCAGTTTTGCGCCGGATTCGAAAAACTAGAGTCATAGGAGAACGACCAAGGGGTGCCAGGAGCAGCAATACTACCTCGGAGACAAGTCGGCTGGAGGACGATGTATTGAATCGCGACGCAATTTGTGTGTTCCATCGTCAGTATCAGGCTCTGAACGTTACAATTAATTGTCAGTTTTGCATCGCATTCGAAAAACTAGACTCACAGGAGAACGACCATAAGGTGCCCGAGGCACCAATAGACCCTTCGAGACAAGTCGGCTGGAGGACGATGTATTGAATCGCGACGCAATTTGTGTGTTCCATCGTCATTAAGAGGCTCTGAACGTTACAATTAATTGTCAGTTTTGCGCCGGATTCGAAAAACTAGACTCATAGGAGAACGACCAAGAGGTGCCAGGAGCAGCAATACTACCTCGGAGACAAGTCGGCTGGAGGACGATGTATTGAATCGCGACGCAATTTGTGTGTTCCATCGTCAGTATCAGGCTCTGAACGTTACAATTAATTGTCAGTTTTGCATCGCATTCGAAAAACTAGACTCACAGGAGAACGACCATAAGGTGCCCGAGGCACCAATAGACCCTTCGAGACAAGTCGGCTGGAGGACGATGTATTGAATCGCGACGCAATTTGTGTGTTCCATCGTCATTAAGAGGCTCTGAACGTTACAATTAATTGTCAGTTTTGCGCCGGATTCGAAAAACTAGACTCATAGGAGAACGACCAAGAGGTGCCAGGAGCAGCAATACTACCTCGGAGACATGTCGGCTGGAGGACGATGTATTGAATCGCGACGCAATTTGTGTGTTCCATCGTCATTAAGAGGCTCTGAACGTTACAATTAATTGTCAGTTTTGCGCCGGATTCGAAAAACTAGACTCATAGGAGAACGACCAAGAGGTGCCAGGAGCAGCAATACTACCTCGGAGACAAGTCGGCTGGAGGACGATGTATTGAATCGCGACGCAATTTGTGTGTTCCATCGTCAGTATCAGGCTCTGAACGTTACAATTAACCGTCAGTTTTGCGTCGTATTCTGAAAACTAGACTCACAGGAGAACGACGATAAGGTGCCCGAGGCAGCACTAGACCCTTGGAGACAAGTCGGCTGTAGGACGATGTATTGAGTCGCGACGCAATTTGTGTGTCCCATCGTCATTAACAGGCTCTGAATGTTACAATTAACTGTCATTTTTGCGAAGGATTCGAAAATCTAGACTCACAGGAGAACGAGCATATGGTGCCCGAGGCAGCACTAGACCCTTGGAGACAAGTCGGCTGTAGGACGATGTATTGAGTCGCGACGCAATTTGTGTGTCCCATCGTCATTAACAGGCTCTGAACGTTACAATTAACTGTCAGTTTTGCGTCGGATTCGAAAATCTAGACTCACAGGAGAACGACCATAAGGTGCCCGAGGCAGCAATAGACCCTTGGAGACAAGTCGGCTGGATGACGATGTATTGAATCGCGACGCAAATTGTGTGTTCCATCGTCATTAAGAGGCTCTGAACGTTACAATTAATTGTCAGTTTTGCGCCGGATTCGAAAAACTAGACTCATAGGAGAACGACGAAGAGGTGCCAGGAGCAGCAATACTACCTCGGAGACAAGTCGGCTGGAGGACGATGTATTGAATCGCGACGCAATTTGTGTGTTCCATCGTCAGTATCAGGCTCTGAACGTTACAATTAATTGTCAGTTTTGCATCGCATTCGAAAAACTAGACTCACAGGAGAACGACAATAAGGTGCCCGAGGCACCAATAGACCCTTCGAGACAAGTCGGCTGGAGGACGATGTATTGATTCGCGACGCAATTTGTGTGTTCCATCGTCATTAAGAGGCTCTGAACGTTACAATTAACTGTCAGTTTTGCGTCGGATTCGAAAATCTAGACTCACAGGAGAACGACCATAAGGTGCCCGAGGCAGCACTAGACACTTGGAGACAAGTCGGCTGGAGGACGATGTATTGAATCGCGACGCAATTTGTGTGTTCCATCGTCATTAACAGGCTCTGAACGTTACAATTCACTGTCAGTTTTGCGTCGGATTCGAAAATCTAGACTCACAGGAGAACGAGCATATGGTGCCCGAGGCAGCAATAGACCCTTCGAGACAAGTCGGCTGGAGGACGATGTATTGAATCGCGACGCAATTTGTGTGTTCCATCGTCATCAAGAGGCTCTGAACGTTACAATTAATTGTCAGTTTTGCGCCGGATTCGAAAAACTAGACTCATAGGAGAACGACCAAGAGGTGCCAGGAGCAGCAATACTACCTCGGAGACAAGTCGGCTGGAGGACGATGTATTGAATCGCGACGCAATTTGTGTGTTCCATCGTCAGTATCAGGCTCTGAACGTTACAATTAACAGTCAGTTTTGCGTCGTATTCTGAAAACTAGACTCACAGGAGAACGACGATAAGGTGCCCGAGGCAGCACTAGACCCTTGGAGACAAGTCGGCTGTAGGACGATGTATTGAGTCGCGACGCAATTTGTGTGTCCCATCGTCATTAACAGGCTCTGAACGTTACAATTAACTGTCAGTTTTGCGTCGGATTCGAAAATCTAGACTCACAGGAGAACGAGCATATGGTGCCCGAGGCAGCACTAGACCCTTGGAGACAAGTCGGCTGTAGGACGATGTATTGAGTCGCGACGCAATTTGTGTGTCCCATCGTCATTAACAGGCTCTGAACGTTACAATTAACTGTCAGTTTTGCGTCGGATTCGAAAATCTAGACTCACAGGAGAACGACCATAAGGTGCCCGAGGCAGCAATAGACCCTTGGAGACAAGTCGGCTGGAGGACGATGTATTGAATCGCGACGCAATTTGTGTGTTCCATCGTCATTAAGAGGTTCTGAACGTTACAATTAATTGTCAGTTTTGCGCCGGATTCGAAAAACTAGACTCATAGGAGAACGACCAAGAGGTGCCAGGAGCAGCAATACTACCTCGGAGACAAGTCGGCTGGAGGACGATGTATTGAATCGCGACGCAATTTGTGTGTTCCATCGTCAGTATCAGGCTCTGAACGTTACAATTAATTGTCAGTTTTGCATCGCATTCGAAAAACTAGACTCACAGGAGAACGACCATAAGGTGCCCGAGGCACCAATAGACCCTTCGAGACAAGTCGGCTGGAGGACGATGTATTGAATCGCGACGCAATTTGTGTGTTCCATCGTCATTAAGAGGCTCTGAACGTTACAATTAATTGTCAGTTTTGCGCCGGATTCGAAAAACTAGACTCATAGGAGAACGACCAAGAGGTGCCAGGAGCAGCAATACTACCTCGGAGACATGTCGGCTGGAGGACGATGTATTGAATCGCGACGCAATTTGTGTGTTCCATCGTCATTAAGAGGCTCTGAACGTTACAATTAACTGTCAGTTTTGCATCGCATTCGAAAAACTAGATTCACAGGAGAACGACCATAAGGCGCCCGAGGCAGCAATAGACCCTTCGAGACAAGTCGGCTGGAGGACGATGTATTGAATCGCGACGCAATTTGTGTGTCCCATCGTCATTAACAGGCTCTGAACGTTACAATTAACTGTCAGTTTTGCATCGCATTCGAAAATCTGGACTCACAGGAGAACGAGCATATGGTGCCCGAGGCAGCACTAGACCCTTGGAGACAAGTCGGCTGTAGGACGATGTATTGAGTCGCGACGCAATTTGTGTGTCCCATCGTCATTAACAGGCTCTGAACGTTACAATTAACTGTCATTTTTGCGTCGGATTCGAAAATCTAGACTCACAGGAGAACGAGCATATGGTGCCCGAGGCAGCACTAGACCCTTGGAGACAAGTCGGCTGTAGGACGATGTATTGAGTCGCGACGCAATTTGTGTGTCCCATCGTCATTAAGAGGCTCTGAACGTTACAATTAATTGTCAGTTTTGCGCCGGATTCGAAAAACTAGACTCATAGGAGAACGACCAAGAGGTGCCAGGAGCAGCAATACTACCTCGGAGACAAGTCGGCTGGAGGACGATGTATTGAATCGCGACGCAATTTGTGTGTTCCATCGTCAGTATCAGGCTCTGAACGTTACAATTAATTGTCAGTTTTGCATCGCATTCGAAAAACTAGACTCACAGGAGAACGACCATAAGGTGCCCGAGGCACCAATAGACCCTTCGAGACAAGTCGGCTGGAGGACGATGTATTGAATCGCGACGCAATTTGTGTGTTCCATCGTCATTAAGGGGCTCTGAACGTTACAATTAATTGTCAGTTTTGCGCCGGATTCGAAAAACTAGACTCATAGGAGAACGACCAAGAGGTGCCAGGAGCAGCAATACTACCTCGGAGACAAGTCGGCTGGAGGACGATGTATTGAATCGCGACGCAATTTGTGTGTTCCATCGTCAGTATCAGGCTCTGAACGTTACAATTAATTGTCAGTTTTGCATCGCATTCGAAAAACTAGACTCACAGGAGAACGACCATAAGGTGCCCGAGGCACCAATAGACCCTTCGAGACAAGTCGGCTGGAGGACGATGTATTGAATCGCGACGCAATTTATGTGTTCCATCGTCATTAAGAGGCTCTGAACGTTACAATTAATTGTCAGTTTAGCGCCGGATTCGAAAAACTAGACTCATAGGAGAACGACCAAGAGGTGCCAGGAGCAGCAATACTACCTCGGAGACATGTCGGCTGGAGGACGATGTATTGAATCGCGACGCAATTTGTGTGTTCCATCGTCAGTATCAGGCTCTGAACGTTACAATTCACTGTCAGTTTTGCGTCGGATTCGAAAACCTAGACTCACAGGAGAACGACCATAAGGTGCCCGAGGCAGCAATAGACCCTTCGAGACAAGTCGGCTGGAGGACGATGTATTGAGTCGCGACGCAATTTGTGTGTCCCATCGTCATTAACAGGCTCTGATCGTTACAATTAACTGTCAGTTTTGCATCGCATTCGAAAATCTAGACTCACAGATGAACGACCATAAGGTGCCTGAGGCAGCAATAGACCCTTCGAGACAAGTCGGCTGTAGGACGATGTATTGAATCCCGACGCAATTTGTGTGTTCCATCGTCATTAACAGGCTCTGAACGTTACAATTAACTGTCAGTTTTGCGTCGGATTCGAAAATCTAGACTCACAGGAGAACGACCATAAGGTGCCCGAGGCAGCACTAGACCCTTGGAGACAAGTCGGCTGGAGGACGATGTATTGAATCGCGACGCAATTTGTGTGTTCCATCGTCATTAACAGGCTCTGAACGTTACAATTCACTGTCAGTTTTGCGTCGGATTCGAAAATCTAGACTCACAGGAGAACGAGCATATGGAGCCCGAGGCAGCAATAGACCCTTCGAGACAAGTCGGCTGGAGGACGATGTATTGAATCGCGACGCAATTTGTGTGTTCCATCGTCATCAAGAGGCTCTGAACGTTACAATTCACTCTCAGTTTTGCGTCGGATTCGAAAATCTAGACTCACTGGAGAACGAGCATATGGTGCCCGAGGCAGCACTAGACCCTTGGAGACAAGTCGGCTGTAGGACGATGTATTGAATCGCGACGCAATTTGTGTGTTCCATCGTCATTAAGAGGCTCTGAACGTTACAATTAACTGTCAGTTTTGCATCGCATTCGAAAAACTAGACTCACAGGAGAACGACCATAAGGTGCCCGAGGCAGCAATAGACCCTTGGAGACAAGTCGGCTGGAGGACGATGTATTGAGACGCGACGCAATTTGTGTGTCCCATCGTCATTAACAGGCTCTGAACGTTACAATTAACTGTCAGTTTTGCATCGCATTCGAAAAACTAGACTCACAGGAGAACGACCATAAGGTGCCCGAGGCAGCAATAGACCCTTGGAGACAAGTCGGCTGTAGGACGATGTATTGAATCGCGACGCAATTTGTGTGTTCCATCGTCATTAAGAGGCTCTGAACCTTACAATTAACTGTAAGTTTTGCGTCGGATTCGAAAATCTAGACTCACCGATGAACGACCATAAGGTGCCCGAGGCAGCAATAGACCCTTCGAGACAAGTCGGCTGGAGGACGATGTATTGAATGGCGACGCAATTTGTGTGTTCCATCGTCAGTATCAGGCTCTGAACGTTACAATTAACCGTCAGTTTTGCGTCGTATTCTAAATACTATACTCACAGGAGAACGACGATAAGGTGCCCGAGGCAGCACTAGACCCTTGGAGACAAGTCGGCTGTAGGACGATGTATTGAGTCGCGACGCAATTTGTGTGTCCCATCGTCATTAACAGGCTCTGAACGTTACAATTAACTGTCAGTTTTGCGTCGGATTCGAAAATCTAGACTCACAGGAGAACGAGCATATGGTGCCCGAGGCATCACTAGAACCTTGGAGACAAGTCGGCTGGAGGACGATGTATTGAATCGCGACGCAATTTGTGTGTTCCATCGTCATTAAGAGGCTCTGAACGTTACAATTAATTGTCAGTTTTTCGCCGGATCCGAAAAACTAGACTCATAGGAGAACGACCAAGAGGCGCCAGGAGCAGCAATACTACCTCGGAGACAAGTCGGCTGGAGGACGATGTATTGAATCGCGACGCAATTTGTGTGTTCCATCGTCAGTATCAGGCTCTGAACGTTACAATTAATTGTCAGTTTTGCATCGCATTCGAAAAACTAGACTCACAGGAGAACGACCATAAGGTGCCCGAGGCACCAATAGACCCTTCGAGACAAGTCGGCTGGAGGACGATGTATTGAATCGCGACGCAATTTGTGTGTTCCATCGTCATTAAGAGGCTCTGAACGTTACAATTAATTGTCAGTTTAGCGCCGGATTCGAAAAACTAGACTCATAGGAGAACGACCAAGAGGTGCCAGGAGCAGCAATACTACCTCGGAGACATGTCGGCTGGAGGACGATGTATTGAATCGCGACGCAATTTGTGTGTTCCATCGTCAGTATCAGGCTCTGAACGTTACAATTATTTGTCAGTTTTGCGTCGGATTCGAAAATCTAGACTCACAGGAGAACGACCATAAGGTGCCCGAGGCAGCAATAGACCCTTCGAGACAAGTCGGCTGGAGGACGATGTAGTGAGTCGCGACGCAATTTGTGTGTCCCATCGTCATTAACAGGCTCTGATCGTTACAATTAACTGTCAGTTTTGCATCGCATTCGAAAATCTAGACTCACAGATGAACGACCATAAGGTGCCCGAGGCAGCAATAGACCCTTCGAGACAAGTCGGCTGGAGGACGATGTATTGAATCGCGACGCAATTTGTGTGTTCCATCGTCATTAAGAGGCTCTGAACGTTACAATTAACTGTCAGTTTTGCATCGCATTCGAAAAACTAGACTCACAGGAGAACGACCATAAGGTGCCCGAGGCAGCAATAGACCCTTGGAGACAAGTCGGCTGTAGGACGATGTATTGAATCGCGACGCAATTTGTGTGTTCCATCGTCATTAAGAGGCTCTGAACCTTACAATTAACTGTCAGTTTTGCGTCGGATTCGAAAATCTAGACTCACCGATGAACGACCATAAGGTGCCCGAGGCAGCACTAGACCCTTCGAGACAAGTCGGCTGTTGGACGATGTATTGAATCGCGACGCAATTTGTGTGTTCCATCGTCATTAAGAGGCTCTGAACGTTACAATTAACTGTCAGTTTTGCGTCGGATTCGAAAATCTAGACTCACAGGAGAACGACCATAAGGTGCCCGAGGCAGCACTAGACCCTTGGAGACAAGTCGGCTGGAGGACGATGTATTGAATCGCGACGCAATTTGTGTGTTCCATCGTCATTAACAGGCTCTGAACGTTACAATTCACTGTCAGTTTTGCGTCGGATTCGAAAATCTAGACTCACAGGAGAACGAGCATATGGTGCCCGAGGCAGCAATAGACCCTTCGAGACAAGTCGGCTGGAGGACGATGTATTGAATCGCGAGGCAATTTGTGTGTTCCATCGTCATCAAGAGGCTCTGAACGTTACAATTAATTGTCAGTTTTGCGCCGGATTCGAAAAACTAGACTCATAGGAGAACGACCAAGAGGTGCCAGGAGCAGCAATACTACCTCGGAGACAAGTCGGCTGGAGGACGATGTATTGAATCGCGACGCAATTTGTGTGTTCCATCGTCAGTATCAGGCTCTGAACGTTACAATTAACAGTCAGTTTTGCGTCGTATTCTGAAAACTAGACTCACAGGAGAACGACGATAAGGTGCCCGAGGCAGCACTAGACCCTTGGAGACAAGTCGGCTGTAGGACGATGTATTGAGTCGCGACGCAATTTGTGTGTCCCATCGTCATTAACAGGCTCTGAACGTTACAATTAACTGTCAGTTTTGCGTCGGATTCGAAAATCTAGACTCACAGGAGAACGAGCATATGGTGCCCGAGGCAGCACTAGACCCTTGGAGACAAGTCGGCTGTAGGACGATGTATTGAGTCGCGACGCAATTTGTGTGTCCCATCGTCATTAACAGGCTCTGAACGTTACAATTAACTGTCAGTTTTGCGTCGGATTCGAAAATCTAGACTCACAGGAGAACGACCATAAGGTGCCCGAGGCAGCAATAGACCCTTGGAGACAAGTCGGCTGGAGGACGATGTATTGAATCGCGACGCAATTTGTGTGTTCCATCGTCATTAAGAGGCTCTGAACGTTACAATTAACTGTCAGTTTTGCGCCGGATTCGAAAAACTAGACTCATAGGAGAACGACCAAGAGGTGCCAGGAGCAGCAATACTACCTCGGAGACATGTCGGCTGGAGGACGATGTATTGAATCGCGACGCAATTTGTGTGTTCCATCGTCAGTATCAGGCTCTGAACGTTACAATTAATTGTCAGTTTTGCATCGCATTCGAAAAACTAGACTCACAGGAGAACGACCATAAGGCGCCCGAGGCAGCAATAGACCCTTGGAGACAAGTCGGCTGGAGGACGATGTATTGAATCGCGACGCAATTTGTGTGTCCCATCGTCATTAACAGGCTCTGAACGTTACAATTAACTGTCAGTTTTGCATCGCATTCGAAAATCTGGACTCACAGGAGAACGAGCATATGGTGCCCGAGGCAGCACTAGACCCTTGGAGACAAGTCGGCTGTAGGACGATGTATTGAGTCGCGACGCAATTTGTGTGTCCCATCGTCATTAACAGGCTCTGAACGTTACAATTAACTGTCATTTTTGCGTCGGATTCGAAAATCTAGACTCACAGGAGAACGAGCATATGGTGCCCGAGGCAGCACTAGACCCTTGGAGACAAGTCGGCTGTAGGACGATGTATTGAGTCGCGACGCAATTTGTGTGTCCCATCGTCATTAAGAGGCTCTGAACGTTACAATTAATTGTCAGTTTTGCGCCGGATTCGAAAAACTAGACTCATAGGAGAACGACCAAGAGGTGCCAGGAGCAGCAATACTACCTCGGAGACAAGTCGGCTGGAGGACGATGTATTGAATCGCGACGCAATTTGTGTGTTCCATCGTCATTAAGAGGCTCTGAACGTTACAATTAATTGTCAGTTTTGCGCCGGATTCGAGAAACTAGACTCATAGGAGAACGACCAAGAGGTGCCAGGAGCAGCAATACTACCTCGGAGACATGTCGGCTGGAGGACGATGTATTGAATCGCGACGCAATTTGTGTGTTCCATCGTCAGTATCAGGCTCTGAACGTTACAATTCACTGTCAGTTTTGCGTCGGATTCGAAAATCTAGACTCACAGGAGAACGACCATAAGGTGCCCGAGGCAGCAATAGACCCTTGGAGACAAGTCGGCTGGAGGACGATGTATTGAATCGCGACGCAATTTGTGTGTTCCATCGTCATTAAGAGGCTCTGAACGTTACAATTAATTGTCAGTTTTGCGCCGGATTCGAAAAACTAGACTCATAGGAGAACGACCAAGAGGTGCCAGGAGCAGCAATACTACCTCGGAGACAAGTCGGCTGGAGGACGATGTATTGAATCGCGACGCAATTTGTGTGTTCCATCGTCAGTATCAGGCTCTGAACGTTACAATTAATTGTCAGTTTTGCATCGCATTCGAAAAACTAGACTCACAGGAGAACGACCATAAGGTGCCCGAGGCACCAATAGACCCTTCGAGACAAGTCGGCTGGAGGACGATGTATTGAATCGCGACGCAATTTGTGTGTTCCATCGTCATTAAGAGGCTCTGAACGTTACAATTAATTGTCAGTTTAGCGCCGGATTCGAAAAACTAGACTCATAGGAGAACGACCAAGAGGTGCCAGGAGCAGCAATACTACCTCGGAGACATGTCGGCTGGAGGACGATGTATTGAATCGCGACGCAATTTGTGTGTTCCATCATCAGTATCAGGCTCTGAACGTTACAATTCACTGTCAGTTTTGCGTCGGATTCGAAAACCTAGACTCACAGGAGAACGACCATAAGGTGCCCGAGGCAGCAATAGACCCTTCGAGACAAGTCGGCTGGAGGACGATGTATTGAGTCGCGACGCAATTTGTGTGTCCCATCGTCATTAACAGGCTCTGATCGTTACAATTAACTGTCAGTTTTGCATCGCATTCGAAAATCTAGACTCACAGATGAACGACCATAAGGTGCCTGAGGCAGCAATAGACCCTTCGAGACAAGTCGGCTGTAGGACGATGTATTGAATCCCGACGCAATTTGTGTGTTCCATCGTCATTAAGAGGCTCTGAACGTTACAATTAACTGTCAGTTTTGCGTCGGATTCGAAAATCTAGACTCACAGGAGAACGACCATAAGGTGCCCGAGGCAGCACTAGACCCTTGGAGACAAGTCGGCTGGAGGACGATGTATTGAATCGCGACGCAATTTGTGTGTTCCATCGTCATTAACAGGCTCTGAACGTTACAATTCACTGTCAGTTTTGCGTCGGATTCGAAAATCTAGACTCACAGGAGAACGAGCATATGGAGCCCGAGGCAGCAATAGACCCTTCGAGACAAGTCGGCTGGAGGACGATGTATTGAATCGCGACGCAATTTGTGTGTTCCATCGTCATCAAGAGGCTCTGAACGTTACAATTCACTCTCAGTTTTGCGTCGGATTCGAAAATCTAGACTCACAGGAGAACGAGCATATGGTGCCCGAGGCAGCACTAGACCCTTGGAGACAAGTCGGCTGTAGGACGATGTATTGAATCGCGACGCAATTTGTGTGTTCCATCGTCATTAAGAGGCTCTGAACGTTACAATTAACTGTCAGTTTTGCATCGCATTCGAAAAACTAGACTCACAGGAGAACGACCATAAGGTGCCCGAGGCAGCAATAGACCCTTGGAGACAAGTCGGCTGGAGGACGATGTATTGAGACGCGACGCAATTTGTGTGTCCCATCGTCATTAACAGGCTCTGAACGTTACAATTAACTGTCAGTTTTGCATCGCATTCGAAAAACTAGACTCACAGGAGAACGACCATAAGGTGCCCGAGGCAGCAATAGACCCTTGGAGACAAGTCGGCTGTAGGACGATGTATTGAATCGCGACGCAATTTGTGTGTTCCATCGTCATTAAGAGGCTCTGAACCTTACAATTAACTGTCAGTTTTGCGTCGGATTCGAAAATCTAGACTCACCGATGAACGACCATAAGGTGCCCGAGGCAGCAATAGACCCTTCGAGACAAGTCGGCTGGAGGACGATGTATTGAATGGCGACGCAATTTGTGTGTTCCATCGTCAGTATCAGGCTCTGAACGTTACAATTAACCGTCAGTTTTGCGTCGTATTCTGAAAACTAGACTCACAGGAGAACGACGATAAGGTGCCCGAGGCAGCACTAGACCCTTGGAGACAAGTCGGCTGTAGGACGATGTATTGAGTCGCGACGCAATTTGTGTGTCCCATCGTCATTAACAGGCTCTGAACGTTACAATTAACTGTCAGTTTTGCGTCGGATTCGAAAATCTAGACTCACAGGAGAACGAGCATATGGTGCCCGAGGCAGCACTAGACCCTTGGAGACAAGTCGGCTGTAGGACGATGTATTGAGTCGCGACGCAATTTGTGTGTCCCATCGTCATTAACAGGCTCTGAACGTTACAATTAACTGTCAGTTTTGCGTCGGATTCGAAAATCTAGACTCACAGGAGAACGACCATAAGGTGCCCGAGGCAGCAATAGACCCTTGGAGACAAGTCGGCTGGAGGACGATGTATTGAATCGCGACGCAATTTGTGTGTTCCATCGTCATTAAGAGGCTCTGAACGTTACAATTAATTGTCAGTTTTGCGCCGGATTCGAAAAACTAGACTTATAGGAGAACGACCAAGAGGTGCCAGGAGCAGCAATACTACCTCGGAGACAAGTCGGCTGGAGGACGATGTATTGAATCGCGACGCAATTTGTGTGTTCCATCGTCAGTATCAGGCTCTGAACGTTACAATTAATTGTCAGTTTTGTATCGCATTCGAAAAACTAGACTCACAGGAGAACGACCATAAGGTGCCCGAGGCACCAATAGACCCTTCGAGACAAGTCGGCTGGAGGACGATGTATTGAATCGCGACGCAATTTGTGTGTTCCATCGTCATTAAGAGGCTCTGAACGTTACAATTAATTGTCAGTTTTGCGCCGGATTCGAAAAACTAGACTCATAGGAGAACGACCAAGAGGTGCCAGGAGCAGCAATACTACCTCGGAGACATGTCGGCTGGAGGACGATGTATTGAATCGCGACGCAATTTGTGTGTTCCATCGTCATTAAGAGGCTCTGAACGTTACAATTAACTGTCAGTTTTGCATCGCATTCGAAAAACTAGACTCACAGGAGAACGACCATAAGGCGCCCGAGGCAGCAATAGACCCTTGGAGACAAGTCGGCTGGAGGACGATGTATTGTATCGCGACGCAATTTGTGTGTCCCATCGTCATTAACAGGCTCTGAACGTTACAATTAACTGTCAGTTTCGCATCGCATTCGAAAATCTGGACTCACAGGAGAACGAGCATATGGTGCCCGAGGCAGCACTAGACCCTTGGAGACAAGTCGGCTGTAGGACGATGTATTGAGTCGCGACGCAATTTGTGTGTCCCATCGTCATTAACAGGCTCTGAACGTTACAATTAACTGTCAGTTTTGCGTCGGATTCGAAAATCTAGACTCACAGGAGAACGAGCATATGGTGCCCGAGGCAGCACTAGACCCTTGGAGACAAGTCGGCTGTAGGACGATGTATTGAGTCGCGACGCAATTTGTGTGTCCCATCGTCATTAACAGGCTCTGAACGTTACAATTAACTGTCAGTTTTGCGTCGGATTCGAAAATCTAGACTCACAGGAGAACGACCATAAGGTGCCCGAGGCAGCAATAGACCCTTGGAGACAAGTCGGCTGGAGGACGATGTATTGAGACGCGACGCAATTTGTGTGTTCCATCGTCATTAAGAGGCTCTGAACGTTACAATTAATTGTCAGTTTTGCGCCGGATTCGAAAAACTAGACTCATAGCAGAACGACCAAGAGGTGCCAGGAGCAGCAATACTACCTCGGAGACAAGTCGGCTGGAGGACGATGTATTGAATCGCGACGCAATTTGTGTGTTCCATCGTCAGTATCAGGCTCAGAACGTTACAATTAATTGTCAGTTTTGCATCGCATTCGAAAAACTAGACTCACAGGAGAACGACCATAAGGTGCCCGAGGCACCAATAGACCCTTCGAGACAAGTCGGCTGGAGGACGATGTATTGAATCGCGACGCAATTTGTGTGTTCCATCGTCATTAAGAGGATCTGAACGTTACAATTAATTGTCAGTTTTGCGCCGGATTCGAAAAACTAGACTCATAGGAGAACGACCAAGAGGTGCCATGAGCAGCAATACTACCTCGGAGACATGTCGGCTGGAGGACGATGTATTGAATCGCGACGCAATTTGTGTGTTCCATCGTCATTAAGAGTCTCTGAACGTTACAATTCACTGTCAGTTTTGCGTCGGATTCGAAAATCTAGACTCACATGAGAACGACCATAAGGTGCCCGAGACAGCAATAGACCCTTGGAGACAAGTCGGCTGGAGGACGATGTATTGAATCGCGACGCAATTTGTGTGTACCATCGTCAGTATCAGGTTCTGAACGTTACAATTAATTGTCAGCTTTGCATCGCATTCGAAAAACTAGACTCACAGGAGAACGACCATAAGGTGCCCGAGGCACCAATAGACCCTTCGAGACAAGTCGGCTGGAGGACGATGTATTGAATCGCGACGCAATTTGTGTGTTCCATCGTCATCAAGAGGCTCTGAACGTTACAATTAATTGTCAGTTTTGCGCCGGATTCGAAAAACTAGACTCATAGGAGAACGACCAAGAGGTGCCAGGAGCAGCAATACTACCTCGGAGACATGTCGGCTGGAGGACGATGTATTGAATCGCGACGCAATTTGTGTGTTCCATCGTCAGTATCAGGCTCTGAACGTTACAATTCACTGTCAGTTTTGCGTCGGATTCGAAAATCTAGACTCACAGGAGAACGAGCATATGGTGCCCGAGGCAGCAATAGACCCTTCGAGACAAGTCGGCTGGAGGACGATGTATTGTATCGCGACGCAATTTGTGTGTTCCATCGTCATCGAGAGGCTCTGAACGTTACAATTCACTCTCAGTTTTGCGTCGGATTCGAAAATCTAGACTCACCGATGAACGACCATAAGGTGCCCGAGGCAGCAATAGACCCTTCGAGACAAGTCGGCTGTAGGACGATGTATTGAATCGCGACGCAATTTGTGTGTTCCATCCTCATTAAGAGGCTCTGAACGTTACAATTAACTGTCAGTTTTGCATCGCATTCGAAAAACTAGACTCACAGGAGAACGACCATAAGGTGCCCGAGGCAGCAATAGACCCTTGGAGACAAGTCGGCTGGAGGACGATGTATTGAATGGCGACGCAATTTGTGTGTTCCATCGTCAGTATCAGGCTCTGAACGTTACAATTAATTGTCAGTTTTGCATCGCATTCGAAAAACTAGACTCACAGGAGAACGACCATAAGGTGCCCGAGGCACCAATAGACCCTTCGAGACAAGTCGGCTGGAGGACGATGTATTGAATCGCGACGCAATTTGTGTGTTCCATCGTCATTAAGAGGCTCTGAACGTTACAATTAATTGTCAGTTTTGCGCCGGATTCGAAAAACTAGACTCATAGGAGAACGACCAAGAGGTGCCAGGAGCTGCAATACTACCTCGGAGACATGTCGGCTGGATGACGATATATTGAATCGCGACGCAATTTGTGTGTTCCATCGTCATTAAGAGGCTCTGAACGTTACAATTAACTGTCAGTTTTGCATCGCATTCGAAAAACTAGATTCACAGGAGAACGACCATAAGGCGCCCGAGGCAGCAATAGACCCTTGGAGACAAGTCGGCTGGAGGACGATGTATTGAATCGCGACGCAATTTGTGTGTCCCATCGTCATTAACAGGCTCTGAACGTTACAATTAACTGTCAGTTTTGCATCGCATTCGAAAATCTGGACTCACAGGAGAACGAGCATATGGTGCCCGAGGCAGCACTAGACCCTTGGAGACAAGTCGGCTGTAGGACGATGTATTGAGTCGCGACGCAATTTGTGTGTCCCATCGTCATTAACAGGCTCTGAACGTTACAATTAACTGTCATTTTTGCGTCGGATTCGAAAATCTAGACTCACAGGAGAACGAGCATATGGTGCCCGAGGCAGCACTAGACCCTTGGAGACAAGTCGGCTGTAGGACGATGTATTGAGTCGCGACGCAATTTGTGTGTCCCATCGTCATTAAGAGGCTCTGAACGTTACAATTAATTGTCAGTTTTGCGCCGGATTCGAAAAAGTAGACTCATAGGAGAACGACCAAGAGGTGCCAGGAGCAGCAATACTACCTCGGAGACAAGTCGGCTGGAGGACGATGTATTGAATCGCAACGCAATTTGTGTGTTCCATCGTCAGTATCAGGCTCTGAACGTTACAATTAATTGTCAGTTTTGCATCGCATTCGAAAAACTAGACTCACAGGAGAACGACCATAAGGTGCCCGAGGCACCAATAGACCCTTCGAGACAAGTCGGCTGGAGGACGATGTATTGAATCGCGACGCAATTTGTGTGTTCCATCGTCATTAAGAGGCTCTGAACGTTACAATTAATTGTCAGTTTTGCGCCGGAATCGAAAAACTAGACTCATAGGAGAACGACCAAGAGGTGCCAGGAGCAGCAATACTACCTCGGAGACATGTCGGCTGGAGGACGATGTATTGAATCGCGACGCAATTTGTGTGTTCCATCGTCAGTATCAGGCTCTGAACGTTACAATTCACTGTCAGTTTTGCGTCGGATTCGAAAATCTAGACTCACAGGAGAACGACCATAAGGTGCCCGAGGCAGCAATAGACCCTTGGAGACAAGTCGGCTGGAGGACGATGTATTGAATCGCGACGCAATTTGTGTGTTCTATCGTCATTAAGAGGCTCTGAACGTTACAATTAATTGTCAGTTTTGCGCCGGATTCGAAAAACTAGACTCATAGGAGAACGACCAAAAGGTGCCAGGAGCAGCAATACTACCTCGGAGACAAGTCGGCTGGAGGACGATGTATTGAATCGCGACGCAATTTGTGTGTTCCATCGTCAGTATCAGGCTCTGAACGTTACAATTAATTGTCAATTTTGCATCGCATTCGAAAAACTAGACTCACAGGAGAACGACCATAAGGTGCCCGAGGCACCAATAGACCCTTCGAGACAAGTCGGCTGGAGGACGATGTATTGAATCGCGACGCAATTTGTGTGTTCCATCGTCATTAAGAGGCTCTGAACGTTACAATTAATTGTCAGTTTAGCGCCGGATTCGAAAAACTAGACTCATAGGAGAACGACCAAGAGGTGCCAGGAGCAGCAATACTACCTCGGAGACATGTCGGCTGGAGGACGATGTATTGAATCGCGAGGCAATTTGTGTGTTCCATCGTCAGTATCAGGCTCTGAACGTTACAATTCACTGTCAGTTTTGCGTCGGATTCGAAAACCTAGACTCACAGGAGAACGACCATAAGGTGCCCGAGGCAGCAATAGACCCTTCGAGACAAGTCGGCTGTAGGACGATGTATTGAATCCCGACGCAATTTGTGTGTTCCATCGTCATTAAGAGGCTCTGAACGTTACAATTAACTGTCAGTTTTGCGTCGGATTCGAAAATCTAGACTCACAGGAGAACGACCATAAGGTGCCCGAGGCAGCACTAGACCCTTGGAGACAAGTCGGCTGGAGGACGATGTATTGAATCGCGACGCAATTTGTGTGTTCCATCGTCATTAACAGGCTCTGAACGTTACAATTCACTGTCAGTTTTGCGTCGGATTCGAAAATCTAGACTCACAGGAGAACGAGCATATGGAGCCCGAGGCAGCAATAGACCCTTCGAGACAAGTCGGCTGGAGGACGATGTATTGAATCGCGACGCAATTTGTGTGTTCCATCGTCATCAAGAGGCTCTGAACGTTACAATTCACTCTCAGTTTTGCGTCGGATTCGAAAATCTAGACTCACAGGAGAACGAGCATATGGTGCCCGAGGCAGCACTAGACCCTTGGAGACAAGTCGGCTGTAGGACGATGTATTGAATCGCGACGCAATTTGTGTGTTCCATCGTCATTAAGAGGCTCTGAACGTTACAATTAACTGTCAGTTTTGCATCGCATTCGAAAAACTAGACTCACAGGAGAACGACCATAAGGTGCCCGAGGCAGCAATAGACCCTTGGAGACAAGTCGGCTGGAGGACGATGTATTGAGACGCGACGCAATTTGTGTGTCCCATCGTCATTAACAGGCTCTGAACGTTACAATTAACTGTCAGTTTTGCATCGCATTCGAAAAACTCTACTCACAGGAGAACGACCATAAGGTGCCCGAGGCAGCAATAGACCCTTGGAGACAAGTCGGCTGTAGGACGATGTATTGAATCGCGACGCAATTTGTGTGTTCCATCGTCATTAAGAGGCTCTGAACCTTACAATTAACTGTCAGTTTTGCGTCGGATTCGAAAATCTAGACTCACCGATGAACGACCATAAGGTGCCCGAGGCAGCAATAGACCCTTCGAGACAAGTCGGCTGGAGGACGATGTATTGAATCGCGACGCAATTTGTGTGTTCCATCGTCATTAAGAGGCTCTGAACGTTACAATTAATTGTCAGTTTTGCGCCGGATTCGAAAAACTAGACTCATAGGAGAACGACCAAGAGGTGCCAGGAGCTGCAATACTACCTCGGAGACATGTCGGCTGGATGACGATGTATTGAATCGCGACGCAATTTGTGTGTTCCATCGTCATTAAGAGGCTCTGAACGTTACAATTAACTGTCAGTTTTGCATCGCATTCGAAAAACTAGATTCACAGGAGAACGACCATAAGGCGCCCGAGGCAGCAATAGACCCTTGGAGACAAGTCGGCTGGAGGACGATGTATTGAATCGCGACGCAATTTGTGTGTCCCATCGTCATTAACAGGCTCTGAACGTTACAATTAACTGTCAGTTTTGCATCGCATTCGAAAATCTGGACTCACAGGAGAACGAGCATATGGTGCCCGAGGCAGCACTAGACCCTTGGAGACAAGTCGGCTGTAGGACGATGTATTGAGTCGCGACGCAATTTGTGTGTCCCATCGTCATTAACAGGCTCTGAACGTTACAATTAACTGTCATTTTTGCGTCGGATTCGAAAATCTAGACTCACAGGAGAACGAGCATATGGTGCCCGAGGCAGCACTAGACCCTTGGAGACAAGTCGGCTGTAGGACGATGTATTGAGTCGCGACGCAATTTGTGTGTCCCATCGTCATTAAGAGGCTCTGAACGTTACAATTAATTGTCAGTTTTGCGCCGGATTCGAAAAACTAGACTCATAGGAGAACGACCAAGAGGTGCCAGGAGCAGCAATACTACCTCGGAGACAAGTCGGCTGGAGGACGATGTATTGAATCGCAACGCAATTTGTGTGTTCCATCGTCAGTATCAGGCTCTGAACGTTACAATTAATTGTCAGTTTTGCATCGCATTCGAAAAACTAGACTCACAGGAGAACGACCATAAGGTGCCCGAGGCACCAATAGACCCTTCGAGACAAGTCGGCTGGAGGACGATGTATTGAATCGCGACGCAATTTGTGTGTTCCATCGTCATTAAGAGGCTCTGAACGTTACAATTAATTGTCAGTTTTGCGCCGGATTCGAAAAACTAGACTCATAGGAGAACGACCAAGAGGTGCCAGGAGCAGCAATACTACCTCGGAGACATGTCGGCTGGAGGACGATGTATTGAATCGCGACGCAATTTGTGTGTTCCATCGTCAGTATCAGGCTCTGAACGTTACAATTCACTGTCAGTTTTGCGTCGGATTCGAAAATCTAGACTCACAGGAGAACGACCATAAGGTGCCCGAGGCAGCAATAGACCCTTGGAGACAAGTCGGCTGGAGGACGATGTATTGAATCGCGACGCAATTTGTGTGTTCTATCGTCATTAAGAGGCTCTGAACGTTACAATTAATTGTCAGTTTTGCGCCGGATTCGAAAAACTAGACTCATAGGAGAACGACCAAGAGGTGCCAGGAGCAGCAATACTACCTCGGAGACAAGTCGGCTGGAGGACGATGTATTGAATCGCGACGCAATTTGTGTGTTCCATCGTCAGTATCAGGCTCTGAACGTTACAATTAATTGTCAGTTTTGCATCGCATTCGAAAAACTAGACTCACAGGAGAACGACCATAAGGTGCCCGAGGCACCAATAGACCCTTCGAGACAAGTCGGCTGGAGGACGATGTATTGAATCGCGACGCAATTTGTGTGTTCCATCGTCATTAAGAGGCTCTGAACGTTACAATTAATTGTCAGTTTAGCGCCGGATTCGAAAAACTAGACTCATAGGAGAACGACCAAGAGGTGCCAGGAGCAGCAATACTACCTCGGAGACATGTCGGCTGGAGGACGATGTATTGAATCGCGACGCAATTTGTGTGTTCCATCGTCAGTATCAGGCTCTGAACGTTACAATTCACTGTCAGTTTTGCGTCGGATTCGAAAACCTAGACTCACAGGAGAACGACCATAAGGTGCCCGAGGCAGCAATAGACCCTTCGAGACAAGTCGGCTGGAGGACGATGTATTGAGTCGCGACGCAATTTGTGTGTCCCATCGTCATTAACAGGCTCTGATCGTTACAATTAACTGTCAGTTTTGCATCGCATTCGAAAATCTAGACTCACAGATGAACGACCATAAGGTGCCTGAGGCAGCAATAGACCCTTCGAGACAAGTCGGCTGTAGGACGATGTATTGAATCCCGACGCAATTTGTGTGTTCCATCGTCATTAAGAGGCTCTGAACGTTACAATTAACTGTCAGTTTTGCGTCGGATTCGAAAATCTAGACTCACAGGAGAACGACCATAAGGTGCCCGAGGCAGCACTAGACCCTTGGAGACAAGTCGGCTGGAGGACGATGTATTGAATCGCGACGCAATTTGTGTGTTCCATCGTCATTAACAGGCTCTGAACGTTACAATTCACTGTCAGTTTTGCGTCGGATTCGAAAATCTAGACTCACAGGAGAACGAGCATATGGAGCCCGAGGCAGCAATAGACCCTTCGAGACAAGTCGGCTGGAGGACGATGTATTGAATCGCGACGCAATTTGTGTGTTCCATCGTCATCAAGAGGCTCTGAACGTTACAATTCACTCTCAGTTTTGCGTCGGATTCGAAAATCTAGACTCACAGGAGAACGAGCATATGGTGCCCGAGGCAGCACTAGACCCTTGGAGACAAGTCGGCTGTAGGACGATGTATTGAATCGCGACGCAATTTGTGTGTTCCATCGTCATTAAGAGGCTCTGAACGTTACAATTAACTGTCAGTTTTGCATCGCATTCGAAAAACTAGACTCACAGGAGAACGACCATAAGGTGCCCGAGGCAGCAATAGACCCTTGGAGACAAGTCGGCTGGAGGACGATGTATTGAGACGCGACGCAATTTGTGTGTCCCATCGTCATTAACAGGCTCTGAACGTTACAATTAACTGTCAGTTTTGCATCGCATTCGAAAAACTCTACTCACAGGAGAACGACCATAAGGTGCCCGAGGCAGCAATAGACCCTTGGAGACAAGTCGGCTGTAGGACGATGTATTGAATCGCGACGCAATTTGTGTGTTCCATCGTCATTAAGAGGCTCTGAACCTTACAATTAACTGTCAGTTTTGCGTCGGATTCGAAAATCTAGACTCACCGATGAACGACCATAAGGTGCCCGAGGCAGCAATAGACCCTTCGAGACAAGTCGGCTGGAGGACGATGTATTGAATGGCGACGCAATTTGTGTGTTCCATCGTCAGTATCAGGCTCTGAACGTTACAATTAACCGTCAGTTTTGCGTCGTATTCTGAAAACTAGACTCACAGGAGAACGACGATAAGGTGCCCGAGGCAGCACTAGACCCTTGGAGACAAGTCGGCTGTAGGACGATGTATTGAATCCCGACGCAATTTGTGTGTTCCATCGTCATTAAGAGGCTCTGAACGTTACAATTAACTGTCAGTTTTGCGTCGGATTCGAAAATCTAGACTCACAGGAGAACGACCATAAGGTGCCCGAGGCAGCACTAGACCCTTGGAGACAAGTCGGCTGGAGGACGATGTATTGAATCGCGACGCAATTTGTGTGTTCCATCGTCATTAACAGGCTCTGAACGTTACAATTCACTGTCAGTTTTGCGTCGGATTCGAAAATCTAGACTCACAGGAGAACGAGCATATGGAGCCCGAGGCAGCAATAGACCCTTCGAGACAAGTCGGCTGGAGGACGATGTATTGAATCGCGACGCAATTTGTGTGTTCCATCGTCATCAAGAGGCTCTGAACGTTACAATTCACTCTCAGTTTTGCGTCGGATTCGAAAATCTAGACTCACAGGAGAACGAGCATATGGTGCCCGAGGCAGCACTAGACCCTTGGAGACAAGTCGGCTGTAGGACGATGTATTGAATCGCGACGCAATTTGTGTGTTCCATCGTCATTAAGAGGCTCTGAACGTTACAATTAACTGTCAGTTTTGCATCGCATTCGAAAAACTAGACTCACAGGAGAACGACCATAAGGTGCCCGAGGCAGCAATAGACCCTTGGAGACAAGTCGGCTGGAGGACGATGTATTGAGACGCGACGCAATTTGTGTGTCCCATCGTCATTAACAGGCTCTGAACGTTACAATTAACTGTCAGTTTGGCATCGCATTCGAAAAACTCTACTCACAGGAGAACGACCATAAGGTGCCCGAGGCAGCAATAGACCCTTGGAGACAAGTCGGCTGTAGGACGATGTATTGAATCGCGACGCAATTTGTGTGTTCCATCGTCATTAAGAGGCTCTGAACCTTACAATTAACTGTCAGTTTTGCGTCGGATTCGAAAATCTAGACTCACCGATGAACGACCATAAGGTGCCCGAGGCAGCAATAGACCCTTCGAGACAAGTCGGCTGGAGGACGATGTATTGAATGGCGACGCAATTTGTGTGTTCCATCGTCAGTATCAGGCTCTGAACGTTACAATTAACCGTCAGTTTTGCGTCGTATTCTGAAAACTAGACTCACAGGAGAACGACGATAAGGTGCCCGAGGCACCAATAGACCCTTCGAGACAAGTCGGCTGGAGGACGATGTATTGAATCGCGACGCAATTTGTGTGTTCCATCGTCAGTATCAGGCTCTGAACGTTACAATTAATTGTCAGTTTTGCATCGCATTCGAAAAACAAGACTCACAGGAGAACGACCATAAGGTGCCCGAGGCACCAATAGACCCTTCGAGACAAGTCGGCTGGAGGACGATGTATTGAATCGCGACGCAATTTGTGTGTTCCATCGTCATTAAGAGTCTCTGAACGTTACAATTCACTGTCAGTTTTGCGTCGGATTCGAAAATCTAGACTCACATGAGAACGACCATAAGGTGCCCGAGACAGCAATAGACCCTTGGAGACAAGTCGGCTGGAGGACGATGTATTGAATCGCGACGCAATTTGTGTGTTCCATCGTCAGTATCAGGTTCTGAACGTTACAATTAATTGTCAGTTTTGCATCGCATTCGAAAAACTAGACTCACAGGAGAACGACCATAAGGTGCCCGAGGCACCAATAGACCCTTCGAGACAAGTCGGCTGGAGGACGATGTATTGAATCGCGACGCAATTTGTGTGTTCCATCGTCATCAAGAGGCTCTGAACGTTACAATTAATTGTCAGTTTTGCGCCGGATTCGAAAAACTAGACTCATAGGAGAACGACCAAGAGGTGCCAGGAGCAGCAATACTACCTCGGAGACATGTCGGCTGGAGGACGATGTATTGAATCGCGACGCAATTTGTGTGTTCCATCGTCAGTATCAGGCTCTGAACGTTACAATTCACTGTCAGTTTTGCGTCGGATTCGAAAATCTAGACTCACAGGAGAACGAGCATATGGTGCCCGAGGCAGCAATAGACCCTTCGAGACAAGTCGGCTGGAGGACGATGTATTGTATCGCGACGCAATTTGTGTGTTCCATCGTCATCGAGAGGCTCTGAACGTTACAATTCACTCTCAGTTTTGCGTCGGATTCGAAAATCTAGACTCACCGATGAACGACCATAAGGTGCCCGAGGCAGCAATAGACCCTTCGAGACAAGTCGGCTGTAGGACGATGTATTGAATCGCGACGCAATTTGTGTGTTCCATCCTCATTAAGAGGCTCTGAACGTTACAATTAACTGTCAGTTTTGCATCGCATTCGAAAAACTAGACTCACAGGAGAACGACCATAAGGTGCCCGAGGCAGCAATAGACCCTTGGAGACAAGTCGGCTGGAGGACGATGTATTGAATGGCGACGCAATTTGTGTGTTCCATCGTCAGTATCAGGCTCTGAACGTTACAATTAATTGTCAGTTTTGCATCGCATTCGAAAAACTAGACTCACAGGAGAACGACCATAAGGTGCCCGAGGCACCAATAGACCCTTCGAGACAAGTCGGCTGGAGGACGATGTATTGAATCGCGACGCAATTTGTGTGTTCCATCGTCATTAAGAGGCCCTGAACGTTACAATTAATTGTCAGTTTTGCGCCGGATTCGAAAAACTAGACTCATAGGAGAACGACCAAGAGGTGCCAGGAGCTGCAATACTACCTCGGAGACATGTCGGCTGGATGACGATGTATTGAATCGCGACGCAATTTGTGTGTTCCATCGTCATTAAGAGGCTCTGAACGTTACAATTAACTGTCAGTTTTGCATCGCATTCGAAAAACTAGATTCACAGGAGAACGACCATAAGGCGCCCGAGGCAGCAATAGACCCTTGGAGACAAGTCGGCTGGAGGACGATGTATTGAATCGCGACGCAATTTGTGTGTCCCATCGTCATTAACAGGCTCTGAACGTTACAATTAACTGTCAGTTTTGCATCGCATTCGAAAATCTGGACTCACAGGAGAACGAGCATATGGTGCCCGAGGCAGCACTAGACCCTTGGAGACAAGTCGGCTGTAGGACGATGTATTGAGTCGCGACGCAATTTGTGTGTCCCATCGTCATTAACAGGCTCTGAACGTTACAATTAACTGTCATTTTTGCGTCGGATTCGAAAATCTAGACTCACAGGAGAACGAGCATATGGTGCCCGAGGCAGCACTAGACCCTTGGAGACAAGTCGGCTGTAGGACGATGTATTGAGTCGCGACGCAATTTGTGTGTCCCATCGTCATTAAGAGGCTTTGAACGTTACAATTAATTGTCAGTTTTGCGCCGGATTCGAAAAACTAGACTCATAGGAGAACGACCAAGAGGTGCCAGGAGCAGCAATACTACCTCGGAGACAAGTCGGCTGGAGGACGATGTATTGAATCGCAACGCAATTTGTGTGTTCCATCGTCAGTATCAGGCTCTGAACGTTACAATTAATTGTCAGTTTTGCATCGCATTCGAAAAACTAGACTCACAGGAGAACGACCATAAGGTGCCCGAGGCACCAATAGACCCTTCGAGACAAGTCGGCTGGAGGACGATGTATTGAATCGCGACGCAATTTGTGTGTTCCATCGTCATTAAGAGGCTCTGAACGTTACAATTAATTGTCAGTTTTGCGCCGGAATCGAAAAACTAGACTCATAGGAGAACGACCAAGAGGTGCCAGGAGCAGCAATACTACCTCGGAGACATGTCGGCTGGAGGACGATGTATTGAATCGCGACGCAATTTGTGTGTTCCATCGTCAGTATCAGGCTCTGAACGTTACAATTCACTGTCAGTTTTGCGTCGGATTCGAAAATCTAGACTCACAGGAGAACGACCATAAGGTGCCCGAGGCAGCAATAGACCCTTGGAGACAAGTCGGCTGGAGGACGATGTATTGAATCGCGACGCAATTTGTGTGTTCTATCGTCATTAAGAGGCTCTGAACGTTACAATTAATTGTCAGTTTTGCGCCGGATTCGAAAAACTAGACTCATAGGAGAACGACCAAGAGGTGCCAGGAGCAGCAATACTACCTCGGAGACAAGTCGGCTGGAGGACGATGTATTGAATCGCGACGCAATTTGTGTGTTCCATCGTCAGTATCAGGCTCTGAACGTTACAATTAATTGTCAGTTTTGCATCGCATTCGAAAAACTAGACTCACAGGAGAACGACCATAAGGTGCCCGAGGCACCAATAGACCCTTGGAGACAAGTCGGCTGTAGGACGATGTATTGAATCGCGACGCAATTTGTGTGTTCCATCGTCATTAAGAGGCTCTGAACGTTACAATTAATTGTCAGTTTAGCGCCGGATTCGAAAAACTAGACTCATAGGAGAACGACCAAGAGGTGCCAGGAGCAGCAATACTACCTCGGAGACATGTCGGCTGGAGGACGATGTATTGAATCGCGAGGCAATTTGTGTGTTCCATCGTCAGTATCAGGCTCTGAACGTTACAATTCACTGTCAGTTTTGCGTCGGATTCGAAAACCTAGACTCACAGGAGAACGACCATAAGGTGCCCGAGGCAGCAATAGACCCTTCGAGACAAGTCGGCTGGAGGACGATGTATTGAGTCGCGACGCAATTTGTGTGTCCCATCGTCATTAACAGGCTCTGATCGTTACAATTAACTGTCAGTTTTGCATCGCATTCGAAAATCTAGACTCACACATGAACGACCATAAGGTGCCTGAGGCAGCAATAGACCCTTCGAGACAAGTCGGCTGTAGGACGATGTATTGAATCCCGACGCAATTTGTGTGTTCCATCGTCATTAAGAGGCTCTGAACGTTACAATTAACTGTCAGTTTTGCGTCGGATTCGAAAATCTAGACTCACAGGAGAACGACCATAAGGTGCCCGAGGCAGCACTAGACCCTTGGAGACAAGTCGGCTGGAGGACGATGTATTGAATCGCGACGCAATTTGTGTGTTCCATCGTCATTAACAGGCTCTGAACGTTACAATTCACTGTCAGTTTTGCGTCGGATTCGAAAATCTAGACTCACAGGAGAACGAGCATATGGAGCCCGAGGCAGCAATAGACCCTTCGAGACAAGTCGGCTGGAGGACGATGTATTGAATCGCGACGCAATTTGTGTGTTCCATCGTCATCAAGAGGCTCTGAACGTTACAATTCACTCTCAGTTTTGCATCGCATTCGAAAAACTCTACTCACAGGAGAACGACCATAAGGTGCCCGAGGCAGCAATAGACCCTTGGAGACAAGTCGGCTGTAGGACGATGTATTGAATCGCGACGCAATTTGTGTGTTCCATCGTCATTAAGAGGCTCTGAACCTTACAATTAACTGTCAGTTTTGCGTCGGATTCGAAAATCTAGACTCACCGATGAACGACCATAAGGTGCCCGAGGCAGCAATAGACCCTTCGAGACAAGTCGGCTGGAGGACGATGTATTGAATCGCGACGCAATTTGTGTGTTCCATCGTCATTAAGAGGCTCTGAACGTTACAATTAATTGTCAGTTTTGCGCCGGATTCGAAAAACTAGACTCATAGGAGAACGACCAAGAGGTGCCAGGAGCTGCAATACTACCTCGGAGACATGTCGGCTGGATGACGATGTATTGAATCGCGACGCAATTTGTGTGTTCCATCGTCATTAAGAGGCTCTGAACGTTACAATTAACTGTCAGTTTTGCATCGCATTCGAAAAACTAGATTCACAGGAGAACGACCATAAGGCGCCCGAGGCAGCAATAGACCCTTGGAGACAAGTCGGCTGGAGGACGATGTATTGAATCGCGACGCAATTTGTGTGTCCCATCGTCATTAACAGGCTCTGAACGTTACAATTAACTGTCAGTTTTGCATCGCATTCGAAAATCTGGACTCACAGGAGAACGAGCATATGGTGCCCGAGGCAGCACTAGACCCTTGGAGACAAGTCGGCTGTAGGACGATGTATTGAGTCGCGACGCAATTTGTGTGTCCCATCGTCATTAACAGGCTCTGAACGTTACAATTAACTGTCATTTTTGCGTCGGATTCGAAAATCTAGACTCACAGGAGAACGAGCATATGGTGCCCGAGGCAGCACTAGACCCTTGGAGACAAGTCGGCTGTAGGACGATGTATTGAGTCGCGACGCAATTTGTGTGTCCCATCGTCATTAAGAGGCTCTGAACGTTACAATTAATTGTCAGTTTTGCGCCGGATTCGAAAAACTAGACTCATAGGAGAACGACCAAGAGGTGCCAGGAGCAGCAATACTACCTCGGAGACAAGTCGGCTGGAGGACGATGTATTGAATCGCAACGCAATTTGTGTGTTCCATCGTCAGTATCAGGCTCTGAACGTTACAATTAATTGTCAGTTTTGCATCGCATTCGAAAAACTAGACTCACAGGAGAACGACCATAAGGTGCCCGAGGCACCAATAGACCCTTCGAGACAAGTCGGCTGGAGGACGATGTATTGAATCGCGACGCAATTTGTGTGTTCCATCGTCATTAAGAGGCTCTGAACGTTACAATTAATTGTCAGTTTTGCGCCGGATTCGAAAAACTAGACTCATAGGAGAACGACCAAGAGGTGCCAGGAGCAGCAATACTACCTCGGAGACATGTCGGCTGGAGGACGATGTATTGAATCGCGACGCAATTTGTGTGTTCCATCGTCAGTATCAGGCTCTGAACGTTACAATTCACTGTCAGTTTTGCGTCGGATTCGAAAATCTAGACTCACAGGAGAACGACCATAAGGTGCCCGAGGCAGCAATAGACCCTTGGAGACAAGTCGGCTGGAGGACGATGTATTGAATCGCGACGCAATTTGTGTGTTCTATCGTCATTAAGAGGCTCTGAACGTTACAATTAATTGTCAGTTTTGCGCCGGATTCGAAAAACTAGACTCATTGGAGAACGACCAAGAGGTGCCAGGAGCAGCAATACTACCTCGGAGACAAGTCGGCTGGAGGACGATGTATTGAATCGCGACGCAATTTGTGTGTTCCATCGTCAGTATCAGGCTCTGAACGTTACAATTAATTGTCAGTTTTGCATCGCATTCGAAAAACTAGACTCACAGGAGAACGACCATAAGGTGCCCGAGGCACCAATAGACCCTTCGAGACAAGTCGGCTGGAGGACGATGTATTGAATCGCGACGCAATTTGTGTGTTCCATCGTCATTAAGAGGCTCTGAATGTTACAATTAATTGTCAGTTTAGCGCCGGATTCGAAAAACTAGACTCATAGGAGAACGACCAAGAGGTGCCAGGAGCAGCAATACTACCTCGGAGACATGTCGGCTGGAGGACGATGTATTGAATCGCGACGCAATTTGTGTGTTCCATCGTCAGTATCAGGCTCTGAACGTTACAATTCACTGTCAGTTTTGCGTCGGATTCGAAAACCTAGACTCACAGGAGAACGACCATAAGGTGCCCGAGGCAGCAATAGACCCTTCGAGACAAGTCGGCTGGAGGACGATGTATTGAGTCGCGACGCAATTTGTGTGTCCCATCGTCATTAACAGGCTCTGATCGTTACAATTAACTGTCAGTTTTGCATCGCATTCGAAAATCTAGACTCACAGATGAACGACCATAAGGTGCCTGAGGCAGCAATAGACCCTTCGAGACAAGTCGGCTGTAGGACGATGTATTGAATCCCGACGCAATTTGTGTGTTCCATCGTCATTAAGAGGCTCTGAACGTTACAATTAACTGTCAGTTTTGCGTCGGATTCGAAAATCTAGACTCACAGGAGAACGACCATAAGGTGCCCGAGGCAGCACTAGACCCTTGGAGACAAGTCGGCTGGAGGACGATGTATTGAATCGCGACGCAATTTGTGTGTTCCATCGTCATTAACAGGCTCTGAACGTTACAATTCACTGTCAGTTTTGCGTCGGATTCGAAAATCTAGACTCACAGGAGAACGAGCATATGGAGCCCGAGGCAGCAATAGACCCTTCGAGACAAGTCGGCTGGAGGACGATGTATTGAATCGCGACGCAATTTGTGTGTTCCATCGTCATCAAGAGGCTCTGAACGTTACAATTCACTCTCAGTTTTGCGTCGGATTCGAAAATCTAGACTCACAGGAGAACGAGCATATGGTGCCCGAGGCAGCACTAGACCCTTGGAGACAAGTCGGCTGTAGGACGATGTATTGAATCGCGACGCAATTTGTGTGTTCCATCGTCATTAAGAGGCTCTGAACGTTACAATTAACTGTCAGTTTTGCATCGCATTCGAAAAACTAGACTCACAGGAGAACGACCATAAGGTGCCCGAGGCAGCAATAGACCCTTGGAGACAAGTCGGCTGGAGGACGATGTATTGAGACGCGACGCAATTTGTGTGTCCCATCGTCATTAACAGGCTCTGAACGTTACAATTAACTGTCAGTTTTGCATCGCATTCGAAAAACTAGACTCACAGGAGAACGACCATAAGGTGCCCGAGGCAGCAATAGACCCTTGGAGACAAGTCGGCTGTAGGACGATGTATTGAATCGCGACGCAATTTGTGTGTTCCATCGTCATTAAGAGGCTCTGAACCTTACAATTAACTGTCAGTTTTGCGTCGGATTCGAAAATCTAGACTCACCGATGAACGACCATAAGGTGCCCGAGGCAGCAATAGACCCTTCGAGACAAGTCGGCTGGAGGACGATGTATTGAATGGCGACGCAATTTGTGTGTTCCATCGTCAGTATCAGGCTCTGAACGTTACAATTAACCGTCAGTTTTGCGTCGTATTCTGAAAACTAGACTCACAGGAGAACGACGATAAGGTGCCCGAGGCAGCACTAGACCCTTGGAGACAAGTCGGCTGTAGGACGATGTATTGAATCCCGACGCAATTTGTGTGTTCCATCGTCATTAAGAGGCTCTGAACGTTACAATTAACTGTCAGTTTTGCGTCGGATTCGAAAATCTAGACTCACAGGAGAACGACCATAAGGTGCCCGAGGCAGCACTAGACCCTTGGAGACAAGTCGGCTGGAGGACGATGTATTGAATCGCGACGCAATTTGTGTGTTCCATCGTCATTAACAGGCTCTGAACGTTACAATTCACTGTCAGTTTTGCGTCGGATTCGAAAATCTAGACTCACAGGAGAACGAGCATATGGAGCCCGAGGCAGCAATAGACCCTTCGAGACAAGTCGGCTGGAGGACGATGTATTGAATCGCGACGCAATTTGTGTGTTCCATCGTCATCAAGAGGCTCTGAACGTTACAATTCACTCTCAGTTTTGCGTCGGATTCGAAAATCTAGACTCACAGGAGAACGAGCATATGGTGCCCGAGGCAGCACTAGACCCTTGGAGACAAGTCGGCTGTAGGACGATGTATTGAATCGCGACGCAATTTGTGTGTTCCATCGTCATTAAGAGGCTCTGAACGTTACAATTAACTGTCAGTTTTGCATCGCATTCGAAAAACTAGACTCACAGGAGAACGACCATAAGGTGCCCGAGGCAGCAATAGACCCTTGGAGACAAGTCGGTTGGAGGACGATGTATTGAGACGCGACGCAATTTGTGTGTCCCATCGTCATTAACAGGCTCTGAACGTTACAATTAACTGTCAGTTTTGCATCGCATTCGAAAAACTCTACTCACAGGAGAACGACCATAAGGTGCCCGAGGCAGCAATAGACCCTTGGAGACAAGTCGGCTGTAGGACGATGTATTGAATCGCGACGCAATTTGTGTGTTCCATCGTCATTAAGAGGCTCTGAACCTTACAATTAACTGTCAGTTTTGCGTCGGATTCGAAAATCTAGACTCACCGATGAACGACCATAAGGTGCCCGAGGCAGCAATAGACCCTTCGAGACAAGTCGGCTGGAGGACGATGTATTGAATGGCGACGCAATTTGTGTGTTCCATCGTCAGTATCAGGCTCTGAACGTTACAATTAACCGTCAGTTTTGCGTCGTATTCTGAAAACTAGACTCACAGGAGAACGACGATAAGGTGCCCGAGGCACCAATAGACCCTTCGAGACAAGTCGGCTGGAGGACGATGTATTGAATCGCGACGCAATTTGTGTGTTCCATCGTCATTAAGAGGCTCTGAACGTTACAATTAATTGTCAGTTTTGCGCCGGATTCGAAAAACTAGACTCATAGGAGAACTACCAAGAGGTGCCAGGAGCTGCAATACTACCTCGGAGACATGTCGGCTGGATGACGATGTATTGAATCGCGACGCAATTTGTGTGTTCCATCGTCATTAAGAGGCTCTGAACGTTACAATTAACTGTCAGTTTTGCATCGCATTCGAAAAACTAGATTCACAGGAGAACGACCATAAGGCGCCCGAGGCAGCAATAGACCCTTGGAGACAAGTCGGCTAGAGGACGATGTATTGAATCGCGACGCAATTTGTGTGTCCCATCGTCATTAACAGGCTCTGAACGTTACAATTAACTGTCAGTTTTGCATCGCATTCGAAAATCTGGACTCACAGGAGAACGAGCATATGGTGCCCGAGGCAGCACTAGACCCTTGGAGACAAGTCGGCTGTAGGACGATGTATTGAGTCGCGACGCAATTTGTGTGTCCCATCGTCATTAACAGGCTCTGAACGTTACAATTAACTGTCATTTTTGCGTCGGATTCGAAAATCTAGACTCACAGGAGAACGAGCATATGGTGCCCGAGGCAGCACTAGACCCTTGGAGACAAGTCGGCTGTAGGACGATGTATTGAGTCGCGACGCAATTTGTGTGTCCCATCGTCATTAAGAGGCTCTGAACGTTACAATTAATTGTCAGTTTTGCGCCGGATTCGAAAAACTAGACTCATAGGAGAACGACCAAGAGGTGCCAGGAGCAGCAATACTACCTCGGAGACAAGTCGGCTGGAGGACGATGTATTGAATCGCAACGCAATTTGTGTGTTCCATCGTCAGTATCAGGCTCTGAACGTTACAATTAATTGTCAGTTTTGCATCGCATTCGAAAAACTAGACTCACAGGAGAACGACCATAAGGTGCCCAAGGCACCAATAGACCCTTCGAGACAAGTCGGCTGGAGGACGATGTATTGAATCGCGACGCAATTTGTGTGTTCCATCGTCATTAATTGTCAGTTTTGCGCCGGATTCGAAAAACTAGACTCATAGGAGAACGACCAAGAGGTGCCAGGAGCAGCAATACTACCTCGGAGACATGTCGGCTGGAGGACGATGTATTGAATCGCGACGCAATTTGTGTGTTCCATCGTCAGTATCAGGCTCTGAACGTTACAATTCACTGTCAGTTTTGCGTCGGATTCGAAAATCTAGACTCACAGGAGAACGACCATAAGGTGCCCGAGGCAGCAATAGACCCTTGGAGACAAGTCGGCTGGAGGACGATGTATTGAATCGCGACGCAATTTGTGTGTTCTATCGTCATTAAGAGGCTCTGAACGTTACAATTAATTGTCAGTTTTGCGCCGGATTCGAAAAACTAGACTCATAGGAGAACGACCAAGAGGTGCCAGGAGCAGCAATACTACCTCGGAGACAAGTCGGCTGGAGGACGATGTATTGAATCGCGACGCAATTTGTGTGTTCCATCGTCAGTATCAGGCTCTGAACGTTACAATTAATTGTCAGTTTTGCATCGCATTCGAAAAACTAGACTCACAGGAGAACGACCATAAGGTGCCCGAGGCACCAATAGACCCTTCGAGACAAGTCGGCTGGAGGACGATGTATTGAATCGCGACGCAATTTGTGTGTTCCATCGTCATTAAGAGGCTCTGAACGTTACAATTAATTGTCAGTTTAGCGCCGGATTCGAAAAACTAGACTCATAGGAGAACGACCAAGAGGTGCCAGGAGCAGCAATACTACCTCGGAGACATGTCGGCTGGAGGACGATGTATTGAATCGCGACGCAATTTGTGTGTTCCATCGTCAGTATCAGGCTCTGAACGTTACAATTCACTGTCAGTTTTGCGTCGGATTCGAAAACCTAGACTCACAGGAGAACGACCATAAGGTGCCCGAGGCAGCAATAGACCCTTCGAGACAAGTCGGCTGGAGGACGATGTATTGAGTCGCGACGCAATTTGTGTGTCCCATCGTCATTAACAGGCTCTGATCGTTACAATTAACTGTCAGTTTTGCATCGCATTCGAAAATCTAGACTCACAGATGAACGACCATAAGGTGCCTGAGGCAGCAATAGACCCTTCGAGACAAGTCGGCTGTAGGACGATGTATTGAATCCCGACGCAATTTGTGTGTTCCATCGTCATTAAGAGGCTCTGAACGTTACAATTAACTGTCAGTTTTGCGTCGGATTCGAAAATCTAGACTCACAGGAGAACGACCATAAGGTGCCCGAGGCAGCACTAGACCCTTGGAGACAAGTCGGCTGGAGGACGATGTATTGAATCGCGACGCAATTTGTGTGTTCCATCGTCATTAACAGGCTCTGAACGTTACAATTCACTGTCAGTTTTGCGTCGGATTCGAAAATCTAGACTCACAGGAGAACGAGCATATGGAGCCCGAGGCAGCAATAGACCCTTCGAGACAAGTCGGCTGGAGGACGATGTATTGAATCGCGACGCAATTTGTGTGTTCCATCGTCATCAATAGGCTCTGAACGTTACAATTCACTCTCAGTTTTGCGTCGGATTCGAAAATCTAGACTCACAGGAGAACGAGCATATGGTGCCCGAGGCAGCACTAGACCCTTGGAGACAAGTCGGCTGTAGGACGATGTATTGAATCGCGACGCAATTTGTGTGTTCCATCGTCATTAAGAGGCTCTGAACGTTACAATTAACTGTCAGTTTTGCATCGCATTCGAAAAACTAGACTCACAGGAGAACGACCATAAGGTGCCCGAGGCAGCAATAGACCCTTGGAGACAAGTCGGCTGGAGGACGATGTATTGAGACGCGACGCAATTTGTGTGTCCCATCGTCATTAACAGGCTCTGAACGTTACAATTAACTGTCAGTTTTGCATCGCATTCGAAAAACTCTACTCACAGGAGAACGACCATAAGGTGCCCGAGGCAGCAATAGACCCTTGGAGACAAGTCGGCTGTAGGACGATGTATTGAATCGCGACGCAATTTGTGTGTTCCATCGTCATTAAGAGGCTCTGAACCTTACAATTAACTGTCAGTTTTGCGTCGGATTCGAAAATCTAGACTCACCGATGAACGACCATAAGGTGCCCGAGGCAGCAATAGACCCTTCGAGACAAGTCGGCTGGAGGACGATGTATTGAATGGCGACGCAATTTGTGTGTTCCATCGTCAGTATCAGGCTCTGAACGTTACAATTAACCGTCAGTTTTGCGTCGTATTCTGAAAACTAGACTCACAGGAGAACGACGATAAGGTGCCCGAGGCAGCACTAGACCCTTGGAGACAAGTCGGCTGTAGGACGATGTATTGAGTCGCGACGCAATTTGTGTGTCCCATCGTCATTAACAGGCTCTGAACGTTACAATTAACTGTCAGTTTTGCGTCGGATTCGAAAATCTAGACTCACAGGAGAACGAGCATATGGTGCACGAGGCAGCACTAGACCCTTGGAGACAAGTCGGCTGTAGGACGATGTATTGAGTCGCGACGCAATTTGTGTGTCCCATCGTCATTAAGAGGCTCTGAACGTTACAATTAACTGTCAGTTTTGCGTCGGATTCGAAAATCTAGACTCACAGGAGAACGACCATAAGGTGCCCGAGGCAGCAATAGACCCTTGGAGACAAGTCGGCTGGAGGACGATGTATTGAATCGCGACGCAATTTGTGTGTTGCATCGTCATTAAGAGGCTCTGAACGTTACAATTAATTGTCAGTTTTGCGCCGGATTCGAAAAACTAGACTTATAGGAGAACGACCAAGAGGTGCCAGGAGCAGCAATACTACCTCGGAGACAAGTCGGCTGGAGGACGATGTATTGAATCGCGACGCAATTTGTGTGTTCCATCGTCAGTATCAGGCTCTGAACGTTACAATTAATTGTCAGTTTTGCATCGCATTCGAAAAACTAGACTCACAGGAGAACGACCATAAGGTGCCCGAGGCACCAATAGACCCTTCGAGACAAGTCGGCTGGAGGACGATGTATTGAATCGCGACGCAATTTGTGTGTTCCATCGTCATTAAGAGGCTCTGAACGTTACAATTAATTGTCAGTTTTGCGCCGGATTCGAAAAACTAGACTCATAGGAGAACGACCAAGAGGTGCCAGGAGCAGCAATACTACCTCGGAGACATGTCGGCTGGAGGACGATGTATTGAATCGCGACGCAATTTGTGTGTTCCATCGTCATTAAGAGGCTCTGAACGTTACAATTAACTGTCAGTTTTGCATCGCATTCGAAAAACTAGACTCACAGGAGAACGACCATAAGGCGCCCGAGGCAGCAATAGACCCTTGGAGACAAGTCGGCTGGAGGACGATGTATTGTATCGCGACGCAATTTGTGTGTCCCATCGTCATTAACAGGCTCTGAACGTTACAATTAACTGTCAGTTTCGCATCGCATTCGAAAATCTGGACTCACAGGAGAACGAGCATATGGTGCCCGAGGCAGCACTAGACCCTTGGAGACAAGTCGGCTGTAGGACGATGTATTGAGTCGCGACGCAATTTGTGTGTCCCATCGTCATTAAGAGGCTCTGAACGTTACAATTAACTGTCAGTTTTGCGTCGGATTCGAAAATCTAGACTCACAGGAGAACGAGCATATGGTGCCCGAGGCAGCACTAGACCCTTGGAGACAAGTCGGCTGTAGGACGATGTATTGAGTCGCGACGCAATTTGTGTGTCCCATCGTCATTAACAGGCTCTGAACGTTACAATTAACTGTCAGTTTTGCGTCGGATTCGAAAATCTAGACTCACAGGAGAACGACCATAAGGTGCCCGAGGCAGCAATAGACCCTTGGAGACAAGTCGGCTGGAGGACGATGTATTGAATCGCGACGCAATTTGTGTGTTCCATCGTCATTAAGAGGCTCTGAACGTTACAATTAATTGTCAGTTTTGCGCCGGATTCGAAAAACTAGACTCATAGCAGAACGACCAAGAGGTGCCAGGAGCAGCAATACTACCTCGGAGACAAGTCGGCTGGAGGACGATGTATTGAATCGCGACGCAATTTGTGTGTTCCATCGTCAGTATCAGGCTCTGAACGTTACAATTAATTGTCAGTTTTGCATCGCATTCGAAAAACTAGACTCACAGGAGAACGACCATAAGGTGCCCGAGGCACCAATAGACCCTTCGAGACAAGTCGGCTGGAGGACGATGTATTGAATCGCGACGCAATTTGTGTGTTCCATCGTCATTAAGAGGCTCTGAACGTTACAATTAATTGTCAGTTTTGCGCCGGATTCGAAAAACTAGACTCATAGGAGAACGACCAAGAGGTGCCATGAGCAGCAATACTACCTCGGAGACATGTCGGCTGGAGGACGATGTATTGAATCGCGACGCAATTAGTGTGTTCCATCGTCAGTATCAGGCTCTGAACGTTACAATTCACTGTCAGTTTTGCGTCGGATTCGAAAATCTAGACTCACATGAGAACGACCATAAGGTGCCAGAGACAGCAATAGACCCTTGGAGACAAGTCGGCTGGAGGACGATGTATTGAATCGCGACGCAATTTGTGTGTTCCATCGTCAGTATCAGGTTCTGAACGTTACAATTAACTGTCAGTTTTGCATCGCATTCGAAAAACTAGACTCACAGGAGAACGACCATAAGGTGCCCGAGGCAGCAATAGACCCTTGGAGACAAGTCGGCTGGAGGACGATGTGTTGAGACGCGACGCAATTTGTGTGTCCCATCGTCATTAACAGGCTCTGAACGTTACAATTAACTGTCAGTTTTGCATCGCATTCGAAAAACTCTACTCACAGGAGAACGACCATAAGGTGCCCGAGGCAGCAATAGACCCTTGGAGACAAGTCGGCTGTAGGACGATGTATTGAATCGCGACGCAATTTGTGTGTTCCATCGTCATTAAGAGGCTCTGAACCTTACAATTAACTGTCAGTTTTGCGTCGGATTCGAAAATCTAGACTCACCGATGAACGACCATAAGGTGCCCGAGGCAGCAATAGACCCTTCGAGACAAGTCGGCTGGAGGACGATGTATTGAATGGCGACGCAATTTGTGTGTTCCATCGTCAGTATCAGGCTCTGAACGTTACAATTAACCGTCAGTTTTGCGTCGTATTCTGAAAACTAGACTCACAGGAGAACGACGATAAGGTGCCCGAGGCAGCACTAGACCCTTGGAGACAAGTCGGCTGTAGGACGATGTATTGAGTCGCGACGCAATTTGTGTGTCCCATCGTCATTAACAGGCTCTGAACGTTACAATTAACTGTCAGTTTTGCGTCGGATTCGAAAATCTAGACTCACAGGAGAACGAGCATATGGTGCACGAGGCAGCACTAGACCCTTGGAGACAAGTCGGCTGTAGGACGATGTATTGAGTCGCGACGCAATTTGTGTGTCCCATCGTCATTAAGAGGCTCTGAACGTTACAATTAACTGTCAGTTTTGCGTCGGATTCGAAAATCTAGACTCACAGGAGAACGACCATAAGGTGCCCGAGGCAGCAATAGACCCTTGGAGACAAGTCGGCTGGAGGACGATGTATTGAATCGCGACGCAATTTGTGTGTTGCATCGTCATTAAGAGGCTCTGAACGTTACAATTAATTGTCAGTTTTGCGCCGGATTCGAAAAACTAGACTTATAGGAGAACGACCAAGAGGTGCCAGGAGCAGCAATACTACCTCGGAGACAAGTCGGCTGGAGGACGATGTATTGAATCGCGACGCAATTTGTGTGTTCCATCGTCAGTATCAGGCTCTGAACGTTACAATTAATTGTCAGTTTTGCATCGCATTCGAAAAACTAGACTCACAGGAGAACGACCATAAGGTGCCCGAGGCACCAATAGACCCTTCGAGACAAGTCGGCTGGAGGACGATGTATTGAATCGCGACGCAATTTGTGTGTTCCATCGTCATTAAGAGGCTCTGAACGTTACAATTAATTGTCAGTTTTGCGCCGGATTCGAAAAACTAGACTCATAGGAGAACGACCAAGAGGTGCCAGGAGCAGCAATACTACCTCGGAGACATGTCGGCTGGAGGACGATGTATTGAATCGCGACGCAATTTGTGTGTTCCATCGTCATTAAGAGGCTCTGAACGTTACAATTAACTGTCAGTTTTGCATCGCATTCGAAAAACTAGACTCACAGGAGAACGACCATAAGGCGCCCGAGGCAGCAATAGACCCTTGGAGACAAGTCGGCTGGAGGACGATGTATTGTATCGCGACGCAATTTGTGTGTCCCATCGTCATTAACAGGCTCTGAACGTTACAATTAACTGTCAGTTTCGCATCGCATTCGAAAATCTGGACTCACAGGAGAACGAGCATATGGTGCCCGAGGCAGCACTAGACCCTTGGAGACAAGTCGGCTGTAGGACGATGTATTGAGTCGCGACGCAATTTGTGTGTCCCATCGTCATTAAGAGGCTCTGAACGTTACAATTAACTGTCAGTTTTGCGTCGGATTCGAAAATCTAGACTCACAGGAGAACGAGCATATGGTGCCCGAGGCAGCACTAGACCCTTGGAGACAAGTCGGCTGTAGGACGATGTATTGAGTCGCGACGCAATTTGTGTGTCCCATCGTCATTAACAGGCTCTGAACGTTACAATTAACTGTCAGTTTTGCGTCGGATTCGAAAATCTAGACTCACAGGAGAACGACCATAAGGTGCCCGAGGCAGCAATAGACCCTTGGAGACAAGTCGGCTGGAGGACGATGTATTGAATCGCGACGCAATTTGTGTGTTCCATCGTCATTAAGAGGCTCTGAACGTTACAATTAATTGTCAGTTTTGCGCCGGATTCGAAAAACTAGACTCATAGCAGAACGACCAAGAGGTGCCAGGAGCAGCAATACTACCTCGGAGACAAGTCGGCTGGAGGACGATGTATTGAATCGCGACGCAATTTGTGTGTTCCATCGTCAGTATCAGGCTCTGAACGTTACAATTAATTGTCAGTTTTGCATCGCATTCGAAAAACTAGACTCACAGGAGAACGACCATAAGGTGCCCGAGGCACCAATAGACCCTTCGAGACAAGTCGGCTGGAGGACGATGTATTGAATCGCGACGCAATTTGTGTGTTCCATCGTCATTAAGAGGCTCTGAACGTTACAATTAATTGTCAGTTTTGCGCCGGATTCGAAAAACTAGACTCATAGGAGAACGACCAAGAGGTGCCATGAGCAGCAATACTACCTCGGAGACATGTCGGCTGGAGGACGATGTATTGAATCGCGACGCAATTAGTGTGTTCCATCGTCAGTATCAGGCTCTGAACGTTACAATTCACTGTCAGTTTTGCGTCGGATTCGAAAATCTAGACTCACATGAGAACGACCATAAGGTGCCAGAGACAGCAATAGACCCTTGGAGACAAGTCGGCTGGAGGACGATGTATTGAATCGCGACGCAATTTGTGTGTTCCATCGTCAGTATCAGGTTCTGAACGTTACAATTAATTGTCAGTTTTGCATCGCATTCGAAAAACTAGACTCACAGGAGAACGACCATAAGGTGCCCGAGGCACCAATAGACCCTTCGAGACAAGTCGGCTGGAGGACGATGTATTGAATCGCGACGCAATTTGTGTGTTCCATCGTCATCAAGAGGCTCTGAACGTTACAATTAATTGTCAGTTTTGCGCCGGATTCGAAAAACTAGACTCATAGGAGAACGACCAAGAGGTGCCAGGAGCAGCAATACTACGTCGGAGACATGTCGGCTGGAGGACGATGTATTGAATCGCGACGCAATTTGTGTGTTCCATCGTCAGTATCAGGCTCTGAACGTTACAATTCACTGTCAGTTTTGCGTCGGATTCGAAAATCTAGACTCACAGGAGAACGAGCATATGGTGCCCGAGGCAGCAATAGACCCTTCGAGACAAGTCGGCTGGAGGACGATGTATTGTATCGCGACGCAATTTGTGTGTTCCATCGTCATCGAGAGGCTCTGAACGTTACAATTCTCTCTCAGTTTTGCGTCGGATTCGAAAATCTAGACTCACCGATGAACGACCATAAGGTGCCCGAGGCAGCAATAGACCCTTCGAGACAAGTCGGCTGTAGGACGATGTATTGAATCGCGACGCAATTTGTGTGTTCCATCCTCATTAAGAGGCTCTGAACGTTACAATTAACTGTCAGTTTTGCATCGCATTCGAAAAACTAGACTCACAGGAGAACGACCATAAGGTGCCCGAGGCAGCAATAGACCCTTGGAGACAAGTCGGCTGGAGGACGATGTATTGAATGGCGACGCAATTTGTGTGTTCCATCGTCAGTATCAGGCTCTGAACGTTACAATTAACCGTCAGTTTTGCGTCGTATTCTGAAAACTAGACTCACAGGAGAACGACGATAAGATGCCCGAGGCAGCACTAGACCCTTGGAGACAAGTCGGCTGTAGGACGATGTATTGAGTCGCGACGCAATTTGTGTGTCCCATCGTCATTAACAGGCTCTGAACGTTACAATTAACTGTCAGTTTTGCGTCGGATTCGAAAATCTAGACTCACAGGAGAACGACCATAAGGTGCCCGAGGCAGCAATAGACCCTTGGAGACAAGTCGGCTGGAGGACGATGTATTGAATCGCGACGCAATTTGTGTGTTCCATCGTCATTAAGAGGCTCTGAACGTTACAATTAATTGTCAGTTTTGCGCCGGATTCGAAAAACTAGACTCATAGCAGAACGACCAAGAGGTGCCAGGAGCAGCAATACTACCTCGGAGACAAGTCGGCTGGAGGACGATGTATTGAATCGCGACGCAATTTGTGTGTTCCATCGTCAGTATCAGGCTCTGAACGTTACAATTAATTGTCAGTTTTGCATCGCATTCGAAAAACTAGACTCACAGGAGAACGACCATAAGGTGCCCGAGGCACCAATAGACCCTTCGAGACAAGTCGGCTGGAGGACGATGTATTGAATCGCGACGCAATTTGTGTGTTCCATCGTCATTAAGAGGCTCTGAACGTTACAATTAATTGTCAGTTTTGCGCCGGATTCGAAAAACTAGACTCATAGGAGAACGACCAAGAGGTGCCATGAGCAGCAATACTACCTCGGAGACATGTCGGCTGGAGGACGATGTATTGAATCGCGACACAATTTGTGTGTTCCATCGTCATTAAGAGTCTCTGAACGTTACAATTCACTGTCAGTTTTGCGTCGGATTCGAAAATCTAGACTCACATGAGAACGACCATAAGGTGCCAGAGACAGCAATAGACCCTTGGAGACAAGTCGGCTGGAGGACGATGTATTGAATCGCGACGCAATTTGTGTGTTCCATCGTCAGTATCAGGTTCTGAACGTTACAATTAATTGTCAGTTTTGCATCGCATTCGAAAAACTAGACTCACAGGAGAACGACCATAAGGTGCCCGAGGCACCAATAGACCCTTCGAGACAAGTCGGCTGGAGGACGATGTATTGAATCGCGACGCAATTTGTGTGTTCCATCGTCATCAAGAGGCTCTGAACGTTACAATTAATTGTCAGTTTTGCGCCGGATTCGAAAAACTAGACTCATAGGAGAACGACCAAGAGGTGCCAGGAGCAGCAATACTACCTCGGAGACATGTCGGCTGGAGGACGATGTATTGAATCGCGACGCAATTTGTGTGTTCCATCGTCAGTATCAGGCTCTGAACGTTACAATTCACTGTCAGTTTTGCGTCGGATTCGAAAATCTAGACTCACAGGAGAACGAGCATATGGTGCCCGAGGCAGCAATAGACCCTTCGAGACAAGTCGGCTGGAGGACGATGTATTGTATCGCGACGCAATTTGTGTGTTCCATCGTCATCGAGAGGCTCTGAACGTTACAATTCTCTCTCAGTTTTGCGTCGGATTCGAAAATCTAGACTCACCGATGAACGACCATAAGGTGCCCGAGGCAGCAATAGACCCTTCGAGACAAGTCGGCTGTAGGACGATGTATTGAATCGCGACGCAATTTGTGTGTTCCATCCTCATTAAGAGGCTCTGAACGTTACAATTAACTGTCAGTTTTGCATCGCATTCGAAAAACTAGACTCACAGGAGAACGACCATAAGGTGCCCGAGGCAGCAATAGACCCTTGGAGACAAGTCGGCTGGAGGACGATGTATTGAATGGCGACGCAATTTGTGTGTTCCATCGTCAGTATCAGGCTCTGAACGTTACAATTAACCGTCAGTTTTGCGTCGTATTCTGAAAACTAGACTCATAGGAGAACGACGATAAGGTGCCCGAGGCAGCACTAGACCCTTGGAGACAAGTCGGCTGTAGGACGATGTATTGAGTCGCGACGCAATTTGTGTGTTCCATCGTCATTAACAGGCTCTGAACGTTACAATTAACTGTCAGTTTTGCGTCGGATTCGAAAATCTAGACTCACAGGAGAACGACCATAAGGTGCCCGAGGCAGCAATAGACCCTTGGAGACAAGTCGGCTGGAGGACGATGTATTGAATCGCGACGCAATTTGTGTGTTCCATCGTCATTAACAGGCTCTGAACGTTACAATTAATTGTCAGTTTTGCGCCGGATTCGAAAAACTAGACTCATAGGAGAACGACCAAGAGGTGCCAGGAGCAGCAATACTACCTCGGAGACAAGTCGGCTGGAGGACGATGTATTGAATCGCGACGCAATTTGTGTGTTCCATCGTCATCGAGAGGCTCTGAACGTTACAATTCACTCTCAGTTTTGCGTCGGATTCGAAAATCTAGACTCACCGATGAACGACCATAAGGTGCCCGAGGCAGCAATAGACCCTTCGAGACAAGTCGGCTGTAGGACGATGTATTGAATCGCGACGCAATTTGTGTGTTCCATCGTCATTAAGAGGCTCTGAACGTTACAATTAACTGTCAGTATTGCATCGCATTCGAAAAACTAGACTCACAGGAGAACGACCATAAGGTGCCCGAGGCAGCAATAGACCCTTGGAGACAAGTCGGCTGGAGGACGATGTATTGAATCGCGACGCAATTTGTGTGTCCCATCGTCATTAACAGGCTCTGAACGTTACAATTAACTGTCAGTTTTGCATCGCATTCGAAAATCTAGACTCACAGGAGAACGAGCATATGGTGCCCGAGGCAGCAATAGACCCTTCGAGACAAGTCGGCTGTAGGACGATGTATTGAATCGCGACGCAATTTGTGTGTTCCATCGTCATTAAGAGGCTCTGAACCTTACAATTAACTGTCAGTTTTGCGTCGGATTCGAAAATCTAGACTCACCGATGAACGACCATAAGGTGCCCGAGGCAGCAATAGACCCTTCGAGACAAGTCGGCTGGAGGACGATGTATTGAATCGCGACGCAATTTGTGTGTTCCATCGTCATTAACAGGCTCTGAACGTTACAATTCACTGTCAGTTTTGCGTCGGATTCGAAAATCTAGACTCACAGGAGAACGAGCATATGGTGCCCGAGGCAGCAATAGACCCTTCGAGACAAGTCGGCTGGTGGACGATGTATTGAATCGCGACGCAATTTGTGTGTTCCATCGTCATCAAGAGGCTCTGAACGTTACAATTCACTCTCAGTTTTGCGTCGGATTCGAAAATCTAGACTCACAGGAGAACGAGCATATGGTGCCCGAGGCAGCACTAGACCCTTGGAGACAAGTTGGCTGTAGGACGATGTATTGAATCGCGACGCAATTTGTGTGTTCCATCGTCATTAAGAGGCTCTGAACGTTACAATTAACTGTCAGTTTTGCATCGCATTCGAAAAACTAGACTCACAGGAGAACGACCATAAGGTGCCCGAGGCAGCAATAGACCCTTGGAGACAAGTCGGCTGGAGGACGATGTATTGAGACGCGACGCAATTTGTGTGTCCCATCGACATTAACAGGCTCTGAACGTTACAATTAACTGTCAGTTTTGCATCGCATTCGAAAAACTAGACTCACAGGAGAACGACCATAAGGTGCCCGAGGCAGCAATAGACCCTTGGAGACAAGTCGGCTGTAGGACGATGTATTGAATCGCGACGCAATTTGTGTGTTCCATCGTCATTAAGAGGCTCTGAACCTTACAATTAACTGTCAGTTTTGCGTCGGATTCGAAAATCTAGACTCACCGATGAACGACCATAAGGTGCCCGAGGCAGCAATAGACCCTACGAGACAAGTCGGCTGGAGGACGATGTATTGAATGGCAACGCAATTTGTGTGTTCCATCGTCAGTATCAGGCTCAGAACGTTACAATTAACCGTCAGTTTTGCGTCGTATTCTGAAAACTAGACTCACAGGAGAACGACGATAAGGTGCCCGAGGCAGCACTAGACCCTTGGAGACAAGTCGGCTGTAGGACGATGTATTGAGTCGCGACGCAATTTGTGTGTCCCATCGTCATTAACAGGCTCTGAACGTTACAATTAACTGTCAGTTTTGCGTCGGATTCGAAAATCTAGACTCACAGGAGAACGAGTATATGGTGCCCGAGGCAGCAATAGACCCTTGGAGACAAGTCGGCTGTAGGACGATGTATTGAGTCGCGACGCAATTTGTGTGTCCCATCGTCATTAACAGGCTCTGAACGTTACAATTAACTGTCAGTTTTGCGTCGGATTCGAAAATCTAGACTCACAGGAGAACGACCATAAGGTGCCCGAGGCAGCAATAGACCCTTGGAGACAAGTCGGCTGGAGGACGATGTATTGAATCGCGACGCAATTTGTGTGTTCCATCGTCATTAAGAGGCTCTGAACGTTACAATTAATTGTCAGTTTTGCGCCGGATTCGAAAAACTAGACTCATAGGAGAACGACCAAGAGGTGCCAGGAGCAGCAATACTACCTCGGAGACAAGTCGGCTGGAGGACGATGTATTGAATCGCGACGCAATTTGTGTGTTCCATCGTCAGTATCAGGCTCTGAACGTTACAATTAATTGTCAGTTTTGCATCGCATTCGAAAAACTAGACTCACAGGAGAACGACCATAAGGTGCCCGAGGCACCAATAGACCCTTCGAGACAAGTCGGCTGGAGGACGATGTATTGAATCGCGACGCAATTTGTGTGTTCCATCGTCATTAAGAGGCTCTGAACGTTACAATTAACTGTCAGTTTTGCATCGCATTCGAAAAACTAGACTCACAGGAGAACGACCATAAGGCGCCCGAGGCAGCAATAGACCCTTGGAGACAAGTCGGCTGTAGGACGATGTATTGAATCGCGACGCAATTTGTGTGTCCCATCGTCATTAACAGGCTCTGAACGTTACAATTAACTGTCAGTTTTGCATCGCATTCGAAAATCTGGACTCACAGGAGAACGAGTATATGGTGCCCGAGGCAGCACTAGACCCTTGGAGACAAGTCGGCTGTAGGACGATGTATTGAGTCGCGACGCAATTTGTGTGTCCCATCGTCATTAACAGGCTCTGAACGTTACAATTAACTGTCATTTTTGCGTCGGATTCGAAAATCTAGACTCACAGGAGAACGAGCATATGGTTCCCGAGGCAGCACTAGACCCTTGGAGACAAGTCGGCAGTAGGACGATGTATTGAGTCGCGACGCAATTTGTGTGTCCCATCGTCATTAACAGGCTCTGAACGTTACAATTAACTGTCAGTTTTGCGTCGGATGCGTAAATCTAGACTCACAGGAGAACGACCATAAGGTGCCCGAGGCAGCAATAGACCCTTGGAGACAAGTCGGCTGGAGGACGATGTATTGAATCGCGACGCAATTTGTGTGTTCCATCGTCATTAAGAGGCTCTGAACGTTACAATTAATTGTCAGTTTTGCGCCGGATTCGAAAAACTAGACTCATAGGAGAACGACCAAGAGGTGCCAGGAGCAGCAATACTACCTCGGAGACAAGTCGGCTGGAGGACGATGTATTGAATCGCGACGCAATTTGTGTGTTCCATCGTCAGTATCAGGCTCTGAACGTTACAATTAATTGTCAGTTTTGCGCCGGATTCGAAAAACTAGACTCATAGGAGAACGACCAAGAGGTGCCAGGAGCAGCAATACTACCTCGGAGACATGTCGGCTGGAGGACGATGTATTGAATCGCGACGCAATTTGTGTGTTCCATCGTCAGTATCAGGCTCTGAACGTTACAATTCACTGTCAGTTTTGCGTCGGATTCGAAAATCTAGACTCACAGGAGAACGACCATAAGGTGCCCGAGGCAGCAATAGACCCTTGGAGACAAGTCGGCTGTAGGACGATGTATTGAGTCGCGACGCAATTTGTGTGTCCCATCGTCATTAACAGGCTCTGAACGTTACAATTAACTGTCAGTTTTGCGTCGGATTCGAAAATCTAGACTCACAGGAGAACGAGCATATGGTGCCCGAGGCAGCACTAGACCCTTGGAGACAAGTCGGCTGTAGGACGATGTATTGAGTCGCGACGCAATTTGTGTGTCCCATCGTCATTAACAGGCTCTGAACGTTACAATTAGCTGTCAGTTTTGCGTCGGATTCGAAAATCTAGACTCACAGGAGAACGACCATAAGGTGCCCGAGGCATCAATAGACCCTTCGAGACAAGTCGGCTGGAGGACGATGTATTGAATCGCGACGCAATTTGTGTGTTCCATCGTCATTAAGAGGCTCTGAACGTTACAATTAATTGTCAGTTTTGCGCCGGATTCGAAAAACTAGACTCATAGGAGAACGACCAAGAGGTGCCAGGAGCAGCAATACTACCTCGGAGACAAGTCGGCTGGAGGACGATGTATTGAATCGCGACGCAATTTGTGTGTTCCATCGTCATCGAGAGGCTCTGAACGTTACAATTCACTCTCAGTTTTGCGTCGGATTCGAAAATCTAGACTCACCGATGAACGACCATAAGGTGCCCGAGGCAGCAATAGACCCTTCGAGACAAGTCGGCTGTAGGACGATGTATTGAATCGCGACGCATTTTGTGTGTTCCATCGTCATTAAGAGGCTCTGAACGTTACAATTAACTGTCAGTTTTGCATCGCATTCGAAAAACTAGACTCACAGGAGAACGACCATAAGGTGCCCGAGGCAGCAATAGACCCTTGGAGACAAGTCGGCTGGAGGACGATGTATTGAATCGCGACGCAATTTGTGTGTCGCATCGTCATTAACAGGCTCTGAACGTTACAATTAACTGTCAGTTTTGCATCGCATTCGAAAATCTAGACTCACAGGAGAACGAGCATATGGTGCCCGAGGCAGCAATAGACCCTTCGAGACAAGTCGGCTGTAGGACGATGTATTGAATCGCGACGCAATTTGTGTGTTCCATCGTCATTAAGAGGCTCTGAACCTTACAATTCACTGTCAGTTTTGCGTCGGATTCGAAAATCTAGACTCACAGGGGAACGAGCATATGGTGCCCGAGGCAGCAATAGACCCTTCGAGACAAGTCGGCTGGAGGACGATGTATTGAATCGCGACGCAATTTGTGTGTTCCATCGTCATCAAGAGGCTCTGAACGTTACAATTCACTCTCAGTTTTGCGTCGGATTCGAAAATCTAGACTCACAGGAGAACGAGCATATGGTGCCCGAGGCAGCACTAGACCCTTGGAGACAAGTCGGCTGTAGGACGATGTATTGAATCGCGACGCAATTTGTGTGTTCCATCGTCATTAAGAGGCTCTGAACGTTACAATTAACTGTCAGTTTTGCATCGCATTCGAAAAACTAGACTCACAGGAGAACGACCATAAGGTGCCCGAGGCAGCAATAGACCCTTGGAGACAAGTCGGCTGGAGGACGATGTATTGAGACGCGACGCAATTTGTGTGTCCCATCGTCATTAACAGGCTCTGAACGTTACAATTAACTGTCAGTTTTGCATCGCATTCGAAAAACTAGACTCACAGGAGAACGACCATAAGGTGCCAGAGGCAGCAATAGACCCTTGGAGACAAGTCGGCTGTAGGACGATGTATTGAATCGCGACGCAATTTATGTGTTCCATCGTCATTAAGAGGCTCTGAACCTTACAATTAACTGTCAGTTTTGCGTCGGATTCGAAAATCTAGACTCACCGATGAACGACCATAAGGTGCCCGAGGCAGCAATAGACCCTTCGAGACAAGTCGGCTGGAGGACGATGTATTGAATGGCAACGCAATTTGTGTGTTCCATCGTCAGTATCAGGCTCTGAACGTTACAATTAACCGTCAGTTTTGCGTCGTATTCTGAAAACTAGACTCACAGGAGAACGACGATAAGGTGCCCGAGGCAGCACTAGACCCTTGGAGACAAGTCGGCTGTAGGACGATGTATTGAGTCGCGACGCAATTTGTGTGTCCCATCGTCATTAACAGGCTCTGAACGTTACAATTAACTGTCAGTTTTGCGTCGGATTCGAAAATCTAGACTCACAGGAGAACGAGTATATGGTGCCCGAGGCAGCACTAGACCCTTGGAGACAAGTCGGCTGTAGGACGATGTATTGAGTCGCGACGCAATTTGTGTGTCCCATCGTCATTAACAGGCTCTGAACGTTACAATTAACTGTCAGTTTTGCGTCGGATTCGAAAATCTAGACTCACAGGAGAACGACCATAAGGTGCCCGAGGCAGCAATAGACCCTTGGAGACAAGTCGGCTGGAGGACGATGTATTGAATCGCGACGCAATTTGTGTGTTCCATCGTCATTAAGAGGCTCTGAACGTTACAATTAATTGTCAGTTTTGCGCCGGATTCGAAAAACTAGACTCATAGGAGAACGACCAAGAGGTGCCAGGAGCAGCAATACTACCTCGGAGACAAGTCGGCTGGAGGACGATGTATTGAATCGCGACGCAATTTGTGTGTTCCATCGTCAGTATCAGGCTCTGAACGTTACAATTAATTGTCAGTTTTGCATCGCATTCGAAAAACTAGACTCACAGGAGAACGACCATAAGGTGCCCGAGGCACCAATAGACCCTTCGAGACAAGTCGGCTGGAGGACGATGTATTGAATCGCGACGCAATTTGTGTGTTCCATCGTCATTAAGAGGCTCTGAACGTTACAATGAATTGTCAGTTTTGCGCCGGATTCGAAAAACTAGACTCATAGGAGAACGACCAAGAGGTGCCAGGAGCAGCAATACTACCTCGGAGACATGTCGGCTGGAGGACGATGTATTGAATCGCGACGCAATTTGTGTGTTCCATCGTCATTAAGAGGCTCTGAACGTTACAATTAACTGTCAGTTTTGCATCGCATTCGAAAAACTAGACTCACAGGAGAACGACCATAAGGCGCCCGAGGCAGCAATAGACCCTTGGAGACAAGTCGGCTGGAGGACGATGTATTGAATCGCGACGCAATTTGTGTGTCCCATCGTCATTAACAGGCTCTGAACGTTACAATTAACTGTCAGTTTTGCATCGCATTCGAAAATCTAGACTCACAGGAGAACGACCATAAGGTGCCCGAGGCAGCACTAGACCCTTGGAGACAAGTCGGCTGTAGGACGATGTATTGAGTTGCCACGCAATTTGTGTGTCCCATCGTCATTAACAGGCTCTGAACGTTACAATTAACTGTCATTTTTGCGTCGGATTCGAAAATCTAGACTCACAGGAGAACGAGCATATGGTGCCCGAGGCAGCACTAGACCCTTGGAGACAAGTCGGCTGTAGGACGATGTATTGAGTCGCGACGCAATTTGTGTGTCCCATCGTCATTAACAGGATCTGAACGTTACAATTAACTGTGAGTTTTGCGTCGGATGCGAAAATCTAGACTCACAGGAGAACGACCATAAGGTGCCCGAGGCAGCAATAGACCCTTGGAGACAAGTCGGCTGGAGGACGATGTATTGAATCGCGACGCAATTTGTGTGTTCCATCGTCATTAAGAGGCTCTGAACGTTACAATGAATTGTCAGTTTTGCGCCGGATTCGAAAAACTAGACTCATAGGAGAACGACCAAGAGGTGCCAGGAGCAGCAATACTACCTCGGAGACAAGTCGGCTGGAGGACGATGTATTGAATCGCGACGCAATTTGTGTGTTCCATCGTCAGTATCAGGCTCTGAACGTTACAATTAATTGTCAGTTTTGCATCGCATTCGAAAAACTAGACTCACAGGAGAACGACCATAAGGTGCCCGAGGCACCAATAGACCCTTCGAGACAAGTCGGCTGGAGGACGATGTATTGAATCGCGACGCAATTTGTGTGTTCCATCGTCATTAAGAGGCTCTGAACGTTACAATTAATTGTCAGTTTTGCGCCGGATTCGAAAAACTAGACTCATAGGAGAACGACCAAGAGGTGCCAGGAGCAGCAATACTACCTCGGAGACATGTCGGCTGGAGGACGATGTATTGAATCGCGACGCAATTTGTGTGTTCCATCGTCAGTATCAGGCTCTGAACGTTACAATTCACTGTCAGTTTTGCGTCGGATTCGAAAATCTAGACTCACAGGAGAACGACCATAAGGTGCCCGAGGCAGCAATAGACCCTTGGAGACAAGTCGGCTGTAGGACGATGTATTGAGTCGCGACGCAATTTGTGTGTCCCATCGTCATTAACAGGCTCTGAACGTTACAATTAACTGTCAGTTTTGCGTCGGATTCGAAAATCTAGACTCACAGGAGAACGAGCATATGGTGCCCGAGGCAGCACTAGACCCTTGGAGACAAGTCGGCTGTAGGACGATGTATTGAGTCGCGACGCAATTTGTGTGTCCCATCGTCATTAACAGGCTCTGAACGTTACAATTAACTGTCAGTTTTGCGTCGGATTCGAAAATCTAGACTCACAGGAGAACGACCATAAGGTGCCCGAGGCAGCAATAGACCCTTGGAGACAAGTCGGCTGGAGGACGATGTATTGAATGGCGACGCAATTTGTGTGTTCCATCGTCATTAAGAGGCTCTGAACGTTACAATTAATTGTCAGTTTTGCGCCGGATTCGAAAAACTAGACTCATAGGAGAACGACCAAGAGGTGCCAGGAGCAGCAATACTACCTCGGAGACAAGTCGGCTGGAGGACGATGTATTGAATCGCGACGCAATTTGTGTGTTCCATCGTCAGTATCAGGCTCTGAACGTTACAATTAATTGTCAGTTTTGCATCGCATTCGAAAAACTAGACTCACAGGAGAACGACCATAAGGTGCCCGAGGCAGCAATAGACCCTTCGAGACAAGTCGGCTGGAGGACGATGTATTGAATCGCGACGCAATTTGTGTGTTCCATCGTCATTAAGAGGCTCTGAACGTTACAATGAATTGTCAGTTTTGCGCCGGATTCGAAAAACTAGACTCTTAGGAGAACGACCAAGAGGTGCCAGGAGCAGCAATACTACCTCGGAGACATGTCGGCTGGAGGACGATGTATTGAATCGCGACGCAATTTGTGTGTTCCATCGTCAATAAGAGGCTCTGAACGTTACAATTAATTGTCAGTTTTGCGCCGGATTCGAAAAACTAGACTCATAGGAGAACGACCAAGAGGTGCCAGGAGCAGCAATACTACCTCGGAGACATGTCGGCTGGAGGACGATGTATTGAATCGCGACGCAATTTGTGTGTTCCATCGTCAGTATCAGGCTCTGAACGTTACAATTCACTGTCAGTTTTGCGTCGGATTCGAAAATCTAGACTCACAGGAGAACGACCATAAGGTGCCCGAGGCAGCAATAGACCCTTGGAGACAAGTCGGCTGTAGGACGATGTATTGAGTCGCGACGCAATTTGTGTGTCCCATCGTCATTAACAGGCTCTGAACGTTACAATTAACTGTCAGTTTTGCGTCGGATTCGAAAATCTAGACTCACAGGAGAATGAGCATATGGTGCCCGAGGCAGCACTAGACCCTTGGAGACAAGTCGGCTGTAGGACGATGTATTGAGTCGCGACGCAATTTGTGTGTCCCATCGTCATTAACAGGATCTGAACGTTACAATTAACTGTGAGTTTTGCGTCGGATGCGAAAATCTAGACTCACAGGAGAACGACCATAAGGTGCCCGAGGCAGCAATAGACCCTTGGAGACAAGTCGGCTGGAGGACGATGTATTGAATCGCGACGCAATTTGTGTGTTCCATCGTCATTAAGAGGCTCTGAACGTTACAATTAATTGTCAGTTTTGCGCCGGATTCGAAAAACTAGACTCATAGGAGAACGACCAAGAGGTGCCAGGAGCAGCAATACTACCTCGGAGACAAGTCGGCTGGAGGACGATGTATTGAATCGCGACGCAATTTGTGTGTTCCATCGTCAGTATCAGGCTCTGAACGTTACAATTAATTGTCAGTTTTGCATCGCATTCGAAAAACTAGACTCACAGGAGAACGACCATAAGGTGCCCGAGGCACCAATAGACCCTTCGAGACAAGTCGGCTGGAGGACGATGTATTGAATCGCGACGCAATTTGTGTGTTCCATCGTCATTAAGAGGCTCTGAACGTTACAATTAATTGTCAGTTTTGCGCCGGATTCGAAAAACTAGACTCATAGGAGAACGACCAAGAGGTGCCAGGAGCAGCAATACTACCTCGGAGACATGTCGGCTGGAGGACGATGTATTGAATCGCGACGCAATTTGTGTGTTCCATCGTCAGTATCAGGCTCTGAACGTTACAATTCACTGTCAGTTTTGCGTCGGATTCGAAAATCTAGACTCACAGGAGAACGACCATAAGGTGCCCGAGGCAGCAATAGACCCTTGGAGACAAGTCGGCTGTAGGACGATGTATTGAGTCGCGACGCAATTTGTGTGTCCCATCGTCATTAACAGGCTCTGAACGTTACAATTAACTGTCAGTTTTGCGTCGGATTCGAAAATCTAGACTCACAGGAGAACGAGCATATGGTGCCCGAGGCAGCACTAGACCCTTGGAGACAAGTCGGCTGTAGGACGATGTATTGAGTCGCGACGCAATTTGTGTGTCCCATCGTCATTAACAGGCTCTGAACGTTACAATTAACTGTCAGTTTTGCGTCGGATTCGAAAATCTAGACTCACAGGAGAACGACCATAAGGTGCCCGAGGCAGCAATAGACCCTTGGAGACAAGTCGGCTGGAGGACGATGTATTGAATCGCGACGCAATTTGTGTGTTCCATCGTCATTAAGAGGCTCTGAACGTTACAATTAATTGTCAGTTTTGCGCCGGATTCGAAAAACTAGACTCATAGGAGAACGACCAAGAGGTGCCAGGAGCAGCAATACTACCTCGGAGACAAGTCGGCTGGAGGACGATGTATTGAATCGCGACGCAATTTGTGTGTTCCATCGTCAGTATCAGGCTCTGAACGTTACAATTAATGGTCAGTTTTGCATCGCATTCGAAAAACTAGACTCACAGGAGAACGACCATAAGGTGCCCGAGGCACCAATAGACCCTTCGAGACAAGTCGGCTGGAGGACGATGTATTGAATCGCGACGCAATTTGTGTGCCCCAACGCCATTAACAGGCTCTGAACGTTACAATTAACTGTCAGTTTTGCATCGCATTCGAAAAACTAGATTCACTGGAGAACGACCATAAGGCGCCCGAGGCAGCAATAGACCCTTGGAGACAAGTCGGCTGGAGGACGATGTATTGAATCGCGACGCAATTTGTGTGTCCCATCGCCATTAACAGGCTCTGAACGTTACAATTAACTGTCAGTTTTGCATCGCATTCGAAAATCTGGACTCACAGGAGAACGAGCATATGGTGCCCGAGGCAGCACTAGACCCTTGGAGACAAGTCGGCTGTAGGACGATGTATTGAGTCGCGACGCAATTTGTGTGTCCCATCGTCATTAACATGCTCTGAACGTAACAATTAACTGTCATTTTTGCGTCGGATTCGAAAATCTAGACTCACAGGAGAACGAGCATATGGTGCCCGAGGCAGCACTAGACCCTTGGAGACAAGTCGGCTGTAGGACGATGTATTGAGTCGCGACGCAATTTGTGTGTCCCATCGTCATTAACAGGCTCTGAACGTTACTATTAACTGTCAGTTTTGCGTCGGATTCGAAAATCTAGACTCACAGGAGAACGAGCATATGGTGCCCGAGGCAGCAATAGACCCTTCGAGACAAGTCGGCTGGAGGACGATGTATTGAATCGCGACGCAATTTGTGTGTTCCATCGTCATCAAGAGGCTCTGAACGTTACAATTCACTCTCAGTTTTGCGTCGGATTCGAAAATCTAGACTCACAGGAGAACGAGCATATGGTGCCCGAGGCAGCACTAGACCCTTGGAGACAAGTCGGCTGTAGGACGATGTATTGAATCGCGACGCAATTTGTGTGTTCCATCGTCATTAAGAGGCTCTGAACGTTACAATTAACTGTCAGTTTTGCATCGCATTCGAAAAACTAGACTCACAGGAGAACGACCATAAGGTGCCCGAGGCAGCAATAGACCCTTCGAGACAAGTCGGCTGTAGGACGATGTATTGAGTCGCGACGCAATTTGTGTGTCCCATCGTCATTAACAGGCTCTGAACGTTACAATTAACTGTCAGTTTTGCGTCGGATTCGAAAATCTAGACTCACAGGAGAACGACCATAAGGTGCCCGAGGCAGCAATAGACCCTTGGGGACAAGTCGGCTGGAGGACGATGTATTGAATCGCGACGCAATTTGTGTGTTCCATCGTCATTAAGAGGCTCTGAACGTTACAATTAATTGTCAGTTTTGCGCCGGATTCGAAAAACTAGACTCATAGAAGAACGACCAAGAGGTGCCAGGAGCAGCAATACTACCTCGGAGACAAGTCGGCTGGAGGACGATGTATTGAATCGCGACGCAATTTGTGTGTTCCATCGTCAGTATCAGGCTCTGAACGTTACAATTAATTGTCAGTTTTGCATCGCATTCGAAAAACTAGACTCACAGGAGAACGACCATAAGGTGCCCGAGGCAGCAATAGACCCTTGGAGACAAGTCGGCTGGAGGACGATGTATTGAATCGCGACGCAATTTGTGTGTTCCATCGTCATTAAGAGGCTCTGAACGTTACAATGAATTGTCAGTTTTGCGCCGGATTCGAAAAACTAGACTCATAGGAGAACGACCAAGAGGTGCCAGGAGCAGCAATACTACCTCGGAGACATGTCGGCTGGAGGACGATGTATTGAATCGCGACGCAATTTGTGTGTTCCATCGTCAGTATCAGGCTCTGAACGTTACAATTCACTGTCAGTTTTGCGTCGGATTCGAAAATCTAGACTCACAGGAGAACGACCATAAGGTGCCCGAGGCAGCAATAGACCCTTGGAGACAAGTCGGCTGTAGGACGATGTATTGAGTCGCGACGCAATTTGTGTGTCCCATCGTCATTAACAGGCTCTGAACGTTACAATTAACTGTCAGTTTTGCGTCGGATTCGAAAATCTAGACTCACAGGAGAATGAGCATATGGTGCCCGAGGCAGCACTAGACCCTTGGAGACAAGTCGGCTGTAGGACGATGTATTGAGTCGCGACGCAATTTGTGTGTCCCATCGTCATTAACAGGATCTGAACGTTACAATTAACTGTGAGTTTTGCGTCGGATCCGAAAATCTAGACTCACAGGAGAACGACCATAAGGTGCCCGAGGCAGCAATAGACCCTTGGAGACAAGTCGGCTGGAGGACGATGTATTGAATCGCGACGCAATTTGTGTGTTCCATCGTCATTAAGAGGCTCTGAACGTTACAATTAATTGTCAGTTTTGCGCCGGATTCGAAAAACTAGACTCATAGGAGAACGACCAAGAGGTGCCAGGAGCAGCAATACTACCTCGGAGACAAGTCGGCTGGAGGACGATGTATTGAATCGCGACGCAATTTGTGTGTTCCATCGTCAGTATCAGGCTCTGAACGTTACAATTAATTGTCAGTTTTGCATCGCATTCGAAAAACTAGACTCACAGGAGAACGACCATAAGGTGCCCGAGGCACCAATAGACCCTTCGAGACAAGTCGGCTGGAGGACGATGTATTGAATCGCGACGCAATTTGTGTGTTCCATCGTCATTAAGAGGCTCTGAACGTTACAATTAATTGTCAGTTTTGCGCCGGATTCGAAAAACTAGACTCATAGGAGAACGACCAAGAGGTGCCAGGAGCAGCAATACTACCTCGGAGACATGTCGGCTGGAGGACGATGTATTGAATCGCGACGCAATTTGTGTGTTCCATCGTCAGTATCAGGCTCTGAACGTTACAATTCACTGTCAGTTTTGCGTCGGATTCGAAAATCTAGACTCACAGGAGAACGACCATAAGGTGCCCGAGGCAGCAATAGACCCTTGGAGACAAGTCGGCTGTAGGACGATGTATTGAGTCGCGACGCAATTTGTGTGTCCCATCGTCATTAACAGGCTCTGAACGTTACAATTAACTGTCAGTTTTGCGTCGGATTCGAAAATCTAGACTCACAGGAGAACGAGCATATGGTGCCCGAGGCAGCACTAGACCCTTGGAGACAAGTCGGCTGTAGGACGATGTATTGAGTCGCGACGCAATTTGTGTGTCCCATCGTCATTAACAGGCTCTGAACGTTACAATTAACTGTCAGTTTTGCGTCGGATTCGAAAATCTAGACTCACAGGAGAACGACCATAAGGTGCCCGAGGCAGCAATAGACCCTTGGAGACAAGTCGGCTGGAGGACGATGTATTGAATCGCGACGCAATTTGTGTGTTCCATCGTCATTAAGAGGCTCTGAACGTTACAATTAATTGTCAGTTTTGCGCCGGATTCGAAAAACTAGACTCATAGGAGAACGACCAAGAGGTGCCAGGAGCAGCAATACTACCTCGGAGACAAGTCGGCTGGAGGACGATGTATTGAATCGCGACGCAATTTGTGTGTTCCATCGTCAGTATCAGGGTCTGAACGTTACAATTAATGGTCAGTTTTGCATCGCATTCGAAAAACTAGACTCACAGGAGAACGACCATAAGGTGCCCGAGGCACCAATAGACCCTTCGAGACAAGTCGGCTGGAGGACGATGTATTGAATCGCGACGCAATTTGTGTGCCCCAACGCCATTAACAGGCTCTGAACGTTACAATTAACTGTCAGTTTTGCATCGCATTCGAAAAACTAGATTCACTGGAGAACGACCATAAGGCGCCCGAGGCAGCAATAGACCCTTGGATACAAGTCGGCTGGAGGACGATGTATTGAATCGCGACGCAATTTGTGTGTCCCATCGCCATTAACAGGCTCTGAACGTTACAATTAACTGTCAGTTTTGCATCGCATTCGAAAATCTGGACTCACAGGAGAACGAGCATATGGTGCCCGAGGCAGCACTAGACCCTTGGAGACAAGTCGGCTGTAGGACGATGTATTGAGTCGCGACGCAATTTGTGTGTCCCATCGTCATTAACATGCTCTGAACGTTACAATTAACTGTCATTTTTGCGTCGGATTCGAAAATCTAGACTCACAGGAGAACGAGCATATGGTGCCCGAGGCAGCACTAGACCCTTGGAGACAAGTCGGCTGTAGGACGATGTATTGAGTCGCGACGCAATTTGTGTGTCCCATCGTCATTAACAGGCTCTGAACGTTACTATTAACTGTCAGTTTTGCGTCGGATTCGAAAATCTAGACTCACAGGAGAACGAGCATATGGTGCCCGAGGCAGCAATAGACCCTTCGAGACAAGTCGGCTGGAGGACGATGTATTGAATCGCGACGCAATTTGTGTGTTCCATCGTCATCAAGAGGCTCTGAACGTTACAATTCACTCTCAGTTTTGCGTCGGATTCGAAAATCTAGACTCACAGGAGAACGAGCATATGGTGCCCGAGGCAGCACTAGACCCTTGGAGACAAGTCGGCTGTAGGACGATGTATTGAATCGCGACGCAATTTGTGTGTTCCATCGTCATTAAGAGGCTCTGAACGTTACAATTAACTGTCAGTTTTGCATCGCATTCGAAAAACTAGACTCACAGGAGAACGACCATAAGGTGCCCGAGGCAGCAATAGACCCTTCGAGACAAGTCGGCTGTAGGACGATGTATTGAGTCGCGACGCAATTTGTGTGTCCCATCGTCATTAACAGGCTCTGAACGTTACAATTAACTGTCAGTTTTGCGTCGGATTCGAAAATCTAGACTCACAGGAGAACGACCATAAGGTGCCCGAGGCAGCAATAGACCCTTGGGGACAAGTCGGCTGGAGGACGATGTATTGAATCGCGACGCAATTTGTGTGTTCCATCGTCATTAAGAGGCTCTGAACGTTACAATTAATTGTCAGTTTTGCGCCGGATTCGAAAAACTAGACTCATAGAAGAACGACCAAGAGGTGCCAGGAGCAGCAATACTACCTCGGAGACAAGTCGGCTGGAGGACGATGTATTGAATCGCGACGCAATTTGTGTGTTCCATCGTCAGTATCAGGCTCTGAACGTTACAATTAATTGTCAGTTTTGCATCGCATTCGAAAAACTAGACTCACAGGAGAACGACCATAAGGTGCCCGAGGCAGCAATAGACCCTTGGAGACAAGTCGGCTGGAGGACGATGTATTGAATCGCGACGCAATTTGTGTGTTCCATCGTCATTAAGAGGCTCTGAACGTTACAATGAATTGTCAGTTTTGCGCCGGATTCGAAAAACTAGACTCATAGGAGAACGACCAAGAGGTGCCAGGAGCAGCAATACTACCTCGGAGACATGTCGGCTGGAGGACGATGTATTGAATCGCGACGCAATTTGTGTGTCCCATCGTCATTAAGAGGCTCTGAACGTTACAATTAACTGTCAGTTTTGCATCGCATTCGAAAAACTAGACTCACAGGAGAACGACCATAAGGCGCCCGAGGCAGCAATAGACCCTTGGAGACAAGTCGGCTGGAGGACGATGTATTGAATCGCGACGCAATTTGTGTGTCCCATCGTCATTAACAGGCTCTGAACGTTACAATTAACTGTCAGTTTTGCATCGCATTCGAAAATCTGGACTCACAGGAGAATGAGTATATGGTGCCCGAGGCAGCACTAGACCCTTGGAGACAAGTCGGCTGTAGGACGATGTATTGAGTCGCGACGCAATTTGTGTGTCCCATCGTCATTAACAGGCTCTGAACGTTACAATTAACTGTCATTTTTGCGTCGGATTCGAAAATCTAGACTCACAGGAGAACGAGCATATGGTGCCCGAGGCAGCACTAGACCCTTGGAGACAAGTCGGCTGTAGGACGATGTATTGAGTCGCGACGCAATTTGTGTGTCCCATCGTCATTAACAGGCTCTGAACGTTACAATTAACTGTCAGTTTTGCGTCGGATGCGAAAATCTAGACTCACAGGAGAACGACCATAGGGTGCCCGAGGCAGCAATAGACCCTTGGAGACAAGTCGGCTGGAGGACGATGTATTGAATGGCGACGCAATTTGTGTGTTCCATCGTTATTAAGAGGCTCTGAACGTTACAATTAATTGTCAGTTTTGCGCCGGATTCGAAAAACTAGACTCATAGGAGAACGACCAAGAGGTGCCAGGAGCAGCAATACTACCTCGGAGACAAGTCGGCTGGAGGACGATGTATTGAATCGCGACGCAATTTGTGTGTTCCATCGTCAGTATCAGGCTCTGAACGTTACAATTAATTGTCAGTTTTGCATCGCATTCGAAAAACTAGACTCACAGGAGAACGACCATAAGGTGCCCGAGGCACCAATAGACCCTTCGAGACAAGTCGGCTGGAGGACGATGTATTGAATCGCGACGCAATTTGTGTGTTCCATCGTCATTAAGAGGCTCTGAACGTTACAATGAATTGTCAGTTTTGCGCCGGATTCGAAAAACTAGACTCATAGGAGAACGACCAAGAGGTGCCAGGAGCAGCAATACTACCTCGGAGACATGTCGGCTGGAGGACGATGTATTGAATCGCGACGCAATTTGTGTGTTCCATCGTCAGTATCAGGCTCTGAACGTTACAATTCACTGTCAGTTTTGCGTCGGATTCGAAAATCTAGACTCACAGGAGAACGACCATAAGGTGCCCGAGGCAGCAATAGACCCTTGGAGACAAGTCGGCTGTAGGACGATGTATTGAGTCGCGACGCAATTTGTGTGTCCCATCGTCATTAACAGGCTCTGAACGTTACTATTAACTGTCAGTTTTGCGTCGGATTCGAAAATCTAGACTCACAGGAGAACGAGCATATGGTGCCCGAGGCAGCACTAGACCCTTGGAGACAAGTCGGCTGTAGGACGATGTATTGAGTCGCGACGCAATTTGTGTGTCCCATCGTCATTAACAGGCTCTGAACGTTACAATTAACTGTCAGTTTTGCGTCGGATTCGAAAATCTAGACTCACAGGAGAACGACCATAAGGTGCCCGAGGCAGCAATAGACCCTTGGAGACAAGTCGGCTGGATGACGATGTATTGAATCGCGACGCAATTTGTGTGTTCCATCGTCATTAAGAGGCTCTGAACGTTACAATTAATTGTCAGTTTTGCGCCGGATTCGAAAAACTAGACTCATAGGAGAACGACCAAGAGGTGCCAGGAGCAGCAATACTACCTCGGAGACAAGTCGGCTGGAGGACGATGTATTGAATCGCGACGCAATTTGTGTGTTCCATCGTCAGTATCAGGCTCTGAACGTTACAATTAATTGTCAGTTTTGCATCGCATTCGAAAAACTAGACTCACAGGAGAACGACCATAAGGTGCCCGAGGCACCAATAGACCCTTCGAGACAAGTCGGCTGGAGGACGATGTATTGAATCGCGACGCAATTTGTGTGCCCCATCGCCATTAACAGGCTCTGAACGTTACAATTAACTGTCAGTTTTGCATCGCATTCGAAAAACTAGATTCACAGGAGAACGACCATAAGGCGCCCGAGGCAGCAATAGACCCTTGGAGACAAGTCGGCTGGAGGACGATGTATTGAATCGCGACGCAATTTGTGTGTCCCATCGCCATTAACAGGCTCTGAACGTTACAATTAACTGTCAGTTTTGCATCGCATTCGAAAATCTGGACTCACAGGAGAACGAGCATATGGTGCCCGAGGCAGCACTAGACCCTTGGACACAAGTCGGCTGTAGGACGATGTATTGAGTCGCGACGCAATTTGTGTGTCCCATCGTCATTAACATGCTCTGAACGTTACAATTAACTGTCATTTTTGCGTCGGATTCGAAAATCTAGACTCACAGGAGAACGAGCATATGGTGCCCGAGGCAGCACTAGACCCTTGGAGACAAGTCGGCTGTAGGACGATGTATTGAGTCGCGACGCAATTTGTGTGTCCCATCGTCATTAACAGGCTCTGAACGTTACTATTAACTGTCAGTTTTGCGTCGGATTCGAAAATCTAGACTCACAGGAGAACGACCATAAGGTGCCCGAGGCAGCAATAGACCCTTGGAGACAAGTCGGCTGGAGGACGATGTATTGAATCGCGACGCAATTTGTGTGTTCCATCGTCATTAAGAGGCTCTGAACGTTAGAATTAATTGTCAGTTTTGCGCCGGATTCGAAAAACTAGACTCATAGGAGAACGACCAAGAGGTGCCAGGAGCAGCAATACTACCTCGGAGACAAGTCGGCTGGAGGACGATGTATTGAATCGCGACGCAATTTGTGTGTTCCATCGTCAGTATCAGGCTCTGAACGTTACAATTAATTGTCAGTTTTGCATCGCATTCGAAAAACTAGACTCACAGGAGAACGACCATAAGGTGCCCGAGGCACCAATAGACCCTTCGAGACAAGTCGGCTGGAGGACGATGTATTGAATCGGGACGCAATTTGTGTGTTCCATCGTCATTAAGAGGCTCTGAACGTTACAATTAATTGTCAGTTTTGCGCCGGATTCGAAAAACTAGACTCATAGGAGAACGACCAAGAGGTGCCAGGAGCAGCAATACTACCTCGGAGACAAGTCGGCTGGAGGACGATGTATTGAATCGCGACGCAATTTGTGTGTTTCATCGTTATTAAGAGGCTCTGAACGTTACAATTAACTGTCAGTTTTGCATCGCATTCGAAAAACTAGACTCACAGGAGAACGACCATAAGGTGCCCGAGGCAGCAATAGACCCTTCGAGACAAGTCGGCTGTAGGACGATGTATTGAGTCGCGACGCAATTTGTGTGTCCCATCGTCATTAACAGGCTCTGAACGTTACAATTAACTGTCAGTTTTGCGTCGGATTCGAAAATCTAGACTCACAGGAGAACGACCATAAGGTGCCCGAGGCAGCAATAGACCCTTGGAGACAAGTCGGCTGGAGGACGATGTATTGAATCGCGACGCAATTTGTGTGTTCCATCGTCATTAAGAGGCTCTGAACGTTACAATTAATTGTCAGTTTTGCGCCGGATTCGAAAAACTAGACTCATAGGAGAACGACCAAGAGGTGCCAGGAGCAGCAATACTACCTCGGAGACAAGTCGGCTGGAGGACGATGTATTGAATCGCGACGCAATTTGTGTGTTCCATCGTCAGTATCAGGCTCTGAACGTTACAATTAATTGTCAGTTTTGCATCGCATTCGAAAAACTAGACTCACAGGAGAACGACCATAAGGTGCCCGAGGCAGCAATAGACCCTTGGAGACAAGTCGGCTGGAGGACGATGTATTGAATCGCGACGCAATTTGTGTGTTCCATCGTCATTAAGAGGCTCTGAACGTTACAATGAATTGTCAGTTTTGCGCCGGATTCGAAAAACTAGACTCATAGGAGAACGACCAAGAGGTGCCAGGAGCAGCAATACTACCTCGGAGACATGTCGGCTGGAGGACGATGTATTGAATCGCGACGCAATTTGTGTGTTCCATCGTCATTAAGAGGCTCTGAACGTTACAATTAACTGTCAGTTTTGCATCGCATTCGAAAAACTAGACTCACAGGAGAACGACCATAAGGCGCCCGAGGCAACAATAGACCCTTGGAGACAAGTCGGCTGGAGGACGATGTATTGAATCGCGACGCAATTTGTGTGTCCCATCGTCATTAACAGGCTCTGAACGTTACAATTAACTGTCAGTTTTGCATCGCATTCGAAAATCTGGACTCACAGGAGAATGGTATATGGTGCCCGAGGCAGCACTAGACCCTTGGAGACAAGTCGGCTGTAGGACGATGTATTGAGTCGCGACGCAATTTGTGTGTCCCATCGTCATTAACAGGCTCTGAACGTTACAATTAACTGTCATTTTTGCGTCGGATTCGAAAATCTAGACTCACAGGAGAACGAGCATATGGTGCCCGAGGCAGCACTAGACCCTTGGAGACAAGTCGGCTGTAGGACGATGTATTGAGTCGCGACGCAATTTGTGTGTCCCATCGTCATTAACAGGCTCTGAACGTTACAATTAACTGTCAGTTTTGCGTCGGATGCGAAAATCTAGACTCACACGAGATCGACCATAGGGTGCCCGAGGCAGCAATAGACCCTTGGAGACAAGTCGGCTGGAGGACGATGTATTGAATGGCGACGCAATTTGTGTGTTCCATCGTCATTAAGAGGCTCTGAACGTTACAATTAATTGTCAGTTTTGCGCCGGATTCGAAAAACTAGACTCATAGGAGAACGACCAAGAGGTGCCAGGAGCAGCAATACTACCTCGGAGACAAGTCGGCTGGAGGACGATGTATTGAATCGCGACGCAATTTGTGTGTTCCATCGTCAGTATCAGGCTCTGAACGTTACAATTAATTGTCAGTTTTGCATCGCATTCGAAAAACTAGACTCACAGGAGAACGACCATAAGGTGCCCGAGGCACCAATAGACCCTTCGAGACAAGTCGGCTGGAGGACGATGTATTGAATCGCGACGCAATTTGTGTGTTCCATCGTCATTAAGAGGCTCTGAACGTTACAATGAATTGTCAGTTTTGCGCCGGATTCGAAAAACCAGACTCATAGGAGAACGACCAAGAGGTGCCAGGAGCAGCAATACTACCTCGGAGACATGTCGGCTGGAGGACGATGTATTGAATCGCGACGCAATTTGTGTGTTCCATCGTCAGTATCAGGCTCTGAACGTCACAATTCACTGTCAGTTTTGCGTCGGATTCGAAAATCTAGACTCACAGGAGAACGACCATAAGGTGCCCGAGGCAGCAATAGACCCTTGGAGACAAGTCGGCTGTAGGACGATGTATTGAGTCGCGACGCAATTTGTGTGTCCCATCGTCATTAACAGGCTCTGAACGTTACAATTAACTGTCAGTTTTGCGTCGGATTCGAAAATCTAGACTCACAGGAGAACGAGCATATGGTGCCCGAGGCAGCACTAGACCCTTGGAGACAAGTCGGCTGTAGGACGATGTATTGAGTCGCGACGCAATTTGTGTGTCCCATCGTCATTAACAGGCTCTGAACGTTACAATTAACTGTCAGTTTTGCGTCGGATTCGAAAATCTAGACTCACAGGAGAACGACCATAAGGTGCCCGAGGCAGCAATAGACCCTTGGAGACAAGTCGGCTGGAGGACGATGTATTGAATCGCGACGCAATTTGTGTGTTCCATCGTCATTAAGAGGCTCTGAACGTTACAATTAATTGTCAGTTTTGCGCCGGATTCGAAAAACTAGACTCATAGGAGAACGACCAAGAGGTGCCAGGAGCAGCAATACTACCTCGGAGACAAGTCGGCTGGAGGACGATGTATTGAATCGCGACGCAATTTGTGTGTTCCATCGTCAGTATCAGGCTCTGAACGTTACAATTAATTGTCAGTTTTGCATCGCATTCGAAAAACTAGACTCACAGGAGAACGACCATAAGGTGCCCGAGGCACCAATAGACCCTTCGAGACAAGTCGGCTGGAGGACGATGTATTGAATCGCGACGCAATTTGTGTGCCCCATCGCCATTAACAGGCTCTGAACGTTACAATTAACTGTCAGTTTTGCATCGCATTCGAAAAACTAGATTCACAGGAGAACGACCATAAGGCGCCCGAGGCAGCAATAGACCCTTGGAGACAAGTCGGCTGGAGGACGATGTATTGAATCGCGACGCAATTTGTGTGTCCCATCGCCATTAACAGGCTCTGAACGTTACAATTAACTGTCAGTTTTGCATCGCATTCGAAAATCTGGACTCACAGGAGAACGAGCATATGGTGCCCGAGGCAGCACTAGACCCTTGGACACAAGTCGGCTGTAGGACGATGTATTGAGTCGCGACGCAATTTGTGTGTCCCATCGTCATTAACATGCTCTGAACGTTACAATTAACTGTCATTTTTGCGTCGGATTCGAAAATCTAGACTCACAGGAGAACGAGCATATGGTGCCCGAGGCAGCACTAGACCCTTGGAGACAAGTCGGCTGTAGGACGATGTATTGAGTCGCGACGCAATTTGTGTGTTCCATCGTCAGTATCAGGCTCTGAACGTTACAATTAATTGTCAGTTTTGCATCGCATTCGAAAAACTAGACTCACAGGAGAACGACCATAAGGTGCCCGAGGCACCAATAGACCCTTGGAGACAAGTCGGCTGGAGGACGATGTATTGAATCGCGACGCAATTTGTGTGTTCCATCGTCATTAAGAGTCTCTGAACGTTACAATTCATTGTCAGTTTTGCGCCGGATTCGAAAAACTAGACTCATAGGAGAACGACCAAGAGGTGCCAGGAGCAGCAATACTACCTCGGAGACATGTCGGCTGGAGGACGATGTATTGAATCGCGACGCAATTTGTGTGTTCCATCGTCAGTATCAGGCTCTGAACGTTACAATTCACTGTCAGTTTTGCGTCGGATTCGAAAATCTAGACTCACAGGAGAACGACCATAAGGTACCCGAGGCAGCAATAGACCCTTGGAGACAAGTCGGCTGGAGGACGATGTATTGAATCGCGACGCAATTTGTGTGTTCCATCGTCATTAAGAGGCTCTGAACGTTACAATTAATTGTCAGTTTTGCGCCGGATTCGAAAAACTAGACTCACAGGAGAACGACCATAAGGTGCCCGAGGCACCAATAGACCCTTCGAGACAAGTCGGCTGGAGGACGATGTATTGAATCGCGACGCAATTTGTGTGTTCCATCGTCATTAAGAGGCTCTGAACGTTACAATTAATTGTCAGTTTTGCATCGCATTCGAAAAACTAGACTCACAGGAGAACGACTATAAGGTGCCCGAGGCACCAATAGACACTTCGAGACAAGTCGGCTGGAGGACGATGTATTGAATCGCGACGCAATTTGTGTGTTCCATCGTCATTAAGAGGCTCTGAACGTTACAATTAATTGTCAGTTTTGCGCCGGATTCGAAAAACTAGACTCATAGGAGAACGACCAAGAGGTGCCAGGAGCAGCAATACTACCTCGGAGACATGTCGGCTGGAGGACGATGTATTGGATCGCGACGCAATTTGTGTGTTCCATCGTCATTAACAGGCTCTGAACGTTACAATTCACTGTCAGTTTTGCGTCGGATTCGAAAATCTAGACTCACAGGAGAACGAGCATATGGTGCCCGAGGCAGCAATAGACCCTTCGAGACAAGTCGGCTGGAGGACGATGTATTGAATCGGGACGCAATTTGTGTGTTCCATCGTCATCAAGAGGCTCTGAACGTTACAATTAATTGTCAGTTTTGCGCCGGATTCGAAAAACTAGACTCATAGGAGAACGACCAAGAGGAGCCAGGAGCAGCAATACTACCTCGGAGACAAGTCGGCTGGAGGACGATGTATTGAATCGCGACGCAATTTGTGTGTTTCATCGTCATTAAGAGGCTCTGAACGTTACAATTAACTGTCAGTTTTGCATCGTATTCGAAAAACTAGACTCACAGGAGAACGACCATAAGGCGCCCGAGGCAGCAATAGACCCTTGGAGACAAGTCGGCTGGAGGACGATGTATTGAATCGCGACGCAATTTGTGTGTTCCATCGTCAGTATCAGGCTCTGAACGTTACAATTAACCGTCAGTTTTGCGTCGTATTCCGAAAACTAGACTCACAGGAGAACGACGATAAGGTGCCCGAGGCAGCACTAGACCCTTGGAGACAAGTCGGCTGTAGGACGATGTATTGAGTCGCGACGCAATTTGTGTGTCCCATCGTCATTAACAGGCTCTGAACGTTAAAATTAACTGTCAGTTTTGCGTCGGATTCGAAAATCTAGACTCACAGGAGAACGAGCATATGGTGCCCGAGGCAGCACTAGACCCTTGGAGACAAGTCGGCTGTAGGACGATGTATTGAGTCGCGACGCAATTTGTGTGTCCCATCGTCATTAACAGGCTCTGAACGTTACAATTAACTGTCAGTTTTGCGTCGGATTCGAAAATCTAGACTCACAGGAGAACGACCATAAGGTGCCCGAGGCAGCAATAGACCCTTGGAGACAAGTCGGCTGGAGGACGATGTATTGAATCGCGACGCAATTTGTGTGTCCCATCGTCATTAAGAGGCTCTGAACGTTACAATTAATTGTCAGTTTTGCGCCGGATTCGAAAAACTAGACTCATAGGAGAACGACCAAGAGGTGCCAGGAGCAGCAATACTACCTCGGAGACAAGTCGGGTGGAGGACGATGTATTGAATCGCGACGCAATTTGTGTGTTCCATCGTCAGTATCAGGCTCTGAACGTTACAATTAATTGTCAGTTTTGCATCGCATTCGAAAAACTAGACTCACAGGAGAACGACCATAAGGTGCCCGAGGCACCAATAGACCCTTCGAGACAAGTCGGCTGGAGGACGATGTATTGAATCGCGACGCAATTTGTGTGTTCCATCGTCATTAAGAGGCTCTGAACGTTACAATTAATTGTCAGTTTTGCGCCGGATTCGAAAAACTAGACTCATAGGAGAACGACCAAGAGGTGCCAGGAGCAGCAATACTACCTCGGAGACATGTCGGCTGGAGGACGATGTATTGAATCGCGACGCAATTTGTGTGTTCCATCGTCAGTATCAGGCTCTGAACGTTACAATTCACTGTCAGTTTTGCGTCGGATTCGAAAATCTAGACTCACAGGAGAACGACCATAAGGTGCCCGAGGCAGCAATAGACCCTTGGAGACAAGTCGGCTGGAGGACGATGTATTGAATCGCGACGCAATTTGTGTGTTCCATCGTCATTAAGAGGCTCTGAACGTTACAATTAATTGTCAGTTTTGCGCCGGATTCGAAAAACTAGACTCATAGGAGAACGACCAAGAGGTGCCAGGAGCAGCAATACTACCTCGGAGACATGTCGGCTGGAGGACGATGTATTGAATCGCGACACAATTTGTGTGTTCCATCGTCAGTATCAGGCTCTGAACGTTACAATTCACTGTCAGTTTTGCGTCGGATTCGAAAATCTAGACTCACAGGAGAACGACCATAAGGCGCCCGAGGCAGCAATAGCCCCTTGGAGACAAGTCGGCTGGAGGACGATGTATTGAATCGCGACGCAATTTGTGTGTTCCATCGTCATTAAGAGGCTCTGAACCTTACAATTAACTGTCAGTTTTGCGTCGGATTCGAAAATCTAGACTCACCGATGAACGACCATAAGGTGCCCGAGGCAGCAATAGACCCTTCGAGACGAGTCGGCTGGAGGACGATGTATTGAATCGCGACGCAATTTGTGTGTTCCATCGTCATTAACAGGCTCTGAACGTTACAATTCACTGTCAGTTTTGCGTCGGATTCGAAAATCTAGACTCACAGGAGAACGAGCATATGGTGCCCGAGGCAGCAATAGACCCTTGGAGACAAGTCGGCTGGAGGACGATGTATTGAATCGCGACGCAATTTGTGTGTTCCATCGTCATCAAGAGGCTCTGAACGTTACAATTCACTCTCAGTTTTGCGTCGGATTCGAAAATCTAGACTCACAGGAGAACGAGCATATGGTGCCCGAGGCAGCACTAGACCCTTGGAGACAAGTCGGCTGTAGGACGATGTATTGAATCGCGACGCAATTTGTGTGTTCCATCGTCTTTAAGAGGCTCTGAACGTTACAATTAACTGTCAGTTTTGCATCGCATTCGAAAAACTAGACTCACAGGAGAACGACCATAAGGTGCCCGAGGCAGCAATAGACCCTTGGAGACAAGTCGGCTGGAGGACGATGTATTGAGACGCGACGCAATTTGTGTGTCCCATCGTCATTAACAGGCTCTGAACGTTACAATTAACTGTCAGTTTTGCATCGCATTCGAAAAACTAGACTCACAGGAGAACGACCATAAGGTGCCCGAGGCAGCAATAGATCCTTGGAGACAAGTCGGCTGGAGGACGATGTATTGAATCGCGACGCAATTTGTGTGTTCCATCGTCATTAAGAGGCTCTGAACGTTACAATTAATTGTCAGTTTTGCGCCGGATTCGAAAAACTAGACTCATAGGAGAACGACAAAGAGGTGCCAGGAGCAGCAATACTACCTCGGAGACAAGTCGGCTGGAGGACGATGTATTGAATCGCGACGCGATTTGTGTGTTCCATCGTCAGTATCAGGCTCTGAACGTTACAATTAATTGTCATTTTTGCATCGCATTCGAAAAACTAGACTCACAGGAGAACGACCATAAGGTGCCCGAGGCACCAATAGACCCTTCGAGACAAGTCGGCTGGAGGACGATGTATTGAATCGCGACGCAATTTGTGTGTTCCATCGTCATTAACAGGCTCTGAACGTTACAATTAATTGTCAGTTTTGCGCCGGATTCGAAAAACTAGACTCATAGGAGAACGACCAAGAGTCGCCAGGAGCAGCAATACTACCTCGGAGACATGTCGGCTGGAGGACGATGTATTGAATCGCGACGCAATTTGTATGTTCCATCGTCCGTATCAGGCTCTGAACGTTACAATTCACTGTCAGTTTTGCGTCGGATTCGAAAATCTAGACTCACAGGAGAACGAGCATATGGTGCCCGAGGCAGCAATAGACCCTTCGAGACAAGTCGGCTGGAGGACGATGTATTGTATCGCGACGCAATTTGTGTGTTCCATCGTCATCGAGAGGCTCTGAACGTTACAATTCACTCTCAGTTTTGCGTCGGATTCGAAAATCTAGACTCACCGATGAACGAGCATATGGTGCCCGAGGCAGCAATAGACCCTTCGAGACAAGTCGGCTGTAGGACGATGTATTGAATCGCGACGCAATTTGTGTGTTCCATCGTCATTAAGAGGCTCTGAACGTTACAATTAACTGTCAGTTTTGCATCGCATTCGAAAAACTAGACTCACAGGAGAGCGACCATAAAGTGCCCGAGGCAGCAATAGACCCTTGGAGACAAGTCGGCTGGAGGACGATGTATTGAATCGCGACGCAATTTGTGTGTCCCATCGTCATTAACAGGCTCTGAACGTTACAATTAACTGTCAGTTTTGCATCGCATTCGAAAATCTAGACTCACACGAGAACGAGCATATGGTGCCCGAGGCAGCAATAGACCGTTGGAGACAAGTCGGCTGTAGGACGATGTATTGAATCGCGACGCAATTTGTGTGTTCCATCGTCATTAAGAGGCTCTGAACCTTACAATTAACTGTCAGTTTTGCGTCGGACTCGAAAATCTAGACTCACCGATGAACGACCATAAGGTGCCCGAGGCAGCAATAGACCCTTCGAGACAAGTCGGCTGGAGGACGATGTATTGAATCGCGACGCAATTTGTGTGTTCCATCGTCATTAACAGGCTCTGAACGTTACAATTCACTCTCAGTTTTGCGTCGGATTCGAAAATCTAGACTCACAAGAGAACGAGCATAGGGTGCCCGAGGCAGCAATAGACCCTTCGAGACAAGTCGGCTGGAGGACGATGTATTGAATCGCGACGCAATTTGTGTGTTCCATCGTCATCAAGAGGCTCTGAACGTTACAATTCACTCTCAGTTTTGCGTCGGATTCGAAAATCTAGACTCACAGGAGAACGAGCATATGGTGCCCGAGGCAGCACTAGACCCTTGGAGGAAAGTCGGCTGTAGGACGATGTATTGAATCGCGACGCAATTTGTGTGTTCCATCGTCATTAAGAGGCTCTGAACGTTACAATTAACTGACAGTTTTGCATCGCATTCGAAAAACTAGACTCACAGGAGAACGACCATAAGGTGCCCGAGGCAGCAATAGACCCTTGGAGACAAGTCGGCTGGAGGACGATGTATTGAGACGCGACGCAATTTGTGTGTCCCATCGTCATTAACAGGCTCTGAACGTTACAATTAACTATCAGTTTTGCATCGCATTCGAAAAACTAGACTCACAGGAGAACGACCATAAGGTGCCCGAGGCAGCAATAGACCCTTGGAGACAAGTCGGCTGTAGGACGATGTATTGAATCGCGACGCAATTTGTGTGTTCCATCGTCATTAAGAGGCTCTGAACCTTACAATTAACTGTCAGTTTTGCGTCGGATTTGAAAATCTAGACTCACCGATGAACGACCATAAGGTGCCCGAGGCAGCAATAGACCCTTCGAGACAAGTCGGCTGGAGGACGATGTATTGAATGGCGACGCAATTTGTGTGTTCCATCGTCAGTATCAGGCTCTGAACGTTACAATTAACCGTCAGTTTTGCGTCGTATTCTGAAAACTAGACTCACAGGAGAACGACGATAAGGTGCCCGAGGCAGCACTAGACCCTTGGAGACAAGTCGGTTGTAGGACGATGTATTGAGTCGCGACGCAATTTGTGTGTCCCATCGTCATTAACAGGCTCTGAACGTTACAATTAACTGTCAGTTTTGCGTCGGATTCGAAAATCTAGACTCACAGGAGAACGAGTATATGGTGCCCGAGGCAGCACTAGACCCTTGGAGACAAGTCGGCTGTAGGACGATGTATTGAGTCGCGACGCAATTTGTGTGTCCCATCGTCATTAACAGGCTCTGAACGTTACAATTAACTGTCAGTTTTGCGTCGGATTCGAAAATCTAGACTCACAGGAGAACGACCAAGAGGTGCCAGGAGCAGCAATACTACCTCGGAGACATGTCGGCTGGAGGACGATGTATTGAATCGCGACGCAATTTGTGTGTTCCATCGTCAGTATCAGGCTCTGAACGTTACAATTCACTGTCAGTTTTGCGTCGGATTCGAAAATCTAGACTCACAGGAGAACGACCATAAGGTGCCCGAGGCAGCAATAGCCCCTTGGAGACAAGTCGGCTGGAGGACGATGTATTGAATCGCGACGCAATTTGTGTGATCCATCGTCAGTATCAGGCTCTGAACGTTACAATTAATTGTCAGTTTTGCATCGCATTCGAAAAACTAGACTCACAGGAGAACGACCATAAGGTGCCCGAGGCACGAATAGACCCTTCGAGACAAGTCGGCTGGAGGACGATGTATTGAATCGCGACGCAATTTGTGTGTTCCATCGTCATTAAGAGGCTCTGAACGTTACAATTAATTGTCAGTTTTGCGCCGGATTCGAAAAACTAGACTCATAGGAGAACGACCAAGAGGTGCCAGGAGCAGCAATACTACCTCGGAGACATGTCGGCAGGAGGACGATGTATTGAATCGCGACGCAATTTGTGTGTTCCATCGTCAGTATCAGGCTCTGAACGTTACAATTCACTGTCAGTTTTGCGTCGGATTCGAAAATCTAGACTCACAGGAGAACGAGCATATGGTGCCCGAGGCAGCAATAGACCCTTCGAGACAAGTCGGCTGGAGGACGATGTATTGTATCGCGACGCAATTTGTGTGTTCCATCGTCATCGAGAGGCTCTGAACGTTACAATTCACTCTCAGTTTTGCGTCGGATTCGAAAATCTAGACTCACCGATGAACGACCATAAGGTGCCCGAGGCAGCAATAGACCCTTCGAGACAAGTCGGCTGTAGGACGATGTATTGAATCGCGACGCAATTTGTGTGTTCCATCGTCATTAAGAGGCTCTGAACGTTACAATTAACTGTCAGTCTTGCATCGCATTCGAAAAACTAGACTCACAGGAGAACGACCATAAGGTGCCCGAGGCAGCAATAGACCCTTGGAGACAAGTCGGCTGTAGGACGATGTATTGAATCGCGACGCAATTTGTGTGTCCCATCGTCATTAACAGGCTCTGAACGTTACAATTAACTGTCAGTTTTGCATCGCATTCGAAAATCTAGACTCACAGGAGAACGAGCATATGGTGCCCGAGGCAGCAATAGACCCTTGGAGACAAGTCGGCTGTAGGACGATGTATTGAATCGCGACGCAATTTGTGTGTTCCATCGTCATTAAGAGGCTCTGAACCTTACAATTAACTGTCAGTTTTGCGTCGCATTCGAAAAACTAGACTCACAGGAGAACGACCATAAGGTGCCCGAGGCAGCAATAGACCCTTGGAGACAAGTCGGCTGGAGGACGATGTATTGAGACGCGACGCAATTTGTGTGTCCCATCGTCATTAACAGGCTCTGAACGTTACAATTAACTGTCAGTTTTGCATCGCATTCGAAAAACTAGACTCACAGGAGAACGAGCATAAGGTGCCCGAGGCAGCAATAGACCCTTGGAGACAAGTCGGCTGGAGGACGATGTATTGAATCGCGACGCAATTTGTGTGTTCCATCGTCATTAAGAGGCTCTGAACGTTACAATTAATTGTCAGTTTTGCGCCGGATTCGAAAAACTAGACTCATAGGAGAACGACAAAGAGGTGCCAGGAGCAGCAATACTACCTCGGAGACAAGTCGGCTGGAGGACGATGTATTGAATCGCGACGCAATTTGTGTGTTCCATCGTCAGTATCAGGCTCTGAACGTTACAATTAATTGTCATTTTTGCATCGCATTCGAAAAACTAGACTCACAGGAGAACGACCATAAGGTGCCCGAGGCACCAATAGACCCTTCGAGACAAGTCGGCTGGAGGACGATGTATTGAATCGCGACGCAATTTGTGTGTTCCATCGTCATTAACAGGCTCTGAACGTTACAATTAATTGTCAGTTTTGCGCCGGATTCGAAAAACTAGACTCATAGGAGAACGACCAAGAGGTGCCAGGAGCAGCAATACTACCTCGGAGACATGTCGGCTGGAGGACGATGTATTGAATCGCGACGCAATTTGTATGTTCCATCGTCCGTATCAGGCTCTGAACGTTACAATTCACTGTCAGTTTTGCGTCGGATTCGAAAATCTAGACTCACAGGAGAACGAGCATATGGTGCCCGAGGCAGCAATAGACCCTTCGAGACAAGTCGGCTGGAGGACGATGTATTGTATCGCGACGCAATTTGTGTGTTCCATCGTCATCGAGAGGCTCTGAACGTTACAATTCACTCTCAGTTTTGCGTCGGATTCGAAAATCTAGACTCACCGATGAACGAGCATATGGTGCCCGAGGCAGCAATAGACCCTTCGAGACAAGTCGGCTGTAGGACGATGTATTGAATCGCGACGCAATTTGTGTGTTCCATCGTCATTAAGAGGCTCTGAACGTTACAATTAACTGTCAGTTTTGCATCGCATTCGAAAAACTAGACTCACAGGAGAGCGACCATAAAGTGCCCGAGGCAGCAATAGACCCTTGGAGACAAGTCGGCTGGAGGACGATGTATTGAATCGCGACGCAATTTGTGTGTCCCATCGTCATTAACAGGCTCTGAACGTTACAATTAACTGTCAGTTTTGCATCGCATTCGAAAATCTAGACTCACAGGAGAACGAGCATATGGTGCCCGAGGCAGCAATAGACCGTTGGAGACAAGTCGGCTGTAGGACGATGTATTGAATCGCGACGCAATTTGTGTGTTCCATCGTCATTAAGAGGCTCTGAACCTTACAATTAACTGTGAGTTTTGCGTCGGACTCGAAAATCTAGACTCACCGATGAACGACCATAAGGTGCCCGAGGCAGCAATAGACCCTTCGAGACAAGTCGGCTGGAGGACGATGTATTGAATCGCGACGCAATTTGTGTGTTCCATCGTCATTAACAGGCTCTGAACGTTACAATTCACTCTCAGTTTTGCGTCGGATTCGAAAATCTAGACTCACAAGAGAACGAGCATATGGTGCCCGAGGCAGCAATAGACCCTTCGAGACAAGTCGGCTGGAGGACGATGTATTGAATCGCGACGCAATTTGTGTGTTCCATCGTCATCAAGAGGCTCTGAACGTTACAATTCACTCTCAGTTTTGCGTCGGATTCGAAAATCTAGACTCACAGGAGAACGAGCATATGGTGCCCGAGGCAGCACTAGACCCTTGGAGGAAAGTCGGCTGTAGGACGATGTATTGAATCGCGACGCAATTTGTGTGTTCCATCGTCATTAAGAGGCTCTGAACGTTACAATTAACTGACAGTTTTGCATCGCATTCGAAAAACTAGACTCACAGGAGAACGACCATAAGGTGCCCGAGGCAGCAATAGACCCTTGGAGACAAGTCGGCTGGAGGACGATGTATTGAGACGCGACGCAATTTGTGTGTCCCATCGTCATTAACAGGCTCTGAACGTTACAATTAACTGTCAGTTTTGCATCGCATTCGAAAAACTAGACTCACAGGAGAACGACCATAAGGTGCCCGAGGCAGCAATAGACCCTTGGAGACAAGTCGGCTGTAGGACGATGTATTGAATCGCGACGCAATTTGTGTGTTCCATCGTCATTAAGAGGCTCTGAACCTTACAACTAACTGTCAGTTTTGCGTCGGATTTGAAAATCTAGACTCACCGATGAACGACCATAAGGTGCCCGAGGCAGCAATAGACAATTCGAGACAAGTCGGCTGGAGGACGATGTATTGAATGGCGACGCAATTTGTGTGTTCCATCGTCAGTATCAGGCTCTGAACGTTACAATTAACCGTCAGTTTTGCGTCGTATTCTGAAAACTAGACTCACAGGAGAACGACGATAAGGTGCCCGAGGCAGCACTAGACCCTTGGAGACAAGTCGGCTGTAGGACGATGTATTGAGTCGCGACGCAATTTGTGTGTCCCATCGTCATTAACAGGCTCTGAACGTTACAATTAACTGTCAGTTTTGCGTCGGATTCGAAAATCTAGACTCACAGGAGAACGAGTATATGGTGCCCGAGGCAGCACTAGACCCTTGGAGACAAGTCGGCTGTAGGACGATGTATTGAGTCGCGACGCAATTTGTGTGTCCCATCGTCATTAACAGGCTCTGAACGTTACAATTAACTGTCAGTTTTGCGTCGGATTCGAAAATCTAGACTCACAGGAGAACGACCAAGAGGTGCCAGGAGCAGCAATACTACCTCGGAGACATGTCGGCTGGAGGACGATGTATTGAATCGCGACGCAATTTGTGTGTTCCATCGTCAGTATCAGGCTCTGAACGTTACAATTCACTGTCAGTTTTGCGTCGGATTCGAAAATCTAGACTCACAGGAGAACGACCATAAGGTGCCCGAGGCAGCAATAGCCCCTTGGAGACAAGTCGGCTGGAGGACGATGTATTGAATCGCGACGCAATTTGTGTGATCCATCGTCAGTATCAGGCTCTGAACGTTACAATTAATTGTCAGTTTTGCATCGCATTCGAAAAACTAGACTCACAGGAGAACGACCATAAGGTGCCCGAGGCACGAATAGACCCTTCGAGACAAGTCGGCTGGAGGACGATGTATTGAATCGCGACGCAATTTGTGTGTTCCATCGTCATTAAGAGGCTCTGAACGTTACAATTAATTGTCAGTTTTGCGCCGGATTCGAAAAACTAGACTCATAGGAGAACGACCAAGAGGTGCCAGGAGCAGCAATACTACCTCGGAGACATGTCGGCTGGAGGACGATGTATTGAATCGCGACGCAATTTGTGTGTTCCATCGTCAGTATCAGGCTCTGAACGTTACAATTCACTGTCAGTTTTGCGTCGGATTCGAAAATCTAGACTCACAGGAGAACGAGCATATGGTGCCCGAGGCAGCAATAGACCCTTCGAGACAAGTCGGCTGGAGGACGATGTATTGTATCGCGACGCAATTTGTGTGTTCCATCGTCATCGAGAGGCTCTGAACGTTACAATTCACTCTCAGTTTTGCGTCGGATTCGAAAATCTAGACTCACCGATGAACGACCATAAGGTGCCCGAGGCAGCAATAGACCCTTCGAGACAAGTCGGCTGTAGGACGATGTATTGAATCGCGACGCAATTTGTGTGTTCCATCGTCATTAAGAGGCTCTGAACGTTACAATTAACTGTCAGTCTTGCATCGCATTCGAAAAACTAGACTCACAGGAGAACGACCATAAGGTGCCCGAGGCAGCAATAGACCCTTGGAGACAAGTCGGCTGGAGGACGATGTATTGAATCGCGACGCAATTTGTGTGTCCCATCGTCATTAACAGGCTCTGAACGTTACAATTAACTGTCAGTTTTGCATCGCATTCGAAAATCTAGACTCACAGGAGAACGAGCATATGGTGCCCGAGGCAGCAATAGACCCTTCGAGACAAGTCGGCTGGAGGACGATGTATTGAATCGCGACGCAATTTGTGTGTTCCATCGTCATTAAGAGGCTCTGAACGTTACAATTAATTGTCAGTTTTGCGCCGGATTCGAAAAACTAGACTCATAGGAGAACGACCAAGAGGTGCCAGGAGCAGCAATACTACCTCGGAGACATGTCGGCTGGAGGACGATGTATTGAATCGCGACGCAATTTGTATGTTCCATCGTCAGTATCAGGCTCTGAACGTTACAATTCACTGTCAGTTTTGCGTCGTATTCGAAAATCTAGACTCACAGGAGAACGAGCATATGGTGCCCGAGGCAGCAATAGACCCTTCGAGACAAGTCGGCTGGAGGACGATGTATTGTATCGCGACGCAATTTGTGTGTTCCATCGTCATCGAGAGGCTCTGAACGTTACAATTCACTCTCAGTTTTGCGTCGGATTCGAAAATCTAGACTCACCGATGAACGACCATAAGGTGCCCGAGGCAGCAATAGACCCTTCGAGACAAGTCGGCTGTAGGACGATGTATTGAATCGCGACGCAATTTGTGTGTTCCATCGTCATTAAGAGGCTCTGAACGTTACAATTAACTGTCAGTTTTGCATCGCATTCGAAAAACTAGACTCACAGGAGAACGACCATAAGGTGCCCGAGGCAGCAATAGACCCTAGGAGACAAGTCGGCTGGAGGACGATGTATTGAATCGCGACGCAATTTGTGTGTCCCATCGTCATTAACAGGCTCTGAACGTTACAATTAACTGTCAGTTTTGCATCGCATTCGAAAATCTAGACTCACAGGAGAACGAGCATATGGTGCCCGAGGCAGCAATAGACCGTTGGAGACAAGTCGGCTGTAGGACGATGTATTGAATCGCGACGCAATTTGTGTGTTCCATCGTCATTAAGAGGCTCTGAACCTTACAATTAACTGTCAGTTTTGCGTCGGATTTGAAAATCTAGACTCACCGATGAACGACCATAAGGTGCCCGAGGCACCAATAGACCCTTCGAGACAAGTCGGCTGGAGGACGATGTATTGAATCGCGACGCAATTTGTGTGTTCTATCGTCATTAAGAGGCTCTGAACGTTACAATTAATTGTCAGTTTTGCGCCGGATTCGAAAAACTAGACTCATAGGAGAACGACCAAGAGGTGCCAGGAGCAGCAATACTACCTCGGAGACATGTCGGCTGGAGGACGATGTATTGAATCGCGACGCAATTTGTATGTTCCATCGTCAGTATCAGGCTCTGAACGTTACAATTCACTGTCAGTTTTGCGTCGGATTCGAAAATCTAGACTCACAGGAGAACGAGCATATGGTGCCCGAGGCAGCAATAGACCCTTCGAGACAAGTCGGCTGGAGGACGATGTATTGTATCGCGACGCAATTTGTGTGTTCCATCGTCATCGAGAGGCTCTGAACGTTACAATTCACTCTCAGTTTTGCGTCGGATTCGAAAATCTAGACTCACCGATGAACGACCATAAGGTGCCCGAGGCAGTAATAGACCCTTCGAGACAAGTCGGCTGTAGGACGATGTATTGAATCGCGACGCAATTTGTGTGTTCCATCGTCATTAAGAGGCTCTGAACGTTACAATTAACTGTCAGTTTTGCATCGCATTCGAAAAACAAGACTCACAGGAGAACGACCATAAGGTGCCCGAGGCAGCAATAGACCCTTGGAGACAAGTCGGCTGGAGGACGATGTATTGAATCGCGACGCAATTTGTGTGTCCCATCGTCATTAACAGGCTCTGAACGTTACAATTAACTGTCAGTTTTGCATCGCATTCGAAAATCTAGACTCACAGGAGAACGAGCATATGGTGCCCGAGGCAGCAATAGACCGTTGGAGACAAGTCGGCTGTAGGACGATGGATTGAATCGCGACGCAATTTGTGTGTTCCATCGTCATTAAGAGGCTCTGAACCTTACAATTAACTGTCAGTTTTGCGTCGGACTCGAAAATCTAGACTCACCGATGAACGACCATAAGGTGCCCGAGGCAGCAATAGACCCTTCGAGACAAGTCGGCTGGAGGACGATGTATTGAATCGCGACGCAATTTGTGTGTTCCATCGTCATTAACAGGCTCTGAACGTCACAATTCACTGTCAGTTTTGCGTCGGATTCGAAAATCTAGACTCACAAGAGAACGAGCATATGGTGCCCGAGGCAGCAATAGACCCTTCGAGACAAGTCGGCTGGAGGACGATGTATTGAATCGCGACGCAATTTGTGTGTTCCATCGTCATCAAGAGGCTCTGAACGTTACAATTCACTCTCAGTTTTGCGTCGGATTCGAAAATCTAGACTCACAGGAGAACGAGCATATGGTGCCCGAGGCAGCACTAGACCCTTGGAGACAAGTTGGCTGGAGGACGATGTATTGAATCGCGACGCAATTTGTGTGTTCCATCGTCATTAACAGGCTCTGAACGTTACAATTCACTGTCAGTTTTGCGTCGGATTCGAAAATCTAGACTCACAGGAGAACGAGCATATGGTGCCCGAGGCAGCAATAGACCCTTGGAGACAAGTCGGCTGTAGGACGATGTATTGAATCGCGACGCAATTTGTATGTTCCATCGTCAGTATCAGGCTCAGAACGTTACAATTCACTGTCAGTTTTGCGTCGTATTCGAAAATCTAGACTCACAGGAGAACGAGCATATGGTGCCCGAGGCAGCAATAGACCCTTCGAGACAAGTCGGCTGGAGGACGATGTATTGTATCGCGACGCAATTTGTGTGTTCCATCGTCATCGAGAGGCTCTGAACGTTACAATTCACTCTCAGTTTTGCGTCGGATTCGAAAATCTAGACTCACCGATGAACGACCATAAGGTGCCCGAGGCAGCAATAGACCCTTCGAGACAAGTCGGCTGTAGGACGATGTATTGAATCGCGACGCAATTTGTGTGTTCCATCGTCATTAAGAGGCTCTGAACGTTACAATTAACTGTCAGTTTTGCATCGCATTCGAAAAACTAGACTCACAGGAGAACGACCATAAGGTGCCCGAGGCACCAATAGACCCTTCGAGACAAGTCGGCTGGAGGACGATGTATTGAATCGCGACGCAATTTGTGTGTTCCATCGTCATTAACAGGCTCTGAACGTTACAATTAATTGTCAGTTTTGCGCCGGATTCGAAAAACTAGACTCATAGGAGAACGACCAAGAGGTGCCAGGAGCAGCAATACTACCTCGGAGACATGTCGGCTGGAGGACGATGTATTGAATCGCGACGCAATTTGTGTGTTCCATCGTCAGTATCAGGCTCTGAACGTTACAATTCACTCTCAGTCTTGCATCGCATTCGAAAAACTAGACTCACCGATGAACGACCATAAGGTGCCCGAGGCAGCAATAGACCCTTGGAGACAAGTCGGCTGTAGGACGATGTATTGAATCGCGACGCAATTTGTGTGTTCCATCGTCATTAAGAGGCTCTGAACGTTACAATTAACTGTCAGTTTTGCATCGCATTCGAAAATCTAGACTCACAGGAGAACGAGCATATGGTGCCCGAGGCAGCAATAGACCCTTGGAGACAAGTCGGCTGTAGGACGATGTATTGAATCGCGACGCAATTTGTGTGTTCCATCGTCATTAAGAGGCTCTGAACCTTACAATTAACTGTCAGTTTTGCGTCGGATTCGAAAATCTAGACTCACAGGAGAACGACCATAAGGTGCCCGAGGCAGCAATAGACCCTTCGAGACGAGTCGGCTGGAGGACGATGTATTGAATCGCGACGCAATTTGTGTGTCCCATCGTCATTAACAGGCTCTGAACGTTACAATTAACTGTCAGTTTTGCATCGCATTCGAAAATCTAGACTCACAGGAGAACGAGCATATGGTGCCCGAGGCAGCAATAGACCCTTGGAGACAAGTCGGCTGTAGGACGATGTATTGAATCGCGACGCAATTTGTGTGTTCCATCGTCATTAAGAGGCTCTGAACGTTACAATTAACTGTCAGTTTTGCGTCGGATTCGAAAATCTAGACTCACCGATGAACGACCATAAGGTGCCCGAGGCAGCAATAGACCCTTCGAGACGAGTCGGCTGGAGGACGATGTATTGAATCGCGACGCAATTTGTGTGTTCCATCGTCATTAACAGGCTCTGAACGTTACAATTCACTGTCAGTTTTGCGTCGGATTCGAAAATCTAGACTCACAGGAGAACGAGCATATGGTGCCCGAGCAGCAATAGACCCTTCGAGACAAGTCGGCTGGAGGACGATGTATTGAATCGCGACGCAATTTGTGTGTTCCATCGTCATCAAGAGGCTCTGAACGTTACAATTCACTCTCAGTTTTGCGTCGGATTCGAAAATCTAGACTCACAGGAGAACGAGCATATGGTGCCCGAGGCAGCACTAGACCCTTCGAGACAAGTCGGCTGGAGGACGATGTATTGAATCGCGACGCAATTTGTGTGTTCCATCGTCATTAAGAGGCTCTGAACGTTACAATTAATTGTCAGTTTTGCGCCGGATTCGAAAAACTAGACTCATAGGAGAACGACCAAGAGGTGCCAGGAGCAGCAATACTACCTCGGAGACATGTCGGCTGGAGGACGATGTATTGAATCGCGACGCAATTTGTATGTTCCATCGTCAGTATCAGGCTCTGAACGTTACAATTCACTGTCAGTTTTGCGTCGTATTCGAAAATCTAGACTCACAGGAGAACGAGCATATGGTGCCCGAGGCAGCAATAGACCCTTCGAGACAAGTCGGCTGGAGGACGATGTATTGTATCGCGACGCAATTTGTGTGTTCCATCGTCATCGAGAGGCTCTGAACGTTACAATTCACTCTCAGTTTTGCGTCGGATTCGAAAATCTAGACTCACCGATGAACGACCATAAGGTGCCCGAGGCAGCAATAGACCCTTCGAGACAAGTCGGCTGTAGGACGATGTATTGAATCGCGACGCAATTTGTGTGTTCCATCGTCATTAAGAGGCTCTGAACGTTACAATTAACTGTCAGTTTTGCATCGCATTCGAAAAACTAGACTCACAGGAGAACGACCATAAGGTGCCCGAGGCAGCAATAGACCCTTGGAGACAAGTCGGCTGGAGGACGATGTATTGAATCGCGACGCAATTTGTGTGTCCCATCGTCATTAACAGGCTCTGAACGTTACAATTAACTGTCAGTTTTGCATCGCATTCGAAAATCTAGACTCACAGGAGAACGAGCATATGGTGCCCGAGGCAGCAATAGACCGTTGGAGACAAGTCGGCTGTAGGACGATGTATTGAATCGCGACGCAATTTGTGTGTTCCATCGTCATTAAGAGGCTCTGAACCTTACAATTAACTGTCAGTTTTGCGTCGGATTTGAAAATCTAGACTCACCGATGAACGACCATAAGGTGCCCGAGGCACCAATAGACCCTTCGAGACAAGTCGGCTGGAGGACGATGTATTGAATCGCGACGCAATTTGTGTGTTCCATCGTCATTAAGAGGCTCTGAACGTTACAATTAATTGTCAGTTTTGCGCCGGATTCGAAAAACTAGACTCATAGGAGAACGACCAAGAGGTGCCAGGAGCAGCAATACCACCTCGGAGACATGTCGGCTGGAGGACGATGTATTGAATCGCGACGCAATTTGTATGTTCCATCGTCAGTATCAGGCTCTGAACGTTACAATTCACTGTCAGTTTTGCGTCGGATTCGAAAATCTAGACTCACAGGAGAACGAGCATATGGTGCCCGAGGCAGCAATAGACCCTTCGAGACAAGTCGGCTGGAGGACGATGTATTGTATCGCGACGCAATTTGTGTGTTCCATCGTCATCGAGAGGCTCTGAACGTTACAATTCACTCTCAGTTTTGCGTCGGATTCGAAAATCTAGACTCACCGATGAACGACCATAAGGTGCCCGAGGCAGCAATAGACCCTTCGAGACAAGTCGGCTGTAGGACGATGTATTGAATCGCGACGCAATTTGTGTGTTCCATCGTCATTAAGAGGCTCTGAACGTTACAATTAACTGTCAGTTTTGCATCGCATTCGAAAAACTAGACTCACAGGAGAACGACCATAAGGTGCCCGAGGCAGCAATAGACCCTTGGAGACAAGTCGGCTGGAGGACGAAGTATTGAATCGCGACGCAATTTGTGTGTCCCATCGTCATTAACAGGCTCTGAACGTTACAATTAACTGTCAGTTTTGCATCGCATTCGAAAATCTAGACTCACAGGAGAACGAGCATATGGTGCCCGAGGCAGCAATAGACCGTTGGAGACAAGTCGGCTGTAGGACGATGTATTGAATCGCGACGCAATTTGTGTGTTCCATCGTCATTAAGAGGCTCTGAACCTTACTATTAACTGTCAGTTTTGCGTCGGACTCGAAAATCTAGACTCACCGATGAACGACCATAAGGTGCCCGAGGCAGCAATAGACCCTTCGAGACAAGTCGGCTGGAGGACGATGTATAGAATCGCGACGCAATTTGTGTGTTCCATCGTCATTAACAGGCTCTGAACGTTACAATTCACTGTCAGTTTTGCGTCGGATTCGAAAATCTAGACTCACAAGAGAACGAGCATATGGTGCCCGAGGCAGCAATAGACCCTTCGAGACAAGTCGGCTGGAGGACGATGTATTGAATCGCGACGCAATTTGTGTGTTCCATCGTCATCAAGAGGCTCTGAACGTTACAATTCAGTCTCAGTTTTGCGTCGGATTCGAAAATCTAGACTCACAGGAGAACGAGCATATGGTGCCCGAGGCAGCACTAGACCCTTGGAGACAAGTCGGCTGTAGGACGATGTATTGAATCGCGACGCAATTTGTGTGTTCCATCGTCATTAAGAGGCTCTGAACGTTACAATTAACTGTCAGTTTTGCATCGCATTCGAAAAACTAGACTCACAGGAGAACGACCATAAGGTGCCCGAGGCAGCAATAGACCCTTGGAGACAAGTCGGCTGGAGGACGATGTATTGAGACGCGACGCAATTTGTGTGTCCCATCGTCATTAACAGGCTCTGAACGTTACAATTAACTGTCAGTTTTGCATCGCATTCGAAAAACTAGACTCACAGGAGAACGACCATAAGGTGCCCGAGGCAGCAATAGACCCTTGGAGACAAGTCGGCTGTAGGACGATGTATTGAATCGCGACGCAATTTGTGTGTTCCATCGTCATTAAGAGGCTCTGAACCTTACAATTAACTGTCAGTTTTGCGTCGTATTCTGAAAACTAGACTCACAGGAGAACGACGATAAGGTGCCCGAGGCAGCACTAGACCCTTGGAGACAAGTCGGCTGTAGGACGATGTATTGAGTCGCGACGCAATTTGTGTGTCCCATCGTCATTAACAGGCTCTGAACGTTACAATTAACTGTCAGATTTGCGTCGGATTCGAAAATCTAGACTCACAGGAGAATGAGTATATGGTGCCCGAGGCAGCACTAGACCCTTGGAGACAAGTCGGCTGTAGGACGATGTATTGAGTCGCGACGCAATTTGTGTGTCCCATCGTCATTAACAGGCTCTGAACGTTACAATTAACTGTCAGTTTTGCGTCGGATTCGAAATTCTAGACTCACAGGAGAACGACCAAGAGGTGCCAGGAGCAGCAATACTACCTCGGAGACATGTCGGCTGGAGGACGATGTATTGAATCGCGACGCAATTTGTGTGTTCCATCGTCAGTATCAGGCTCTGAACGTTACAATTCACTGTCAGTTTTGCGTCGGATTCGAAAATCTAGACTCACAGGAGAACGACCATAAGGTGCCCGAGGCAGCAATAGCCCCTTGGAGACAAGTCGGCTGGAGGACGATGTATTGAATCGCGACGCAATTTGTGTTTTCCATCGTCAGTATCATGCTCTGAACGTTACAATTAATTGTCAGTTTTGCATCGCATTCGAAAAACTAGACTCACAGGAGAACGACCATAAGGTGCCCGAGGCACCAATAGACCCTTCGAGACAAGTCGGCTGGAGGACGATGTATTGAATCGCGACGCAATTTGTGTGTTCCATCGTCATTAAGAGGCTCTGAACGTTACAATTAATTGTCAGTTTTGCGCCGGATTCGAAAAACTAGACTCATAGGAGAACGACCAAGAGGTGCCAGGAGCAGCAATACTACCTCGGAGACATGTCGGCTGGAGGACGATGTATTGAATCGCGACGCAATTTGTGTGTTCCATCGTCATTAACAGGCTCTGAACGTTACAATTCGCTGTCAGTTTTGCGTCGGATTATAAAATCTAGACTCACAGGAGAACGAGCATATGGTGCCCGAGGCAGCACTAGACCCTTCCAGACAAGTCGGCTGGAGGACGATGTATTGAATCGCGACGCAATTTGTGTGTTCCATCGTCATCAAGAGGCTCTGAACGTTACAATTCACTCTCAGTTTTGCGTCGGATTCGAAAATCTAGACTCACAGGAGAACGAGCATATGGTGCCCGAGGCAGCACTAGACCATTGGAGACAAGTCGGCTGTAGGACGATGTATTGAATCGCGACGCAATTTGTGTGTTCCATCGTCATTAAGAGGCTCTGAACGTTACAATTAACTGTCAGTTTTGCATCGCATTCGAAAAACTAGACTCACAGGAGAACGACCATAAGGTGCCCGAGGCAGCAATAGACCCTTGGAGACAAGTCGGCTGGAGGACGATGTATTGAGACGCGACGCAATTTGTGTGTCCCATCGTCATTAACAGGCTCTGAACGTTACAATTAACTGTCAGTTTTGCATCGCATTCGAAAAACTAGACTCACAGGAGAACGACCATAAGGTGCCCGAGGCAGCAATAGACCCTTGGAGACAAGTCGGCTGGAGGACGATGTATTGAATCGCGACGCAATTTGTGTGTTCCATCGTCAGTATCAGGCTCTGAACGTTACAATTAATTGTCAGTTTTGCGCCGGATTCGAAAAACTAGACTCATAGGAGAACGACCAAGAGGTGCCAGGAGCAGCAATACTACCTCGGAGACAAGTCGGCTGGAGGACGATGTTTTGAATCGCGACGCAATTTGTGTGTTCCATCGTCAGTATCAGGCTCTGAACGTTACAATTAATTGTCAGTTTGCATCGCATTCGAAAAACTAGACTCACAGGAGAACGACCATAAGGTGCCCGAGGCACCAATAGACCCTTCGAGACAAGTCGGCTGGAGGACGATGTATTGAATCGCGACGCAATTTGTGTGTTCCATCGTCATCAAGAGGCTCTGAACGTTACAATTCACTCTCAGTTTTGCGTCGGATTCGAAAATCTAGACTCACAGGAGAATGAGCATATGGTGCCCGAGGCAGCACTAGACCCTTGGAGACAAGTCGGCTGTAGGACGATGTATTGAATCGCGACGCAATTTGTGTGTTCCATCGTCATTAAGAGGCTCTGAACGTTACAATTAACTGTCAGTTTTGCATCGCATTCGAAAAACTAGACTCACAGGAGAACGACCATAAGGTGCCCGAGGCAGCAATAGACCCTTGGAGACAAGTCGGCTGGAGGACGATGTATTGAGACGCGACGCAATTTGTGTGTCCCATCGTCATTAACAGGCTCTGAACGTTACAATTAACTGTCAGTTTTGCATCGCATTCGAAAAACTAGACTCACAGGAGAACGACCATAAGGTGCCCGAGGCAGCAATAGACCCTTGGAGACAAGTCGGCTGTAGGACGATGAATTGAATCGCGACGCAATTTGTGTGTTCCATCGTCATTAAGAGGCTCTGAACCTTACAATTAACTGTCAGTTTTGCGTCGGATTTGAAAATCTAGACTCACCGATGAACGACCATAAGGTGCCCGAGGCAGCAATAGACCCTTCGAGACAAGTAGGCTGGAGGACGATGTATTGAATGGCGACGCAATTTGTGTGTTCCATCGTCAGTATCAGGCTCTGAACGTTACAATTAACCGTCAGTTTTGCGTCGTATTCTGAAAACTAGATTCACAGGAGAACGACGATAAGGTGCCCGAGGCAGCACTAGACCCTTGGAGACAAGTCGGCTGTAGGACGATGTATTGAGTCGCGACGCAATTTGTGTGTCCCATCGTCATTAACAGGCTCTGAACGTTACAATTAACTGTCGGTTTTGCGTCGGATTCGAAAATCTAGACTCACAGGAGAACGAGTATATGGTGCCCGAGGCAGCACTAGACCCTTGGAGACAAGTCGGCTGTAGGACGATGTATTGAGTCGCGACGCAATTTGTGTGTCCCATCGTCATTAACAGGCTCTGAACGTTACAATTAACTGTCAGTTTTGCGTCGGATTCGAAAATCTAGACTCACAGGAGAACGACCAAGAGGTGCCAGGAGCAGCAATACTACCTCGGAGACATGTCGGCTGGAGGACGATGTATTGAATCGCGACGCAATTTGTGTGTTCCATCGTCAGTATCAGGCTCTGAACGTTACAATTCACTGTCAGTTTTGCGTCGGATTCGAAAATCTAGACTCACAGGAGAACGACCATAAGGTGCCCGAGGCAGCAATAGCCCCTTGGAGACAAGTCGGCTGGAGGACGATGTATTGAATCGCGACGCAATTTGTGTTTTCCATCGTCAGTATCATGCTCTGAACGTTACAATTAATTGTCAGTTTTGCATCGCATTCGAAAAACTAGACTCACAGGAGAACGACCATAAGGTGCCCGAGGCACCAATAGACCCTTCGAGACAAGTCGGCTGGAGGACGATGTATTGAATCGCGACGCAATTTGTGTGTTCCATCGTCATTAAGAGGCTCTGAACGTTACAATTAATTGTCAGTTTTGCGCCGGATTCGAAAAACTAGACTCATAGGAGAACGACCAAGAGGTGCCAGGAGCAGCAATACTACCTCGGAGACATGTCGGCTGGAGGACGATGTATTGAATCGCGACGCAATTTGTGTGTTCCATCGTCATTAACAGGCTCTGAACGTTACAATTCACTGTCAGTTTTGCGTCGGATTATAAAATCTAGACTCACAGGAGAACGAGCATATGGTGCCCGAGGCAGCACTAGACCCTTCCAGACAAGTCGGCTGGAGGACGATGTATTGAATCGCGACGCAATTTGTGTGTTCCATCGTCATCAAGAGGCTCTGAACGTTACAATTCACTCTCAGTTTTGCGTCGGATTCGAAAATCTAGACTCACAGGAGAACGAGCATATGGTGCCCGAGGCAGCACTAGACCATTGGAGACAAGTCGGCTGTAGGACGATGTATTGAATCGCGACGCAATTTGTGTGTTCCATCGTCATTAAGAGGCTCTGAACGTTACAATTAACTGTCAGTTTTGCATCGCATTCGAAAAACTAGACTCACAGGAGAACGACCATAAGGTGCCCGAGGCAGCAATAGACCCTTGGAGACAAGTCGGCTGGAGGACGATGTATTGAGACGCGACGCAATTTGTGTGTCCCATCGTCATTAACAGGCTCTGAACGTTACAATTAACTGTCAGTTTTGCATCGCATTCGAAAAACTAGACTCACAGGAGAACGACCATAAGGTGCCCGAGGCAGCAATAGACCCTTGGAGACAAGTCGGCTGTAGGACGATGAATTGAATCGCGACGCAATTTGTGTGTTCCATCGTCATTAAGAGGCTCTGAACCTTACAATTAACTGTCAGTTTTGCGTCGGATTTGAAAATCTAGACTCACCGATGAACGACCATAAGGTGCCCGAGGCAGCAATAGACCCTTCGAGACAAGTCGGCTGGAGGACGATGTATTGAATGGCGACGCAATTTGTGTGTTCCATCGTCAGTATCAGGCTCTGAACGTTACAATTAACCGTCAGTTTTGCGTCGTATTCTGAAAACTAGACTCACAGGAGAACGACGATAAGGTGCCCGAGGCAGCACTAGACCCTTGGAGACAAGTCGGCTGTAGGACGATGTATTGAGTCGCGACGCAATTTGTGTGTCCCATCGTCATTAACAGGCTCTGAACGTTACAATTAACTGTCGGTTTTGCGTCGGATTCGAAAATCTAGACTCACAGGAGAACGAGTATATGGTGCCCGAGGCAGCACTAGACCCTTGGAGACAAGTCGGCTGTAGGACGATGTATTGAGTCGCGACGCAATTTGTGTGTCCCATCGTCATTAACAGGCTCTGAACGTTACAATTAACTGTCAGTTTTGCGTCGGATTCGAAAATCTAGACTCACAGGAGAACGACCAAGAGGTGCCAGGAGCAGCAATACTACCTCGGAGACATGTCGGCTGGAGGACGATGTATTGAATCGCGACGCAATTTGTGTGTTCCATCGTCAGTATCAGGCTCTGAACGTTACAATTCACTGTCAGTTTTGCGTCGGATTCGAAAATCTAGACTCACAGGAGAACGACCATAAGGTGCCCGAGGCAGCAATAGCCCCTTGGAGACAAGTCGGCTGGAGGACGATGTATTGAATCGCGACGCAATTTGTGTGTTCCATCGTCAGTATCAGGCTCTGAACGTTACAATTAATTGTCAGTTTTGCATCGCATTCGAAAAACTAGACTCACAGGAGAACGACCATAAGGTGCCCGAGGCAGCAATAGACCCTTCGAGACAAGTCGGCTGTAGGACGATGTATTGAATCGCGACGCAATTTGTGTGTTCCATCGTCATTAAGAGGCTCTGAACGTTACAATTAACTGTCAGTCTTGCATCGCATTCGAAAAACTAGACTCACAGGAGAACGACCATAAGGTGCCCGAGGCAGCAATAGACCCTTGGAGACAAGTCGGCTGGAGGACGATGTATTGAATCGCGACGCAATTTGTGTGTCCCATCGTCATTAACAGGCTCTGAACGTTACAATTAACAGTCAGTTTTGCATCGCATTCGAAAATCTAGACTCACAGGAGAACGAGCATATGGTGCCCGAGGCAGCAATAGACCCTTGGAGACAAGTCGGCTGTAGGACGATGTATTGAATCGCGACGCAATTTGTGTGTTCCATCGTCATTAAGAGGCTCTGAACCTTACAATTAACTGTCAGTTTTGCGTCGGATTCGAAAATCTAGACTCACCGATGAACGACCATAAGGTGCCCGAGGCAGCAATAGACCCTTCGAGACGAGTCGGCTGGAGGACGATGTATTGAATCGCGACGCAATTTGTGTGTCCCATCGTCATTAACAGGCTCTGAACGTTACAATTAACTGTCAGTTTTGCATCGCATTCGAAAATCTAGACTCACAGGAGAACGAGCATATGGTGCCCGAGGCAGCAATAGACCCTTGGAGACAAGTCGGCTGTAGGACGATGTATTGAATCGCGACGCAATTTGTGTGTTCCATCGTCATTAAGAGGCTCTGAACGTTACAATTAACTGTCAGTTTTGCGTCGGATTCGAAAATCTAGACTCACCGATGAACGACCATAAGGTGCCCGAGGCAGCAATAGACCCTTCGAGACGAGTCGGCTGGAGGACGATGTATTGAATCGCGACGCAATTTGTGTGTTCCATCGTCATTAACAGGCTCTGAACGTTACAATTCACTGTCAGTTTTGCGTCGGATTCGAAAATCTAGACTCACAGGAGAACGAGCATATGGTGCCCGAGGCAGCAATAGACCCTTCGAGACAAGTCGGCTGGAGGACGATGTATTGAATCGCGACGCAATTTGTGTGTTCCATCGTCATCAAGAGGCTCTGAACGTTACAATTCACTCTCAGTTTTGCGTCGGATTCGAAAATCTAGACTCACAGGAGAACGAGCATATGGTGCCCGAGGCAGCACTAGACCCTTGGAGACAAGTCGGCTGTAGGACGATGTATTGAATCGCGACGCAATTTGTGTGTTCCATCGTCATTAAGAGGCTCTGAACGTTACAATTAACTGTCAGTTTTGCATCGCATTCGAAAAACTAGACTCACAGGAGAACGACCATAAGGTGCCCGAGGCAGCAATAGACCCTTGGAGACAAGTCGGCTGGAGGACGAAGTATTGAGACGCGACGCAATTTGTGTGTCCCATCGTCATTAACAGGCTCTGAACGTTACAATTAACTGTCAGTTTTGCATCGCATTCGAAAAACTAGACTCACAGGAGAACGACCATAAGGTGCCCGAGGCAGCAATAGACCCTTGGAGACAAGTCGGCTGTAGGACGATGTATTGAATCGCGACGCAATTTGTGTGTTCCATCGTCATTAAGAGGCTCTGAACCTTACAATTAACTGTCAGTTTTGCGTCGGATTTGAAAATCTAGACTCACCGATGAACGACCATAAGGTGCCCGAGGCAGCAATAGACCCTTCGAGACAAGTCGGCTGGAGGACGATGTATTGAATGGCGACGCAATTTGTGTGTTCCATCGTCAGTATCAGGCTCTGAACGTTACAATTAACCGTCAGTTTTGCGTCGTATTCTGAAAACTAGACTCATAGGAGAACGACGATAAGGTGCCCGAGGCAGAACTAGACCCTTGGAGACAAGTCGGCTGTAGGACGATGTATTGAGTCGCGACGCAATTTGTGTGTCCCATCGTCATTAACAGGCTCTGAACGTTACAATTAACTGTCAGTTTTGCGTCGGATTCGAAAATCTAGACTCACAGGAGAACGAGTATATGGTGCCCGAGGCAGCACTAGACCCTTGGAGACAAGTCGGCTGTAGGACGATGTATTGAGTCGCGACGCAATTTGTGTGTCCCATCGTCATTAACAGGCTCTGAACGTTACAATTAACTGTCAGTTTTGCGTCGGATTCGAAAATCTAGACTCACAGGAGAACGACCAAGAGGTGCCAGGAGCAGCAATACTACCTCGGAGACATGTCGGCTGGAGGACGATGTATTGAATCGCGACGCAATTTGTGTGTTCCATCGTCAGTATCAGGCTCTGAACGTTACAATTCACTGTCAGTTTTGCGTCGGATTCGAAAATCTAGACTCACAGGAGAACGACCATAAGGTGCCCGAGGCAGCAATAGCCCCTTGGAGACAAGTCGGCTGGAGGACGATGTATTGAATCGCGACGCAATTTGTGTGTTCCATCGTCAGTATCAGGCTCTGAACGTTACAATTAATTGTCAGTTTTGCATCGCATTCGAAAAACTAGACTCACAGGAGAACGACTATAAGGTGCCCGAGGCACCAATAGACCCTTCGAGACAAGTCGGCTGGAGGACGATGTATTGAATCGCGACGCAATTTGTGTGTTCCATCGTCATTAAGAGGCTCTGAACGTTACAATTAATTGTCAGTTTTGCGCCGGATTCGAAAAACTAGACTCATAGGAGAACGACCAAGAGGTGCCAGGAGCAGCAATACTACCTCGGAGACATGTCGGCTGGAGGACGATGTATTGAATCGCGACGCAATTTGTGTGTTCCATCGTCAGTATCAGGCTCTGAACGTTACAATTCACTGTCAGTTTTGCGTCGGATTCGAAAATCTAGACTCACAGGAGAACGAGCATATGGTGCCCGAGGCAGCAATAGACCCTTCGAGACAAGTCGGCTGGAGGACGATGTATTGTATCGCGACGCAATTTGTGTGTTCCATCGTCATCGAGAGGCTCTGAACGTTACAATTCACTCTCAGTTTTGCGTCGGATTCGAAAATCTAGACTCACCGATGAACGACCATAAGGTGCCCGAGGCAGCAATAGACCCTTGGAGACAAGTCGGCTGTAGGACGATGTATTGAATCGCGACGCAATTTGTGTGTCCCATCGTCATTAACAGGCTCTGAACGTTACAATTAACTGTCAGTTTTGCATCGCATTCGAAAATCTAGACTCACAGGAGAACGAGCATATGGTGCCCGAGGCAGCAATAGACCCTTGGAGACAAGTCGGCTGTAGGACGATGTATTGAATCGCGACGCAATTTGTGTGTTCCATCGTCATTAAGAGGCTCTGAACCTTACAATTAACTGTCAGTTTTGCGTCGGATTCGAAAATCTAGACTCACCGATGAACGACCATAAGGTGCCCGAGGCAGCAATAGACCCTTCGAGACGAGCCGGCTGGAGGACGATGTATTGAATCGCGACGCAATTTGTGTGTCCCATCGTCATTAACAGGCTCTGAACGTTACAATTAACTGTCAGTTTTGCATCGCATTCGAAAATCTAGACTCACAGGAGAACGAGCATATGGTGCCCGAGGCAGCAATAGACCCTTGGAGACAAGTCGCCTGTAGGACGATGTATTGAATCGCGACGCAATTTGTGTGTTCCATCGTCATTAAGAGGCTCTGAACGTTACAATTAACTGTCAGTTTTGCGTCGGATTCGAAAATCTAGACTCACCGATGAACGACCATAAGGTGCCCGAGGCAGCAATAGACCCTTCGAGACGAGTCGGCTGGAGGACGATGTATTGAATCGCGACGCAATTTGTGTGTTCCATCGTCATTAACAGGCTCTGAACGTTACAATTCACTGTCAGTTTTGCGTCGGATTCGAAAATCTAGACTCACAGGAGAACGAGCATATGGTGCCCGAGGCAGCAATAGACCCTTGGAGACAAGTCGGCTGGAGGACGATGTATTGAATCGCGACGCAATTTGTGTGTTCCATCGTCATCAAGAGGCTCTGAACGTTACAATTCACTCTCAGTTTTGCGTCGGATTCGAAAATCTAGACTCACAGGAGAACGAGCATATGGTGCCCGAGGCAGCACTAGACCATTGGAGACAAGTCGGCTGTAGGACGATGTATTGAATCGCGACGCAATTTGTGTGTTCCATCGTCATTAAGAGGCTCTGAACGTTACAATTAACTGTCAGTTTTGCATCGCATTCGAAAAACTAGACTCACATGAGAACGACCATAAGGTGCCCGAGGCAGCAATAGACCCTTGGAGACAAGTCGGCTGGAGGACGATGTATTGAGACGCGACGCAATTTGTGTGTCCCATCGTCATTAACAGGCTCTGAACGTTACAATTAACTGTCAGTGTTGCATCGCATTCGAAAAACTAGACTCACAGGAGAACGACCATAAGGTGCCCGAGGCAGCAATAGACCCTTGGAGACAAGTCGGCTGGAGGACGATGTATTGAATCGCGACGCAATTTGTGTGTTCCATCGTCATTAAGAGGCTCTGAACGTTACAATTAATTGTCAGTTTTGCGCCGGATTCGAAAAACTAGACTCATAGGAGAACGACCAAGAGGTGCCAGGAGCAGCAATACTACCTCGGAGACAAGTCGGCTGGAGGACGATGTATTGAATCGCGACGCAATTTGTGTGTTCCATCGTCAGTATCAGGCTCTGAACGTTACAATTAATTGTCAGTTTTGCATCGCATTCGAAAAACTAGACACACAGGAGAACGACCATAAGGTGCCCGAGGCACCAATAGACCCTTCGAGACAAGTCGGCTGGAGGACGATGTATTGAATCGCGACGCTATTTGTGTGTTCCATCGTCATTAAGAGGCTCTGAACGTTACAATTAATTGTCAGTTTTGCGCCGGATTCGAAAAACTAGACTCATAGGAGAACGACCAAGAGGTGCCAGGAGCAGCAATACTACCTCGGAGACATGTCGGCTGGAGGACGATGTATTGAATCGCGACGCAATTTGTATGTTCCATCGTCAGTATCAGGCTCTGAACGTTACAATTCACTGTCAGTTTTGCGTCGGATTCGAAAATCTAGACTCACAGGAGAACGAGCATATGGTGCCCGAGGCAGCAATAGACCCTTCGAGACAAGTCGGCTGGAGGACGATGTATTGTATCGCGACGCAATTTGTGTGTTCCATCGTCATCGAGAGGCTCTGAACGTTACAATTCACTGTCAGTTTTGCGTCGGATTTGAAAATCTAGACTCACCGATGAACGACCATAAGGTGCCCGAGGCAGCAATAGACCCTTCGAGACAAGTCGGCTGTAGGACGATGTATTGAATCGCGACGCAATTTGTGTGTTCCATCGTCATTAAGAGGCTCTGAACGTTACAATTAACTGTCAGTTTTGCATCGCATTCGAAAAACTAGACTCACAGGAGAACGACCATAAGGTGCCCGAGGCAGCAATAGACCCTTGGAGACAAGTCGGCTGGAGGACGATGTATTGAGACGCGACGCAATTTGTGTGTCCCATCGTCATTAACAGGCTCTGAACGTTACAATTAACTGTCAGTTTTGCATCGCATTCGAAAAACTAGACTCACAGGAGAACGACCATAAGGTGCCCGAGGCAGCAATAGACCCTTGGAGACAAGTCGGCTGGAGGACGATGTATTGAATCGCGACGCAATTTGTGTGTTCCATCGTCAGTATCAGGCTCTGAACGTTACAATTAATTGTCAGTTTTGCGCCGGATTCGAAAAACTAGACTCATAGGAGAACGACCAAGAGGTGCCAGGAGCAGCAATACTACCTCGGAGACAAGTCGGCTGGAGGACGATGTTTTGAATCGCGACGCAATTTGTGTGTTCCATCGTCAGTATCAGGCTCTGAACGTTACAATTAATTGTCAGTTTGCATCGCATTCGAAAAACTAGACTCACAGGAGAACGACCATAAGGTGCCCGAGGCACCAATAGACCCTTCGAGACAAGTCGGCTGGAGGACGATGTATTGAATCGCGACGCAATTTGTGTGTTCCATCGTCATCAAGAGGCTCTGAACGTTACAATTCACTCTCAGTTTTGCGTCGGATTCGAAAATCTAGACTCACAGGAGAATGAGCATATGGTGCCCGAGGCAGCACTAGACCCTTGGAGACAAGTCGGCTGTAGGACGATGTATTGAATCGCGACGCAATTTGTGTGTTCCATCGTCATTAAGAGGCTCTGAACGTTACAATTAACTGTCAGTTTTGCATCGCATTCGAAAAACTAGACTCACAGGAGAACGACCATAAGGTGCCCGAGGCAGCAATAGACCCTTGGAGACAAGTCGGCTGGAGGACGATGTATTGAGACGCGACGCAATTTGTGTGTCCCATCGTCATTAACAGGCTCTGAACGTTACAATTAACTGTCAGTTTTGCATCGCATTCGAAAAACTAGACTCACAGGAGAACGACCATAAGGTGCCCGAGGCAGCAATAGACCCTTGGAGACAAGTCGGCTGTAGGACGATGTATTGAATCGCGACGCAATTTGTGTGTTCCATCGTCATTAAGAGGCTCTGAACCTTACAATTAACTGTCAGTTTTGCGTCGGATTTGAAAATCTAGACTCACCGATGAACGACCATAAGGTGCCCGAGGCAGCAATAGACCCTTCGAGACAAGTCGGCTGGAGGACGATGTATTGAATGGCGACGCAATTTGTGTGTTCCATCGTCAGTATCAGGCTCTGAACGTTACAATTAACCGTCAGTTTTGCGTCGTATTCTGAAAACTAGACTCACAGGAGAACGACGATAAGGTGCCCGAGGCAGCACTAGACCCTTGGAGACAAGTCGGCTGTAGGACGATGTATTGAGTCGCGACGCAATTTGTGTGTCCCATCGTCATTAACAGGCTCTGAACGTTACAATTAACTGTCGGTTTTGCGTCGGATTCGAAAATCTAGACTCACAGGAGAACGAGTATATGGTGCCCGAGGCAGCACTAGACCCTTGGAGACAAGTCGGCTGTAGGACGATGTATTGAGTCGCGACGCAATTTGTGTGTCCCATCGTCATTAACAGGCTCTGAACGTTACAATTAACTGTCAGTTTTGCGTCGGATTCGAAAATCTAGACTCACAGGAGAACGACCAAGAGGTGCCAGGAGCAGCAATACTACCTCGGAGACATGTCGGCTGGAGGACGATGTATTGAATCGCGACGCAATTTGTGTGTTCCATCGTCAGTATCAGGCTCTGAACGTTACAATTCACTGTCAGTTTTGCGTCGGATTCGAAAATCTAGACTCACAGGAGAACGACCATAAGGTGCCCGAGGCAGCAATACTACCTCGGAGACATGTCGGCTGGAGGACGATGTATTGAATCGCGACGCAATTTGTGTGTTCCATCGTCAGTATCAGGCTCTGAACGTTACAATTAATTGTCAGTTTTGCATCGCATTCGAAAAACTAGACTCACAGGAGAACGACCATAAGGTGCCCGAGGCAGCAATAGACCCTTCGAGACAAGTCGGCTGTAGGACGATGTATTGAATCGCGACGCAATTTGTGTGTTCCATCGTCATTAAGAGGCTCTGAACGTTACAATTAACTGTCAGTCTTGCATCGCATTCGAAAAACTAGACTCACAGGAGAACGACCATAAGGTGCCCGAGGCAGCAATAGACCCTTGGAGACAAGTCGGCTGGAGGACGATGTATTGAATCGCGACGCAATTTGTGTGTCCCATCGTCATTAACAGGCTCTGAACGTTACAATTAACAGTCAGTTTTGCATCGCATTCGAAAATCTAGACTCACAGGAGAACGAGCATATGGTGCCCGAGGCAGCAATAGACCCTTGGAGACAAGTCGGCTGTAGGACGATGTATTGAATCGCGACGCAATTTGTGTGTTCCATCGTCATTAAGAGGCTCTGAACCTTACAATTAACTGTCAGTTTTGCGTCGGATTCGAAAATCTAGACTCACCGATGAACGACCATAAGGTGCCCGAGGCAGCAATAGACCCTTCGAGACGAGTCGGCTGGAGGACGATGTATTGAATCGCGACGCAATTTGTGTGTCCCATCGTCATTAACAGGCTCTGAACGTTACAATTAACTGTCAGTTTTGCATCGCATTCGAAAATCTAGACTCACAGGAGAACGAGCATATGGTGCCCGAGGCAGCAATAGACCCTTGGAGACAAGTCGGCTGTAGGACGATGTATTGAATCGCGACGCAATTTGTGTGTTCCATCGTCATTAAGAGGCTCTGAACGTTACAATTAACTGTCAGTTTTGCGTCGGTTCGAAAATCTAGACTCACCGATGAACGACCATAAGGTGCCCGAGGCAGCAATAGACCCTTCGAGACGAGTCGGCTGGAGGACGATGTATTGAATCGCGACGCAATTTGTGTGTTCCATCGTCATTAACAGGCTCTGAACGTTACAATTCACTGTCAGTTTTGCGTCGGATTCGAAAATCTAGACTCACAGGAGAACGAGCATATGGTGCCCGAGGCAGCAATAGACCCTTCGAGACAAGTCGGCTGGAGGACGATGTATTGAATCGCGACGCAATTTGTGTGTTCCATCGTCATCAAGAGGCTCTGAACGTTACAATTCACTCTCAGTTTTGCGTCGGATTCGAAAATCTAGACTCACAGGAGAACGAGCATATGGTGCCCGAGGCAGCACTAGACCCTTGGAGACAAGTCGGCTGTAGGACGATGTATTGAATCGCGACGCAATTTGTGTGTTCCATCGTCATTAAGAGGCTCTGAACGTTACAATTAACTGTCAGTTTTGCATCGCATTCGAAAAACTAGACTCACAGGAGAACGACCATAAGGTGCCCGAGGCAGCAATAGACCCTTGGAGACAAGTCGGCTGGAGGACGAAGTATTGAGACGCGACGCAATTTGTGTGTCCCATCGTCATTAACAGGCTCTGAACGTTACAATTAACTGTCAGTTTTGCATCGCATTCGAAAAACTAGACTCACAGGAGAACGACCATAAGGTGCCCGAGGCAGCAATAGACCCTTGGAGACATGTCGGCTGTAGGACGATGTATTGAATCGCGACGCAATTTGTGTGTTCCATCGTCATTAAGAGGCTCTGAACCTTACAATTAACTGTCAGTTTTGCGTCGGATTTGAAAATCTAGACTCACCGATGAACGACCATAAGGTGCCCGAGGCAGCAATAGACCCTTCGAGACAAGTCGGCTGGAGGACGATGTATTGAATGGCGACGCAATTTGTGTGTTCCATCGTCAGTATCAGGCTCTGAACGTTACAATTAACCGTCAGTTTTGCGTCGTATTCTGAAAACTAGACTCATAGGAGAACGACGATAAGGTGCCCGAGGCAGAACTAGACCCTTGGAGACAAGTCGGCTGTAGGACGATGTATTGAGTCGCGACGCAATTTGTGTGTCCCATCGTCATTAACAGGCTCTGAACGTTACAATTAACTGTCAGTTTTGCGTCGGATTCGAAAATCTAGACTCACAGGAGAACGAGTATATGGTGCCCGAGGCAGCACTAGACCCTTGGAGACAAGTCGGCTGTAGGACGATGTATTGAGTCGCGACGCAATTTGTGTGTCCCATCGTCATTAACAGGCTCTGAACGTTACAATTAACTGTCAGTTTTGCGTCGGATTCGAAAATCTAGACTCACAGGAGAACGACCAAGAGGTGCCAGGAGCAGCAATACTACCTCGGAGACATGTCGGCTGGAGGACGATGTATTGAATCGCGACGCAATTTGTGTGTTCCATCGTCAGTATCAGGCTCTGAACGTTACAATTCACTGTCAGTTTTGCGTCGGATTCGAAAATCTAGACTCACAGGAGAACGACCATAAGGTGCCCGAGGCAGCAATAGCCCCTTGGAGACAAGTCGGCTGGAGGACGATGTATTGAATCGCGACGCAATTTGTGTGTTCCATCGTCAGTATCAGGCTCTGAACGTTACAATTAATTGTCAGTTTTGCATCGCATTCGAAAAACTAGACTCACAGGAGAACGACCATAAGGTGCCCGAGGCACCAATAGACCCTTCGAGACAAGTCGGCTGGAGGACGATGTATTGAATCGCGACGCAATTTGTGTGTTCCATCGTCAGTATCAGGCTCTGAACGTTACAATTAATTGTCAGTTTTGCGCCGGATTCGAAAAACTAGACTCATAGGAGAACGACCAAGAGGTGCCAGGAGCAGCAATACTACCTCGGAGACATGTCGGCTGGAGGACGATGTATTGAATCGCGACGCAATTTGTGTGTTCCATCGTCAGTATCAGGCTCTGAACGTTACAATTCACTGTCATTTTTGCGTCGGATTCGAAAATCTAGACTCACAGGAGAACGAGCATATGGTGCCCGAGGCAGCAATAGACCCTTCGAGACAAGTCGGCTGGAGGACGATGTATTGTATCGCGACGCAATTTGTGTGTTCCATCGTCATCGAGAGGCTCTGAACGTTACAATTCACTCTCAGTTTTGCGTCGGATTCGAAAATCTAGACTCACCGATGAACGACCATAAGGTGCCCGAGGCAGCAATAGACCCTTCGAGACAAGTCGGCTGTAGGACGATGTATTGAATCGCGACGCAATTTGTGTGTCCCATCGTCATTAACAGGCTCTGAACGTTACAATTAACTGTCAGTTTTGCATCGCATTCGAAAATCTAGACTCACAGGAGAACGAGCATATGGTGCCCGAGGCAGCAATAGACCCTTGGAGACAAGTCGGCTGTAGGACGATGTATTGAATCGCGACGCAATTTGTGTGTTCCATCGTCATTAAGAGGCTCTGAACCTTACAATTAACTGTCAGTTTTGCGTCGGATTCGAAAATCTAGACTCACCGATGAACGACCATAAGGTGCCCGAGGCAGCAATAGACCCTTCGAGACGAGCCGGCTGGAGGACGATGTATTGAATCGCGACGCAATTTGTGTGTCCCATCGTCATTAACAGGCTCTGAACGTTACAATTAACTGTCAGTTTTGCATCGCATTCGAAAATCTAGACTCACAGGAGAACGAGCATATGGTGCCCGAGGCAGCAATAGACCCTTGGAGACAAGTCGCCTGTAGGACGATGTATTGAATCGCGACGCAATTTGTGTGTTCCATCGTCATTAAGAGGCTCTGAACGTTACAATTAACTGTCAGTTTTGCGTCGGATTCGAAAATCTAGACTCACCGATGAACGACCATAAGGTGCCCGAGGCAGCAATAGACCCTTCGAGACGAGTCGGCTGGAGGACGATGTATTGAATCGCGACGCAATTTGTGTGTTCCATCGTCATTAACAGGCTCTGAACGTTACAATTCACTGTCAGTTTTGCGTCGGATTCGAAAATCTAGACTCACAGGAGAACGAGCATATGGTGCCCGAGGCAGCAATAGACCCTTCGAGACAAGTCGGCTGGAGGACGATGTATTGAATCGCGACGCAATTTGTGTGTTCCATCGTCATCAAGAGGCTCTGAACGTTACAATTCACTCTCAGTTTTGCGTCGGATTCGAAAATCTAGACTCACAGGAGAACGAGCATATGGTGCCCGAGGCAGCACTAGACCATTGGAGACAAGTCGGCTGTAGGACGATGTATTGAATCGCGACGCAATTTGTGTGTTCCATCGTCATTAAGAGGCTCTGAACGTTACAATTAACTGTCAGTTTTGCATCGCATTCGAAAAACTAGACTCACATGAGAACGACCATAAGGTGCCCGAGGCAGCAATAGACCCTTGGAGACAAGTCGGCTGGAGGACGATGTATTGAGACGCGACGCAATTTGTGTGTCCCATCGTCATTAACAGGCTCTGAACGTTACAATTAACTGTCAGTTTTGCATCGCATTCGAAAAACTAGACTCACAGGAGAACGACCATAAGGTGCCCGAGGCAGCAATAGACCCTTGGAGACAAGTCGGCTGGAGGACGATGTATTGAATCGCGACGCAATTTGTGTGTTCCATCGTCATTAAGAGGCTCTGAACGTTACAATTAATTGTCAGTTTTGCGCCGGATTCGAAAAACTAGACTCATAGGAGAACGACCAAGAGGTGCCAGGAGCAGCAATACTACCTCGGAGACAAGTCGGCTGGAGGACGATGTATTGAATCGCGACGCAATTTGTGTGTTCCATCGTCATTAAGAGGCTCTGAACCTTACAATTAACTGTCAGTTTTGCGTCGGATTTGAAAATCTAGACTCACCGATGAACGACCATAAGGTGCCCGAGGCAGCAATAGACCCTTCGAGACAAGTCGGCTGGAGGACGATGTATTGAATGGCGACGCAATTTGTGTGTTCCATCGTCAGTATCAGGCTCTGAACGTTACAATTAACCGTCAGTTTTGCGTCGTATTCTGAAAACTAGACTCATAGGAGAACGACGATAAGGTGCCCGAGGCAGAACTAGACCCTTGGAGACAAGTCGGCTGTAGGACGATGTATTGAGTCGCGACGCAATTTGTGTGTCCCATCGTCATTAACAGGCTCTGAACGTTACAATTAACTGTCAGTTTTGCGTCGGATTCGAAAATCTAGACTCACAGGAGAACGAGTATATGGTGCCCGAGGCAGCACTAGACCCTTGGAGACAAGTCGGCTGTAGGACGATGTATTGAGTCGCGACGCAATTTGTGTGTCCCATCGTCATTAACAGGCTCTGAACGTTACAATTAACTGTCAGTTTTGCGTCGGATTCGAAAATCTAGACTCACAGGAGAACGACCAAGAGGTGCCAGGAGCAGCAATACTACCTCGGAGACATGTCGGCTGGAGGACGATGTATTGAATCGCGACGCAATTTGTGTGTTCCATCGTCAGTATCAGGCTCTGAACGCTACAATTCACTGTCAGTTTTGCGTCGGATTCGAAAATCTAGACTCACAGGAGAACGACCATAAGGTGCCCGAGGCAGCAATAGCCCCTTGGAGACAAGTCGGCTGGAGGACGATGTATTGAATCGCGACGCAATTTGTGTGTTCCATCGTCAGTATCAGGCTCTGAACGTTACAATTAATTGTCAGTTTTGCATCGCATTCGAAAAACTAGACTCACAGGAGAACGACCATAAGGTGCCCGAGGCACCAATAGACCCTTGGAGACAAGTCGGCTGTAGGACGATGTATTGAATCGCGACGCAATTTGTGTGTTCCATCGTCAGTATCAGGCTCTGAACGTTACAATTAATTGTCAGTTTTGCGCCGGATTCGAAAAACTAGACTCATAGGAGAACGACCAAGAGGTGCCAGGAGCAGCAATACTACCTCGGAGACATGTCGGCTGGAGGACGATGTATTGAATCGCGACGCAATTTGTGTGTTCCATCGTCAGTATCAGGCTCTGAACGTTACAATTCACTGTCATTTTTGCGTCGGATTCGAAAATCTAGACTCACAGGAGAACGAGCATATGGTGCCCGAGGCAGCAATAGACCCTTCGAGACAAGTCGGCTGGAGGACGATGTATTGTATCGCGACGCAATTTGTGTGTTCCATCGTCATCGAGAGGCTCTGAACGTTACAATTCACTCTCAGTTTTGCGTCGGATTCGAAAATCTAGACTCACCGATGAACGACCATAAGGTGCCCGAGGCAGCAATAGACCCTTCGAGACAAGTCGGCTGTAGGACGATGTATTGAATCGCGACGCAATTTGTGTGTCCCATCGTCATTAACAGGCTCTGAACGTTACAATTAACTGTCAGTTTTGCATCGCATTCGAAAATCTAGACTCACAGGAGAACGAGCATATGGTGCCCGAGGCAGCAATAGACCCTTGGAGACAAGTCGGCTGTAGGACGATGTATTGAATCGCGACGCAATTTGTGTGTTCCATCGTCATTAAGAGGCTCTGAACCTTACAATTAACTGTCAGTTTTGCGTCGGATTCGAAAATCTAGACTCACCGATGAACGACCATAAGGTGCCCGAGGCAGCAATAGACCCTTCGAGACGAGCCGGCTGGAGGACGATGTATTGAATCGCGACGCAATTTGTGTGTCCCATCGTCATTAACAGGCTCTGAACGTTACAATTAACTGTCAGTTTTGCATCGCATTCGAAAATCTAGACTCACAGGAGAACGAGCATATGGTGCCCGAGGCAGCAATAGACCCTTGGAGACAAGTCGCCTGTAGGACGATGTATTGAATCGCGACGCAATTTGTGTGTTCCATCGTCATTAAGAGGCTCTGAACGTTACAATTAACTGTCAGTTTTGCGTCGGATTCGAAAATCTAGACTCACCGATGAACGACCATAAGGTGCCCGAGGCAGCAATAGACCCTTCGAGACGAGTCGGCTGGAGGACGATGTATTGAATCGCGACGCAATTTGTGTGTTCCATCGTCATTAACAGGCTCTGAACGTTACAATTCACTGTCAGTTTTGCGTCGGATTCGAAAATCTAGACTCACAGGAGAACGAGCATATGGTGCCCGAGGCAGCAATAGACCCTTCGAGACAAGTCGGCTGGAGGACGATGTATTGAATCGCGACGCAATTTGTGTGTTCCATCGTCATCAAGAGGCTCTGAACGTTACAATTCACTCTCAGTTTTGCGTCGGATTCGAAAATCTAGACTCACAGGAGAACGAGCATATGGTGCCCGAGGCAGCACTAGACCATTGGAGACAAGTCGGCTGTAGGACGATGTATTGAATCGCGACGCAATTTGTGTGTTCCATCGTCATTAAGAGGCTCTGAACGTTACAATTAACTGTCAGTTTTGCATCGCATTCGAAAAACTAGACTCACATGAGAACGACCATAAGGTGCCCGAGGCAGCAATAGACCCTTGGAGACAAGTCGGCTGGAGGACGATGTATTGAGACGCGACGCAATTTGTGTGTCCCATCGTCATTAACAGGCTCTGAACGTTACAATTAACTGTCAGTTTTGCATCGCATTCGAAAAACTAGACTCACAGGAGAACGACCATAAGGTGCCCGAGGCAGCAATAGACCCTTGGAGACAAGTCGGCTGGAGGACGATGTATTGAATCGCGACGCAATTTGTGTGTTCCATCGTCATTAAGAGGCTCTGAACGTTACAATTAATTGTCAGTTTTGCGCCGGATTCGAAAAACTAGACTCATAGGAGAACGACCAAGAGGTGCCAGGAGCAGCAATACTACCTCGGAGACAAGTCGGCTGGAGGACGATGTATTGAATCGCGACGCAATTTGTGTGTTCCATCGTCATTAAGAGGCTCTGAACCTTACAATTAACTGTCAGTTTTGCGTCGGATTTGAAAATCTAGACTCACCGATGAACGACCATAAGGTGCCCGAGGCAGCAATAGACCCTTCGAGACAAGTCGGCTGGAGGACGATGTATTGAATGGCGACGCAATTTGTGTGTTCCATCGTCAGTATCAGGCTCTGAACGTTACAATTAACCGTCAGTTTTGCGTCGTATTCTGAAAACTAGACTCATAGGAGAACGACGATAAGGTGCCCGAGGCAGAACTAGACCCTTGGAGACAAGTCGGCTGTAGGACGATGTATTGAGTCGCGACGCAATTTGTGTGTCCCATCGTCATTAACAGGCTCTGAACGTTACAATTAACTGTCAGTTTTGCGTCGGATTCGAAAATCTAGACTCACAGGAGAACGAGTATATGGTGCCCGAGGCAGCACTAGACCCTTGGAGACAAGTCGGCTGTAGGACGATGTATTGAGTCGCGACGCAATTTGTGTGTCCCATCGTCATTAACAGGCTCTGAACGTTACAATTAACTGTCAGTTTTGCGTCGGATTCGAAAATCTAGACTCACAGGAGAACGACCAAGAGGTGCCAGGAGCAGCAATACTACCTCGGAGACATGTCGGCTGGAGGACGATGTATTGAATCGCGACGCAATTTGTGTGTTCCATCGTCAGTATCAGGCTCTGAACGCTACAATTCACTGTCAGTTTTGCGTCGGATTCGAAAATCTAGACTCACAGGAGAACGACCATAAGGTGCCCGAGGCAGCAATAGCCCCTTGGAGACAAGTCGGCTGGAGGACGATGTATTGAATCGCGACGCAATTTGTGTGTTCCATCGTCAGTATCAGGCTCTGAACGTTACAATTAATTGTCAGTTTTGCATCGCATTCGAAAAACTAGACTCACAGGAGAACGACCATAAGGTGCCCGAGGCACCAATAGACCCTTGGAGACAAGTCGGCTGTAGGACGATGTATTGAATCGCGACGCAATTTGTGTGTTCCATCGTCAGTATCAGGCTCTGAACGTTACAATTAATTGTCAGTTTTGCGCCGGATTCGAAAAACTAGACTCATAGGAGAACGACCAAGAGGTGCCAGGAGCAGCAATACTACCTCGGAGACATGTCGGCTGGAGGACGATGTATTGAATCGCGACGCAATTTGTGTGTTCCATCGTCAGTATCAGGCTCTGAACGTTACAATTCACTGTCATTTTTGCGTCGGATTCGAAAATCTAGACTCACAGGAGAACGAGCATATGGTGCCCGAGGCAGCAATAGACCCTTCGAGACAAGTCGGCTGGAGGACGATGTATTGTATCGCGACGCAATTTGTGTGTTCCATCGTCATCGAGAGGCTCTGAACGTTACAATTCACTCTCAGTTTTGCGTCGGATTCGAAAATCTAGACTCACCGATGAACGACCATAAGGTGCCCGAGGCAGCAATAGACCCTTCGAGACAAGTCGGCTGTAGGACGATGTATTGAATCGCGACGCAATTTGTGTGTCCCATCGTCATTAACAGGCTCTGAACGTTACAATTAACTGTCAGTTTTGCATCGCATTCGAAAATCTAGACTCACAGGAGAACGAGCATATGGTGCCCGAGGCAGCAATAGACCCTTGGAGACAAGTCGGCTGTAGGACGATGTATTGAATCGCGACGCAATTTGTGTGTTCCATCGTCATTAAGAGGCTCTGAACCTTACAATTAACTGTCAGTTTTGCGTCGGATTCGAAAATCTAGACTCACCGATGAACGACCATAAGGTGCCCGAGGCAGCAATAGACCCTTCGAGACGAGCCGGCTGGAGGACGATGTATTGAATCGCGACGCAATTTGTGTGTCCCATCGTCATTAACAGGCTCTGAACGTTACAATTAACTGTCAGTTTTGCATCGCATTCGAAAATCTAGACTCACAGGAGAACGAGCATATGGTGCCCGAGGCAGCAATAGACCCTTGGAGACAAGTCGCCTGTAGGACGATGTATTGAATCGCGACGCAATTTGTGTGTTCCATCGTCATTAAGAGGCTCTGAACGTTACAATTAACTGTCAGTTTTGCGTCGGATTCGAAAATCTAGACTCACCGATGAACGACCATAAGGTGCCCGAGGCAGCAATAGACCCTTCGAGACGAGTCGGCTGGAGGACGATGTATTGAATCGCGACGCAATTTGTGTGTTCCATCGTCATTAACAGGCTCTGAACGTTACAATTCACTGTCAGTTTTGCGTCGGATTCGAAAATCTAGACTCACAGGAGAACGAGCATATGGTGCCCGAGGCAGCAATAGACCCTTCGAGACAAGTCGGCTGGAGGACGATGTATTGAATCGCGACGCAATTTGTGTGTTCCATCGTCATCAAGAGGCTCTGAACGTTACAATTCACTCTCAGTTTTGCGTCGGATTCGAAAATCTAGACTCACAGGAGAACGAGCATATGGTGCCCGAGGCAGCACTAGACCATTGGAGACAAGTCGGCTGTAGGACGATGTATTGAATCGCGACGCAATTTGTGTGTTCCATCGTCATTAAGAGGCTCTGAACGTTACAATTAACTGTCAGTTTTGCATCGCATTCGAAAAACTAGACTCACATGAGAACGACCATAAGGTGCCCGAGGCAGCAATAGACCCTTGGAGACAAGTCGGCTGGAGGACGATGTATTGAGACGCGACGCAATTTGTGTGTCCCATCGTCATTAACAGGCTCTGAACGTTACAATTAACTGTCAGTTTTGCATCGCATTCGAAAAACTAGACTCACAGGAGAACGACCATAAGGTGCCCGAGGCAGCAATAGACCCTTGGAGACAAGTCGGCTGGAGGACGATGTATTGAATCGCGACGCAATTTGTGTGTTCCATCGTCATTAAGAGGCTCTGAACGTTACAATTAATTGTCAGTTTTGCGCCGGATTCGAAAAACTAGACTCATAGGAGAACGACCAAGAGGTGCCAGGAGCAGCAATACTACCTCGGAGACAAGTCGGCTGGAGGACGATGTATTGAATCGCGACGCAATTTGTGTGTTCCATCGTCAGTATCAGGCTCTGAACGTTACAATTAATTGTCAGTTTTGCATCGCATTCGAAAAACTAGACACACAGGAGAACGACCATAAGGTGCCCGAGGCACCAATAGACCCTTCGAGACAAGTCGGCTGGAGGACGATGTATTGAATCGCGACGCAATTTGTGTGTTCCATCGTCATTAAGAGGCTCTGAACGTTACAATTAATTGTCAGTTTTGCGCCGGATTCGAAAAACTAGACTCATAGGAGAACGACCAAGAGGTGCCAGGAGCAGCAATACTACCTCGGAGACATGTCGGCTGGAGGACGATGTATTGAATCGCGACGCAATTTGTATGTTCCATCGTCAGTATCAGGCTCTGAACGTTACAATTCACTGTCAGTTTTGCGTCGGATTCGAAAATCTAGACTCACAGGAGAACGAGCATATGGTGCCCGAGGCAGCAATAGACCCTTCGAGACAAGTCGGCTGGAGGACGATGTATTGTATCGCGACGCAATTTGTGTGTTCCATCGTCATCGAGAGGCTCTGAACGTTACAATTCACTGTCAGTTTTGCGTCGGATTCGAAAATCTAGACTCACCGATGAACGACCATAAGGTGCCCGAGGCAGCAATAGACCCTTCGAGACAAGTCGGCTGTAGGACGATGTATTGAATCGCGACGCAATTTGTGTGTTCCATCGTCATTAAGAGGCTCTGAACGTTACAATTAACTGTCAGTTTTGCATCGCATTCGAAAAACTAGACTCACAGGAGAACGACCATAAGGTGCCCGAGGCAGCAATAGACCCTTGGAGACAAGTCGGCTGGAGGACGATGTATTGAATCGCGACGCAATTTGTGTGTCCCATCGTCATTAACAGGCTCTGAACGTTACAATTAACTGTCAGTTTTGCATCGCATTCGAAAATCTAGACTCACAGGAGAACGAGCATATGGTGCCCGAGGCAGCAATAGACCGTTGGAGACAAGTCGGCTGTAGGACGATGTATTGAATCGCGACGCAATTTGTGTGTTCCATCGTCATTAAGAGGCTCTGAACCTTACAATTAACTGTCAGTTTTGCGTCGGATTCGAAAATCTAGACTCACCGATGAACGACCATAAGGTGCCCGAGGCAGCAATAGACCCTTCGAGACAAGTCGGCTGGAGGACGATGTATTGAATCGCGACGCAATTTGTGTGTTCCATCGTCATTAACAGGCTCTGAACGTTACAATTCACTGTCAGTTTTGCGTCGGATTCGAAAATCTAGACTCACAGGAGAACGAGCATATGGTGCCCGAGGCAGCAATAGACCCTTGGAGACAAGTCGGCTGGAGGACGATGTATTGAATCGCGACGCAATTTGTGTGCTCCATCGTCATCAAGAGGCTCTGAACGTTACAATTCACTCTCAGTTTTGCGTCGGATTCGAAAATCTAGACTCACAGGAGAACGAGCATATGGTGCCCGAGGCAGCACTAGACCCTTGGACACAAGTCGGCTGTAGGACGATGTATTGAATCGCGACGCAATTTGTGTGTTCCATCGTCATTAAGAGGCTCTGAACGTTACAATTAACTGTCAGTTTTGCATCGCATTCGTAAAACTAGACTCACAGGAGAACGACCATAAGGTGCCCGAGGCAGCAATAGACCCTTGGAGACAAGTCGGCTGGAGGACGATGTATTGAGACGCGACGCAATTTGTGTGTCCCATCGTCATTAACAGGCTCTGAACGTTACAATTAACTGTCAGTTTTGCATCGCATTCGAAAAACTAGACTCACAGGAGAACGACCATAAGGTGCCCGAGGCAGCAATAGACCCTTGGAGACAAGTCGGCTGTAGGACGATGTATTGAATCGCGACGCAATTTGTGTGTTCCATCGTCATTAAGAGGCTCTGAACCTTACAATTAACGGTCAGTTTTGCGTCGGATTTGAAAATCTAGACTCACCGATGAACGACCATAAGGTGCCCGAGGCAGCAATAGACCCTTCGAGACAAGTCGGCTGGAGGACGATGTATTGAATGGCGACGCAATTTGTGTGTTCCATCGTCAGTATCAGGCTCTGAACGTTACAATTAACCGTCAGTTTTGCGTCGTATTCTGAAAACTAGACTCACAGGAGAACGACGATAAGGTGCCCGAGGCAGCACTAGACCCTTGGAGACAAGTCGGCTGTAGGACGATGTATTGAGTCGCGACGCAATTTGTGTGTCCCATCGTCATTAACAGGCTGTGAACGTTACAATTAACTGTCAGTTTTGCGTCGGATTCGAAAATCTAGACTCACAGGAGAACGAGTATATGGTGCCCGAGGCAGCACTAGACCCTTGGAGACAAGTCGGCTGTAGGACGATGTATTGAGTCGCGACGCAATATGTGTGTCCCATCGTCATTAACAGGCTCTGAACGTTACAATTAACTGTCAGTTTTGCGTCGGATTCGAAAATCTAGACTCACAGGAGAACGACCATAAGGTGCCCGAGGCAGCAATAGACCCTTGGAGACAAGTCGGCTGGAGGACGATGTATTGAATCGCGACGCAATTTGTGTGTTCCATCGTCATTAAGAGGCTCTGAACGTTACAATTAATTGTCAGTTTTGCGCCGGATTCGAAAAACTAGACTCATAGGAGAACGACCAAGAGGTGCCAGGAGCAGCAATACTACCTCGGAGACATGTCGGCTGGAGGACGATGTATTGAATCGCGACGCAATTTGTATGTTCCATCGTCAGTATCAGGCTCTGAACGTTACAATTCACTGTCAGTTTTGCGTCGGATTCGAAAATCTAGACTCACAGGAGAACGAGCATATGGTGCCCGAGGCAGCAATAGACCCTTCGAGACAAGTCGGCTGGAGGACGATGTATTGTATCGCGACGCAATTTGTGTGTTCCATCGTCATCGAGAGGCTCTGAACGTTACAATTCACTGTCAGTTTTGCGTCGGATTCGAAAATCTAGACTCACCGATGAACGACCATAAGGTGCCCGAGGCAGCAATAGACCCTTCGAGACAAGTCGGCTGTAGGACGATGTATTGAATCGCGACGCAATTTGTGTGTTCCATCGTCATTAAGAGGCTCTGAACGTTACAATTAACTGTCAGTTTTGCATCGCATTCGAAAAACTAGACTCACAGGAGAACGACCATAAGGTGCCCGAGGCAGCAATAGACCCTTGGAGACAAGTCGGCTGGAGGACGATGTATTGAATCGCGACGCAATTTGTGTGTCCCATCGTCATTAACAGGCTCTGAACGTTACAATTAACTGTCAGTTTTGCATCGCATTCGAAAATCTAGACTCACAGGAGAACGAGCATATGGTGCCCGAGGCAGCAATAGACCGTTGGAGACAAGTCGGCTGTAGGACGATGTATTGAATCGCGACGCAATTTGTGTGTTCCATCGTCATTAAGAGGCTCTGAACCTTACAATTAACTGTCAGTTTTGCGTCGGATTCGAAAATCTAGACTCACCGATGAACGACCATAAGGTGCCCGAGGCAGCAATAGACCCTTCGAGACAAGTCGGCTGGAGGACGATGTATTGAATCGCGACGCAATTTGTGTGTTCCATCGTCATTAACAGGCTCTGAACGTTACAATTCACTGTCAGTTTTGCGTCGGATTCGAAAATCTAGACTCACAGGAGAACGAGCATATGGTGCCCGAGGCAGCAATAGACCCTTCGAGACAAGTCGGCTGGAGGACGATGTATTGAATCGCGACGCAATTTGTGTGCTCCATCGTCATCAAGAGGCTCTGAACGTTACAATTCACTCTCAGTTTTGCGTCGGATTCGAAAATCTAGACTCACAGGAGAACGAGCATATGGTGCCCGAGGCAGCACTAGACCCTTGGACACAAGTCGGCTGTAGGACGATGTATTGAATCGCGACGCAATTTGTGTGTTCCATCGTCATTAAGAGGCTCTGAACGTTACAATTAACTGTCAGTTTTGCATCGCATTCGTAAAACTAGACTCACAGGAGAACGACCATAAGGTGCCCGAGGCAGCAATAGACCCTTGGAGACAAGTCGGCTGGAGGACGATGTATTGAGACGCGACGCAATTTGTGTGTCCCATCGTCATTAACAGGCTCTGAACGTTACAATTAACTGTCAGTTTTGCATCGCATTCGAAAAACTAGACTCACAGGAGAACGACCATAAGGTGCCCGAGGCAGCAATAGACCCTTGGAGACAAGTCGGCTGTAGGACGATGTAATGAATCGCGACGCAATTTGTGTGTTCCATCGTCATTAAGAGGCTCTGAACCTTACAATTAACGGTCAGTTTTGCGTCGGATTTGAAAATCTAGACTCACCGATGAACGACCATAAGGTGCCCGAGGCAGCAATAGACCCTTCGAGACAAGTCGGCTGGAGGACGATGTATTGAATGGCGACGCAATTTGTGTGTTCCATCGTCAGTATCAGGCTCTGAACGTTACAATTAACCGTCAGTTTTGCGTCGTATTCTGAAAACTAGACTCACAGGAGAACGACGATAAGGTGCCCGAAGCAGCACTAGACCCTTGGAGACAAGTCGGCTGTAGGACGATGTATTGAGTCGCGACGCAATTTGTGTGTCCCATCGTCATTAACAGGCTGTGAACGTTACAATTAACTGTCAGTTTTGCGTCGGATTCGAAAATCTAGACTCACAGGAGAACGAGTATATGGTGCCCGAGGCAGCACTAGACCCTTGGAGACAAGTCGGCTGTAGGACGATGTATTGAGTCGCGACGCAATATGTGTGTCCCATCGTCATTAACAGGCTCTGAACGTTACAATTAACTGTCAGTTTTGCGTCGGATTCGAAAATCTAGACTCACAGGAGAACGACCATAAGGTGCCCGAGGCAGCAATAGACCCTTGGAGACAAGTCGGCTGGAGGACGATGTATTGAATCGCGACGCAATTTGTGTGTTCCATCGTCATTAAGAGGCTCTGAACGTTACAATTAATTGTCAGTTTTGCGCCGGATTCGAAAAACTAGACTCATAGGAGAACGACCAAGAGGTGCCAGGAGCAGCAATACTACCTCGGAGACAAGTCGGCTGGAGGACGATGTATTGAATCGCGACGCAATTTGTGTGTTCCATCGTCAGTATCAGGCTCTGAACGTTACAATTAATTGTCAGTTTTGCATCGCATTCGAAAAACTAGACTCACAGGAGAACGACCATAAGGTGCCCGAGGCACCAATAGACCCTTCGAGACAAGTCGGCTGGAGGACGATGTATTGAATCGCGACGCAATTTGTGTGTTCCATCGTCATTAAGAGGCTCTGAACGTTACAATTAATTGTCAGTTTTGCGCCGGATTCGAAAAACTAGACTCATAGGAGAACGACCAAGAGGTGCCAGGAGCAGCAATACTACCTCGGAGACATGTCGGCTGGAGGACGATGTATTGAATCGCGACGCAATTTGTGTGTTCTATCGTCATTAAGAGGCTCTAAACGTTACAATTAACTGTCAGTTTTGCATCGCATTCGAAAAACTAGACTCACAGGAGAACGACCATAAGGCGCCTGAGGCAGCAATAGACCCTTGGAGACAAGTCGGCTGGAGGACGATGTATTGAATCGCGACGCAATTTGTGTGTCCCATCGTCATTAACAGGCTCTGAACGTTACAATTAACTGTCAGTTTTGCATCGCATTCGAAAATCTGGACTCACAGGAGAACGAGTATATGGTGCCCGAGGCAGCACTAGACCCTTGGAGACAAGTCGGCTGTAGGACGATGTATTGAGTCGCGACGCAATTTGTGTGTCCCATCGTCATTAACAGGCTCTGAACGTTACAATTAACTGTCAGTTTTGCGTCGGATTCGAAAATCTAGACTCACAGGAGAACGACCATAAGGTGCCCGAGGCAGCAATAGACCCTTGGAGACAAGTCGGCTGGAGGACGATGTATTGAATCGCGACGCAATTTGTGTGTTCCATCGTCATTAAGAGGCTCTGAACGTTACAATTAATTGTCAGTTTTGCGCCGGATTCGAAAAACTAGACTCATAGGAGAACGACCAAGAGGTGCCAGGAGCAGCAATACTACCTCGGAGACAAGTCGGCTGGAGGACGATGTATTGAATCGCGACGCAATTTGTGTGTTCCATCGTCAGTATCAGGCTCTGAACGTTACAATTAATTGTCAGTTTTGCATCGCATTCGAAAAACTAGACTCACAGGAGAACGACCATAAGGTGCCCGAGGCACCAATAGACCCTTCGAGACAAGTCGGCTGGAGGACGATGTATTGAATCGCGACGCAATTTGTGTGTTCCATCGTCATTAAGAGGCTCTGAACGTTACAATTAATTGTCAGTTTTGCGCCGGATTCGAAAAACTAGACTCATAGGAGAACGACCAAGAGGTGCCAGGAGCAGCAATACTACCTCGGAGACATGTCGGCTGGAGGACGATGTATTGAATCGCGACGCAATTTGTGTGTTCCATCGTCAGTATCAGGCTCTGAACGTTACAATTCACTGTCAGTTTTGCGTCGGATTCGAAAATCTAGACTCACAGGAGAACGACCATAAGGTGCCCGAGGCAGCAATAGACCCTTGGAGAGAAGTCGGCTGGAGGACGATGTATTGAATCGCGACGCAATTTGTGTTTTCCATCGTCATTAAGAGGCTCTGAACGTTACAATTAATTGTCAGTTTTGCGCCGGATTCGAAAAACTAGACTCATAGGAGAACGACCAAGAGGTGCCAGGAGGAGCAATACTACCTCGGAGACAAGTCGGCTGGAGGACGATGTATTGAATCGCGACGCAATTTGTGTGTTCCATCGTCAGAATCAGGCTCTGAACGTTACAATTAACCGTCAGTTTTGCGTCGTATTCTGAAAACTAGACTCACAGGAGAACGACGATAAGGTGCCCGAGGCAGCACTAGATCCTTGGAGACAAGTCGGCTGTAGGACGATGTATTGAGTCGCGACGCAATTTGTGTGTCCCATCGTCATTAACAGGCTCTGAACGTTACAATTAACTGTCAGTTTTGCGTCGGATTCGAAAATCTAGACTCACAGGAGAACGAGTATATGGTGCCCGAGGCAGCACTAGACCCTTGGAGACAAGTCGGCTGTAGGACGATGTATTGAGTCGCGACGCAATTTGTGTGTCCCATCGTCATTAACAGGCTCTGAACGTTACAATTAACTGTCAGTTTTGCGTCGGATTCGAAAATCTAGACTCACAGGAGAACGACCATAAGGTGCCCGAGGCAGCAATAGACCCTTGGAGACAAGTCGGCTGGAGGACGATGTATTGAATCGCGACGCAATTTGTGTGTTCCATCGTCATTAAGAGGCTCTGAACGTTACAATTAATTGTCAGTTTTGCGCCGGATTCGAAAAACTAGACTCATAGGAGAACGACCAAGAGGTGCCAGGAGCAGCAATACTACCTCGGAGACATGTCGGCTGGAGGACGATGTATTGAATCGCGACGCAATTTGTGTGTTCCATCGTCATTAAGAGGCTCTAAACGTTACAATTAACTGTCAGTTTTGCATCGCATTCGAAAAACTAGACTCACAGGAGAACGACCATAAGGCGCCTGAGGCAGCAATAGACCCTTGGAGACAAGTCGGCTGGAGGACGATGTATTGAATCGCGACGCAATTTGTGTGTCCCATCGTCATTAACAGGCTCTGAACGTTACAATTAACTGTCAGTTTTGCATCGCATTCGAAAATCTGGACTCACAGGAGAACGAGTATATGGTGCCCGAGGCAGCACTAGACCCTTGGAGACAAGTCGGCTGTAGGACGATGTATTGAGTCGCGACGCAATTTGTGTGTCCCATCGTCATTAACAGGCTCTGAACGTTACAATTAACTGTCAGTTTTGCGTCGGATTCGAAAATCTAGACTCACAGGAGAACGACCATAAGGTGCCCGAGGCAGCAATAGACCCTTGGAGACAAGTCGGCTGGAGGACGATGTATTGAATCGCGACGCAATTTGTGTGTTCCATCGTCATTAAGAGGCTCTGAACGTTACAATTAATTGTCAGTTTTGCGCCGGATTCGAAAAACTAGACTCATAGGAGAACGACCAAGAGGTGCCAGGAGCAGCAATACTACCTCGGAGACAAGTCGGCTGGAGGACGATGTATTGAATCGCGACGCAATTTGTGTGTTCCATCGTCAGTATCAGGCTCTGAACGTTACAATTAATTGTCAGTTTTGCATCGCATTCGAAAAACTAGACTCACAGGAGAACGACCATAAGGTGCCCGAGGCACCAATAGACCCTTCGAGACAAGTCGGCTGGAGGACGATGTATTGAATCGCGACGCAATTTGTGTGTTCCATCGTCATTAAGAGGCTCTGAACGTTACAATTAATTGTCAGTTTTGCGCCGGATTCGAAAAACTAGACTCATAGGAGAACGACCAAGAGGTGCCAGGAGCAGCAATACTACCTCGGAGACATGTCGGCTGGAGGACGATGTATTGAATCGCGACGCAATTTGTGTGTTCCATCGTCAGTATCAGGCTCTGAACGTTACAATTCACTGTCAGTTTTGCGTCGGATTCGAAAATCTAGACTCACAGGAGAACGACCATAAGGTGCCCGAGGCAGCAATAGACCCTTGGAGACAAGTCGGCTGGAGGACGATGTATTGAATCGCGACGCAATTTGTGTTTTCCATCGTCATTAAGAGGCTCTGAACGTTACAATTAATTGTCAGTTTTGCGCCGGATTCGAAAAACTAGACTCATAGGAGAACGACCAAGAGGTGCCAGGAGGAGCAATACTACCTCGGAGACAAGTCGGCTGGAGGACGATGTATTGAATCGCGACGCAATTTGTGTGTTCCATCGTCAGAATCAGGCTCTGAACGTTACAATTAACCGTCAGTTTTGCGTCGTATTCTGAAAACTAGACTCACAGGAGAACGACGATAAGGTGCCCGAGGCAGCACTAGATCCTTGGAGACAAGTCGGCTGTAGGACGATGTATTGAGTCGCGACGCAATTTGTGTGTCCCATCGTCATTAACAGGCTCTGAACGTTACAATTAACTGTCAGTTTTGCGTCGGATTCGAAAATCTAGACTCACAGGAGAACGAGTATATGGTGCCCGAGGCAGCACTAGACCCTTGGAGACAAGTCGGCTGTAGGACGATGTATTGAGTCGCGACGCAATTTGTGTGTCCCATCGTCATTAACAGGCTCTGAACGTTACAATTAACTGTCAGTTTTGCGTCGGATTCGAAAATCTAGACTCACAGGAGAACGACCATAAGGTGCCCGAGGCAGCAATAGACCCTTGGAGACAAGTCGGCTGGAGGACGATGTATTGAATCGCGACGCAATTTGTGTGTTCCATCGTCATTAAGAGGCTCTGAACGTTACAATTAATTGTCAGTTTTGCGCCGGATTCGAAAAACTAGACTCATAGGAGAACGACCAAGAGGTGCCAGGAGCAGCAATACTACCTCGGAGACATGTCGGCTGGAGGACGATGTATTGAATCGCGACGCAATTTGTGTGTTCCATCGTCATTAAGAGGCTCTGAACGTTACAATTAACTGTCAGTTTTGCATCGCATTCGAAAAACTAGACTCACAGGAGAACGACCATAAGGCGCCCGAGGCAGCAATAGACCCTTGGAGACAAGTCGGCTGGAGGACGATGTATTGAGTCGCGACGCAATTTGTGTGTCCCATCGTCATTAACAGGCTCTGAACGTTACAATTAACTGTCAGTTTTGCATCGCATTCGAAAATCTGGACTCACAGGAGAACGAGTATATGGTGCCCGAGGCAGCACTAGACCCTTGGAGACAAGTCGGCTGTAGGACGATGTATTGGGTCACGACGCAATTTGTGTGTCCCATCGTCATTAACAGGCTCTGAACGTTACAATTAACTGTCATTTTTGTGTCGGATTCGAAAATCTAGACTCACAGGAGAACGAGCATATGGTGCCCGAGGCAGCACTAGACCCTTGGAGACAAGTCGGCTGTAGGACGATGTATTGAGTCGCGACGCAATTTGTGTGTCCCATCGTCATTAACAGGCTCTGAACGTTACAATTAACTGTCAGTTTTGCGTCGGATTCGAAAATCTAGACTCACAGGAGAACGACCATAAGGTGCCCGAGGCAGCAATAGACCCTTCGAGACAAGTCGGCTGGAGGACGATGTATTGAATCGCGACGCAATTTGTGTGTTCCATCGTCATTAAGAGGCTCTGAACGTTACAATTAATTGTCAGTTTTGCGCCGGATTCGAAAAACTAGACTCATAGGAGAACGACCAAGAGGTGCCAGGAGCAGCAATACTACCTCGGAGACAAGTCGGCTGGAGGACGATGTATTGAATCGCGACGCAATTTGTGTGTTCCATCGTCAGTATCAGGCTCTGAACGTTACAATTAACCGTCAGTTTTGCGTCGTATTCTGAAAACTAGACTCACAGGAGAACGACGATAAGGTGCCCGAGGCAGCACTAGACCCTTGGAGACAAGTCGGCTGTAGGACGATGTATTGAGTCGCGACGCAATTTGTGTGTCCCATCGTCATTAACAGGCTCTGAACGTTACAATTAACTGTCAGTTTTGCGTCGGATTCGAAAATCTAGACTCACAGGAGAACGAGCATATGGTGCCCGAGGCAGCACTAGACCCTTGGAGACAAGTCGGCTGTAGGACGATGTATTGAGTCGCGACGCAATTTGTGTGTCCCATCGTCATTAACAGGCTCTGAACGTTACAATTAACTGTCAGTTTTGCGTCGGATTCGAAAATCTAGACTCACAGGAGAACGACCATAAGGTGCCCGAGGCAGCAATAGACCCTTGGAGACAAGTCGGCTGGAGGACGATGTATTGAATCGCGACGCAATTTGTGTGTTCCATCGTCATTAAGAGGCTCTGAACGTTACAATTAATTGTCAGTTTTGCGCCGGATTCGAAAAACTAGACTCATAGGATAACGACCAAGAGGTGCCAGGAGCAGCAATACTACCTCGGAGACAAGTCGGCTGGAGGACGATGTATTGAATCGCGACGCAATTTGTGTGTTCCATCGTCAGTATCAGGCTCTGAACGTTACAATTAATTGTCAGTTTTGCATCGCATTCGAAAAACTTGACTCACAGGAGAACGACCATAAGGTGCCCGAGGCACCAATAGACCCTTCGAGACAAGTCGGCTGGAGGACGATGTATTGAATCGCGACGCAATTTGTGTGTTCCATCGTCATTAAGAGGCTCTGAACGTTACAATTAATTGTCAGTTTTGCGCCGGATTCGAAAAACTAGACTCATAGGAGAACGACCAAGAGGTGCCAGGAGCAGCAATACTACCTCGGAGACATGTCGCCTGGAGGACGAAGTATTGAATCGCGACGCAATTTGTGTGTTCCATCGTCATTAAGAGGCTCTGAACGTTACAATTAACTGTCAGTTTTGCATCGCATTCGAAAAACTAGACTCACAGGAGAACGACCATAAGGCGCCCGAGGCAGCAATAGACCCTTGGAGACAAGTCGGCTGGAGGACGATGTATTGAATCGCGACGCAATTTGTGTGTCCCATCGTCATTAACAGGCTCTGAACGTTACAATTAACTGTCAGTTTTGCATCGCATTCGAAAATCTGGACTCACAGGAGAACGAGTATATGGTGCCCGAGGCAGCACTAGACCCTTGGAGACAAGTCGGCTGTAGGACGATGTATTGAGTCGCGACGCAATTTCTGTGTCCCATCGTCATTAACAGGCTCTGAACGTTACAATTAACTGTCATTTTTGCGTCGGATTCGAAAATCTAGACTCACAGGAGAACGAGCATATGGTGCCCGAGGCAGCACTAGACCCTTGGAGACAAGTCGGCTGTAGGACGATGTATTGGGTCGCGACGCAATTTGTGTGTCCCATCGTCATTAACAGGCTCTGAACGTTACAATTAACTGTCAGTTTTGCGTCGGATTCGAAAATCTAGACTCACAGGAGAACGACCATAAGGTGCCCGAGGCAGCAATAGACCCTTGGAGACAAGTCGGCTGGAGGACGATGTATTGAATCGCGACGCAATTTGTGTGTTCCATCGTCATTAAGAGGCTCTGAACGTTACAATTAATTGTCAGTTTTGCGCCGGATTCGAAAAACTAGACTCATAGGAGAACAACCAAGAGGTGCCAGGAGCAGCAATACTACCTCGGAGACAAGTCGGCTGGAGGACGATGTATTGAATCGCGACGCAATTTGTGTGATCCATCGTCAGTATCAGGCTCTGAACGTTACAATTAATTGTCAGTTTTGCATCGCATTCGAAAAACTAGACTCACAGGAGAACGACCATAAGGTGCCCGAGGCACCAATAGACCCTTCGAGACAAGTCGGCTGGAGGACGATGTATTGAATCGCGACGCAATTTGTGTGTTCCATCGTCATTAAGAGGCTCTGAACGTTACAATTAATTGTCAGTTTTGCGCCGGATTCGAAAAACTAGACTCATAGGAGAACGACCAAGAGGTGCCAGGAGCAGCAATACTACCTCGGAGACATGTCGGCTAGAGGACGATGTATTGAATCGCGACGCAATTTGTGTGTTCCATCGTCAGTATCAGGCTCTGAACGTTACAATTCACTGTCAGTTTTGCGTCGGATTCGAAAATCTAGACTCACAGGAGAACGACCATAAGGTGCCCGAGGCAGCAATAGACCCTTGGAGACAAGTCGGCTGGAGGACGATGTATTGAATCGCGACGCAATTTGTGTGTTCCATCGTCATTAAGAGGCTCTGAACGTTACAATTAACTGTCAGTTTTGCATCGCATTCGAAAAACTAGACTCACAGGAGAACGACCATAAGGCGCCCGAGGCAGCAATAGACCCTTGGAGACAAGTCGGCTGGAGGACGATGTATTGAGTCGCGACGCAATTTGTGTGTCCCATCGTCATTAACAGGCTCTGAACGTTACAATTAACTGTCAGTTTTGCATCGCATTCGAAAATCTGGACTCACAGGAGAACGAGTATATGGTGCCCGAGGCAGCACTAGACCCTTGGAGACAAGTCGGCTGTAGGACGATGTATTGGGTCACGACGCAATTTGTGTGTCCCATCGTCATTAACAGGCTCTGAACGTTACAATTAACTGTCATTTTTGTGTCGGATTCGAAAATCTAGACTCACAGGAGAACGAGCATATGGTGCCCGAGGCAGCACTAGACCCTTGGAGACAAGTCGGCTGTAGGACGATGTATTGAGTCGCGACGCAATTTGTGTGTCCCATCGTCATTAACAGGCTCTGAACGTTACAATTAACTGTCAGTTTTGCGTCGGATTCGAAAATCTAGACTCACAGGAGAACGACCATAAGGTGCCCGAGGCAGCAATAGACCCTTCGAGACAAGTCGGCTGGAGGACGATGTATTGAATCGCGACGCAATTTGTGTGTTCCATCGTCATTAAGAGGCTCTGAACGTTACAATTAATTGTCAGTTTTGCGCCGGATTCGAAAAACTAGACTCATAGGAGAACGACCAAGAGGTGCCAGGAGCAGCAATACTACCTCGGAGACAAGTCGGCTGGAGGACGATGTATTGAATCGCGACGCAATTTGTGTGTTCCATCGTCAGTATCAGGCTCTGAACGTTACAATTAACCGTCAGTTTTGCGTCGTATTCTGAAAACTAGACTCACAGGAGAACGACGATAAGGTGCCCGAGGCAGCACTAGACCCTTGGAGACAAGTCGGCTGTAGGACGATGTATTGAGTCGCGACGCAATTTGTGTGTCCCATCGTCATTAACAGGCTCTGAACGTTACAATTAACTGTCAGTTTTGCGTCGGATTCGAAAATCTAGACTCACAGGAGAACGAGCATATGGTGCCCGAGGCAGCACTAGACCCTTGGAGACAAGTCGGCTGTAGGACGATGTATTGAGTCGCGACGCAATTTGTGTGTCCCATCGTCATTAACAGGCTCTGAACGTTACAATTAACTGTCAGTTTTGCGTCGGATTCGAAAATCTAGACTCACAGGAGAACGACCATAAGGTGCCCGAGGCAGCAATAGACCCTTGGAGACAAGTCGGCTGGAGGACGATGTATTGAATCGCGACGCAATTTGTGTGTTCCATCGTCATTAAGAGGCTCTGAACGTTACAATTAATTGTCAGTTTTGCGCCGGATTCGAAAAACTAGACTCATAGGATAACGACCAAGAGGTGCCAGGAGCAGCAATACTACCTCGGAGACAAGTCGGCTGGAGGACGATGTATTGAATCGCGACGCAATTTGTGTGTTCCATCGTCAGTATCAGGCTCTGAACGTTACAATTAATTGTCAGTTTTGCATCGCATTCGAAAAACTTGACTCACAGGAGAACGACCATAAGGTGCCCGAGGCACCAATAGACCCTTCGAGACAAGTCGGCTGGAGGACGATGTATTGAATCGCGACGCAATTTGTGTGTTCCATCGTCATTAAGAGGCTCTGAACGTTACAATTAATTGTCAGTTTTGCGCCGGATTCGAAAAACTAGACTCATAGGAGAACGACCAAGAGGTGCCAGGAGCAGCAATACTACCTCGGAGACATGTCGCCTGGAGGACGAAGTATTGAATCGCGACGCAATTTGTGTGTTCCATCGTCATTAAGAGGCTCTGAACGTTACAATTAACTGTCAGTTTTGCATCGCATTCGAAAAACTAGACTCACAGGAGAACGACCATAAGGCGCCCGAGGCAGCAATAGACCCTTGGAGACAAGTCGGCTGGAGGACGATGTATTGAATCGCGAGGCAATTTGTGTGTCCCATCGTCATTAACAGGCTCTGAACGTTACAATTAACTGTCAGTTTTGCATCGCATTCGAAAATCTGGACTCACAGGAGAACGAGTATATGGTGCCCGAGGCAGCACTAGACCCTTGGAGACAAGTCGGCTGTAGGACGATGTATTGAGTCGCGACGCAATTTCTGTGTCCCATCGTCATTAACAGGCTCTGAACGTTACAATTAACTGTCATTTTTGCGTCGGATTCGAAAATCTAGACTCACAGGAGAACGAGCATATGGTGCCCGAGGCAGCACTAGACCCTTGGAGACAAGTCGGCTGTAGGACGATGTATTGGGTCGCGACGCAATTTGTGTGTCCCATCGTCATTAACAGGCTCTGAACGTTACAATTAACTGTCAGTTTTGCGTCGGATTCGAAAATCTAGACTCACAGGAGAACGACCATAAGGTGCCCGAGGCAGCAATAGACCCTTGGAGACAAGTCGGCTGGAGGACGATGTATTGAATCGCGACGCAATTTGTGTGTTCCATCGTCATTAAGAGGCTCTGAACGTTACAATTAATTGTCAGTTTTGCGCCGGATTCGAAAAACTAGACTCATAGGAGAACAACCAAGAGGTGCCAGGAGCAGCAATACTACCTCGGAGACAAGTCGGCTGGAGGACGATGTATTGAATCGCGACGCAATTTGTGTGATCCATCGTCAGTATCAGGCTCTGAACGTTACAATTAATTGTCAGTTTTGCATCGCATTCGAAAAACTAGACTCACAGGAGAACGACCATAAGGTGCCCGAGGCACCAATAGACCCTTCGAGACAAGTCGGCTGGAGGACGATGTATTGAATCGCGACGCAATTTGTGTGTTCCATCGTCATTAAGAGGCTCTGAACGTTACAATTAATTGTCAGTTTTGCGCCGGATTCGAAAAACTAGACTCATAGGAGAACGACCAAGAGGTGCCAGGAGCAGCAATACTACCTCGGAGACATGTCGGCTAGAGGACGATGTATTGAATCGCGACGCAATTTGTGTGTTCCATCGTCAGTATCAGGCTCTGAACGTTACAATTCACTGTCAGTTTTGCGTCGGATTCGAAAATCTAGACTCACAGGAGAACGACCATAAGGTGCCCGAGGCAGCAATAGACCCTTGGAGACAAGTCGGCTGGAGGACGATGTATTGAATCGCGACGCAATTTGTGTGTTCCATCGTCATTAAGAGGCTCTGAACGTTACAATTAATTGTCAGTTTTGCGCCGGATTCGAAAAACTAGACTCATAGGAGAACGACCAAGAGGTGCCAGGAGCAGCAATACTACCTCGGAGACAAGTCGGCTGGAGGACGATGTATTGAATCGCGACGCAATTTGTGTGTTCCATCGTCAGTATCAGGCTCTGAACGTTACAATTAACCGTCAGTTTTGCGTCGTATTCTGAAAACTAGACTCACAGGAGAACGACGATAAGGTGCCCGAGGCAGCACTAGACCCTTGGAGACAAGTCGGCTGTAGGACGATGTATTGAGTCGCGACGCAATTTGTGTGTCCCATCGTCATTAACAGGCTGTGAACGTTACAATTAACTGTCAGTTTTGCGTCGGATTCGAAAATCTAGACTCACAGGAGAACGAGCATATGGTGCCCGAGGCAGCACTAGACCCTTGGAGACAAGTCGGCTGGAGGACGATGTATTGAGTCGCGACGCAATTTGTGTGTCCCATCGTCATTAACAGGCTCTGAACGTTACAATTAACTGTCAGTTTTGCGTCGGATTCGAAAATCTAGACTCACAGGAGAACGACCATAAGGTGCCCGAGGCAGCAATAGACCCTTGGAGACAAGTCGGCTGGAGGACGATGTATTGAATCGCGACGCAATTTGTGTGTTCCATCGTCATTAAGAGGCTCTGAACGTTACAATTAATTGTCAGTTTTGCGCCGGATTCGAAAAACTAGACTCATAGGAGAACGACCAAGAGGTGCCAGGAGCAGCAATACTACCTCGGAGACAAGTCGGCTGGAGGACGATGTACTGAATCGCGACGCAATTTGTGTGTTCCATCGTCAGTATCAGGCTCTGAACGTTACAATTAATTGTCAGTTTTGCATCGCATTCGAAAAACTAGACTCACAGGAGAACGACCATAAGGTGCCCGAGGCACCAATAGACCCTTCGAGACAAGTCGGCTGGAGGACGATGTATTGAATCGCGACGCAATTTGTGTGTTCCATCGTCATTAAGAGGCTCTGAACGTTACAATTAATTGTCAGTTTTGCGCCGGATTCGAAAAACTAGACTCATAGGAGAACGACCAAGAGGTGCCAGGGGCAGCAATACTACCTCGGAGACATGTCGGCTGGAGGACGATGTATTGAATCGCGACGCAATTTGTGTGTTCCATCGTCAGTATCAGGCTCTGAACGTTACAATTCACTGTCAGTTTTGCGTCGGATTCGAAAATCTAGACTCACAGGAGAACGACCATAAGGTGCCCGAGGCACCAATAGACCCTTCGAGACAAGTCGGCTGGAGGACGATGTATTGAATCGCAACGCAATTTGTGTGTTCCATCGTCATTAAGAGGCTCTGAACGTTACAATTAATTGTCAGTTTTGCGCCGGATTCGAAAAACTAGACTCATAGGAGAACGACCAAGAGGTGCCAGGAGCAGCAATACTACCTCGGAGACATGTCGGCTGGAGGACGATGTATTGAATCGCGACGCAATTTGTGTGTTCCATCGTCAGTATCAGGCTCTGAACGTTACAATTCACTGTCAGTTTTGCGTCGGATTCGAAAATCTAGACTCACAGGAGAACGACCATAAGGTGCCCGAGGCAGCAATAGACCCTTGGAGACAAGTCGGCTGGAGGACGATGTATTGAATCGCGACGCAATTTGTGTGTTCCATCGTCATTAAGAGGCTCTGAACGTTACAATTAATTGTCAGTTTTGCGCCGGATTCGAAAAACTAGACTCATAGGAGAACGACCAAGAGGTGCCAGGAGCAGCAATACTACCTCGGAGACAAGTCGGCTGGAGGACGATGTATTGAATCGCGACGCAATTTGTGTGTTCCATCGTCAGTATCAGGCTCTGAACGTTACAATTAACCGTCAGTTTTGCGTCGTATTCTGAAAACTAGACTCACAGGAGAACGACGATAAGGTGCCCGAGGCAGCACTAGACCCTTGGAGACAAGTCGGCTGTAGGACGATGTATTGAGTCGCGACGCAATTTGTGTGTCCCATCGTCATTAACAGGCTCTGAACGTTACAATTAACTGTCAGTTTTGCGTCGGATTCGAAAATCTAGACTCACAGGAGAACGAGCATATGGTGCCCGAGGCAGCACTAGACCCTTGGAGACAAGTCGGCTGTAGGACGATGTATTGAGTCGCGACGCAATTTGTGTGTCCCATCGTCATTAACAGGCTCTGAACGTTACAATTAACTGTCAGTTTTGCGTCGGATTCGAAAATCTAGACTCACAGGAGAACGACCATAAGGTGCCCGAGGCAGCAATAGACCCTTGGAGACAAGTCGGCTGGAGGACGATGTATTGAATCGCGACGCAATTTGTGTGTTCCATCGTCATTAAGAGGCTCTGAACGTTACAATTAATTGTCAGTTTTGCGCCGGATTCGAAAAACTAGACTCATAGGAGAACGACCAAGAGGTGCCAGGAGCAGCAATACTACCTCGGAGACAAGTCGGCTGGAGGACGATGTATTGAATCGCGACGCAATTTGTGTGTTCCATCGTCAGTATCAGGCTCTGAACGTTACAATTAATTGTCAGTTTTGCATCGCATTCGAAAAACTAGACTCACAGGAGAACGACCATAAGGTGCCCGAGGCACCAATAGACCCTTCGAGACAAGTCGGCTGGAGGACGATGTATTGAATCGCGACGCAATTTGTGTGTTCCATCGTCATTAAGAGGCTCTGAACGTTACAATTAATTGTCAGTTTTGCGCCGGATTCGAAAAACTAGACTCATAGGAGAACGACCAAGAGGTGCCAGGAGCAGCAATACTACCTCGGAGACATGTCGCCTGGAGGACGAAGTATTGAATCGCGACGCAATTTGTGTGTTCCATCGTCATTAAGAGGCTCTGAACGTTACAATTAACTGTCAGTTTTGCATCGCATTCGAAAAACTAGACTCACAGGAGAACGACCATAAGGCGCCCGAGGCAGCAATAGACCCTTGGAGACAAGTCGGCTGGAGGACGATGTATTGAATCGCGACGCAATTTGTGTGTCCCATCGTCATTAACAGGCTCTGAACGTTACAATTAACTGTCAGTTTTGCATCGCATTCGAAAATCTGGACTCACAGGAGAACGAGTATATGGTGCCCGAGGCAGCACTAGACCCTTGGAGACAAGTCGGCTGTAGGACGATGTATTGAGTCGCGACGCAATTTCTGTGTCCCATCGTCATTAACAGGCTCTGAACGTTACAATTAACTGTCATTTTTGCGTCGGATTCGAAAATCTAGACTCACAGGAGAACGAGCATATGGTGCCCGAGGCAGCACTAGACCCTTGGAGACAAGTCGGCTGTAGGACGATGTATTGAGTCGCGACGCAATTTGTGTGTCCCATCGTCATTAACAGGCTCTGAACGTTCAATTAACTGTCAGTTTTGCGTCGGATTCGAAAATCTAGACTCACAGGAGAACGACCATAAGGTGCCCGAGGCAGCAATAGACCCTTGGAGACAAGTCGGCTGGAGGACGATGTATTGAATCGCGACGCAATTTGTGTGTTCCATCGTCATTAAGAGGCTCTGAACGTTACAATTAATTGTCAGTTTTGCGCCGGATTCGAAAAACTAGACTCATAGGAGAACAACCAAGAGGTGCCACGAGCAGCAATACTACCTCGGAGACAAGTCGGCTGGAGGACGATGTATTGAATCGCGACGCAATTTGTGTGTTCCATCGTCAGTATCAGGCTCTGAACGTTACAATTAATTGTCAGTTTTGCATCGCATTCGAAAAACTAGACTCACAGGAGAACGACCATAAGGTGCCCGAGGCACCAATAGACCCTTCGAGACAAGTCGGCTGGAGGACGATGTATTGAATCGCAACGCAATTTGTGTGTTCCATCGTCATTAAGAGGCTCTGAACGTTACAATTAATTGTCAGTTTTGCGCCGGATTCGAAAAACTAGACTCATAGGAGAACGACCAAGAGGTGCCAGGAGCAGCAATACTACCTCGGAGACATGTCGGCTGGAGGACGATGTATTGAATCGCGACGCAATTTGTGTGTTCCATCGTCAGTATCAGGCTCTGAACGTTACAATTCACTGTCAGTTTTGCGTCGGATTCGAAAATCTAGACTCACAGGAGAACGACCATAAGGTGCCCGAGGCAGCAATAGACCCTTGGAGACAAGTCGGCTGGAGGACGATGTATTGAATCGCGACGCAATTTGTGTGTTCCATCGTCATTAAGAGGCTCTGAACGTTACAATTAATTGTCAGTTTTGCGCCGGATTCGAAAAACTAGACTCATAGGAGAACGACCAAGAGGTGCCAGGAGCAGCAATACTACCTCGGAGACAAGTCGGCTGGAGGACGATGTATTGAATCGCGACGCAATTTGTGTGTTCCATCGTCAGTATCAGGCTCTGAACGTTACAATTAACCGTCAGTTTTGCGTCGTATTCTGAAAACTAGACTCACAGGAGAACGACGATAAGGTGCCCGAGGCAGCACTAGACCCTTGGAGACAAGTCGGCTGTAGGACGATGTATTGAGTCGCGACGCAATTTGTGTGTCCCATCGTCATTAACAGGCTCTGAACGTTACAATTAACTGTCAGTTTTGCGTCGGATTCGAAAATCTAGACTCACAGGAGAACGAGCATATGGTGCCCGAGGCAGCACTAGACCCTTGGAGACAAGTCGGCTGTAGGACGATGTATTGAGTCGCGACGCAATTTGTGTGTCCCATCGTCATTAACAGGCTCTGAACGTTACAATTAACTGTCAGTTTTGCGTCGGATTCGAAAATCTAGACTCACAGGAGAACGACCATAAGGTGCCCGAGGCAGCAATAGACCCTTGGAGACAAGTCGGCTGGAGGACGATGTATTGAATCGCGACGCAATTTGTGTGTTCCATCGTCATTAAGAGGCTCTGAACGTTACAATTAATTGTCAGTTTTGCGCCGGATTCGAAAAACTAGACTCATAGGAGAACGACCAAGAGGTGCCAGGAGCAGCAATACTACCTCGGAGACAAGTCGGCTGGAGGACGATGTATTGAATCGCGACGCAATTTGTGTGTTCCATCGTCAGTATCAGGCTCTGAACGTTACAATTAATTGTCAGTTTTGCATCGCATTCGAAAAACTAGACTCACAGGAGAACGACCATAAGGTGCCCGAGGCACCAATAGTGCCTTCGAGACAAGTCGGCTGGAGGACGATGTATTGAATCGCGACGTAATTTGTGTGTTCCATCGTCATTAAGAGGCTCTGAACGTTACAATTAATTGTCAGTTTTGCGCCGGATTCGAAAAACTAGACTCATAGGAGAACGACCAAGAGGTGCCAGGAGCAGCAATACTACCTCGGAGACATGTCGCCTGGAGGACGAAGTATTGAATCGCGACGCAATTTGTGTGTTCCATCGTCATTAAGAGGCTCTGAACGTTACAATTAACTGTCAGTTTTGCATCGCATTCGAAAAACTAGACTCACAGGAGAACGACCATAAGGCGCCCGAGGCAGCAATAGACCCTTGGAGACAAGTCGGCTGGAGGACGATGTATTGAATCGCGACGCAATTTGTGTGTCCCATCGTCATTAACAGGCTCTGAACGTTACAATTAACTGTCAGTTTTGCGTCGGATTCGAAAATCTAGACTCACAGGAGAACGAGCATATGGTGCCCGAGGCAGCACTAGACCCTTGGAGACAAGTCGGCTGTAGGACGATGTATTGAGTCGCGACGCAATTTGTGTGTCCCATCGTCATTAACAGGCTCTGAACGTTCAATTAACTGTCAGTTTTGCGTCGGATTCGAAAATCTAGACTCACAGGAGAACGACCATAAGGTGCCCGAGGCAGCAATAGACCCTTGGAGACAAGTCGGCTGGAGGACGATGTATTGAATCGCGACGCAATTTGTGTGTTCCATCGTCATTAAGAGGCTCTGAACGTTACAATTAATTGTCAGTTTTGCGCCGGATTCGAAAAACTAGACTCATAGGAGAACAACCAAGAGGTGCCACGAGCAGCAATACTACCTCGGAGACAAGTCGGCTGGAGGACGATGTATTGAATCGCGACGCAATTTGTGTGTTCCATCGTCAGTATCAGGCTCTGAACGTTACAATTAATTGTCAGTTTTGCATCGCATTCGAAAAACTAGACTCACAGGAGAACGACCATAAGGTGCCCGAGGCACCAATAGACCCTTCGAGACAAGTCGGCTGGAGGACGATGTATTGAATCGCAACGCAATTTGTGTGTTCCATCGTCATTAAGAGGCTCTGAACGTTACAATTAATTGTCAGTTTTGCGCCGGATTCGAAAAACTAGACTCATAGGAGAACGACCAAGAGGTGCCAGGAGCAGCAATACTACCTCGGAGACATGTCGGCTGGAGGACGATGTATTGAATCGCGACGCAATTTGTGTGTTCCATCGTCAGTATCAGGCTCTGAACGTTACAATTCACTGTCAGTTTTGCGTCGGATTCGAAAATCTAGACTCACAGGAGAACGACCATAAGGTGCCCGAGGCAGCAATAGACCCTTGGAGACAAGTCGGCTGGAGGACGATGTATTGAATCGCGACGCAATTTGTGTGTTCCATCGTCATTAAGAGGCTCTGAACGTTACAATTAATTGTCAGTTTTGCGCCGGATTCGAAAAACTAGACTCATAGGAGAACGACCAAGAGGTGCCAGGAGCAGCAATACTACCTCGGAGACAAGTCGGCTGGAGGACGATGTATTGAATCGCGACGCAATTTGTGTGTTCCATCGTCAGTATCAGGCTCTGAACGTTACAATTAACCGTCAGTTTTGCGTCGTATTCTGAAAACTAGACTCACAGGAGAACGACGATAAGGTGCCCGAGGCAGCACTAGACCCTTGGAGACAAGTCGGCTGTAGGACGATGTATTGAGTCGCGACGCAATTTGTGTGTCCCATCGTCATTAACAGGCTCTGAACGTTACAATTAACTGTCAGTTTTGCGTCGGATTCGAAAATCTAGACTCACAGGAGAACGAGCATATGGTGCCCGAGGCAGCACTAGACCCTTGGAGACAAGTCGGCTGTAGGACGATGTATTGAGTCGCGACGCAATTTGTGTGTCCCATCGTCATTAACAGGCTCTGAACGTTACAATTAACTGTCAGTTTTGCGTCGGATTCGAAAATCTAGACTCACAGGAGAACGACCATAAGGTGCCCGAGGCAGCAATAGACCCTTGGAGACAAGTCGGCTGGAGGACGATGTATTGAATCGCGACGCAATTTGTGTGTTCCATCGTCATTAAGAGGCTCTGAACGTTACAATTAATTGTCAGTTTTGCGCCGGATTCGAAAAACTAGACTCATAGGAGAACGACCAAGAGGTGCCAGGAGCAGCAATACTACCTCGGAGACAAGTCGGCTGGAGGACGATGTATTGAATCGCGACGCAATTTGTGTGTTCCATCGTCAGTATCAGGCTCTGAACGTTACAATTAATTGTCAGTTTTGCATCGCATTCGAAAAACTAGACTCACAGGAGAACGACCATAAGGTGCCCGAGGCACCAATAGACCCTTCGAGACAAGTCGGCTGGAGGACGATGTATTGAATCGCGACGTAATTTGTGTGTTCCATCGTCATTAAGAGGCTCTGAACGTTACAATTAATTGTCAGTTTTGCGCCGGATTCGAAAAACTAGACTCATAGGAGAACGACCAAGAGGTGCCAGGAGCAGCAATACTACCTCGGAGACATGTCGCCTGGAGGACGAAGTATTGAATCGCGACGCAATTTGTGTGTTCCATCGTCATTAAGAGGCTCTGAACGTTACAATTAACTGTCAGTTTTGCATCGCATTCGAAAAACTAGACTCACAGGAGAACGACCATAAGGCGCCCGAGGCAGCAATAGACCCTTGGAGACAAGTCGGCTGGAGGACGATGTATTGAATCGCGACGCAATTTGTGTGTCCCATCGTCATTAACAGGCTCTGAACGTTACAATTAACTGTCAGTTTTGCATCGCATTCGAAAATCTGGAATCACAGGAGAACGAGTATATGGTGCCCGAGGCAGCACTAGACCCTTGGAGACAAGTCGGCTGTAGGACGATGTATTGGGTCGCGACGCAATTTGTGTGTCCCATCGTCATTAACAGGCTCTGAACGTTACAATTAACTGTCAGTTTTGCGTCGGATTCGAAAATCTAGACTCACAGGAGAACGACCATAAGGTGCCCGAGGCAGCAATAGACCCTTGGAGACAAGTCGGCTGGAGGACGATGTATTGAATCGCGACGCAATTTGTGTGTTCCATCGTCATTAAGAGGCTCTGAACGTTACAATTAATTGTCAGTTTTGCGCCGGATTCGAAAAACTAGACTCATAGGAGAACAACCAAGAGGTACCAGGAGCAGCAATACTACCTCGGAGACAAGTCGGCTGGAGGACGATGTATTGAATCGCGACGCAATTTGTGTGATCCATCGTCAGTATCAGGCTCTGAACGTTACAATTAATTGTCAGTTTTGCATCGCATTCGAAAAACTAGACTCACAGGAGAACGACCATAAGGTGCCCGAGGCACCAATAGACCCTTCGAGACAAGTCGGCTGGAGGACGATGTATTGAATCGCGACGCAATTTGTGTGTTCCATCGTCATTAAGAGGCTCTGAACGTTACAATTAATTGTCAGTTTTGCGCCGGATTCGAAAAACTAGACTCATAGGAGAACGACCAAGAGGTGCCAGGAGCAGCAATACTACCTCGGAGACATGTCGGCTGGAGGACGATGTATTGAATCGCGACGCAATTTGTGTGTTCCATCGTCAGTATCAGGCTCTGAACGTTACAATTAACTGTCAGTTTTGCGTCGGATTCGAAAATCTAGACTCACAGGAGAACGACCATAAGGTGCCCGAGGCAGCAATAGACCCTTGGAGACAAGTCGGCTGGAGGACGATGTATTGAATCGCGACGCAATTTATGTGTTCCATCGTCATTAAGAGGCTCTGAACGTTACAATTAATTGTCAGTTTTGCGCCGGATTCGAAAAACTAGACTCATAGGAGAACGACCAAGAGGTGCCAGGAGCAGCAATACTACCTCGGAGACAAGTCGGCTGGAGGACGATGTATTGAATCGCGACGCAATTTGTGTGTTCCATCGTCAGTATCAGGCTCTGAACGTTACAATTAATTGTCAGTTTTGCATCGCATTCGAAAAACTAGACTCACAGGAGAACGACCATAAGGTGCCCGAGGCACCAATAGACCCTTCGAGACAAGTCGGCTGGAGGACGATGTATTGAATCGCGACGCAATTTGTGTGTTCCATCGTCATTAAGAGGCTCTGAACGTTACAATTAATTGTCAGTTTTGCGCCGGATTCGAAAAACTAGACTCATAGGAGAACGACCAAGAGGTGCCAGGAGCAGCAATACTACCTCGGAGACATGTCGGCTGGAGGACGATGTATTGAATCGCGACGCAATTTGTGTGTTCCATCGTCATTAAGAGGCTCTGAACGTTACAATTAACTGTCAGTTTTGCATCGCATTCGAAAAACTAGACTCACAGGAGAACGACCATAAGGCGCCCGAGGCAGCAATAGACCCTTGGAGACAAGTCGGCTGGAGGACGATGTATTGAATCGCGACGCAATTTGTGTGTCCCATCGTCATTAACAGGCTCTGAACGTTACAATTAACTGTCATTTTTGCATCGGATTCGAAAATCTAGACTCACAGGAGAACGAGCATATGGTGCCCGAGGCAGCACTAGACCCTTGGAGACAAGTCGTCTGTAGGACGATGTATTGAGTCGCGACGCAATTTGTGTGTCCCATCGTCATTAACAGGCTCTGAACGTTACAATTAACTGTCAGTTTTGCGTCGGATTCGAAAATCTAGACTCACAGGAGAACGACCATAAGGTGCCCGAGGCAGCAATAGACCCTTGGAGACAAGTCGGCTGGAGGACGATGTATTGAATCGCGACGCAATTTATGTGTTCCATCGTCTTTAAGAGGCTCTGAACGTTACAATTAATTGTCAGTTTTGCGCCGGATTCGAAAAACTAGACTCATAGGAGAACAACCAAGAGGTGCCAGGAGCAGCAATACTACCTCGGAGACAAGTCGGCTGGAGGACGATGTATTGAATCGCGACGCAATTTGTGTGTTCCATCGTCAGTATCAGGCTCTGAACGTTACAATTAATTGTCAGTTTTGCATCGCATTCGAAAAACTAGACTCACAGGAGAACGACCATAAGGTGCCCGAGGCACCAATAGACCCTTCGAGACAAGTCGGCTGGAGGACGATGTATTGAATCGCGACGCAATTTGTGTGTTCCATCGTCATTAAGAGGCTCTGAACGTTACAATTAATTGTCAGTTTTGCGCCGGATTCGAAAAACTAGACTCATAGGAGAACGACCAAGAGGTGCCAGGAGCAGCAATACTACCTCGGAGACATGTCGGCTGGAGGACGATGTATTGAATCGCGACGCAATTTGTGTGTTCCATCGTCATTAAGAGGCTCTGAACGTTACAATTAACTGTCAGTTTTGCATCGCATTCGAAAAACTAGATTCACAGGAGAACGACCATAAGGCGCCCGAGGCAGCAATAGACCCTTGGAGACAAGTCGGCTGGTGGACGATGTATTGAATCGCGACGCAATTTGTGTGTCCCATCGTCATTAACAGGCTCTGAACGTTACAATTAACTGTCATTTTCGCGTCGGATTCGAAAATCTAGACTCACAGGAGAACGAGCATATGGTGCCCGAGGCAGCACTAGACCCTTGGAGACAAGTCGGCTGTAGGACGATGTATTGAGTCGCGACGCAATTTGTGTGTCGCATCGTCATTAACAGGCTCTGAACGTTACAATTAACTGTCAGTTTTGCGTCGGATTCGAAAATCTAGACTCACAGGAGAACGACCATAAGGTGCCCGAGGCAGCAATAGACCCTTGGAGACAAGTCGGCTGGAGGACGATGTATTGAATCGCGACGCAATTTATGTGTTCCATCGTCATTAAGAGGCTCTGAACGTTACAATTAATTGTCAGTTTTGCGCCGGATTCGAAAAACTAGACTCATAGGAGAACAACCAAGAGGTGCCAGGAGCAGCAATACTACCTCGGAGACAAGTCGGCTGGAGGACGATGTATTGAATCGCGACGCAATTTGTGTGATCCATCGTCATTAAGAGGCTCTGAACGTTACAATTAATTGTCAGTTTTGCATCGCATTCGAAAAACTAGACTCACAGGAGAACGACCATAAGGTGCCCGAGGCACCAATAGACCCTTCGAGACAAGTCGGCTGGAGGACGATGTATTGAATCGCGACGCAATTTGTGTGTTCCATCGTCATTAAGAGGCTCTGAACGTTACAATTAATTGTCAGTTTTGCGCCGGATTCGAAAAACTAGACTCATAGGAGAACGACCAAGAGGTGCCAGGAGCAGCAATACTACCTCGGAGACATGTCGGCTGGAGGACGATGTATTGAATCGCGACGCAATTTGTGTGTTCCATCGTCAGTATCAGGCTCTGAACGTTACAATTCACTGTCAGTTTTGCGTCGGATTCGAAAATCTAGACTCACAGGAGAACGACCATAAGGTGCCCGAGGCAGCAATAGACCCTTGGAGACAAGTCGGCTGGAGGACGATGTATTGAATCGCGACGCAATTTGTGTGTTCCATCGTCATTAAGAGGCTCTGAACGTTACAATTAATTGTCAGTTTTGCGCCGGATTCGAAAAACTAGACTCATAGGAGAACGACCAAGAGGTGCCAGGAGCAGCAATACTACCTCGGAGACAAGTCGGCTGGAGCACGATGTATTGAATCGCGACGCAATTTGTGTGTTCCATCGTCAGTATCAGGCTCTGAACGTTACAATTAACCGTCAGTTTTGCGTCGTATTCTGAAAACTAGACTCACAGGAGAACGACGATAAGGTGCCCGAAGCAGCACTAGACCCTTGGAGACAAGTCGGCTGTAGGACGATGTATTGAGTCGCGACGCAATTTGTGTGTCCCATCGTCATTAACAGGCTCTGAACGTTACAATTAACTGTCAGTTTTGCGTCGGATTCGAAAATCTAGACTCACAGGAGAACGAGCATATGGTGCCCGAGGCAGCAATAGACCCTTGGAGACAAGTCGGCTGGAGGACGATGTATTGAATCGCGACGCAATTTGTGTGTTCCATCGTCATTAAGAGGCACTGAACGTTACAATTAATTGTCAGTTTTGCGCCGGATTCGAAAAACTAGACTCATAGGAGAACGACCAAGAGGTGCCAGGAGCAGCAATACTACCTCGGAGACAAGTCGGCTGGAGGACGATGTATTGAATCGCGACGCAATTTGTGTGTTCCATCGTCAGTATCAGGCTCTGAACGTTACAATTAATTGTCAGTTTTGCATCGCATTCGAAAAACTAGACTCACAGGAGAACGACCATAAGGTGCCCGAGGCACCAATAGACCCTTCGAGACAAGTCGGCTGGAGGACGATGTATTGAATCGCGACGCAATTTGTGTGTTCCATCGTCATTAAGAGGCTCTGAACGTTACAATTAATTGTCAGTTTTGCGCCGGATTCGAAAAACTAGACTCATAGGAGAACGACCAAGAGGTGCCAGGAGCAGCAATACTACCTCGGAGACAAGTCGGCTGGAGGACGATGTATTGAATCGCGACGCAATTTGTGTGTTCCATCGTCAGTATCAGGCTCTGAACGTTACAATTAATTGTCAGTTTTGCATCGCATTCGAAAAACTAGACTCACAGGAGAACGACCATAAGGTGCCCGAGGCACCAATAGACCCTTCGAGAAAAGTCGGCTGGAGGACGATGTATTGAATCGCGACGCAATTTGTGTGTTCCATCGTCATTAAGAGGCTCTGAACGTTACAATTAATTGTCAGTTTTGCGCCGGATTCGAAAAACTAGACTCATAGGAGAACGACCAAGAGGTGCCAGGAGCAGCAATACTACCTCGGAGACATGTCGGCTGGAGGACGATGTATTGAATCGCGACGCAATTTGTGTGTTCCATCGTCATTAAGAGGCTCTGAACGTTACAATTAACTGTCAGTTTTGCATCGCATTCGAAAAACTAGATTCACAGGAGAACGACCATAAGGCGCCCGAGGCAGCAATAGACCCTTGGAGACAAGTCGGCTGGAGGACGATGTATTGAATCGCGACGCAATTTGTGTGTCCCATCGTCATTAACAGGCTCTGAACGTTACAATTAACTGTCAGTTTTGCATCGCATTCGAAAATCTGGACTCACAGGAGAACGAGCATATGGTGCCCGAGGCAGCACTAGACCCTTGGAGACAAGTCGGCTGTAGGACGATGTATTGAGTCGCGACGCAATTTGTGTGTCCCATCGTCATTAACAGGCTCTGAATGTTACAATTAACTGTCATTTTTGCGAAGGATTCGAAAATCTAGACTCACAGGAGAACGAGCATATGGTGCCCGAGGCAGCACTAGACCCTTGGAGACAAGTCGGCTGTAGGACGATGTATTGAGTCGCGACGCAATTTGTGTGTTCCATCGTCATTAAGAGGCTCTGAACGTTACAATTAACTGTCAGTTTTGCGTCGGATTCGAAAATCTAGACTCACAGGAGAACGACCATAAGGTGCCCGAGGCAGCAATAGACCCTTGGAGACAAGTCGGCTGGAGGACGATGTATTGAATCGCGACGCAAATTGTGTGTTCCATCGTCATTAAGAGGCTCTGAACGTTACAATTAATTGTCAGTTTTGCGCCGGATTCGAAAAACTAGACTCATAGGAGAACGACGAAGAGGTGCCAGGAGCAGCAATACTACCTCGGAGACAAGTCGGCTGGAGGACGATGTATTGAATCGCGACGCAATTTGTGTGTTCCATCGTCAGTATCAGGCTCTGAACGTTACAATTAATTGTCAGTTTTGCATCGCATTCGAAAAACTAGACTCACAGGAGAACGACCATAAGGTGCCCGAGGCACCAATAGACCCTTCGAGACAAGTCGGCTGGAGGACGATGTATTGAATCGCGACGCAATTTGTGTGTTCCATCGTCATTAACAGGCTCTGAACGTTACAATTAACTGTCATTTTTGCGTCGGATTCGAAAATCTAGACTCACAGGAGAACGAGCATATGGTGCCCGAGGCAGCACTAGACCCTTGGAGACAAGTCGGCTGTAGGACGATGTATTGAGTCGCGACGCAATTTGTGTGTTCCATCGTCATTAACAGGCTCTGAACGTTACAATTAACTGTCATTTTTGCGTCGGATTCGAAAATCTAGACTCACAGGAGAACGAGCATATGGTGCCCGAGGCAGCACTAGACCCTTGGAGACAAGTCGGCTGTAGGACGATGTATTGAGTCGCGACGCAATTTGTGTGTCCCATCGTCATTAACAGGCTCTGAACGTTACAATTAACTGTCAGTTTTGCGTCGGATTCGAAAATCTAGACTCACAGGAGAACGACCATAAGGTGCCCGAGGCAGCAATAGACCCTTGGAGACAAGTCGGCTGGAGGACGATGTATTGAATCGCGACGCAATTTGTGTGTTCCATCGTCAGTATCAGGCTCTGAACGTTACAATTAATTGTCAGTTTTGCATCGCATTCGAAAAACTAGACTCACAGGAGAACGACCATAAGGTGCCCGAGGCACCAATAGACCCTTCGAGACAAGTCGGCTGGAGGACGATGTATTGAATCGCGACGCAATTTGTGTGTTCCATCGTCATTAAGAGGCTCTGAACGTTACAATTAATTGTCAGTTTTGCGCCGGATTCGAAAAACTAGACTCATAGGAGAACGACCAAGAGGTGCCAGGAGCAGCAATACTACCTCGGAGACATGTCGGCTGGAGGACGATGTATTGAATCGCGACGCAATTTGTGTGTTCCATCGTCAGTATCAGGCTCTGAACGTTACAATTCACTGTCAGTTTTGCGTCGGATTCGAAAATCTAGACTCACAGGAGAACGACCATAAGGTGCCCGAGGCAGCAATAGACCCTTGGAGACAAGTCGGCTGGAGGACGATGTATTGAATCGCGACGCAATTTGTGTGTTCCATCGTCATTAAGAGGCTCTGAACGTTACAATTAATTGTCAGTTTTGCGCCGGATTCGAAAAACTAGACTCATAGGAGAACGACCAAGAGGTGCCAGGAGCAGCAATACTACCTCGGAGACAAGTCGGCTGGAGGACGATGTATTGAATCGCGACGCAATTTGTGTGTTCCATCGTCAGTATCAGGCTCTGAACGTTACAATTAACCGTCAGTTTTGCGTCGTATTCTGAAAACTAGACTCACAGGAGAACGACGATAAGGTGCCCGAGGCAGCACTAGACCCTTGGAGACAAGTCGGCTGTAGGACGATGTATTGAGTCGCGACGCAATTTGTGTGTCCCATCGTCATTAACAGGCTGTGAACGTTACAATTAACTGTCAGTTTTGCGTCGGATTCGAAAATCTAGACTCACAGGAGAACGAGCATATGGTGCCCGAGGCAGCACTAGACCCTTGGAGACAAGTCGGCTGTAGGACGATGTATTGAGTCGCGACGCAATTTGTGTGTCCCATCGTCATTAACAGGCTCTGAACGTTACAATTAACTGTCAGTTTTGCGTCGGATTCGAAAATCTAGACTCACAGGAGAACGAGCATATGGTGCCCGAGGCAGCAATAGACCCTTGGAGACAAGTCGGCTGGAGGACGATGTATTGAATCGCGACGCAATTTGTGTGTTCCATCGTCATTAAGAGGCACTGAACGTTACAATTAATTGTCAGTTTTGCGCCGGATTCGAAAAACTAGACTCATAGGAGAACGACCAAGGGGTGCCAGGAGCAGCAATACTACCTCGGAGACAAGTCGGCTGGAGGACGATGTATTGAATCGCGACGCAATTTGTGTGTTCCATCGTCAGTATCAGGCTCTGAACGTTACAATTAATTGTCAGTTTTGCATCGCATTCGAAAAACTAGACTCACAGGAGAACGACCATAAGGTGCCCGAGGCACCAATAGACCCTTCGAGACAAGTCGGCTGGAGGACGATGTATTGAATCGCGACGCAATTTGTGTGTTCCATCGTCATTAAGAGGCTCTGAACGTTACAATTAATTGTCAGTTTTGCGCCGGATTCGAAAAACTAGACTCATAGGAGAACGACCAAGAGGTGCCAGGAGCAGCAATACTACCTCGGAGACAAGTCGGCTGGAGGACGATGTATTGAATCGCGACGCAATTTGTGTGTTCCATCGTCAGTATCAGGCTCTGAACGTTACAATTAATTGTCAGTTTTGCATCGCATTCGAAAAACTAGACTCACAGGAGAACGACCATAAGGTGCCCGAGGCACCAATAGACCCTTCGAGACAAGTCGGCTGGAGGACGATGTATTGAATCGCGACGCAATTTGTGTGTTCCATCGTCATTAAGAGGCTCTGAACGTTACAATTAATTGTCAGTTTTGCGCCGGATTCGAAAAACTAGACTCATAGGAGAACGACCAAGAGGTGCCAGGAGCAGCAATACTACCTCGGAGACATGTCGGCTGGAGGACGATGTATTGAATCGCGACGCAATTTGTGTGTTCCATCGTCATTAAGAGGCTCTGAACGTTACAATTAATTGTCAGTTTTGCGCCGGATTCGAAAAACTAGACTCATAGGAGAACGACCAAGAGGTGCCAGGAGCAGCAATACTACCTCGGAGACAAGTCGGCTGGAGGACGATGTATTGAATCGCGACGCAATTTGTGTGTTCCATCGTCAGTATCAGGCTCTGAACGTTACAATTAACCGTCAGTTTTGCGTCGTATTCTGAAAACTAGACTCACAGGAGAACGACGATAAGGTGCCCGAGGCAGCACTAGACCCTTGGAGACAAGTCGGCTGTAGGACGATGTATTGAGTCGCGACGCAATTTGTGTGTCCCATCGTCATTAACAGGCTCTGAATGTTACAATTAACTGTCATTTTTGCGAAGGATTCGAAAATCTAGACTCACAGGAGAACGAGCATATGGTGCCCGAGGCAGCACTAGACCCTTGGAGACAAGTCGGCTGTAGGACGATGTATTGACTCGCGACGCAATTTGTGTGTCCCATCGTCATTAACAGGCTCTGAACGTTACAATTAACTGTCAGTTTTGCGTCGGATTCGAAAATCTAGACTCACAGGAGAACGACCATAAGGTGCCCGAGGCAGCAATAGACCCTTGGAGACAAGTCGGCTGGAGGACGATGTATTGAATCGCGACGCAAATTGTGTGTTCCATCGTCATTAAGAGGCTCTGAACGTTACAATTAATTGTCAGTTTTGCGCCGGATTCGAAAAACTAGACTCATAGGAGAACGACGAAGAGGTGCCAGGAGCAGCAATACTACCTCGGAGACAAGTCGGCTGGAGGACGATGTATTGAATCGCGACGCAATTTGTGTGTTCCATCGTCAGTATCAGGCTCTGAACGTTACAATTAATTGTCAGTTTTGCATCGCATTCGAAAAACTAGACTCACAGGAGAACGACCATAAGGTGCCCGAGGCACCAATAGACCCTTCGAGACAAGTCGGCTGGAGGACGATGTATTGAATCGCGACGCAATTTGTGTATTCCATCGTCATTAAGAGGCTCTGAACGTTACAATTAATTGTCAGTTTTGCGCCGGATTCGAAAAACTAGACTCATAGGAGAACGACCAAGAGGTGCCAGGAGCAGCAATACTACCTCGGAGACATGTCGGCTGGAGGACGATGTATTGAATCGCGACGCAATTTGTGTGTTCCATCGTCATTAAGAGGCTCTGAACGTTACAATTCACTGTCAGTTTTGCGTCGGATTCGAAAATCTAGCCTCACAGGAGAACGACCATAAGGTGCCCGAGGCAGCAATAGACCCTTGGAGACAAGTCGGCTGGAGGACGATGTATTGAATCGCGACGCAATTTGTGTGTTCATTCGTCATTAAGAGGCTCTGAACGTTACAATTAATTGTCAGTTTTGCGCCGGATTCGAAAAACTAGACTCATAGGAGAACGACCAAGAGGCGCCAGGAGCAGCAATACTACCTCGGAGACAAGTCGGCTGGAGGACGATGTATTGAATCGCGACGCAATTTGTGTGTTCCATCGTCATTAAGAGGCTCTGAACCTTACAAGTAACTGTCAGTTTTGCGTCGGATTCGAAAATCTAGACTCACCGATGAACGACCATAAGGTGCCCGAGGCAGCACTAGACCCTTCGAGACAAGTCGGCTGTTGGACGATGTATTGATTCGCGACGCAATTTGTGTGTTCCATCGTCATTAAGAGGCTCTGAACGTTACAATTAACTGTCAGTTTTGCGTCGGATTCGAAAATCTAGACTCACAGGAGAACGACCATAAGGTGCCCGAGGCAGCACTAGACCCTTGGAGACAAGTCGGCTGGAGGACGATGTATTGAATCGCGACGCAATTTGTGTGTTCCATCGTCATTAACAGGCTCTGAACGTTACAATTCACTGTCAGTTTTGCGTCGGATTCGAAAATCTAGACTCACAGGAGAACGAGCATATGGTGCCCGAGGCAGCAATAGACCCTTCGAGACAAGTCGGCTGGAGGACGATGTATTGAATCGCGACGCAATTTGTGTGTTCCATCGTCATCAAGAGGCTCTGAACGTTACAATTAATTGTCAGTTTTGCGCCGGATTCGAAAAACTAGACTCATAGGAGAACGACCAAGAGGTGCCAGGAGCAGCAATACTACCTCGGAGACAAGTCGGCTGGAGGACGATGTATTGAATCGCGACGCAATTTGTGTGTTCCATCGTCAGTATCAGGCTCTGAACGTTACAATTAACAGTCAGTTTTGCGTCGTATTCTGAAAACTAGACTCACAGGAGAACGACGATAAGGTGCCCGAGGCAGCACTAGACCCTTGGAGACAAGTCGGCTGTAGGACGATGTATTGAGTCGCGACGCAATTTGTGTGTCCCATCGTCATTAACAGGCTCTGAACGTTACAATTAACTGTCAGTTTTGCGTCGGATTCGAAAATCTAGACTCACAGGAGAACGAGCATATGGTGCCCGAGGCAGCACTAGACCCTTGGAGACAAGTCGGCTGTAGGACGATGTATTGAGTCGCGACGCAATTTGTGTGTCCCATCGTCATTAACAGGCTGTGAACGTTACAATTAACTGTCAGTTTTGCGTCGGATTCGAAAATCTAGACTCACAGGAGAACGACCATAAGGTGCCCGAGGCAGCAATAGACCCTTGGAGACAAGTCGGCTGGAGGACGATGTATTGAATCGCGACGCAATTTGTGTGTTCCATCGTCATTAAGAGGTTCTGAACGTTACAATTAATTGTCAGTTTTGCGCCGGATTCGAAAAACTAGACTCATAGGAGAACGACCAAGAGGTGCCAGGAGCAGCAATACTACCTCGGAGACATGTCGGCTGGAGGACGATGTATTGAATCGCGACGCAATTTGTGTGTTCCATCGTCATTAAGAGGCTCTGAACGTCACAATTAACTGTCAGTTTTGCATCGCATTCGAAAAACTAGATTCACAGGAGAACGACCATAAGGCGCCCGAGGCAGCAATAGACCCTTGGAGACAAGTCGGCTGGAGGACGATGTATTGAATCGCGACGCAATTTGTGTGTCCCATCGTCATTAACAGGCTCTGAACGTTACAATTAACTGTCAGTTTTGCATCGCATTCGAAAATCTGGACTCACAGGAGAACGAGCATATGGTGCCCGAGGCAGCACTAGACCCTTGGAGACAAGTCGGCTGTAGGACGATGTATTGAGTCGCGACGCAATTTGTGTGTCCCATCGTCATTAACAGGCTCTGAACGTTACAATTAACTGTCATTTTTGCGTCGGATTCGAAAATCTAGACTCACAGGAGAACGAGCATATGGTGCCCGAGGCAGCACTAGACCCTTGGAGACAAGTCGGCTGTAGGACGATGTATTGAGTCGCGACGCAATTTGTGTGTCCCATCGTCATTAAGAGGCTCTGAACGTTACAATTAATTGTCAGTTTTGCGCCGGATTCGAAAAACTAGACTCATAGGAGAACGACCAAGAGGTGCCAGGAGCAGCAATACTACCTCGGAGACAAGTCGGCTGGAGGACGATGTATTGAATCGCGACGCAATTTGTGTGTTCCATCGTCAGTATCAGGCTCTGAACGTTACAATTAATTGTCAGTTTTGCATCGCATTCGAAAAACTAGACTCACAGGAGAACGACCATAAGGTGCCCGAGGCACCAATAGACCCTTCGAGACAAGTCGGCTGGAGGACGATGTATTGAATCGCGACGCAATTTGTGTGTTCCATCGTCATTAAGGGGCTCTGAACGTTACAATTAATTGTCAGTTTTGCGCCGGATTCGAAAAACTAGACTCATAGGAGAACGACCAAGAGGTGCCAGGAGCAGCAATACTACCTCGGAGACATGTCGGCTGGAGGACGATGTATTGAATCGCGACGCAATTTGTGTGTTCCATCGTCAGTATCAGGCTCTGAACGTTACAATTCACTGTCAGTTTTGCGTCGGATTCGAAAATCTAGACTCACAGGAGAACGACCATAAGGTGCCCGAGGCAGCAATAGACCCTTGGAGACAAGTCGGCTGGAGGACGATGTATTGAATCGCGACGCAATTTGTGTGTTCCATCGTCATTAAGAGGCTCTGAACGTTACAATTAATTGTCAGTTTTGCGCCGGATTCGAAAAACTAGACTCATAGGAGAACGACCAAGAGGTGCCAGGAGCAGCAATACTACCTCGGAGACAAGTCGGCTGGAGGACGATGTATTGAATCGCGACGCAATTTGTGTGTTCCATCGTCAGTATCAGGCTCTGAACGTTACAATTAATTGTCAGTTTTGCATCGCATTCGAAAATCTAGACTCACAGGAGAACGACCATAAGGTGCCCGAGGCACCAATAGACCCTTCGAGACAAGTCGGCTGGAGGACGATGTATTGAATCGCGACGCAATTTGTGTGTTCCATCGTCATTAAGAGGCTCTGAACGTTACAATTAATTGTCAGTTTAGCGCCGGATTCGAAAAACTAGACTCATAGGAGAACGACCAAGAGGTGCCAGGAGCAGCAATACTACCTCGGAGACATGTCGGCTGGAGGACGATGTATTGAATCGCGACGCAATTTGTGTGTTCCATCGTCAGTATCAGGCTCTGAACGTTACAATTCACTGTCAGTTTTGCGTCGGATTCGAAAACCTAGACTCACAGGAGAACGACCATAAGGTGCCCGAGGCAGCAATAGACCCTTCGAGACAAGTCGGCTGGAGGACGATGTATTGAGTCGCGACGCAATTTGTGTGTCCCATCGTCATTAACAGGCTCTGATCGTTACAATTAACTGTCAGTTTTGCATCGCATTCGAAAATCTAGACTCACAGATGAACGACCATAAGGTGCCTGATGCAGCAATAGACCCTTCGAGACAAGTCGGCTGTAGGACGATGTATTGAATCCCGACGCAATTTGTGTGTTCCATCGTCATTAAGAGGCTCTGAACGTTACAATTAACTGTCAGTTTTGCGTCGGATTCGAAAATCTAGACTCACAGGAGAACGACCATAAGGTGCCCGAGGCAGCACTAGACCCTTGGAGACAAGTCGGCTGGAGGACGATGTATTGAATCGCGACGCAATTTGTGTGTTCCATCGTCATTAACAGGCTCTGAACGTTACAATTCACTGTCAGTTTTGCGTCGGATTCGAAAATCTAGACTCACAGGAGAACGAGCATATGGAGCCCGAGGCAGCAATAGACCCTTCGAGACAAGTCGGCTGGAGGACGATGTATTGAATCGCGACGCAATTTGTGTGTTCCATCGTCATCAAGAGGCTCTGAACGTTACAATTCACTCTCAGTTTTGCGTCGGATTCGAAAATCTAGACTCACTGGAGAACGAGCATATGGTGCCCGAGGCAGCACTAGACCCTTGGAGACAAGTCGGCTGTAGGACGATGTATTGAATCGCGACGCAATTTGTGTGTTCCATCGTCATTAAGAGGCTCAGAACGTTACAATTAACTGTCAGTTTTGCATCGCATTCGAAAAACTAGACTCACAGGAGAACGACCATAAGGTGCCCGAGGCAGCAATAGACCCTTGGAGACAAGTCGGCTGGAGGACGATGTATTGAGACGCGACGCAATTTGTGTGTCCCATCGTCATTAACAGGCTCTGAACGTTACAATTAACTCTCAGTTTTGCATCGCATTCGAAAAACTAGACTCACAGGAGAACGACCATAAGGTGCCCGAGGCAGCAATAGACCCTTGGAGACAAGTCGGCTGTAGGACGATGTATTGAATCGCGACGCAATTTGTGTGTTCCATCGTCATTAAGAGGCTCTGAACCTTACAATTAACTGTCAGTTTTGCGTCGGATTCGAAAATCTAGACTCACCGATGAACGACCATAAGGTGCCCGAGGCAGCAATAGACCCTTCGAGACAAGTCGGCTGGAGGACGATGTATTGAATGGCGACGCAATTTGTGTGTTCCATCGTCAGTATCAGGCTCTGAACGTTACAATTAACCGTCAGTTTTGCGTCGTATTCTAAATACTATACTCACAGGAGAACGACGATAAGGTGCCCGAGGCAGCACTAGAGCCTTGGAGACAAGTCGGCTGTAGGACGATGTATTGAGTCGCGACGCAATTTGTGTGTCCCATCGTCATTAACAGGCTCTGAACGTTACAATTAACTGTCAGTTTTGCGTCGGATTCGAAAATCTAGACTCACAGGAGAACGAGCATATGGTGCCCGAGGCATCACTAGACCCTTGGAGACAAGTCGGCTGGAGGACGATGTATTGAATCGCGACGCAATTTGTGTGTTCCATCGTCATTAAGAGGCTCTGAACGTTACAATTAATTGTCAGTTTTGCGCCGGATTCGAAAAACTAGACTCATAGGAGAACGACCAAGAGGCGCCAGGAGCAGCAATACTACCTCGGAGACAAGTCGGCTGGAGGACGATGTATTGAATCGCGACGCAATTTGTGTGTTCCATCGTCAGTATCAGGCTCTGAACGTTACAATTAATTGTCAGTTTTGCATCGCATTCGAAAAACTAGACTCACAGGAGAACGACCATAAGGTGCCCGAGGCACCAATAGACCCTTCGAGACAAGTCGGCTGGAGGACGATGTATTGAATCGCGACGCAATTTGTGTGTTCCATCGTCATTAAGAGGCTCTGAACGTTACAATTAATTGTCAGTTTAGCGCCGGATTCGAAAAACTAGACTCATAGGAGAACGACCAAGAGGTGCCAGGAGCAGCAATACTACCTCGGAGACATGTCGGCTGGAGGACGATGTATTGAATCGCGACGCAATTTGTGTGTTCCATCGTCAGTATCAGGCTCTGAACGTTACAATTATTTGTCAGTTTTGCGTCGGATTCGAAAATCTAGACTCACAGGAGAACGACCATAAGGTGCCCGAGGCAGCAATAGACCCTTCGAGACAAGTCGGCTGGAGGACGATGTATTGAGTCGCGACGCAATTTGTGTGTCCCATCGTCATTAACAGGCTCTGATCGTTACAATTAACTGTCAGTTTTGCATCGCATTCGAAAATCTAGACTCACAGATGAACGACCATAAGGTGCCCGAGGCAGCAATAGACCCTTCGAGACAAGTCGGCTGGAGGACGATGTATTGAATCGCGACGCAATTTGTGTGTTCCATCGTCATTAAGAGGCTCTGAACGTTACAATTAACTGTCAGTTTTGCATCGCATTCGAAAAACTAGACTCACAGGAGAACGACCATAAGGTGCCCGAGGCAGCAATAGACCCTTGGAGACAAGTCGGCTGTAGGACGATGTATTGAATCGCGACGCAATTTGTGTGTTCCATCGTCATTAAGAGGCTCTGAACGTTACAATTAACTGTCAGTTTTGCGTCGGATTCGAAAATCTAGACTCACAGGAGAACGACCATAAGGTGCCCGAGGCAGCACTAGACCCTTGGAGACAAGTCGGCTGGAGGACGATGTATTGAATCGCGACGCAATTTGTGTGTTCCATCGTCATTAACAGGCTCTGAACGTTACAATTCACTGTCAGTTTTGCGTCGGATTCGAAAATCTAGACTCACAGGAGAACGAGCATATGGTGCCCGAGGCAGCAATAGACCCTTCGAGACAAGTCGGCTGGAGGACGATGTATTGAATCGCGACGCAATTTGTGTGTTCCATCGTCATCAAGAGGCTCTGAACGTTACAATTAATTGTCAGTTTTGCGCCGGATTCGAAAAACTAGACTCATAGGAGAACGACCAAGAGGTGCCAGGAGCAGCAATACTACCTCGGAGACAAGTCGGCTGGAGGACGATGTATTGAATCGCGACGCAATTTGTGTGTTCCATCGTCAGTATCAGGCTCTGAACGTTACAATTAACAGTCAGTTTTGCGTCGTATTCTGAAAACTAGACTCACAGGAGAACGACGATAAGGTGCCCGAGGCAGCACTAGACCCTTGGAGACAAGTCGGCTGTAGGACGATGTATTGAGTCGCGACGCAATTTGTGTGTCCCATCGTCATTAACAGGCTCTGAACGTTACAATTAACTGTCAGTTTTGCGTCGGATTCGAAAATCTAGACTCACAGGAGAACGAGCATATGGTGCCCGAGGCAGCACTAGACCCTTGGAGAGAAGTCGGCTGTAGGACGATGTATTGAGTCGCGACGCAATTTGTGTGTCCCATCGTCATTAACAGGCTCTGAACGTTACAATTAACTGTCAGTTTTGCGTCGGATTCGAAAATCTAGACTCACAGGAGAACGACCATAAGGTGCCCGAGGCAGCAATAGACCCTTGGAGACAAGTCGGCTGGAGGACGATGTATTGAATCGCGACGCAATTTGTGTGTTCCATCGTCATTAAGAGGCTCTGAACGTTACAATTAACTGTCAGTTTTGCGCCGGATTCGAAAAACTAGACTCATAGGAGAACGACCAAGAGGTGCCAGGAGCAGCAATACTACCTCGGAGACAAGTCGGCTGGAGGACGATGTATTGAATCGCGACGCAATTTGTGTGTTCCATCGTCAGTATCAGGCTCTGAACGTTACAATTAATTGTCAGTTTTGCATCGCATTCGAAAAACTAGACTCACAGGAGAACGACCATAAGGTGCCCGAGGCACCAATAGACCCTTCGAAACAAGTCGGCTGGAGGACGATGTATTGAATCGCGACGCAATTTGTGTGTCCCATCGTCATTAACAGGCTCTGAACGTTACAATTAACTGTCAGTTTTGCATCGCATTCGAAAATCTGGACTCACAGGAGAACGAGCATATGGTGCCCGAGGCAGCACTAGACCCTTGGAGACAAGTCGGCTGGAGGACGATGTATTGAGTCGCGACGCAATTTGTGTGTCCCATCGTCATTAACAGGCTCTGAACGTTACAATTAACTGTCATTTTTGCGTCGGATTCGAAAATCTAGACTCACAGGAGAACGAGCATATGGTGCCCGAGGCAGCACTAGACCCTTGGAGACAAGTCGGCTGTAGGACGATGTATTGAGTCGCGACGCAATTTGTGTGTCCCATCGTCATTAAGAGGCTCTGAACGTTACAATTAATTGTCAGTTTTGCGCGGGATTCGAAAAACTAGACTCATAGGAGAACGACCAAGAGGTGCCAGGAGCAGCAATACTACCTCGGAGACAAGTCGGCTGGAGGACGATGTATTGAATCGCGACGCAATTTGTGTGTTCCATCGTCAGTATCAGGCTCTGAACGTTACAATTAATTGTCAGTTTTGCATCGCATTCGAAAAACTAGACTCACAGGAGAACGACCATAAGGTGCCCGAGGCACCAATAGACCCTTCGAGACAAGTCGGCTGGAGGACGATGTATTGAATCGCGACGCAATTTGTGTGTTCCATCGTCATTAAGAGGCTCTGAACGTTACAATTAATTGTCAGTTTTGCGCCGGATTCGAAAAACTAGACTCATAGGAGAACGACCAAGAGGTGCCAGGAGCAGCAATACTACCTCGGAGACAAGTCGGCTGGAGGACGATGTATTGAATCGCGACGCAATTTGTGTGTTCCATCGTCAGTATCAGGCTCTGAACGTTACAATTCACTGTCAGTTTTGCGTCGGATTCGAAAATCTAGACTCACAGGAGAACGACCATAAGGTGCCCGAGGCAGCAATAGACCCTTGGAGACAAGTCGGCTGGAGGACGATGTATTGAATCGCGACGCAATTTGTGTGTTCCATCGTCATTAAGAGGCTCTGAACGTTACAATTAATTGTCAGTTTTGCGCCGGATTCGAAAAACTAGACTCATAGGAGAACGACCAAGAGGTGCCAGGAGCAGCAATACTACCTCGGAGACAAGTCGGCTGGAGGACGATGTATTGAATCGCGACGCAATTTGTGTGTTCCATCGTCAGTATCAGGCTCTGAACGTTACAATTAATTGTCAGTTTTGCATCGCATTCGAAAAACTAGACTCACAGGAGAACGACCATAAGGTGCCCGAGGCACCAATAGACCCTTCGAGACAAGTCGGCTGGAGGACGAAGTATTGAATCGCGACGCAATTTGTGTGTTCCATCGTCATTAAGAGGCTCTGAACGTTACAATTAATTGTCAGTTTAGCGCCGGATTCGAAAAACTAGACTCATAGGAGAACGACCAAGAGGTGCCAGGAGCAGCAATACTACCTCGGAGACATGTCGGCTGGAGGACGATGTATTGAATCGCGACGCAATTTGTGTGTTCCATCGTCAGTATCAGGCTCTGAACGTTACAATTCACTGTCAGTTTTGCGTCGGATTCGAAAACCTAGACTCACAGGAGAACGACCATAAGGTGCCCGAGGCAGCAATAGACCCTTCGAGACAAGTCGGCTGTAGGACGATGTATTGAATCCCGACGCAATTTGTGTGTTCCATCGTCATTAAGAGGCTCTGAACGTTACAATTAACTGTCAGTTTTGCGTCGGATTCGAAAATCTAGACTCACAGGAGAACGAGCATATGGAGCCCGAGGCAGCAATAGACCCTTCGAGACAAGTCGGCTGGAGGACGATGTATTGAATCGCGACGCAATTTGTGTGTTCCATCGTCATCAAGAGGCTCTGAACGTTACAATTCACTCTCAGTTTTGCGTCGGATTCGAAAATCTAGACTCACAGGAGAACGAGCATATGGTGCCCGAGGCAGCACTAGACCCTTGGAGACAAGTCGGCTGTAGGACGATGTATTGAATCGCGACGCAATTTGTGTGTTCCATCGTCATTAAGAGGCTCTGAACGTTACAATTAACTGTCAGTTTTGCATCGCATTCGAAAAACTAGACTCACAGGAGAACGACCATAAGGTGCCCGAGGCAGCAATAGACCCTTGGAGACAAGTCGGCTGGAGGACGATGTATTGAGACGCGACGCAATTTGTGTGTCCCATCGTCATTAACAGGCTCTGAACGTTACAATTAACTGTCAGTTTTGCATCGCATTCGAAAAACTAGACTCACAGGAGAACGACCATAAGGTGCCCGAGGCAGCAATAGACCCTTGGAGACAAGTCGGCTGTAGGACGATGTATTGAATCGCGACGCAATTTGTGTGTTCCATCGTCATTAAGAGGCTCTGAACGTTACAATTAATTGTCAGTTTAGCGCCGGATTCGAAAAACTAGACTCATAGGAGAACGACCAAGAGGTGCCAGGAGCAGCAATACTACCTCGGAGACATGTCGGCTGGAGGACGATGTATTGAATCGCGACGCAATTTGTGTGTTCCATCGTCAGTATCAGGCTCTGAACGTTACAATTAACCGTCAGTTTTGCGTCGTATTCTGAAAACTAGACTCACAGGAGAACGACGATAAGGTGCCCGAGGCAGCACTAGACCCTTGGAGACAAGTCGGCTGTAGGACGATGTATTGAGTCGCGACGCAATTTGTGTGTCCCATCGTCATTAACAGGCTCTGAACGTTACAATTAACTGTCAGTTTTGCGTCGGATTCGAAAATCTAGACTCACAGGAGAACGACCATAAGGTGCCCGAGGCAGCAATAGACCCTTGGAGACAAGTCGGCTGGAGGACGATGTATTGAATCGCGACGCAATTTGTGTGTTCCATCGTCATTAAGAGGCTCTGAACGTTACAATTAATTGTCAGTTTTGCGCCGGATTCGAAAAACTAGACTTATAGGAGAACGACCAAGAGGTGCCAGGAGCAGCAATACTACCTCGGAGACAAGTCGGCTGGAGGACGATGTATTGAATCGCGACGCAATTTGTGTGTTCCATCGTCAGTATCAGGCTCTGAACGTTACAATTAATTGTCAGTTTTGTATCGCATTCGAAAAACTAGACTCACAGGAGAACGACCATAAGGTGCCCGAGGCACCAATAGACCCTTCGAGACAAGTCGGCTGGAGGACGATGTATTGAATCGCGACGCAATTTGTGTGTTCCATCGTCATTAAGAGGCTCTGAACGTTACAATTAATTGTCAGTTTTGCGCCGGATTCGAAAAACTAGACTCATAGGAGAACGACCAAGAGGTGCCAGGAGCAGCAATACTACCTCGGAGACATGTCGGCTGGAGGACGATGTATTGAATCGCGACGCAATTTGTGTGTTCCATCGTCATTAAGAGGCTCTGAACGTTACAATTAACTGTCAGTTTTGCATCGCATTCGAAAAACTAGACTCACAGGAGAACGACCATAAGGCGCCCGAGGCAGCAATAGACCCTTGGAGACAAGTCGGCTGGAGGACGATGTATTGTATCGCGACGCAATTTGTGTGTCCCATCGTCATTAACAGGCTCTGAACGTTACAATTAACTGTCAGTTTCGCATCGCATTCGAAAATCTGGACTCACAGGAGAACGAGCATATGGTGCCCGAGGCAGCACTAGACCCTTGGAGACAAGTCGGCTGTAGGACGATGTATTGAGTCGCGACGCAATTTGTGTGTCCCATCGTCATTAACAGGCTCTGAACGTTACAATTAACTGTCAGTTTTGCGTCGGATTCGAAAATCTAGACTCACAGGAGAACGAGCATATGGTGCCCGAGGCAGCACTAGACCCTTGGAGACAAGTCGGCTGTAGGACGATGTATTGAGTCGCGACGCAATTTGTGTGTCCCATCGTCATTAACAGGCTCTGAACGTTACAATTAACTGTCAGTTTTGCGTCGGATTCGAAAATCTAGACTCACAGGAGAACGACCATAAGGTGCCCGAGGCAGCAATAGACCCTTGGAGACAAGTCGGCTGGAGGACGATGTATTGAATCGCGACGCAATTTGTGTGTTCCATCGTCATTAAGAGGATCTGAACGTTACAATTAATTGTCAGTTTTGCTCCGGATTCGAAAAACTAGACTCATAGCAGAACGACCAAGAGGTGCCAGGAGCAGCAATACTACCTCGGAGACAAGTCGGCTGGAGGACGATGTATTGAATCGCGACGCAATTTGTGTGTTCCATCGTCAGTATCAGGCTCAGAACGTTACAATTAATTGTCAGTTTTGCATCGCATTCGAAAAACTAGACTCACAGGAGAACGACCATAAGGTGCCCGAGGCACCAATAGACCCTTCGAGACAAGTCGGCTGGAGGACGATGTATTGAATCGCGACGCAATTTGTGTGTTCCATCGTCATTAAGAGGCTCTGAACGTTACAATTAATTGTCAGTTTTGCGCCGGATTCGAAAAACTAGACTCATAGGAGAACGACCAAGAGGTGCCATGAGCAGCAATACTACCTCGGAGACATGTCGGCTGGAGGACGATGTATTGAATCGCGACGCAATTTGTGTGTTCCATCGTCATTAAGAGTCTCTGAACGTTACAATTCACTGTCAGTTTTGCGTCGGATTCGAAAATCTAGACTCACATGAGAACGACCATAAGGTGCCCGAGACAGCAATAGACCCTTGGAGACAAGTCGGCTGGAGGACGATGTATTGAATCGCGACGCAATTTGTGTGTTCCATCGTCAGTATCAGGTTCTGAACGTTACAATTAATTGTCAGTTTTGCATCGCATTCGAAAAACTAGACTCACAGGAGAACGACCATAAGGTGCCCGAGGCACCAATAGACCCTTCGAGACAAGTCGGCTGGAGGACGATGTATTGAATCGCGACGCAATTTGTGTGTTCCATCGTCATCAAGAGGCTCTGAACGTTACAATTAATTGTCAGTTTTGCGCCGGATTCGAAAAACTAGACTCATAGGAGAACGACCAGGAGGTGCCAGGAGCAGCAATACTACCTCGGAGACATGTCGGCTGGAGGACGATGTATTGAATCGCGACGCAATTTGTGTGTTCCATCGTCAGTATCAGGCTATGAACGTTACAATTCACTGTCAGTTTTGCGTCGGATTCGAAAATCTAGACTCACAGGAGAACGAGCATATGGTGCCCGAGGCAGCAATAGACCCTTCGAGACAAGTCGGCTGGAGGACGATGTATTGTATCGCGACGCAATTTGTGTGTTCCATCGTCATCGAGAGGCTCTGAACGTTACAATTCACTCTCAGTTTTGCGTCGGATTCGAAAATCTAGACTCACCGATGAACGACCATAAGGTGCCCGAGGCAGCAATAGACCCTTCGAGACAAGTCGGCTGTAGGACGATGTATTGAATCGCGACGCAATTTGTGTGTTCCATCCTCATTAAGAGGCTCTGAGCGTTACAATTAACTGTCAGTTTTGCATCGCATTCGAAAAACTAGACTCACAGGAGAACGACCATAAGGTGCCCGAGGCAGCAATAGACCCTTGGAGACAAGTCGGCTGGAGGACGATGTATTGAATGGCGACGCAATTTGTGTGTTCCATCGTCAGTATCAGGCTCTGAACGTTACAATTAACCGTCAGTTTTGCGTCGTATTCTGAAAACTAGACTCACAGGAGAACGACGATAAGGTGCCCGAGGCAGCAATAGACCCTTGGAGACAAGTCGGCTGGAGGACGATGTATTGAATCGCGACGCAATTTGTGTGTTCCATCGTCATTAAGAGGCTCTGAACGTTACAATTAACTGTCAGTTTTGCGCCGGATTCGAAAAACTAGACTCATAGGAGAACGACCAAGAGGTGCCAGGAGCAGCAATACTACCTCGGAGACAAGTCGGCTGGAGGACGATGTATTGAATCGCGACGCAATTTGTGTGTTCCATCGTCAGTATCAGGCTCTGAACGTTACAATTAATTGTCAGTTTTGCATCGCATTCGAAAAACTAGACTCACAGGAGAACGACCATAAGGTGCCCGAGGCACCAATAGACCCTTCGAGACAAGTCGGCTGGAGGACGATGTATTGAATCGCGACGCAATTTGTGTGTTCCATCGTCATTAAGAGGCTCTGAACGTTACAATTAATTGTCAGTTTTGCGCCGGATTCGAAAAACTAGACTCATAGGAGAACGACCAAGAGGTTCCAGGAGCTGCAATACTACCTCGGAGACATGTCGGCTGGATGACGATGTATTGAATCGCGACGCAATTTGTGTGTTCCATCGTCATTAAGAGGCTCTGAACGTTACAATTAACTGTCAGTTTTGCATCGCATTCGAAAAACTAGATTCACAGGAGAACGACCATAAGGCGCCCGAGGCAGCAATAGACCCTTGGAGACAAGTCGGCTGGAGGTCGATGTATTGAATCGCGACGCAATTTGTGTGTCCCATCGTCATTAACAGGCTCTGAACGTTACAATTAACTGTCAGTTTTGCATCGCATTCGAAAATCTGGACTCACAGGAGAACGAGCATATGGTGCCCGAGGCAGCACTAGACCCTTGGAGACAAGTCGGCTGTAGGACGATGTATTGAGTCGCGACGCAATTTGTGTGTCCCATCGTCATTAACAGGCTCTGAACGTTACAATTAACTGTCATTTTTGCGTCGGATTCGAAAATCTAGACTCACAGGAGAACGAGCATATGGTGCCCGAGGCAGCACTAGACCCTTGGAGACAAGTCGGCTGTAGGACGATGTATTGAGTCGCGACGCAATTTGTGTGTCCCATCGTCATTAAGAGGCTCTGAACGTTACAATTAATTGTCAGTTTTGCGCCGGATTCGAAAAACTAGACTCATAGGAGAACGACCAAGAGGTGCCAGGAGCAGCAATACTACCTCGGAGACAAGTCGGCTGGAGGACGATGTATTGAATCGCAACGCAATTTGTGTGTTCCATCGTCAGTATCAGGCTCTGAACGTTACAATTAATTGTCAGTTTTGCATCGCATTCGAAAAACTAGACTCACAGGAGAACGACCATAAGGTGCCCGAGGCACCAATAGACCCTTCGAGACAAGTCGGCTGGAGGACGATGTATTGAATCGCGACGCAATTTGTGTGTTCCATCGTCATTAAGAGGCTCTGAACGTTACAATTAATTGTCAGTTTTGCGCCGGATTCGAAAAACTAGACTCATAGGAGAACGACCAAGAGGTGCCAGGAGCAGCAATACTACCTCGGAGACATGTCGGCTGGAGGACGATGTATTGAATCGCGACGCAATTTGTGTGTTCCATCGTCAGTATCAGGCTCTGAACGTTACAATTCACTGTCAGTTTTGCGTCGGATTCGAAAATCTAGACTCACAGGAGAACGACCATAAGGTGCCCGAGGCAGCAATAGACCCTTGGAGACAAGTCGGCTGGAGGACGATGTATTGAATCGCGACGCAATTTGTGTGTTCTATCGTCATTAAGAGGCTCTGAACGTTACAATTAATTGTCAGTTTTGCGCCGGATTCGAAAAACTAGACTCATAGGAGAACGACCAAGAGGTGCCAGGAGCAGCAATACTACCTCGGAGACAAGTCGGCTGGAGGACGATGTATTGAATCACGACGCAATTTGTGTGTTCCATCGTCAGTATCAGGCTCTGAACGGTACAATTAATTGTCAGTTTTGCATCGCATTCGAAAAACTAGACTCACAGGAGAACGACCATAAGGTGCCCGAGGCACCAATAGACCCTTCGAGACAAGTCGGCTGGAGGACGATGTATTGAATCGCGACGCAATTTGTGTGTTCCATCGTCATTAAGAGGCTCTGAACGTTACAATTAATTGTCAGTTTAGCGCCGGATTCGAAAAACTAGACTCATAGGAGAACGACCAAGAGGTGCCAGGAGCAGCAATACTACCTCGGAGACATGTCGGCTGGAGGACGATGTATTGAATCGCGACGCAATTTGTGTGTTCCATCGTCAGTATCAGGCTCTGAACGTTACAATTCACTGTCAGTTTTGCGTCGGATTCGAAAACCTAGACTCACAGGAGAACGACCATAAGGTGCCCGAGGCAGCAATAGACCCTTCGAGACAAGTCGGCTGGAGGACGATGTATTGAGTCGCGACGCAATTTGTGTGTCCCATCGTCATTAACAGGCTCTGATCGTTACAATTAACTGTCAGTTTTGCATCGCATTCGAAAATCTAGACTCACAGATGAACGACCATAAGGTGCCTGAGGCAGCAATAGACCCTTGGAGACAAGTCGGCTGTAGGACGATGTATTGAATCCCGACGCAATTTGTGTGTTCCATCGTCATTAAGAGGCTCTGAACGTTACAATTAACTGTCAGTTTTGCGTCGGATTCGAAAATCTAGACTCACAGGAGAACGACCATAAGGTGCCCGAGGCAGCACTAGACCCTTGGAGACAAGTCGGCTGGAGGACGATGTATTGAATCGCGACGCAATTTGTGTGTTCCATCGTCATTAACAGGCTCTGAACGTTACAATTCACTGTCAGTTTTGCGTCGGATTCGAAAATCTAGACTCACAGGAGAACGAGCATATGGAGCCCGAGGCAGCAATAGACCCTTCGAGACAAGTCGGCTGGAGGACGATGTATTGAATCGCGACGCAATTTGTGTGTTCCATCGTCATCAAGAGGCTCTGAACGTTACAATTCACTCTCAGTTTTGCGTCGGATTCGAAAATCTAGACTCACAGGAGAACGAGCATATGGTGCCCGAGGCAGCACTAGACCCTTGGAGACAAGTCGGCTGTAGGACGATGTATTGAATCGCGACGCAATTTGTGTGTTCCATCGTCATTAAGAGGCTCTGAACGTTACAATTAACTGTCAGTTTTGCATCGCATTCGAAAAACTAGACTCACAGGAGAACGACCATAAGGTGCCCGAGGCAGCAATAGACCCTTGGAGACAAGTCGGCTGGAGGACGATGTATTGAGACGCGACGCAATTTGTGTGTCCCATCGTCATTAACAGGCTCTGAACGTTACAATTAACTGTCAGTTTTGCATCGCATTCGAAAAACTCTACTCACAGGAGAACGACCATAAGGTGCCCGAGGCAGCAATAGACCCTTGGAGACAAGTCGGCTGTAGGACGATGTATTGAATCGCGACGCAATTTGTGTGTTCCATCGTCATTAAGAGGCTCTGAACCTTACAATTAACTGTCAGTTTTGCGTCGGATTCGAAAATCTAGACTCACCGATGAACGACCATAAGGTGCCCGAGGCAGCAATAGACCCTTCGAGACAAGTCGGCTGGAGGACGATGTATTGAATGGCGACGCAATTTGTGTGTTCCATCGTCAGTATCAGGCTCTGAACGTTACAATTAACCGTCAGTTTTGCGTCGTATTCTGAAAACTAGACTCACAGGAGAACGACGATAAGGTGCCCGAGGCAGCACTAGACCCTTGGAGACAAGTCGGCTGTAGGACGATGTATTGAGTCGCGACGCAATTTGTGTGTCCCATCGTCATTAACAGGCTCTGAACGTTACAATTAACTGTCAGTTTTGCGTCGGATTCGAAAATCTAGACTCACAGGAGAACGAGCATATGGTGCCCGAGGCAGCACTAGACCCTTGGAGACAAGTCGGCTGTAGGACGATGTATTGAGTCGCGACGCAATTTGTGTGTCCCATCGTCATTAACAGGCTCTGAACGTTACAATTAACTGTCAGTTTTGCGTCGGATTCGAAAATCTAGACTCACAGGAGAACGACCATAAGGTGCCCGAGGCAGCAATAGACCCTTGGAGACAAGTCGGCTGGAGGACGATGTATTGAATCGCGACGCAATTTGTGTGTTGCATCGTCATTAAGAGGCTCTGAACGTTACAATTAATTGTCAGTTTTGCGCCGGATTCGAAAAACTAGACTTATAGGAGAACGACCAAGAGGTGCCAGGAGCAGCAATACTACCTCGGAGACAAGTCGGCTGGAGGACGATGTATTGAATCGCGACGCAATTTGTGTGTTCCATCGTCAGTATCAGGCTCTGAACGTTACAATTAATTGTCAGTTTTGCATCGCATTCGAAAAACTAGACTCACAGGAGAACGACCATAAGGTGCCCGAGGCACCAATAGACCCTTCGAGACAAGTCGGCTGGAGGACGATGTATTGAATCGCGACGCAATTTGTGTGTTCCATCGTCATTAAGAGGCTCTGAACGTTACAATTAATTGTCAGTTTTGCGCCGGATTCGAAAAACTAGACTCATAGGAGAACGACCAAGAGGTGCCAGGAGCAGCAATACTACCTCGGAGACATGTCGGCTGGAGGACGATGTATTGAATCGCGACGCAATTTGTGTGTTCCATCGTCATTAAGAGGCTCTGAACGTTACAATTAACTGTCAGTTTTGCATCGCATTCGAAAAACTAGACTCACAGGAGAACGACCATAATGCGCCCGAGGCAGCAATAGACCCTTGGAGACAAGTCGGCTGGAGGACGATGTATTGTATCGCGACGCAATTTGTGTGTCCCATCGTCATTAACAGGCTCTGAACGTTACAATTAACTGTCAGTTTCGCATCGCATTCGAAAATCTGGACTCACAGGAGAACGAGCATATGGTGCCCGAGGCAGCACTAGACCCTTGGAGACAAGTCGGCTGTAGGACGATGTATTGAGTCGCGACGCAATTTGTGTGTCCCATCGTCATTAACAGGCTCTGAACGTTACAATTAACTGTCAGTTTTGCGTCGGATTCGAAAATCTAGACTCACAGGAGAACGAGCATATGGTGCCCGAGGCAGCACTAGACCCTTGGAGACAAGTCGGCTGTAGGACGATGTATTGAGTCGCGACGCAATTTGTGTGTCCCATCGTCATTAACAGGCTCTGAACGTTACAATTAACTGTCAGTTTTGCGTCGGATTCGAAAATCTAGACTCACAGGAGAACGACCATAAGGTGCCCGAGGCAGCAATAGACCCTTGGAGACAAGTCGGCTGGAGGACGATGTATTGAATCGCGACGCAATTTGTGTGTTCCATCGTCAGTATCAGGCTCTGAACGTTACAATTAATTGTCAGTTTTGCATCGCATTCGAAAAACTAGACTCACAGGAGAACGACCATAAGGTGCCCGAGGCACCAATAGACCCTTCGAGACAAGTCGGCTGGAGGACGATGTATTGAATCGCGACGCAATTTGTGTGTTCCATCGACATTAAGAGGCTCTGAACGTTACAATTAATTGTCAGTTTTGCGCCGGATTCGAAAAACTAGACTCATAGGAGAACGACCAAGAGGTGCCATGAGCAGCAATACTACCTCGGAGACATGTCGGCTGGAGGACGATGTATTGAATCGCGACGCAATTTGTGTGTTCCATCGTCATTAAGAGTCTCTGAACGTTACAATTCACTGTCAGTTTTGCGTCGGATTCGAAAATCTAGACTCACATGAGAACGACCATAAGGTGCCAGAGACAGCAATAGACCCTTGGAGACAAGTCGGCTGGAGGACGATGTATTGAATCGCGACGCAATTTGTGTGTTCCATCGTCAGTATCAGGCTCTGAACGTTACAATTCACTGTCAGTTTTGCGTCGGATTCGAAAATCTAGACTCACAGGAGAACGAGCATATGGTGCCCGAGGCAGCAATAGACCCTTCGAGACAAGTCGGCTGGAGGACGATGTATTGAATCGCGACGCAATTTGTGTGTTCCATCGTCATTAAGAGGCTCTGAACGTTACAATTAATTGTCAGTTTTGCGCCGGATTCGAAAAACTAGACTCATAGGAGAACGACCAAGAGGTGCCAGGAGCAGCAATACTACCTCGGAGACATGTCGGCTGGAGGACGATGTATTGAATCGCGACGCAATTTGTGTGTTCCATCGTCATTAAGAGGCTCTGAACGTTACAATTAACTGTCAGTTTTGCATCGCATTCGAAAAACTAGACTCACAGGAGAACGACCATAATGCGCCCGAGGCAGCAATAGACCCTTGGAGACAAGTCGGCTGGAGGACGATGTATTGTATCGCGACGCAATTTGTGTGTCCCATCGTCATTAACAGGCTCTGAACGTTACAATTAACTGTCAGTTTCGCATCGCATTCGAAAATTTGGACTCACAGGAGAACGAGCATATGGTGCCCGAGGCAGCACTAGACCCTTGGAGACAAGTCGGCTGTAGGACGATGTATTGAGTCGCGACGCAATTTGTGTGTCCCATCGTCATTAACAGGCTCTGAACGTTACAATTAACTGTCAGTTTTGCGTCGGATTCGAAAATCTAGACTCACAGGAGAACGAGCATATGGTGCCCGAGGCAGCACTAGACCCTTGGAGACAAGTCGGCTGTAGGACGATGTATTGAGTCGCGACGCAATTTGTGTGTCCCATCGTCATTAACAGGCTCTGAACGTTACAATTAACTGTCAGTTTTGCGTCGGATTCGAAAATCAAGACTCACAGGAGAACGACCATAAGGTGCCCGAGGCAGCAATAGACCCTTGGAGACAAGTCGGCTGGAGGACGATGTATTGAATCGCGACGCAATTTGTGTGTTTCATCGTCATTAAGAGGCTCTGAACGTTACAATTAATTGTCAGTTTTGCGCCGGATTCGAAAAACTAGACTCATAGCAGAACGACCAAGAGGTGCCAGGAGCAGCAATACTACCTCGGAGACAAGTCGGCTGGAGGACGATGTATTGAATCGCGACGCAATTTGTGTGTTCCATCGTCAGTATCAGGCTCTGAACGTTACAATTAATTGTCAGTTTTGCATCGCATTCGAAAAACTAGACTCACAGGAGAACGACCATAAGGTGCCCGAGGCACCAATAGACCCTTCGAGACAAGTCGGCTGGAGGACGATGTATTGAATCGCGACGCAATTTGTGTGTTCCATCGACATTAAGAGGCTCTGAACGTTACAATTAATTGTCAGTTTTGCGCCGGATTCGAAAAACTAGACTCATAGGAGAACGACCAAGAGGTGCCATGAGCAGCAATACTACCTCGGAGACATGTCGGCTGGAGGACGATGTATTGAATCGCGACGCAATTTGTGTGTTCCATCGTCATTAAGAGTCTCTGAACGTTACAATTCACTGTCAGTTTTGCGTCGGATTCGAAAATCTAGACTCACATGAGAACGACCATAAGGTGCCAGAGACAGCAATAGACCCTTGGAGACAAGTCGGCTGGAGGACGATGTATTGAATCGCGACGCAATTTGTGTGTTCCATCGTCAGTATCAGGTTCTGAACGTTACAATTAATTGTCAGTTTTGCATCGCATTCGAAAAACTAGACTCACAGGAGAACGACCATAAGGTGCCCGAGGCACCAATAGACCCTTCGAGACAAGTCGGCTGGAGGACGATGTATTGAATCGCGACGCAATTTGTGTGTTCCATCGTCATCAAGAGGCTCTGAACGTTACAATTAATTGTCAGTTTTGCGCCGGATTCGAAAAACTAGTCTCATAGGAGAACGACCAAGAGGTGCCAGGAGCAGCAATACTACCTCGGAGACATGTCGGCTGGAGGACGATGTATTGAATCGCGACGCAATTTGTGTGTTCCATCGTCAGTATCAGGCTCTGAACGTTACAATTCACTGTCAGTTTTGCGTCGGATTCGAAAATCTAGACTCACAGGAGAACGAGCATATGGTGCCCGAGGCAGCAATAGACCCTTCGAGACAAGTCGGCTGGAGGACGATGTATTGTATCGCGACGCAATTTGTGTGTTCCATCGTCATCGAGAGGCTCTGAACGTTACAATTCTCTCTCAGTTTTGCGTCGGATTCGAAAATCTAGACTCACCGATGAACGACCATAAGGTGCCCGAGGCAGCAATAGACCCTTGGAGACAAGTCGGCTGTAGGACGATGTATTGAATCGCGACGCAATTTGTGTGTTCCATCCTCATTAAGAGGCTCTGAACGTTACAATTAACTGTCAGTTTTGCATCGCATTCGAAAAACTAGACTCACAGGAGAACGACCATAAGGTGCCCGAGGCAGCAATAGACCCTTGGAGACAAGTCGGCTGGAGGACGATGTATTGAATGGCGACGCAATTTGTGTGTTCCATCGTCAGTATCAGGCTCTGAACGTTACAATTAACCGTCAGTTTTGCGTCGTATTCTGAAAACTAGACTCACAGGAGAACGACGATAAGGTGCCCGAGGCAGCACTAGACCCTTGGAGACAAGTCGGCTGTAGGACGATGTATTGAGTCGCGACGCAATTTGTGTGTCCCATCGTCATTAACAGGCTCCGAACGTTACAATTAACTGTCAGTTTTGCGTCGGATTCGAAAATCTAGACTCACAGGAGAACGAGCATATGGTGCCCGAGGCAGCACTAGACCCTTGGAGACAAGTCGGCTGTAGGACGATGTATTGAGTCGCGACGCAATTTGTGTGTCCCATCGTCATTAACAGGCTCTGAACGTTACAATTAACTGTCAGTTTTGCGTCGGATTCGAAAATCTAGACTCACAGGAGAACGACCATAAGGTGCCCGAGGCAGCAATAGACCCTTGGAGACAAGTCGGCTGGAGGACGATGTATTGAATCGCGACGCAATTTGTGTGTTCCATCGTCATTAACAGGCTCTGAACGTTACAATTAACTGTCAGTTTTGCATCGCATTCGAAAAACTAGACTCACAGGAGAACGACCATAAGGTGCCCGAGGCAGCAATAGACCCTTGGAGACAAGTCGGCTGGAGGACGATGTATTGAGACGCGACGCAATTTGTGTGTCCCATCGTCATTAACAGGCTCTGAACGTTACAATTAACTGTCAGTTTTGCATCGCATTCGAAAAACTAGACTCACAGGAGAACGACCATAAGGTGCCCGAGGCAGCAATAGACCCTTGGAGACAAGTCGGCTGTAGGACGATGTATTGAATCGCGACGCAATTTGTGTGTTCCATCGTCATTAAGAGGCTCTGAACCTTACAATTAACTGTCAGTTTTGCGTCGGATTCGAAAATCTAGACTCACCGATGAACGACCATAAGGTGCCCGAGGCAGCAATAGACCCTTCGAGACAAGTCGGCTGGAGGACGATGTATTGAATCGCGACGCAATTTGTGTGTTCCATCGTCAGTATCAGGCTCTGAACGTTACAATTAACCGTCAGTTTTGCGTCGTATTCTGAAAACTAGACTCACAGGAGAACGACGATAAGGTGCCCGAGGCAGCACTAGACCCTTGGAGACAAGTCGGCTGTAGGACGATGTATTGAGTCGCGACGCAATTTGTGTGTCCCATCGTCATTAACAGGCTCTGAACGTTACAATTAACTGTCAGTTTTGCGTCGGATTCGAAAATCTAGACTCACAGGAGAACGAGCATATGGTGCCCGAGGCAGCACTAGACCCTTGGAGACAAGTCGGCTGTAGGACGATGTATTGAGTCGCGACGCAATTTGTGTGTCCCATCGTCATTAACAGGCTCTGAACGTTACAATTAACTGTCAGTTTTGCGTCGGATTCGAAAATCTAGACTCACAGGAGAACGACCATAAGGTGCCCGAGGCGGCAATAGACCCTTGGAGACAAGTCGGCTGGAGGACGATGTATTGAATCGCGACGCAATTTGTGTGTTCCATAGTCATTAAGAGGCTCTGAACGTTACAATTAATTGTCAGTTTTGCGCCGGATTCGAAAAACTAGACTCATAGGAGAACGACCAAGAGGTGCCAGGAGCAGTAATACTACCTCGGAGACAAGTCGGCTGGAGGACGATGTATTGAATCGCGACGCAATTTGTGTGTTCCATCGTCAATATCAGGCTCTGAACGTTACAATTAAGCGTCAGTTTTGCATCGCATTCGAAAAACTAGACTCACAGGAGAACGACCATAAGGTGCCCGAGGCACCAATAGACCCTTCGAGACAAGTCGGCTGGAGGACGATGTATTGAATCGCGACGCAATTTGTGTGTTCCATCGTCATTAAGAGGCTCTGAACGTTACAATTAACTGTCAGTTTTGCGTCGGATTCGAAAATCTAGACTCACAGGAGAACGACCACAAGGTGCCCGAGGCAGCAATAGACCCTTGGAGACAAGTCGGCTGGAGGACGATGTATTGATTCGCGACGCAATTTGTGTGTTCCATCGTCATTAAGAGGCTCTGAACCTTACAATTAACTGTCAGTTTTGCGTCGGATTCGAAAATCTAGACTCACCGTTGAACGACCATGAGGTGCCCGAGGCAGCAATAGACCCTTCGAGACAAGTCGGCTGGAGGACGATGTATTGAATCGCGAAGCAATTTGTGTGTTCCATCGTCATTAACAGGCTCTGAACGTTACAATTCACTGTCAGTTTTGCGTCGTATTCTGAAATCTAGACTCACAGATGAACGACCATAAGGTGCCCGAGGCAGCAAGAGACCCTTGGAGACAGGTCGGCTGTGGGACGATGTATTGAATCGCGACGCAATTTGTGTGTTCCATCGTCATCAAGAGGCTCTGAACGTTACAATTCACTGTCAGTTTTGCATCGCATTCGAAAAACTAGACTCACAGGAGAACGACCATAAGGTGCCCAAGGCAGCAATAGACCCTTGGAGACAAGTCGGCTGGAGGACGATGTATTGAATCGCGACGCAATTTGTGTGTCAAATCGTCAGTATCAGGCTCTGAACGTTACAATTCACTGTCAGTTTTGCGTCGGATTCGAAAATCTAGACTCACAGGAGAACGAGCATATGGTGCCCGAGGCAGCACTAGACCCTTGGAGACAAGTCGGCTGTAGGACGATGTATTGAGTCGCGACGCAATTTGTGTGTCCCATCGTCATTAACAGGCTCTGAACGTTACAATTAATTGTCAGTTTTGCGTCGTATTCGAAAAACTAGACTCACAGGAGAACGACCATAAGGTGCCCGAGGCAGCACTAGACCCTTGGAGACAAGTCGGCTGGAGGACGATGTATTGAATCGCGACGCAATTTGTGTGTTCCATCGTCATTAACAGGCTCTGAACGTTACAATTCACTGTCAGTTTTGCGTCGGATTCGAAAATCTAGACTCACAGGAGAACGAGCATATGGTGCCCGAGGCAGCAGTAGACCCTTGGAGACAAGTCGGCTGGAGGACGATGTATTGAATCGCGACGCAATTTGTGTGTTCCATCGTCATCAAGAGGCTCTGAACGTTACAATTCACTCTCAGTTTTGCGTCGGATTCGAAAATCTAGACTCACAGGAGAACGAGCATATGGTGCCCGAGGCAGCACTAGACCCTTGGAGACAAGCCGGCTGTAGGACGATGCATTGAATCGCGACGCAATTTGTGTGTTCCATCGCCATTAAGAGGCTCTGAACGTTACAATTAACTGTCAGTTTTGCATCGCATTCGAAAAACTAGACTCACAGGAGAACGACCATAAGGTGCCCGAGGCAGCAATAGACCCTTGGAGACAAGTCGGCTGGAGGACGATGTATTGAGACGCGACGCAATTTGTGTGTCCCATCGTCATTAACAGGCTCTGAACGTTACAATTAACTGTCAGTTTTGCATCGCATTCGAAAAACTAGACTCACAGGAGAACGACCATAAGGTGCCCGAGGCAGCAATACACCCTTGGAGACAAGTCGGCTGTAGGACGATGTATTGAATCGCGACGCAATTTGTGTGTTCCATCGTCATTAAGAGGCTCTGAACCTTACAATTAACTGTCGCTTTTGCGTCGGATTCGAAAATCTAGACTCACCGATGAACGACCATAAGGTGCCCGAGGCAGCAATAGACCCTTCGAGACAAGTCGGCTGTAGGACGATGTATTGAATCGCGACGCAATTTGTGTGTTCCATCCTCATTAAGAGGCTCTGAACGTTACAATTAACTGTCAGTTTTGCATCGCATTCGAAAAACTAGACTCACAGGAGAACGACCATAAGGTGCCCGAGGCAGCAATAGACCCTTGGAGACAAGTCGGCTGGAGGACGATGTATTGAATGGCGACGCAATTTGTGTGTTCCATCGTCAGTATCAGGCTCTGAACGTTACAATTAACCGTCAGTTTTGCGTCGTATTCTGAAAACTAGACTCACAGGAGAACGACGATAAGGTGCCCGAGGCAGCACTAGACCCTTGGAGACAAGTCGGCTGTAGGACGATGTATTGAGTCGCGACGCAATTTGTGTGTCCCATCGTCATTAACAGGCTCTGAACGTTACAATTAACTGTCAGTTTTGCGTCGGATTCGAAAATCTAGACTCACAGGAGAACGAGCATATGGTGCCCGAGGCAGCACTAGACCCTTGGAGACAAGTCGGCTGTAGGACGATGTATTGAGTCGCGACGCAATTTGTGTGTCCCATCGTCATTAACAGGCTCTGAACGTTACAATTAACTGTCAGTTTTGCGTCGGATTCGAAAATCTAGACTCACAGGAGAACGACCATAAGGTGCCCGAGGCAGCAATAGACCCTTGGAGACAAGTCGGCTGGAGGACGATGTATTGAATCGCGACGCAATTTGTGTGTTCCATCGTCATTAAGAGGCTCTGAACGTTACAATTAATTGTCAGTTTTGCGCCGGATTCGAAAAACTAGACTTATAGGAGAACGACCAAGAGGTGCCAGGAGCAGCAATACTACCTCGGAGACAAGTCGGCTGGAGGACGATGTATTGAATCGCGACGCAATTTGTGTGTTCCATCGTCATTAACAGGCTCTGAACGTTACAATTCACTGTCAGTTTTGCGTCGGATTCGAAAATCTAGACTCACAGGAGAACGAGCATATGGTGCCCGAGGCAGCACTAGACCCTTGGAGACAAGTCGGCTGGAGGACGATGTATTGAATCGCGACGCAATTTGTGTGTTCGATCGTCATCAAGAGGCTCTGAACGTTACAATTCACTCTCAGTTTTGCGTCGGATTCGAAAATCTATACTCACAGGAGAACGAGCATATGGTGCCCGAGGCAGCACTAGACCCTTGGAGACAAGTCGGCTGTAGGACGATGTATTGAATCGCGACGCAATTTGTGTGTTCCATCGTCATTAAGAGGCTCTGAACGTTACAATTAACTGTCAGTTTTGCATCGCATTCGAAAAACTAGACTCACAGGAGAACGACCTTAAGGTGCCCGAGGCAGCAATAGACCATTGGAGACAAGTCGGCTGGAGGACGATGTATTGAGACGCGACGCAATTTGTGTGTCCATCGTAATTAACAGGCTCTGAACGTTACAATTAACTGTCAGTTTTGCATCGCATTCGAAAAACTAGACTCACAGGAGAACGACCATAAGGTGCCCGAGGCAGCAATAGACCCTTGGAGACAAGTCGGCTGGAGGACGATGTATTGAATCGCGACGCAATTTGTGTGTTCCATCGTCATTAAGAGGCTCTGAACCTTACAATTAACTGTCAGTTTTGCGTCGGATTCGAAAATCTAGACTCACCGATGAACGACCATAAGGTGCCCGAGGCAGCAATAGACCCTTCGAGACAAGTCGGCTGGAGGACGATGTATTGAATCGCGACGCAATTTGTGTGTTCCATCGTCAGTATCAGGCTCTGAACGTTACAATTAACCGTCAGTTTTGCGTCGTATTCTGAAAACTAGACTCACAGGAGAACGACGATAAGGTGCCCGAGGCAGCACTAGACCCTTGGAGACAAGTCGGCTGTAGGACGATGTATTGAGTCGCGACGCAATTTGTGTGTCCCATCGTCATTAACAGGCTCTGAACGTTACAATTAACTGTCAGTTTTGCGTCGGATTCGAAAATCTAGACTCACAGGAGAACGAGCATATGGTGCCCGAGGCAGCACTACACCCTTGGAGACAAGTCGGCTGTAGGACGATGTATTGAGTCGCGACGCAATTTGTGTGTCCCTTCGTCATTAACAGGCTCTGAACGTTACAATTAACTGTCAGTTTTGCGTCGGATTCGAAAATCTAGACTCACAGGAGAACGACCATAAGGTGCCCGAGGCAGCAATAGACCCTTGGAGACAAGTCGGCTGCAGGACGATGTATTGAATCGCGACGCAATTTGTGTGTTCCATCGTCATTAAGAGGCTCTGAACGTTACAATTAATTGTCAGTTTTGCGCCGGATTCGAAAAACTAGACTCATAGGAGAACGACCAAGAGGTGCCAGGAGCAGTAATACTACCTCGGAGACAAGTCGGCTGGAGGACGATGTATTGAATCGCGACGCAATTTGTGTGTTCCATCGTCAATATCAGGCTCTGAACGTTACAATTAAGTGTCAGTTTTGCATCGCATTCGAAAAACTAGACTCACAGGAGAACGACCATAAGGTGCCCGAGGCACCAATAGACCCTTCGAGACAAGTCGGCTGGAGGACGATGTATTGAATCGCGACGCAATTTGTGTGTTCCATCGTCATTAAGAGGCTCTGAACGTTACAATTAATTGTCACTATTGCGCCGGATTCGAAAAACTAGACTCATAGGAGAACGACCAAGAGGTGCCAGGAGCAGCAATACTACCTCGGAGACATGTCGGCTGGAGGACGATGTATTGAATCGCGACGCAATTTGTGTGTTCCATCGTCAGTATCAGGCTCTGAACGTTACAATTAACTGTCAGTTTTGCGTCGGATTCGAAAATCTAGACTCACAGGAGAACGACCATAAGGTGCCCGAGGCAGCAATAGACCCTTGGAGACAAGTCGGCTGGAGGACGATGTATTGAGTCGCGACGCAATTTGTGTGTCCCATCGTCATTAACAGGCTCTGAACGTTACAATTAACTGTCAGTTTTGCATCGCATTCGAAAATCTAGACTCACAGATGAACGACCATAAGGTGCCCGAGGCAGCAATAGACCCTTCGAGACAAGTCGGCTGGAGGGCGATGTATTGAATCGCGACGCAATTTGTGTGTTCCATCGTCATCAAGAGGCTCTGAACGTTACAATTCACTCTCAGTTTTGCGTCGGATTCGAAAATCTAGACTCACAGGAGAACGAGCATATGGTGCCCGAGGCAGCACTAGACCCTTGGAGACAAGTCGGCTGTAGGACGATGTATTGAATCGCGACGCAATTTGTGTGTTCCATCGTCATTAAGAGGCTCTGAACGTTACAATTAACTGTCAGTTTTGCGTCGGATTCGAAAATCTAGACTCACAGGAGAACGACCACAAGGTGCCCGAGGCAGCAATAGACCCTTGGAGACAAGTCGGCTGGAGGACGATGTATTGATTCGCGACGCAATTTGTGTGTTCCATCGTCATTAAGAGGCTCTGAACCTTACAATTAACTGTCAGTTTTGCGTCGGATTCGAAAATCTAGACTCACCGTTGAACGACCATAAGGTGCCCGAGGCAGCAATAGACCCTTCGAGACAAGTCGGCTGGAGGACGATGTATTGAATCGCGAAGCAATTTGTGTGTTCCATCGTCATTAACAGGCTCTGAACGTTACAATTCACTGTCAGTTTTGCGTCGTATTCTGAAATCTAGACTCACAGATGAACGACCATAAGGTGCCCGAGGCAGCAAGAGACCCTTGGAGACAGGTCGGCTGTGGGACGATGTATTGAATCGCGGCGCAAATTGTGTGTTCCATCGTCATCAAGAGGCTCTGAACGTTACAATTCACTGTCAGTTTTGCATCGCATTCGAAAAACTAGACTCACAGGAGAACGACCATAAGGTGCCCAAGGCAGCAATAGACCCTTGGAGACAAGTCGGCTGGAGGACGATGTATTGAATCGCGACGCAATTTGTGTGTCAAATCGTCAGTATCAGGCTCTGAACGTTACAATTCACTGTCTGTTTTGCGTCGGATTCGAAAATCTAGACTCACAGGAGAACGAGCATATGGTGCCCGAGGCAGCACTAGACCCTTGGAGACAAGTCGGCTGTAGGACGATGTATTGAGTCGCGACGCAATTTGTGTGTCCCATCGTCATTAACAGGCTCTGAACGTTACAATTAATTGTCAGTTTTGCGTCGTATTCGAAAAACTAGACTCACAGGAGAACGACCATAAGGTGCCCGAGGCAGCACTAGACCCTTGGAGACAAGTCGGCTGGAGGATGATGTATTGAATCGCGACGCAATTTGTGTGTTCCATCGTCATTAACAGGCTCTGAACGTTACAATTCACTGTCAGTTTTGCGTCGGATTCGAAAATCTAGACTCACAGGAGAACGAGCATATGGTGCCCGAGGCAGCAATAGACCCTTGGAGACAAGTCGGCTGGAGGACGATGTATTGAATCGCGACGCAATTTGTGTGTTCCATCGTCATCAAGAGGCTCTGAACGTTACAATTCACTCTCAGTTTTGCGTCGGATTCGAAAATCTAGACTCACAGGAGAACGAGCATATGGTGCCCGAGGCAGCACTAGACCCTTGGAGACAAGTCGGCTGTAGGACGATGTATTGAATCGCGACGCAATTTGTGTGTTCCATCGTCATTAAGAGGCTCTGAACGTTACAATTAACTGTCAGTTTTGCATCGCATTCGAAAAACTAGACTCACAGGAGAACGACCATAAGGTGCCCGAGGCAGCAATAGACCCTTGGAGACAAGTCGGCTGGAGGACGATGTATTGAGACGCGACGCAATTTGTGTGTCCCATCGTCATTAACAGGCTCTGAACGTTACAATTAACTGTCAGTTTTGCATCGCATTCGAAAAACTAGACTCACAGGAGAACGACCATAAGGTGCCCGAGGCAGCAATAGACCCTTGGAGACAAGTCGGCTGTAGGACGATGTATTGAATCGCGACGCAATTTGTGTGTTCCATCGTCATTAAGAGGCTCTGAACCTTACAATTAACTGTCGGTTTTGCGTCGGATTCGAAAATCTAGACTCACCGATGAACGACCTTAAGGTGCCCGAGGCAGCAATAGACCCTTGGAGACAAGTCGGCTGGAGGACGATGTATTGAATCGCGACGCAATTTGTGTGTTCCATCGTCATCAAGAGGCTCTGAACGTTACAATTCACTCTCAGTTTTGCGTCGGATTCGAAAATCTAGACTCACAGGAGAACGAGCATATGGTGCCCGAGGCAGCACTAGACTCTTGGAGACAAGTCGGCTGTAGGACGATGTATTGAATCGCGACGCAATTTGTGTGTTCCATCGTCATTAAGAGGCTCTGAACGTTACAATTAACTGTCAGTTTTGCATCGCATTCGAAAAACTAGACTCACAGGAGAACGACCATAAGGTGCCCGAGGCAGCAATAGACCCTTGGAGACAAGTCGGCTGGAGGACGATGTATTGAGACGCGACGCAATTTGTGTGTCCCATCGTCATTAACAGGCTCTGAACGTTACAATTCACTCTCAGTTTTGCGTCGGATTCGAAAATCTAGACTCACAGGAGAACGAGCATATGGTGCCCGAGGCAGCACTAGACCCTTGGAGACAAGTCGGCTGTAGGACGATGTATTGAATCGCGACGCAATTTGTGTGTTCCATCGTCATTAAGAGGCTCTGAACGTTACAATTAACTGTCAGTTTTGCATCGCATTCGAAAAACTAGACTCACAGGAGAACGACCATAAGGTGCCCGAGGCAGCAATAGACCCTTGGAGACAAGTCGGCTGGAGGACGATGTATTGAGACGCGACGCAATTTGTGTGTCCCATCGTCATTAACAGGCTCTGAACGTTACAATTAATTGTCAGTTTTGCATCGCATTCGAAAAACTAGACTCACAGGAGAACGACCATAAGGTGCCCGAGGCAGCAATAGACCCTTGGAGACAAGTCGGCTGTAGGACGATGTATTGAATCGCGACGCAATTTGTGTGTTGCATCGTCATTAAGAGGCTCTGAACCTTACAATTAACTGTCGGTTTTGCGTCGGATTCGAAAATCTAGACTCACAGATGAACGACCATAAGGTGCCCGAGGCAGCAAGAGACCCTTGGAGACAGGTCGGCTGTGGGACGATGTATTGAATCGCGACGCAATTTGTGTGTTCCATCGTCATCAAGAGGCTCTGAACGTTACAATTCACTGTCAGTTTTGCATCGCATTCGAAAAACTAGACTCACAGGAGAACGACCATAAGGTGCCCAAGGCAGCAATAGACCCTTGGAGACAAGTCGGCTGGAGGACGATGTATTGAATCGCGACGCAATTTGTGTGTCAAATCGTCAGTATCAGGCTCTGAACGTTACAATTCACTGTCAGTTTTGCGTCGGATTCGAAAATCTAGACTCACAGGAGAACGAGCATATGGTGCCCGAGGCAGCACTAGACCCTTGGAGACAAGTCGGCTGTAGGACGATGTATTGAGTCGCGACGCAATTTGTGTGTCCCATCGTCATTAACAGGCTCTGAACGTTACAATTAATTGTCAGTTTTGCGTCGTATTCGAAAAACTAGACTCACAGGAGAACGAGCATAAGGTGCCCGAGGCAGCACTAGACCCTTGGAGACAAGTCGGCTGGAGGACGATGTATTGAATCGCGACGCAATTTGTGTGTTCCATCGTCATTAACAGGCTCTGAACGTTACAATTCACTGTCAGTTTTGCGTCGGATTCGAAAATCTAGACTCACAGGAGAACGAGCATATGGTGCCCGAGGCAGCAATAGACCCTTGGAGACAAGTCGGCTGGAGGACGATGTATTGAATCGCGACGCAATTTGTGTGTTCCATCGTCAGTATCAGGCTCTGAACGTTACAATTAACCGTCAGTTTTGCGTCGTATTCTGAAAACTAGACTCACAGGAGAACGACGATAAGGTGCCCGAGGCAGCACTAGACCCTTGGAGACAAGTCGGCTGTAGGACAATGTATTGAGTCGCGACGCAATTTGTGTGTCCCATCGTCATTAACAGGCTCTGAACGTTACAATTAACTGTCAGTTTTGCGTCGGATTCGAAAATCTAGACTCACAGGAGAACGAGCATATGGTGCCCGAGGCAGCACTACACCCTTGGAGACAAGTCGGCTGTAGGACGATGTATTGAGTCGCGACGCAATTTGTGTGTCCCATCGTCATTAACAGGCTCTGAACGTTACAATTAACTGTCAGTTTTGCGTCGGATTCGAAAATGTAGACTCACAGGAGAACGACCATAAGGTGCCCGAGGCGGCAATAGACCCTTGGAGACAAGTCGGCTGGAGGACGATGTATTGAATCGCGACGCAATTTGTGTGTTCCATAGTCATTAAGAGGCTCTGAACGTTACAATTAATTGTCAGTTTTGCGCCGGATTCGAAAAACTAGACTCATAGGAGAACGACCAAGAGTTGCCAGGAGCAGTAATACTACCTCGGAGACAAGTCGGCTGGAGGACGATGTATTGAATCGCGACGCAATTTGTGTGTTCCATCGTCAATATCAGGCTCTGAACGTTACAATTAAGTGTCAGTTTTGCATCGCATTCGAAAAACTAGACTCACAGGAGAACGACCATAAGGTGCCCGAGGCACCAATAGACCATTCGAGACAAGTCGGCTGGAGGACGATGTATTGAATCGCGACGCAATTTGTGTGTTCCATCGTCATTAAGAGGCTCTGAACGTTACAATTAACTGTCAGTTTTGCGTCGGATTCGAAAATCTAGACTCACAGGAGAACGACCACAAGGTGCCCGAGGCAGCAATAGACCCTTGGAGACAAGTCGGCTGGAGGACGATGTATTGATTCGCGACGCAATTTGTGTGTTCCATCGTCATTAAGAGGCTCTGAACCTTACAATTAACTGTCAGTTTTGCGTCGGATTCGAAAATCTAGACTCACCGTTGAACGACCATAAGGTGCCCGAGGCAGCAATAGACCCTTCGAGACAAGTCGGCTGGAGGACGATGTATTGAATCGCGAAGCAATTTGTGTGTTCCATCGTCATTAACAGGCTCTGAACGTTACAATTCACTGTCAGTTTTGCGTCGTATTCTGAAATCTAGACTCACAGATGAACGACCATAAGGTGCCCGAGGCAGCAAGAGACCCTTGGAGACAGGTCGGCTGTGGGACGATGTATTGAATCGCGACGCAATTTGTGTGTTCCATCGTCATCAAGAGGCTCTGAACGTTACAATTCACTGTCAGTTTTGCATCGCATTCGAAAAACTAGACTCACAGGAGAACGACCATAAGGTGCCCAAGGCAGCAATAGACCCTTGGAGACAAGTCGGCTGGAGGACGATGTATTGAATCGCGACGCAATTTGTGTGTCAAATCGTCAGTATCAGGCTCTGAACGTTACAATTCACTGTCAGTTTTGCGTCGGATTCGAAAATCTAGACTCACAGGAGAACGAGCATATGGTGCCCGAGGCAGCACTAGACCCTTGGAGACAAGTCGGCTGTAGGACGATGTATTGAGTCGCGACGCAATTTGTGTGTCCCATCGTCATTAACAGGCTCTGAACGTTACAATTAATTGTCAGTTTTGCGTCGTATTCGAAAAACTAGACTCACAGGAGAACGACCATAAGGTGCCCGAGGCAGCACTAGACCCTTGGAGACAAGTCGGCTGGAGGACGATATATTGAATCGCGACGCAATTTGTGTGTTCCATCGTCATTAACAGGCTCTGAACGTTACAATTCACTGTCAGTTTTGCGTCGGATTCGAAAATCTAGACTCACAGGAGAACGAGCATATGGTGCCCGAGGCAGCAATAGACCCTTGGAGACAAGTCGGCTGGAGGACGATGTATTGAATCGCGACGCAATTTGTGTGTTCCATCGTCATCAAGAGGCTCTGAACGTTACAATTCACTCTCAGTTTTGCGTCGGATTCGAAAATCTAGACTCACAGGAGAACGAGCATATGGTGCCCGAGGCAGCACTAGACCCTTGGAGACAAGTCGGCTGTAGGACGATGTATTGAATCGCGACGCAATTTGTGTGTTCCATCGCCATTAAGAGGCTCTGAACGTTACAATTAACTGTCAGTTTTGCATCGCATTCGAAAAACTAGACTCACAGGAGAACGACCATAAGGTGCCCGAGGCAGCAATAGACCCTTGGAGACAAGTCGGCTGGAGGACGATGTATTGAGACGCGACGCAATTTGTGTGTCCCATCGTCATTAACAGGCTCTGAACGTTACAATTAACTGTCAGTTTTGCATCGCATTCGAAAAACTAGACTCACAGGAGAACGACCATAAGGTGCCCGAGGCAGCAATACACCCTTGGAGACAAGTCGGCTGTAGGACGATGTATTGTTTCGCGACGCAATTTGTGTGTTCCATCGTCATTAAGAGGCTCTGAACCTTACAATTAACTGTCGGTTTTGCGTCGGATTCGAAAATCTAGACTCACCGATGAATGACCATAAGGTGCCCGAGGCAGCAATAGACCCTTCGAGACAAGTCGGCTGTAGGACGATGTATTGAATCGCGACGCAATTTGTGTGTTCCATCCTCATTAAGAGGCTCTGAACGTTACAATTAACTGTCAGTTTTGCATCGCATTCGAAAAACTAGACTCACAGGAGAACGACCATAAGGTGCCCGAGGCAGCAATAGACCCTTGGAGACAAGTCGGCTGGAGGACGATGTATTGAATGGCGACGCAATTTGTGTGTTCCATCGTCAGTATCAGGCTCTGAACGTTACAATTAACCGTCAGTTTTGCGTCGTATTCTGAAAACTAGACTCACAGGAGAACGACGATAAGGTGCCCGAGGCAGCACTAGACCCTTGGAGACAAGTCGGCTGTAGGACGATGTATTGAGTCGCGACGCAATTTGTGTGTCCCATCGTCATTAACAGGCTCTGAACGTTACAATTAACTGTCAGTTTTGCGTCGGATTCGAAAATCTAGACTCACAGGAGAACGAGCATATGGTGCCCGAGGCAGCACTAGACCCTTGGAGACAAGTCGGCTGTAGGACGATGTATTGAGTCGCGACGCAATTTGTGTGTCCCATCGTCATTAACAGGCTCTGAACGTTACAATTAACTGTCAGTTTTGCGTCGGATTCGAAAATCTAGACTCACAGGAGAACGACCATAAGGTGCCCGAGGCAGCAATAGACCCTTGGAGACAAGTCGGCTGGAGGACGATGTATTGAATCGCGACGCAATTTGTGTGTTCCATCGTCATTAAGAGGCTCTGAACGTTACAATTAATTGTCAGTTTTGCGCCGGATTCGAAAAACTAGACTTATAGGAGAACGACCAAGAGGTGCCAGGAGCAGCAATACTACCTCGGAGACAAGTCGGCTGGAGGACGATGTATTGAATCGCGACGCAATTTGTGTGTTCCATCGTCATTAACAGGCTCTGAACGTTACAATTCACTGTCAGTTTTGCGTCGGATTCGAAAATCTAGACTCACAGGAGAACGAGCATATGGTGCCCGAGGCAGCACTAGACCCTTGGAGACAAGTCGGCTGGAGGACGATGTATTGAATCGCGACGCAATTTGTGTGTTCGATCGTCATCAAGAGGCTCTGAACGTTACAATTCACTCTCAGTTTTGCGTCGGATTCGAAAATCTATACTCACAGGAGAACGAGCATATGGTGCCCGAGGCAGCACTAGACCCTTGGAGACAAGTCGGCTGTAGGACGATGTATTGAATCGCGACGCAATTTGTGTGTTCCATCGTCATTAAGAGGCTCTGAACGTTACAATTAACTGTCAGTTTTGCATCGCATTCGAAAAACTAGACTCACAGGAGAACGACCTTAAGGTGCCCGAGGCAGCAATAGACCCTTGGAGACAAGTCGGCTGGAGGACGATGTATTGAGACGCGACGCAATTTGTGTGTCCATCGTAATTAACAGGCTCTGAACGTTACAATTAACTGTCAGTTTTGCATCGCATTCGAAAAACTAGACTCACAGGAGAACGACCATAAGGTGCCCGAGGCAGCAATAGACCCTTGGAGACAAGTCGGCTGTAGGACGATGTATTGAATCGCGACGCAATTTGTGTGTTCCATCGTCATTAAGAGGCTCTGAACCTTACAATTAACTGTCAGTTTTGCGTCGGATTCGAAAATCTAGACTCACCGATGAACGACCATAAGGTGCCCGAGGCAGCAATAGACCCTTCGAGACAAGTCGGCTGGAGGACGATGTATTGAATCGCGACGCAATTTGTGTGTTCCATCGTCAGTATCAGGCTCTGAACGTTACAATTAACCGTCAGTTTTGCGTCGTATTCTGAAAACTAGACTCACAGGAGAACGACGATAAGGTGCCCGAGGCAGCACTAGACCCTTGGAGACAAGTCGGCTGTAGGACGATGTATTGAGTCGCGACGCAATTTGTGTGTCCCATCGTCATTAACAGGCTCTGAACGTTACAATTAACTGTCAGTTTTGCGTCGGATTCGAAAATCTAGACTCACAGGAGAACGAGCATATGGTGCCCGAGGCAGCACTACACCCTTGGAGACAAGTCGGCTGTAGGACGATGTATTGAGTCGCGACGCAATTTGTGTGTCCCTTCGTCATTAACAGGCTCTGAACGTTACAATTAACTGTCAGTTGTGCGTCGGATTCGAAAATCTAGACTCACAGGAGAACGACCATAAGGTGCCCGAGGCAGCAATAGACCCTTGGAGACAAGTCGGCTGCAGGACGATGTATTGAATCGCGACGCAATTTGTGTGTTCCACTGTCATTAAGAGGCTCTGAACGTTACAATTAATTGTCAGTTTTGCGCCGGATTCGAAAAACTAGACTCATAGGAGAACGACCAAGAGGTGCCAGGAGCAGTAATACTACCTCGGAGACAAGTCGGCTGGAGGACGATGTATTGAATCGCGACGCAATTTGTGTGTTCCATCGTCAATATCAGGCTCTGAACGTTACAATTAAGTGTCAGTTTTGCATCGCATTCGAAAAACTAGACTCACAGGAGAACGACCATAAGGTGCCCGAGGCACCAATAGACCCTTCGAGACAAGTCGGCTGGAGGACGATGTATTGAATCGCGACGCAATTTGTGTGTTCCATCGTCATTAAGAGGCTCTGAACGTTACAATTAATTGTCACTTTTGCGCCGGATTCGAAAAACTAGACTCATAGGAGAACGACCAAGAGGTGCCAGGAGCAGCAATACTACCTCGGAGACATGTCGGCTGGAGGACGATGTATTGAATCGCGACGCAATTTGTGTGTTCCATCGTCAGTATCAGGCTCTGAACGTTACAATTAACTGTCAGTTTTGCGTCGGATTCGAAAATCTAGACTCACAGGAGAACGACCATAAGGTGCCCGAGGCAGCAATAGACCCTTGGAGACAAGTCGGCTGGAGGACGATGTATTGAGTCGCGACGCAATTTGTGTGTCCCATCGTCATTAACAGGCTCTGAACGTTACAATTAACTGTCAGTTTTGCATCGCATTCGAAAATCTAGACTCACAGATGAACGACCATAAGGTGCCCGAGGCAGCAATAGACCCTTCGAGACAAGTCGGCTGGAGGGCGATGTATTGAATCGCGACGCAATTTGTGTGTTCCATCGTCATCAAGAGGCTCTGAACGTTACAATTCACTCTCAGTTTTGCGTCGGATTCGAAAATCTAGACTCACAGGAGAACGAGCATATGGTGCCCGAGGCAGCACTAGACCCTTGGAGACAAGTCGGCTGTAGGACGATGTATTGAATCGCGACGCAATTTGTGTGTTCCATCGTCATTAAGAGGCTCTGAACGTTACAATTAACTGTCAGTTTTGCGTCGGATTCGAAAATCTAGACTCACAGGAGAACGACCACAAGGTGCCCGAGGCAGCAATAGACCCTTGGAGACAAGTCGGCTGGAGGACGATGTATTGATTCGCGACGCAATTTGTGTGTTCCATCGTCATTAAGAGGCTCTGAACCTTACAATTAACTGTCAGTTTTGCGTCGGATTCGAAAATCTAGACTCACCGTTGAACGACCATAAGGTGCCCGAGGCAGCAATAGACCCTTCGAGACAAGTCGGCTGGAGGACGATGTATTGAATCGCGAAGCAATTTGTGTTTCCATCGTCATTAACAGGCTCTGAACGTTACAATTCACTGTCAGTTTTGCGTCGTATTCTGAAATCTAGACTCACAGATGAACGACCATAAGGTGCCCGAGGCAGCAAGAGACCCTTGGAGACAGGTCGGCTGTGGGACGATGTATTGATTCGCGGCGCAATTTGTGTGTTCCATCGTCATCAAGAGGCTCTGAACGTTACAATTCACTGTCAGTTTTGCATCGCATTCGAAAAACTAGACTCACAGGAGAACGACCATAAGGTGCCCAAGGCAGCAATAGACCCTTGGAGACAAGTCGGCTGGAGGACGATGTATTGAATCGCGACGCAATTTGTGTGTCAAATCGTCAGTATCAGGCTCTGAACGTTACAATTCACTGTCAGTTTTGCGTCGGATTCGAAAATCTAGACTCACAGGAGAACGAGCATATGGTGCCCGAGGCAGCACTAGACCCTTGGAGACAAGTCGGCTGTAGGACGATGTATTGAGTCGCGACGCAATTTGTGTGTCCCATCGTCATTAACAGGCTCTGAACGTTACAATTAATTGTCAGTTTTGCGTCGTATTCGAAAAACTAGACTCACAGGAGAACGACCATAAGGTGCCCGAGGCAGCACTAGACCCTTGGAGACAAGTCGGCTGGAGGATGATGTATTGAATCGCGACGCAATTTGTGTGTTCCATCGTCATTAACAGGCTCTGAACGTTACAATTCACTGTCAGTTTTGCGTCGGATTCGAAAATCTAGACTCACAGGAGAACGAGCATATGGTGCCCGAGGCAGCAATAGACCCTTGGAGACAAGTCGGCTGGAGGACGATGTATTGAATCGCGACGCAATTTGTGTGTTCCATCGTGATCAAGAGGCTCTGAACGTTACAATTCACTCTCAGTTTTGCGTCGGATTCGAAAATCTAGACTCACAGGAGAACGAGCATATGGTGCCCGAGGCAGCACTAGACCCTTGGAGACAAGTCGGCTGTAGGACGATGTATTGAATCGCGACGCAATTTGTGTGTTCCATCGTCATTAAGAGGCTCTGAACGTTACAATTAACTGTCAGTTTTGCATCGCATTCGAAAAACTAGACTCACAGGAGAACGACCATAAGGTGCCCGAGGCAGCAATAGACCCTTGGAGACAAGTCGGCTGGAGGACGATGTATTGAGACGCGACGCAATTTGTGTGTCCCATCGTCATTAACAGGCTCTGAACGTTACAATTAACTGTCAGTTTTGCATCGCATTCGAAAAACTAGACTCACAGGAGAACGACCATAAGGTGCCCGAGGCAGCAATAGACCCTTGGAGACAAGTCGGCTGTAGGACGATGTATTGAATCGCGACGCAATTTGTGTGTTCCATCGTCATTAAGAGGCTCTGAACCTTACAATTAACTGTCGGTTTTGCGTCGGATTCGAAAATCTAGACTCACCGATGAACGACCTTAAGGTGCCCGAGGCAGCAATAGACCCTTGGAGACAAGTCGGCTGGAGGACGATGTATTGAATCGCGACGCAATTTGTGTGTTCCATCGTCATCAAGAGGCTCTGAACGTTACAATTCACTCTCAGTTTTGCGTCGGATTCGAAAATCTAGACTCACAGGAGAACGAGCATATGGTGATCGAGGCAGCACTAGACTCTTGGAGACAAGTCGGCTGTAGGACGATGTATTGAATCGCGACGCAATTTGTGTGTTCCATCGTCATTAAGAGGCTCTGAACGTTACAATTAACTGTCAGTTTTGCATCGCATTCGAAAAACTAGACTCACAGGAGAACGACCATAAGGTGCCCGAGGCAGCAATAGACCCTTGGAGACAAGTCGGCTGGAGGACGATGTATTGAGACGCGACGCAATTTGTGTGTCCCATCGTCATTAACAGGCTCTGAACGTTACAATTCACTCTCAGTTTTGCGTCGGATTCGAAAATCTAGACTCACAGGAGAACGAGCATATGGTGCCCGAGGCAGCACTAGACCCTTGGAGACAAGTCGGCTGTAGGACGATGTATTGAATCGCGACGCAATTTGTGTGTTCCATCGTCATTAAGAGGCTCTGAACGTTACAATTAACTGTCAGTTTTGCATCGCATTCGAAAAACTAGACTCACAGGAGAACGACCATAAGGTGCCCGAGGCAGCAATAGACCCTTGGAGACAAGTCGGCTGGAGGACGATGTATTGAGACGCGACGCAATTTGTGTGTCCCATCGTCATTAACAGGCTCTGAACGTTACAATTAATTGTCAGTTTTGCATCGCATTCGAAAAACTAGACTCACAGGAGAACGACCATAAGGTGCCCGAGGCAGCAATAAACCCTTGGAGACAAGTCGGCTGTAGGACGATGTATTGAATCGCGACGCAATTTGTGTGTTCCATCGTCATTAAGAGGCTCTGAACCTTACAATTAACTGTCGGTTTTGCGTCGGATTCGAAAATCTAGACTCACAGATGAACGACCATAAGGTGCCCGAGGCAGCAAGAGACCCTTGGAGACAGGTCGGCTGTGGGACGATGTATTGAATCGCGACGCAATTTGTGTGTTCCATCGTCATCAAGAGGCTCTGAACGTTACAATTCACTGTCAGTTTTGCATCGCATTCGAAAAACTAGACTCACAGGAGAACGACCATAAGGTGCCCAAGGCAGCAATAGACCCTTGGAGACAAGTCGGCTGGAGGACGATGTATTGAATCGCGACGCAATTTGTGTGTCAAATCGTCAGTATCAGGCTCTGAACGTTACAATTCACTGTCAGTTTTGCGTCGGATTCGAAAATCTAGACTCACAGGAGAACGAGCATATGGTGCCCGAGGCAGCAATACACCCTTGGAGACAAGTCGGCTGTAGGACGATGTATTGAGTCGCGACGCAATTTGTGTGTCCCATCGTCATTAACAGGCTCTGAACGTTACAATTAATTGTCAGTTTTGCGTCGTATTCGAAAAACTAGACTCACAGGAGAACGAGCATAAGGTGCCCGAGGCAGCACTAGACCCTTGGAGACAAGTCGGCTGGAGGACGATGTATTGAATCGCGACGCAATTTGTGTGTTCCATCGTCATTAACAGGCTCTGAACGTTACAATTCACTGTCAGTTTTGCGTCGGATTCGAAAATCTAGACTCACAGGAGAACGAGCATATGGTGCCCGAGGCAGCAATAGACCCTTGGAGACAAGTCGGCTGGAGGACGATGTATTGAATCGCGACGCAATTTGTGTGTTCCATCGTCATCAAGAGGCTCTGAACGTTACAATTCACTCTCAGTTTTGCGTCGGATTCGAAAATCTAGACTCACAGGAGAACGAGCATATGGTGCCCGAGGCAGCACTAGACCCTTGGAGACAAGTCGGCTGTAGGACGATGTATTGAGTCGCGACGCAATTTGTGTGTCCCTTCGTCATTAACAGGCTCTGAACGTTACAATTAACTGTCAGTTTTGCGTCGGATTCGAAAATCTAGACTCACAGGAGAACGACCATAAGGTGCCCGAGGCAGCAATAGACCCTTGGAGACAAGTCGGCTGGAGAACGATGTATTGAATCGCGACGCAATTTGTGTGTTCCATCGTCATTAAGAGGCTCTGAACGTTACAATTAATTGTCAGTTTTGCGCCGGATTCGAAAAACTAGACTCATAGGAGAACGACCAAGAGGTGCCAGGAGCAGCAATACTACCTCGGAGACAAGTCGGCTGGAGGACGATGTATTGAATCGCGACGCAATTTGTGTGTTCCATCGTCAGTATCAGGCTCTGAACGTTACAATTAATTGTCAGTTTTGCATCGCATTCGAAAAACTAGACTCACAGGAGAACGACCATAAGGTGCCCGAGGCAGTAATAGACCCTTGGAGACAAGTCGGCTGGAGGATGATGTATTGAATCGCGACGCAATTTGTGTGTTCCATCGTCATTAACAGGCTCTGAACGTTACAATTCACTGTCAGTTTTGCGTCGGATTCGAAAATCTAGACTCACAGGAGAACGAGCATATGGTGCCCGAGGCAGCAATAGACCCTTGGAGACAAGTCGGCTGGAGGACGATGTATTGAATCGCGACGCAATTTGTGTGTTCCATCGTCATCAAGAGGCTCTGAACGTTACAATTCACTCTCAGTTTTGCGTCGGATTCGAAAATCTAGACTCACAGGAGAACGAGCATATGGTGCCCGAGGCAGCACTAGACCCTTGGAGACAAGTCGGCTGTAGGACGATGTATTGAATCGCGACGCAATTTGTGTGTTCCATCGTCATTAAGAGGCTCTGAACGTTACAATTAACTGTCAGTTTTGCATCGCATTCGAAAAACTAGACTCACAGGAGAACGACCATAAGGTGCCCGAGGCAGCAATAGACCCTTGGAGACAAGTCGGCTGGAGGACGATGTATTGAGACGCGACGCAATTTGTGTGTCCCATCGTCATTAACAGGCTCTGAACGTTACAATTAACTGTCAGTTTTGCATCGCATTCGAAAAACTAGACTCACAGGAGAACGACCATAAGGTGCCCGAGGCAGCAATAGACCCTTGGAGACAAGTCGGCTGTAGGACGATGTATTGAATCGCGACGCAATTTGTGTGTTCCATCGTCATTAAGAGGCTCTGAACCTTACAATTAACTGTCGGTTTTGCGTCGGATTCGAAAATCTAGACTCACCGATGAACGACCTTAAGGTGCCCGAGGCAGCAATAGACCCTTGGAGACAAGTCGGCTGGAGGACGATGTATTGAATCGCGACGCAATTTGTGTGTTCAATCGTCATCAAGAGGCTCTGAACGTTACAATTCACTCTCAGTTTTGCGTCGGATTCGAAAATCTAGACTCACAGGAGAACGAGCATATGGTGCCCGAGGCAGCACTAGACTCTTGGAGACAAGTCGGCTGTAGGACGATGTATTGAATCGCGACGCAATTTGTGTGTTCCATCGTCATTAAGAGGCTCTGAACGTTACAATTAACTGTCAGTTTTGCATCGCATTCGAAAAACTAGACTCACAGGAGAACGACCATAAGGTGCCCGAGGCAGCAATAGACCCTTGGAGACAAGTCGGCTGGAGGACGATGTATTGAGACGCGACGCAATTTGTGTGTCCCATCGTCATTAACAGGCTCTGAACGTTACAATTCACTCTCAGTTTTGCGTCGGATTCGAAAATCTAGACTCACAGGAGAACGAGCATATGGTGCCCGAGGCAGCACTAGACCCTTGGAGACAAGTCGGCTGTAGGACGATGTATTGAATCGCGACGCAATTTGTGTGTTCCATCGTCATTAAGAGGCTCTGAACGTTACAATTAACTGTCAGTTTTGCATCGCATTCGAAAAACTAGACTCACAGGAGAACGACCATAAGGTGCCCGAGGCAGCAATAGACCCTTGGAGACAAGTCGGCTGGAGGACGATGTATTGAGACGCGACGCAATTTGTGTGTCCCATCGTCATTAACAGGCTCTGAACGTTACAATTAATTGTCAGTTTTGCATCGCATTCGAAAAACTAGACTCACAGGAGAACGACCATAAGGTGCCCGAGGCAGCAATAGACCCTTGGAGACAAGTCGGCTGTAGGACGATGTATTGAATCGCGACGCAATTTGTGTGTTCCATCGTCATTAAGAGGCTCTGAACCTTACAATTAACTGTCGGTTTTGCGTCGGATTCGAAAATCTAGACTCACAGATGAACGACCATAAGGTGCCCGAGGCAGCAAGAGACCCTTGGAGACAGGTCGGCTGTGGGACGATGTATTGAATCGCGACGCAATTTGTGTGTTCCATCGTCATCAAGAGGCTCTGAACGTTACAATTCACTGTCAGTTTTGCATCGCATTCGAAAAACTAGACTCACAGGAGAACGACCATAAGGTGCCCAAGGCAGCAATAGACCCTTGGAGACAAGTCGGCTGGAGGACGATGTATTGAATCGCGACGCAATTTGTGTGTCAAATCGTCAGTATCAGGCTCTGAACGTTACAATTCACTGTCAGTTTTGCGTCGGATTCGAAAATCTAGACTCACAGGAGAACGAGCATATGGTGCCCGAGGCAGCACTAGACCCTTGGAGACAAGTCGGCTGTAGGACGATGTATTGAGTCGCGACGCAATTTGTGTGTCCCATCGTCATTAACAGGCTCTGAACGTTACAATTAATTGTCAGTTTAGCGTCGTATTCGAAAAACTAGACTCACAGGAGAACGAGCATAAGGTGCCCGAGGCAGCACTAGACCCTTGGAGACAAGTCGGCTGGAGGACGATGTATTGAATCGCGACGCAATTTGTGTGTTCCATCGTCATTAACAGGCTCTGAACGTTACAATTCACTGTCAGTTTTGCGTCGGATTCGAAAATCTAGACTCACAGGAGAACGAGCATATGGTGCCCGAGGCAGCAATAGACCCTTGGAGACAAGTCGGCTGGAGGACGATGTATTGAATCGCGACGCAATTTGTGTGTTCCATCGTCATCAAGAGGCTCTGAACGTTACAATTCACTCTCAGTTTTGCGTCGGATTCGAAAATCTAGACTCACAGGAGAACGAGCATATGGTGCCCGAGGCAGCACTAGACCCTTGGAGACAAGTCGGCTGTAGGACGATGTATTGAGTCGCGACGCAATTTGTGTGTCCCTTCGTCATTAACAGGCTCTGAACGTTACAATTAACTGTCAGTTTTGCGTCGGATTCGAAAATCTAGACTCACAGGAGAACGACCATAAGGTGCCCGAGGCAGCAATAGACCCTTGGAGACAAGTCGGCTGGAGAACGATGTATTGAATCGCGACGCAATTTGTGTGTTCCATCGTCATTAAGAGGCTCTGAACGTTACAATTAATTGTCAGTTTTGCGCCGGATTCGAAAAACTAGACTCATAGGAGAACGACCAAGAGGTGCCAGGAGCAGCAATACTACCTCGGAGACAAGTCAGCTGGAGGACGATGTATTGAATCGCGACGCAATTTGTGTGTTCCATCGTCAGTATCAGGCTCTGAACGTTACAATTAATTGTCAGTTTTGCATCGCATTCGAAAAACTAGACTCACAGGAGAACGACCATAAGGTGCCCGAGGCAGCAATAGACCCTTGGAGACAAGTCGGCTGGAGGACGATGTATTGAATCGCGACGCAATTTGTGTGTCCCATCGTCATTAACAGGCTCTGAACGTTACAATTAACTGTCAGTTTTGCATCGCATTCGAAAATCTGGACTCACAGGAGAACGAGCATATGGTGCCCGAGGCAGCACTAGACCCTTGGAGACAAGTCGGCTGTAGGACGATGTATTGAGTCGCGACGAAATTTGTGTGTCCCATCGTCATTAACAGGCGCTGAACGCTACAATTAACTGTCAGTTTTGCGTCGGATTCGAAAATCTAGACTCACAGGAGAACGAGCATATGGTGCCCGAGGCAGCAATACACCCTTGGAGACAAGTCGGCTGTAGGACGATGTATTGAGTCGCGACGCAATTTGTGTGTCCCATCGTCATTAACAGGCTCTGAACGTTACAATTAACTGTCAGTTTTGCATCGCATTCGAAAAACTAGACTCACAGGAGAACGACCATAAGGTGCCCGAGGCAGCAATAGACCCTTGGAGACAAGTTGGCTGTAGGACGATGTATTGAATCGCGACGCAATTTGTGTGTTCCATCGTCATTAAGAGGCTCTGAACCTTACAATTAACTGTCGGTTTTGCGTCGGATTCGAAAATCTAGACTCACCGATGAACGACCTTAAGGTGCCCGAGGCAGCAATAGACCCTTGGAGACAAGTCGGCTGGAGGACGATGTATTGAATCGCGACGCAATTTGTGTGTTCCATCGTCATCAAGAGGCTCTGAACGTTACAATTCACTCTCAGTTTTGCGTCGGATTCGAAAATCTAGACTCACAGGAGAACGAGCATATGGTGCCCGAGGCAGCACTAGACTCTTGGAGACAAGTCGGCTGTAGGACGATGTATTGAATCGCGACGCAATTTGTGTGTTCCATCGTCATTAAGAGGCTCTGAACGTTACAATTAACTGTCAGTTTTGCATCGCATTCGAAAAACTAGACTCACAGGAGAACGACCATAAGGTGCCCGAGGCAGCAATAGACCCTTGGAGACAAGTCGGCTGGAGGACGATGTATTGAGACGCGACGCAATTTGTGTGTCCCATCGTCATTAACAGGCTCTGAACGTTACAATTCACTCTCAGTTTTGCGTCGGATTCGAAAATCTAGACTCACAGGAGAACGAGCATATGGTGCCCGAGGCAGCACTAGACCCTTGGAGACAAGTCGGCTGTAGGACGATGTATTGAATCGCGACGCAATTTGTGTGTTCCATCGTCATTAAGAGGCTCTGAACGTTACAATTAACTGTCAGTTTTGCATCGCATTCGAAAAACTAGACTCACAGGAGAACGACCATAAGGTGCCCGAGGCAGCAATAGACCCTTGGAGACAAGTCGGCTGGAGGACGATGTATTGAGACGCGACGCAATTTGTGTGTCCCATCGTCATTAACAGGCTCTGAACGTTACAATTAATTGTCAGTTTTGCATCGCATTCGAAAAACTAGACTCACAGGAGAACGACCATAAGGTGCCCGAGGCAGCAATAGACCCTTGGAGACAAGTCGGCTGTAGGACGATGTATTGAATCGCGACGCAATTTGTGTGTTCCATCGTCATTAAGAGGCTCTGAACCTTACAATTAACTGTCGGTTTTGCGTCGGATTCGAAAATCTAGACTCACAGATGAACGACCATAAGGTGCCCGAGGCAGCAAGAGACCCTTGGAGACAGGTCGGCTGTGGGACGATGTATTGAATCGCGACGCAATTTGTGTGTTCCATCGTCATCAAGAGGCTCTGAACGTTACAATTCACTGTCAGTTTTGCATCGCATTCGAAAAACTAGACTCACAGGAGAACGACCATAAGGTGCCCAAGGCAGCAATAGACCCTTGGAGACAAGTCGGCTGGAGGACGATGTATTGAATCGCGACGCAATTTGTGTGTCAAATCGTCAGTATCAGGCTCTGAACGTTACAATTCACTGTCAGTTTTGCGTCGGATTCGAAAATCTAGACTCACAGGAGAACGAGCATATGGTGCCCGAGGCAGCACTAGACCCTTGGAGACAAGTCGGCTGTAGGACGATGTATTGAGTCGCGACGCAATTTGTGTGTCCCATCGTCATTAACAGGCTCTGAACGTTACAATTAATTGTCAGTTTTGCGTCGTATTCGAAAAACTAGACTCACAGGAGAACGACCATATGGTGCCCGAGGCAGCACTAGACCCTTGGAGACAAGTCGGCTGGAGGACGATGTATTGAATCGCGACGCAATTTGTGTGTTCCATCGTCATTAACAGGCTCTGAACGTTACAATTCACTGTCAGTTTTGCGTCGGATTCGAAAATCTAGACTCACAGGAGAACGAGCATATGGTGCCCGAGGCAGCAATAGACCCTTGGAGACAAGTCGGCTGGAGGACGATGTATTGAATCGCGACGCAATTTGTGTGTTCCATCGTCATCAAGAGGCTCTGAACGTTACAATTCACTCTCAGTTTTGCGTCGGATTCGAAAATCTAGACTCACAGGAGAACGAGCATATGGTGCCCGAGGCAGCACTAGACCCTTGGAGACAAGTCGGCTGTAGGACGATGTATTGAGTCGCGACGCAATTTGTGTGTCCCTTCGTCATTAACAGGCTCTGAACGTTACAATTAACTGTCAGTTTTGCGTCGGATTCGAAAATCTAGACTCACAGGAGAACGACCATAAGGTGCCCGAGGCAGCAATAGACCCTTGGAGACAAGTCGGCTGGAGAACGATGTATTGAATCGCGACGCAATTTGTGTGTTCCATCGTCATTAAGAGGCTCTGAACGTTACAATTAATTGTCAGTTTTGCGCCGGATTCGAAAAACTAGACTCATAGGAGAACGACCAAGAGGTGCCAGGAGCAGCAATACTACCTCGGAGACAAGTCGGCTGGAGGACGATGTATTGAATCGCGACGCAATTTGTGTGTTCCATCGTCAGTATCAGGCTCTGAACGTTACAATTAATTGTCAGTTTTGCATCGCATTCGAAAAACTAGACTCACAGGAGAACGACCATAAGGTGCCCGAGGCAGCAATAGACCCTTGGAGACAAGTCGGCTGGAGGACGATGTATTGAATCGCGACGCAATTTGTGTGTCCCATCGTCATTAACAGGCTCTGAACGTTACAATTAACTGTCAGTTTTGCATCGCATTCGAAAATCTGGACTCACAGGAGAACGAGCATATGGTGCCCGAGGCAGCACTAGACCCTTGGAGACAAGTCGGCTGTAGGACGATGTATTGAGTCGCGACGCAATTTGTGTGTCCCATCGTCATTAACAGGCTCTGAACGCTACAATTAACTGTCGGTTTTGCGTCGGATTCGAAAATCTAGACTCACAGATGAACGACCATAAGGTGCCCGAGGCAGCAAGAGACCCTTGGAGACAGGTCGGCTGTGGGACGATGTAATGAATCGCGACGCAATTTGTGTGTTCCATCGTCATCAAGAGGCTCTGAACGTTACAATTCACTGTCAGTTTTGCATCGCATTCGAAAAACTAGACTCACAGGAGAACGACCATAAGGTGCCCAAGGCAGCAATAGACCCTTGGAGACAAGTCGGCTGGAGGACGATGTATTGAATCGCGACGCAATTTGTGTGTCAAATCGTCAGTATCAGGCTCTGAACGTTACAATTAATTGTCAGTTTTGCGTCGTATTCGAAAAACTAGACTCACAGGAGAACGACCATAAGGCGCCCGAGGCAGCACTAGACCCTTGGAGACAAGTCGGCTGGAGGACGATGTATTGAATCGCGACGCAATTTGTGTGTTCCATCGTCATTAACAGGCTCTGAACGTTACAATTCACTGTCAGTTTTGCGTCGGATTCGAAAATCTAGACTCACAGGAGAACGAGCATATGGTGCCCGAGGCAGCAATAGACCCTTGGAGACAAGTCGGCTGGAGGACGATGTATTGAATCGCGACGCAATTTGTGTGTTCCATCGTCATCAAGAGGCTCTGAACGTTACAATTCACTCTCAGTTTTGCGTCGGATTCGAAAATCTAGACTCACAGGAGAACGAGCATATGGTGCCCGAGGCAGCACTAGACCCTTGGAGACAAGTCGGCTGTAGGACGATGTATTGAGTCGCGACGCAATTTGTGTGTCCCTTCGTCATTAACAGGCTCTGAACGTTACAATTAACTGTCAGTTTTGCGTCGGATTCGAAAATCTAGACTCACAGGAGAACGACCATAAGGTGCCCGAGGCAGCAATAGACCCTTGGAGACAAGTCGGCTGGAGAACGATGTATTGAATCGCGACGCAATTTGTGTGTTCCATCGTCATTAAGAGGCTCTGAACGTTACAATTAATTGTCAGTTTTGCGCCGGATTCGAAAAACTAGACTCATAGGAGAACGACCAAGAGGTGCCAGGAGCAGCAATACTACCTCGGAGACAAGTCGGCTGGAGGACGATGTATTGAATCGCGACGCAATTTGTGTGTTCCATCGTCAGTATCAGGCTCTGAACGTTACAATTAATTGTCAGTTTTGCATCGCATTCGAAAAACTAGACTCACAGGAGAACGACCATAAGGTGCCCGAGGCAGCAATAGACCCTTGGAGACAAGTCGGCTGGAGGACGATGTATTGAATCGCGACGCAATTTGTGTGTCCCATCGTCATTAACAGGCTCTGAACGTTACAATTAACTGTCAGTTTTGCATCGCATTCGAAAATCTGGACTCACAGGAGAACGAGCATATGGTGCCCGAGGCAGCACTAGACCCTTGGAGACAAGTCGGCTGTAGGACGATGTATTGAGTCGCGACGCAATTTGTGTGTCCCATCGTCATTAACAGGCTCTGAACGCTACAATTAACTGTCAGTTTTGCGTCGGATTCGAAAATCTAGACTCACAGGAGAACGAGCATATGGTGCCCGAGGCAGCACTAGACCCTTGGAGACAAGTCGGCTGTAGGACGATGTATTGAGTCGCGACGCAATTTGTGTGTCCCATCGTCATTAACAGGCTCTGAACGTTACAATTAACTGTCAGTTTTGCGTCGGATTCGAAAATCTAGACTCACAGGAGAACGACCATAAGGTGCCCGAGGCAGCAATAGACCCTTGGAGACAAGTCGGCTGGAGGACGATGTATTGAATCGCGACGCAATTTGTGTGTTCCATCGTCATTAAGAGGCTCTGAACATTACAATTAATTGTCAGTTTTGCGCCGGATTCGAAAAACTAGACTCATAGGAGAACGACCAAGAGGTGCCAGGAGCAGCAATACTACCTCGGAGACAAGTCGGCTGGAGGACGATGTATTGAATCGCGACGCAATTTGTGTGTTCCATCGTCAGTGTCAGGCTCTGAACGTTACAATTAATTGTCAGTTTTGCGCCGGATTCGAAAAACTAGACTCATAGGAGAACGACCAAGAGGTGCCAGGAGCAGCAATACTACCTCGGAGACATGTCGGCTGGAGGACGATGTATTGAATCGCGACGCAATTTGTGTGTTCCATCGTCATTAAGAGGCTCTGAACGTTACAATTAATTGTCAGTTTTGCGCCGGATTCGAAAAACTAGACTCATAGGAGAACGACCAAGAGGTGCCAGGAGCAGCAATACTACCTCGGAGACATGTCGGCTGCAGGACGATGTATTGAATCGCGACGCAATTTGTGTGTTCCGTCGTCAGTATCAGGCTCTGAACGTTACAATTAACTGTCAGTTTTGCGTCGGATTCGAAAATCTAGACTCACAGGAGAACGACCATAAGGTGCCCGAGGCAGCAATAGACCCTTCGAGACAAGTCGGCTGGAGGACGATGTATTGAGTCGCGACGCAATTTGTGTGTCCCATCGTCATTAACAGGCTCTGATCGTTACAATTAACTGTCAGTTTTGCATCGCATTCGAAAATCTAGACTCACAGATGAACGACCATAAGGTGCCCGAGGCAGCAATAGACCCTTCGAGACAAGTCGGTTGGAGGACGATGTATTGAATCGCGACGCAATTTGTGTGTTCCATCGTCATCAAGTGGCTCTGAACGTTACAATTCACTCTCAGTTTTGCGTCGGATTCGAAAATCTAGACTCACAGGAGAACGAGCATATGGTGGCCGAGGCAGCACTAGACCCTTGGAGACAAGTCGGCTGTAGGACGATGTATTGAATCGCGACGCAATTTGTGTGTTCCATCCTCATTAACAGGCTCTGAACGTTACAATTAACTGTCAGTTTTGCGTCGGATTCGAAAATCTAGACTCACAGGAGAACGAGCATAAGGTGCCCGAGGCAGCAATAGACCCTTGGAGACAAGTCGGCTGGAGGACGATGTATTGAATCGCGACGCAATTTGTGTGTTCCATCGTCATTAAGAGGCTCTGAACGTTACAATTAATTGTCAGTTTTGCGTCGTATTCGAAAATCTAGACTCACAGGAGAACGAGCATATGGTGCCCGAGGCAGCACTAGACCCTTGGAGACAAGTCGGCTGTAGGACGATGTATTGAATCGCGACGCAATTTGTGTGTTCTATCGTCATTAAGAGGCTCTGAACGTTACAATTAACTGTCAGTTTTGCGCCGGATTCGAAAAACTAGACTCATAGGAGAACGACCAAGAGGTGCCAGGAGCAGCAATACTACCTCGGAGACATGTCGGCTGGAGGACGATGTATTGAATCGCGACGCAATTTGTGTGTTCCATCGTCATCAAGAGGCTCTGAACGTTACAATTCACTCTCAGTTTTGCGTCGGATTCGAAAATCTAGACTCACCGATGAACGACCATAAGGTGCCCGAGGCAGCAATAGACCCTTCGAGACAAGTCGGCTGTAGGACGATGTATTGAATCGCGACGCAATTTGTGTGTTCCATCGTCATTAAGAGGCTCTGAACGTTACAATTAACTGTCAGTTTTGCATCGCATTCGAAAAACTAGACTCACAGGAGAACGACCATAAGGTGCCCGAGGCAGCAATAGACCCTTGGAGACAAGTCGGCTGGAGGACGATGTATTGAATCGCGACGCAGTTTGTGTGTCCCATCGTCATTAACAGGCTCTGAACGTTACAATTAACTGTCAGTTTTGCATCGCATTCGAAAATCTAGACTCACAGGAGAACGAGCATATGGTGCCCGAGGCAGCACTAGACCCTTCGAGACAAGTCGGCTGTAGGACGATGTATTGAGTCGCGACGCAATTTGTGTGTCCCATCGTCATTAACAGGCTCTGAACGTTACAATTAACTGTCAGTTTTGCGTCGGATTCGAAAATCTAGACTCACAGGAGAACGAGCATATGGTGCCCGAGGCAGCACTAGACCCTTGGAGACAAGTCGGCTGTAGGACGATGTATTGAGTCGCGACGCAATTTGTGTGTCCCATCGTCATTAACAGGCTCTGAACGTTACAATTCACTCTCAGTTTTGCGTCGGATTCGAAAATCTAGACTCACAGGAGAACGAGCATATGGTGCCCGAGGCAGCACTAGACCCTTGGAGACAAGTCGGCTGTAGGACGATGTATTGAATCGCGACGCAATTTGTGTGTTCCATCGTCATTAAGAGGCTCTGAACGTTACAATTAACTGTCAGTTTTGCATCGCATTCGAAAAACTAGACTCACAGGAGAACGACCATAAGGTGCCCGAGGCAGCAATAGACCCTTGGAGACAAGTCGGCTGGAGGACGATGTATTGAGACGCGACGCAATTTGTGTGTCCCATCGTCATTAACAGGCTCTGAACGTTACAATTAATTGTCAGTTTTGCATCGCATTCGAAAAACTAGACTCACAGGAGAACGACCATAAGGTGCCCGAGGCAGCAATAGACCCTTGGAGACAAGTCGGCTGTAGGACGATGTATTGAATCGCGACGCAATTTGTGTGTTCCATCGTCATTAAGAGGCTCTGAACCTTACAATTAACTGTCGGTTTTGCGTCGGATTCGAAAATCTAGACTCACAGATGAACGACCATAAGGTGCCCGAGGCAGCAAGAGACCCTTGGAGACAGGTCGGCTGTGGGACGATGTATTGAATCGCGACGCAATTTGTGTGTTCCATCGTCATCAAGAGGCTCTGAACGTTACAATTCACTGTCAGTTTTGCATCGCATTCGAAAAACTAGACTCACAGGAGAACGACCATAAGGTGCCCAAGGCAGCAATAGACCCTTGGAGACAAGTCGGCTGGAGGACGATGTATTGAATCGCGACGCAATTTGTGTGTCAAATCGTCAGTATCAGGCTCTGAACGTTACAATTCACTGTCAGTTTTGCGTCGGATTCGAAAATCTAGACTCACAGGAGAACGAGCATATGGTGCCCGAGGCAGCACTAGACCCTTGGAGACAAGTCGGCTGTAGGACGATGTATTGAGTCGCGACGCAATTTGTGTGTCCCATCGTCATTAACAGGCTCTGAACGTTACAATTAATTGTCAGTTTTGCGTCGTATTCGAAAAACTAGACTCACAGGAGAACGACCATAAGGTGCCCGAGGCAGCACTAGACCCTTGGAGACAAGTCGGCTGGAGGACGATGTATTGAATCGCGACGCAATTTGTGTGTTCCATCGTCATTAACAGGCTCTGAACGTTACAATTCACTGTCAGTTTTGCGTCGGATTCGAAAATCTAGACTCACAGGAGAACGAGCATATGGTGCCCGAGGCAGCAATAGACCCTTGGAGACAAGTCGGCTGGAGGACGATGTATTGAATCGCGACGCAATTTGTGTGTTCCATCGTCATCAAGAGGCTCTGAACGTTACAATTCACTCTCAGTTTTGCGTCGGATTCGAAAATCTAGACTCACAGGAGAACGAGCATATGGTGCCCGAGGCAGCACTAGACCCTTGGAGACAAGTCGGCTGTAGGACGATGTATTGAGTCGCGACGCAATTTGTGTGTCCCTTCGTCATTAACAGGCTCTGAACGTTACAATTAACTGTCAGTTTTGCGTCGGATTCGAAAATCTAGACTCACAGGAGAACGACCATAAGGTGCCCGAGGCAGCAATAGACCCTTGGAGACAAGTCGGCTGGAGAACGATGTATTGAATCGCGACGCAATTTGTGTGTTCCATCGTCATTAAGAGGCTCTGAACGTTACAATTAATTGTCAGTTTTGCGCCGGATTCGAAAAACTAGACTCATAGGAGAACGACCAAGAGGTGCCAGGAGCAGCAATACTACCTCGGAGACAAGTCGGCTGGAGGACGATGTATTGAATCGCGACGCAATTTGTGTGTTCCATCGTCAGTATCAGGCTCTGAACGTTACAATTAATTGTCAGTTTTGCATCGCATTCGAAAAACTAGACTCACAGGAGTACGACCATAAGGTGCCCGAGGCAGCAATAGACCCTTGGAGACAAGTCGGCTGGAGGACGATGTATTGAATCGCGACGCAATTTGTGTGTCCCATCGTCATTAACAGGCTCTGAACGTTACAATTAACTGTCAGTTTTGCATCGCATTCGAAAATCTGGACTCACAGGAGAACGAGCATATGGTGCCCGAGGCAGCACTAGACCCTTGGAGACAAGTCGGCTGTAGGACGATGTATTGAGTCGCGACGCAATTTGTGTGTCCCATCGTCATTAACAGGCTCTGAACGCTACAATTAACTGTCGGTTTTGCGTCGGATTCGAAAATCTAGACTCACAGATGAACGACCATAAGGTGCCCGAGGCAGCAAGAGACCCTTGGAGACAGGTCGGCTGTGGGACGATGTATTGAATCGCGACGCAATTTGTGTGTTCCATCGTCATCAAGAGGCTCTGAACGTTACAATTCACTGTCAGTTTTGCATCGCATTCGAAAAACTAGACTCACAGGAGAACGACCATAAGGTGCCCAAGGCAGCAATAGACCCTTGGAGACAAGTCGGCTGGAGGACGATGTATTGAATCGCGACGCAATTTGTGTGTCAAATCGTCAGTATCAGGCTCTGAACGTTACAATTCACTGTCAGTTTTGCGTCGGATTCGAAAATCTAGACTCACAGGAGAACGAGCATATGGTGCCCGAGGCAGCACTAGACCCTTGGAGACAAGTCGGCTGTAGGACGATGTATTGAGTCGCGACGCAATTTGTGTGTCCCATCGTCATTAACAGGCTCTGAACGTTACAATTAATTGTCAGTTTTGCGTCGTATTCGAAAAACTAGACTCACAGGAGAACGACCATAAGGTGCCCGAGGCAGCACTAGACCCTTGGAGACAAGTCGGCTGGAGGACGATGTATTGAATCGCGACGCAATTTGTGTGTTCCATCGTCATTAACAGGCTCTGAACGTTACAATTCACTGTCAGTTTTGCGTCGGATTCGAAAATCTAGACTCACAGGAGAACGAGCATATGGTGCCCGAGGCAGCAATAGACCCTTGGAGACAAGTCGGCTGGAGGACGATGTATTGAATCGCGACGCAATTTGTGTGTTCCATCGTCATCAAGAGGCTCTGAACGTTACAATTCACTCTCAGTTTTGCGTCGGATTCGAAAATCTAGACTCACAGGAGAACGAGCATATGGTGCCCGAGGCAGCACTAGACCCTTGGAGACAAGTCGGCTGTAGGACGATGTATTGAGTCGCGACGCAATTTGTGTGTCCCTTCGTCATTAACAGGCTCTGAACGTTACAATTAACTGTCAGTTTTGCGTCGGATTCGAAAATCTAGACTCACAGGAGAACGACCATAAGGTGCCCGAGGCAGCAATGGACCCTTGGAGACAAGTCGGCTGGAGAACGATGTATTGAATCGCGACGCAATTTGTGTGTTCCATCGTCATTAAGAGGCTCTGAACGTTACAATTAATTGTCAGTTTTGCGCCGGATTCGAAAAACTAGACTCATAGGAGAACGACCAAGAGGTGCCAGGAGCAGCAATACTACCTCGGAGACAAGTCGGCTGGAGGACGATGTATTGAATCGCGACGCAATTTGTGTGTTCCATCGTCAGTATCAGGCTCTGAACGTTACAATTAATTGTCAGTTTTGCATCGCATTCGAAAAACTAGACTCACAGGAGAACGACCATAAGGTGCCCGAGGCAGCAATAGACCCTTGGAGACAAGTCGGCTGGAGGACGATGTATTGAATCGCGACGCAATTTGTGTGTCCCATCGTCATTAACAGGCTCTGAACGTTACAATTAACTGTCAGTTTTGCATCGCATTCGAAAATCTGGACTCACAGGAGAACGAGCATATGGTGCCCGAGGCAGCACTAGACCCTTGGAGACAAGTCGGCTGTAGGACGATGTATTGAGTCGCGACGCAATTTGTGTGTCCCATCGTCATTAACAGGCTCTGAACGCTACAATTAACTGTCAGTTTTGCGTCGGATTCGAAAATCTAGACTCACAGGAGAACGAGCATATGGTGCCCGAGGCAGCACTAGACCCTTCGAGACAAGTCGGCTGTAGGACGATGTATTGAGTCGCGACGCAATTTGTGTGTCCCATCGTCATTAACAGGCTCTGAACGTTACAATTAACTGTCAGTTTTGCGTCGGATTCGAAAATCTAGACTCACAGGAGAACGACCATAAGGTGCCCGAGGCAGCAATAGACCCTTGGAGACAAGTCGGCTGGAGGACGATGTATTGAATCGCGACGCAATTTGTGTGTTCCATCGTCATTAAGAGGCTCTGAACATTACAATTAATTGTCAGTTTTGCGCCGGATTCGAAAAACTAGACTCATAGGAGAACGACCAAGAGGTGCCAGGAGCAGCAATACTACCTCGGAGACAAGTCGGCTGGAGGACGATGTATTGAATCGCGACGCAATTTGTGTGTTCCATCGTCAGTGTCAGGCTCTGAACGTTACAATTAATTGTCAGTTTTGCGCCGGATTCGAAAAACTAGACTCATAGGAGAACGACCAAGAGGTGCCAGGAGCAGCAATACTACCTCGGAGACATGTCGGCTGGAGGACGATGTATTGAATCGCGACGCAATTTGTGTGTTCCATCGTCATTAAAAGGCTCTGAACGTTACAATTAATTGTCAGTTTTGCGCCGGATTCGAAAAACTAGACTCATAGGAGAACGACCAAGAGGTGCCAGGAGCAGCAATACTACCTCGGAGACATGTCGGCTGGAGGACGATGTATTGAATCGCGACGCAATTTGTGTGTTCCGTCGTCAGTATCAGGCTCTGAACGTTACAATTAACTGTCAGTTTTGCGTCGGATTCGAAAATCTAGACTCACAGGAGAACGACCATAAGGTGCCCGAGGCAGCAATAGACCCTTCGAGACAAGTCGGCTGGAGGACGATGTATTGAGTCGCGACGCAATTTGTGTGTCCCATCGTCATTAACAGGCTCTGATCGTTACAATTAACTGTCAGTTTTGCATCGCATTCGAAAATCTAGACTCACAGATGAACGACCATAAGGTGCCCGAGGCAGCAATAGACCCTTCGAGACAAGTCGGTTGGAGGACGATGTATTGAATCGCGACGCAATTTGTGTGTTCCATCGTCATCAAGTGGCTCTGAACGTTACAATTCACTCTCAGTTTTGCGTCGGATTCGAAAATCTAGACTCACAGGAGAACGAGCATATGGTGGCCGAGGCAGCACTAGACCCTTGGAGACAAGTCGGCTGTAGGACGATGTATTGAATCGCGACGCAATTTGTGTGTTCCATCCTCATTAACAGGCTCTGAACGTTACAATTAACTGTCAGTTTTGCGTCGGATTCGAAAATCTAGACTCACAGGAGAACGAGCATAAGGTGCCCGAGGCAGCAATAGACCCTTGGAGACAAGTCGGCTGGAGGACGATGTATTGAATCGCGACGCAATTTGTGTGTTCCATCGTCATTAAGAGGCTCTGAACGTTACAATTAATTGTCAGTTTTGCGTCGTATTCGAAAATCTAGACTCACAGGAGAACGAGCATATGGTGCCCGAGGCAGCACTAGACCCTTGGAGACAAGTCGGCTGTAGGACGATGTATTGAATGGCGACGCAATTTGTGTGTTCTATCGTCATTAAGAGGCTCTGAACGTTACAATTAACTGTCAGTTTTGCGCCGGATTCGAAAAACTAGACTCATAGGAGAACGACCAAGAGGTGCCAGGAGCAGCAATACTACCTCGGAGACATGTCGGCTGGAGGACGATGTATTGAATCGCGACGCAATTTGTGTGTTCCATCGTCATCAAGAGGCTCTGAACGTTACAATTCACTCTCAGTTTTGCGTCGGATTCGAAAATCTAGACTCACCGATGAACGACCATAAGGTGCCCGAGGCAGCAATAGACCCTTCGAGACAAGTCGGCTGTAGGACGATGTATTGAATCGCGACGCAATTTGTGTGTTCCATCGTCATTAAGAGGCTCTGAACGTTACAATTAACTGTCAGTTTTGCATCGCATTCGAAAAACTAGACTCACAGGAGAACGACCATAAGGTGCCCGAGGCAGCAATAGACCCTTGGAGACAAGTCGGCTGGAGGACGATGTATTGAATCGCGACGCAGTTTGTGTGTCCCATCGTCATTAACAGGCTCTGAACGTTACAATTAACTGTCAGTTTTGCATCGCATTCGAAAATCTAGACTCACAGGAGAACGAGCATATGGTGCCCGAGGCAGCACTAGACCCTTCGAGACAAGTCGGCTGTAGGACGATGTATTGAGTCGCGACGCAATTTGTGTGTCCCATCGTCATTAACAGGCTCTGAACGTTACAATTAATTGTCAGTTTTGCGTCGTATTCGAAAAACTAGACTCACAGGAGAACGACCATAAGGTGCCCGAGGCAGCACTAGACCCTTGGAGACAAGTCGGCTGGAGGACGATGTATTGAATCGCGACGCAATTTGTGTGTTCCATCGTCATTAACAGGCTCTGAACGTTACAATTCACTGTCAGTTTTGCGTCGGATTCGAAAATCTAGACTCACAGGAGAACGAGCATATGGTGCCCGAGGCAGCAATAGACCCTTGGAGACAAGTCGGCTGGAGGACGATGTATTGAATCGCGACGCAATTTGTGTGTTCCATCGTCATCAAGAGGCTCTGAACGTTACAATTCACTCTCAGTTTTGCGTCGGATTCGAAAATCTAGACTCACAGGAGAACGAGCATATGGTGCCCGAGGCAGCACTAGACCCTTGGAGACAAGTCGGCTGTAGGACGATGTATTGAGTCGCGACGCAATTTGTGTGTCCCTTCGTCATTAACAGGCTCTGAACGTTACAATTAACTGTCAGTTTTGCGTCGGATTCGAAAATCTAGACTCACAGGAGAACGACCATAAGGTGCCCGAGGCAGCAATAGACCCTTGGAGACAAGTCGGCTGGAGAACGATGTATTGAATCGCGACGCAATTTGTGTGTTCCATCGTCATTAAGAGGCTCTGAACGTTACAATTAATTGTCAGTTTTGCGCCGGATTCGAAAAACTAGACTCATAGGAGAACGACCAAGAGGTGCCAGGAGCAGCAATACTACCTCGGAGACAAGTCGGCTGGAGGACGATGTATTGAATCGCGACGCAATTTGTGTGTTCCATCGTCAGTATCAGGCTCTGAACGTTACAATTAATTGTCAGTTTTGCATCGCATTCGAAAAACTAGACTCACAGGAGTACGACCATAAGGTGCCCGAGGCAGCAATAGACCCTTGGAGACAAGTCGGCTGGAGGACGATGTATTGAATCGCGACGCAATTTGTGTGTCCCATCGTCATTAACAGGCTCTGAACGCTACAATTAACTGTCAGTTTTGCATCGCATTCGAAAATCTGGACTCACAGGAGAACGAGCATATGGTGCCCGAGGCAGCACTAGACCCTTGGAGACAAGTCGGCTGTAGGACGATGTATTGAGTCGCGACGCAATTTGTGTGTCCCATCGTCATTAACAGGCTCTGAACGCTACAATTAACTGTCGGTTTTGCGTCGGATTCGAAAATCTAGACTCACAGATGAACGACCATAAGGTGCCCGAGGCAGCAAGAGACCCTTGGAGACAGGTCGGCTGTGGGACGATGTATTGAATCGCGACGCAATTTGTGTGTTCCATCGTCATCAAGAGGCTCTGAACGTTACAATTCACTGTCAGTTTTGCATCGCATTCGAAAAACTAGACTCACAGGAGAACGACCATAAGGTGCCCAAGGCAGCAATAGACCCTTGGAGACAAGTCGGCTGGAGGACGATGTATTGAATCGCGACGCAATTTGTGTGTCAAATCGTCAGTATCAGGCTCTGAACGTTACAATTCACTGTCAGTTTTGCGTCGGATTCGAAAATCTAGACTCACAGGAGAACGAGCATATGGTGCCCGAGGCAGCACTAGACCCTTGGAGACAAGTCGGCTGTAGGACGATGTATTGAGTCGCGACGCAATTTGTGTGTCCCATCGTCATTAACAGGCTCTGAACGTTACAATTAATTGTCAGTTTTGCGTCGTATTCGAAAAACTAGACTCACAGGAGAACGACCATAAGGTGCCCGAGGCAGCACTAGACCCTTGGAGACAAGTCGGCTGGAGGACGATGTATTGAATCGCGACGCAATTTGTGTGTTCCATCGTCATTAACAGGCTCTGAACGTTACAATTCACTGTCAGTTTTGCGTCGGATTCGAAAATCTAGACTCACAGGAGAACGAGCATATGGTGCCCGAGGCAGCAATAGACCCTTGGAGACAAGTCGGCTGGAGGACGATGTATTGAATCGCGACGCAATTTGTGTGTTCCATCGTCATCAAGAGGCTCTGAACGTTACAATTCACTCTCAGTTTTGCGTCGGATTCGAAAATCTAGACTCACAGGAGAACGAGCATATGGTGCCCGAGGCAGCACTAGACCCTTGGAGACAAGTCGGCTGTAGGACGATGTATTGAGTCGCGACGCAATTTGTGTGTCCCTTCGTCATTAACAGGCTCTGAACGTTACAATTAACTGTCAGTTTTGCGTCGGATTCGAAAATCTAGACTCACAGGAGAACGACCATAAGGTGCCCGAGGCAGCAATAGACCCTTGGAGACAAGTCGGCTGGAGAACGATGTATTGAATCGCGACGCAATTTGTGTGTTCCATCGTCATTAAGAGGCTCTGAACGTTACAATTAATTGTCAGTTTTGCGCCGGATTCGAAAAACTAGACTCATAGGAGAACGACCAAGAGGTGCCAGGAGCAGCAATACTACCTCGGAGACAAGTCGGCTGGAGGACGATGTATTGAATCGCGACGCAATTTGTGTGTTCCATCGTCAGTATCAGGCTCTGAACGTTACAATTAATTGTCAGTTTTGCATCGCATTCGAAAAACTAGACTCACAGGAGAACGACCATAAGGTGCCCGAGGCAGCAATAGACCCTTGGAGACAAGTCGGCTGGAGGACGATGTATTGAATCGCGACGCAATTTGTGTGTCCCATCGTCATTAACAGGCTCTGAACGTTACAATTAACTGTCAGTTTTGCATCGCATTCGAAAATCTGGACTCACAGGAGAACGAGCATATGGTGCCCGAGGCAGCACTAGACCCTTGGAGACAAGTCGGCTGTAGGACGATGTATTGAGTCGCGACGCAATTTGTGTGTCCCATCGTCATTAACAGGCTCTGAACGCTACAATTAACTGTCAGTTTTGCGTCGGATTCGAAAATCTAGACTCACAGGAGAACGAGCATATGGTGCCCGAGGCAGCACTAGACCCTTCGAGACAAGTCGGCTGTAGGACGATGTATTGAGTCGCGACGCAATTTGTGTGTCCCATCGTCATTAACAGGCTCTGAACGTTACAATTAACTGTCAGTTTTGCGTCGGATTCGAAAATCTAGACTCACAGGAGAACGACCATAAGGTGCCCGAGGCAGCAATAGACCCTTGGAGACAAGTCGGCTGGAGGACGATGTATTGAATCGCGACGCAATTTGTGTGTTCCATCGTCATTAAGAGGCTCTGAACATTACAATTAATTGTCAGTTTTGCGCCGGATTCGAAAAACTAGACTCATAGGAGAACGACCAAGAGGTGCCAGGAGCAGCAATACTACCTCGGAGACAAGTCGGCTGGAGGACGATGTATTGAATCGCGACGCAATTTGTGTGTTCCATCGTCAGTGTCAGGCTCTGAACGTTACAATTAATTGTCAGTTTTGCGCCGGATTCGAAAAACTAGACTCATAGGAGAACGACCAAGAGGTGCCAGGAGCAGCAATACTACCTCGGAGACATGTCGGCTGGAGGACGATGTATTGAATCGCGACGCAATTTGTGTGTTCCATCGTCATTAAAAGGCTCTGAACGTTACAATTAATTGTCAGTTTTGCGCCGGATTCGAAAAACTAGACTCATAGGAGAACGACCAAGAGGTGCCAGGAGCAGCAATACTACCTCGGAGACATGTCGGCTGGAGGACGATGTATTGAATCGCGACGCAATTTGTGTGTTCCGTCGTCAGTATCAGGCTCTGAACGTTACAATTAACTGTCAGTTTTGCGTCGGATTCGAAAATCTAGACTCACAGGAGAACGACCATAAGGTGCCCGAGGCAGCAATAGACCCTTCGAGACAAGTCGGCTGGAGGACGATGTATTGAGTCGCGACGCAATTTGTGTGTCCCATCGTCATTAACAGGCTCTGATCGTTACAATTAACTGTCAGTTTTGCATCGCATTCGAAAATCTAGACTCACAGATGAACGACCATAAGGTGCCCGAGGCAGCAATAGACCCTTCGAGACAAGTCGGTTGGAGGACGATGTATTGAATCGCGACGCAATTTGTGTGTTCCATCGTCATCAAGTGGCTCTGAACGTTACAATTCACTCTCAGTTTTGCGTCGGATTCGAAAATCTAGACTCACAGGAGAACGAGCATATGGTGGCCGAGGCAGCACTAGACCCTTGGAGACAAGTCGGCTGTAGGACGATGTATTGAATCGCGACGCAATTTGTGTGTTCCATCCTCATTAACAGGCTCTGAACGTTACAATTAACTGTCAGTTTTGCGTCGGATTCGAAAATCTAGACTCACAGGAGAACGAGCATAAGGTGCCCGAGGCAGCAATAGACCCTTGGAGACAAGTCGGCTGGAGGACGATGTATTGAATCGCGACGCAATTTGTGTGTTCCATCGTCATTAAGAGGCTCTGAACGTTACAATTAATTGTCAGTTTTGCGTCGTATTCGAAAATCTAGACTCACAGGAGAACGAGCATATGGTGCCCGAGGCAGCACTAGACCCTTGGAGACAAGTCGGCTGTAGGACGATGTATTGAATCGCGACGCAATTTGTGTGTTCTATCGTCATTAAGAGGCTCTGAACGTTACAATTAACTGTCAGTTTTGCGCCGGATTCGAAAAACTAGACTCATAGGAGAACGACCAAGAGGTGCCAGGAGCAGCAATACTACCTCGGAGACATGTCGGCTGGAGGACGATGTATTGAATCGCGACGCAATTTGTGTGTTCCATCGTCATCAAGAGGCTCTGAACGTTACAATTCACTCTCAGTTTTGCGTCGGATTCGAAAATCTAGACTCACCGATGAACGACCATAAGGTGCCCGAGGCAGCAATAGACCCTTCGAGACAAGTCGGCTGTAGGACGATGTATTGAATCGCGACGCAATTTGTGTGTTCCATCGTCATTAAGAGGCTCTGAACGTTACAATTAACTGTCAGTTTTGCATCGCATTCGAAAAACTAGACTCACAGGAGAACGACCATAAGGTGCCCGAGGCAGCAATAGACCCTTGGAGACAAGTCGGCTGGAGGACGATGTATTGAATCGCGACGCAGTTTGTGTGTCCCATCGTCATTAACAGGCTCTGAACGTTACAATTAACTGTCAGTTTTGCATCGCATTCGAAAATCTAGACTCACAGGAGAACGAGCATATGGTGCCCGAGGCAGCACTAGACCCTTCGAGACAAGTCGGCTGTAGGACGATGTATTGAGTCGCGACGCAATTTGTGTGTCCCATCGTCATTAACAGGCTCTGAACGTTACAATTAACTGTCAGTTTTGCGTCGGATTCGAAAATCTAGACTCACAGGAGAACGAGCATATGGTGCCCGAGGCAGCACTAGACCCTTGGAGACAAGTCGGCTGTAGGACGATGTATTGAGTCGCGACGCAATTTGTGTGTCCCATCGTCATTAACAGGCTCTGAACGTTACAATTAACTGTCAGTTTTGCGTCGGATTCGAAAATCTAGACTCACAGGAGAACGACCATAAGGTGCCCGAGGCAGCAATAGACCCTTGGAGACAAGTCGGCTGGAGGACGATGTATTGAATCGCGACGCAATTTGTGTGTTCCATCGTCATTAAGAGGCTCTGAACATTACAAATAATTGTCAGTTTTGCGCCGGATTCGAAAAACTAGACTCATAGGAGAACGACCAAGAGGTGCCAGGAGCAGCAATACTACCTCGGAGACATGTCGGCTGGAGGACGATGTATTGGATCGCGACGCAATTTGTGTGTTCCATCGTCAGTATCAGGCTCTGAACGTTACAATTAATTGTCAGTTTTGCATCGCATTCGAAAAACTAGACTCACAGGAGAACGACCATAAGGTGCCCGAGGCCCCAATAGACCCTTCGAGACAAGTCGGCTGGAGGACGATGTATTGAATCGCGACGCAATTTGTGTGTTCCATCGTCATTAAAAGGCTCTGAACGTTACAATTAATTGTCAGTTTTGCGCCGGATTCGAAAAACTAGACTCATAGGAGAACGACCAAGAGGTGCCAGGAGCAGCAATACTACCTCGGAGACATGTCGGCTGGAGGACGATGTATTGAATCGCGACGCAATTTGTGTGTTCCGTCGTCAGTATCAGGCTCTGAACGTTACAATTAACTGTCAGTTTTGCGTCGGATTCGAAAATCTAGACTCACAGGAGAACGACCATAAGGTGCCCGAGGCAGCAATAGACCCTTCGAGACAAGTCGGCTGTAGGACGATGTATTGAGTCGCGACGCAAATTGTGTGTCCCATCGTCATTAACAGGCTCTGATCGTTACAATTAACTGTCAGTTTTGCATCGCATTCGAAAATCTAGACTCACAGATGAACGACCATAAGGTGCCCGAGGCAGCAATAGACCCTTCGAGACAAGTCGGCTGGAGGGCGATGTATTGAATCGCGACGCAATTTGTGTGTTCCATCGTCATCAAGTGGCTCTGAACGTTACAATTCACTCTCAGTTTTGCGTCGGATTCGAAAATCTAGACTCACAGGAGAACGAGCATATGGTGGCCGAGGCAGCACTAGACCCTTGGAGACAAGTCGGCTGTAGGACGATGTATTGAATCGCGACGCAATTTGTGTGTTCCATCGTCATTAAGAGGCTCTGAACGTTACAATTAACTGTCAGTTTTGCATCGCATTCGAAAAACTAGACTCACAGGAGAACGACCATAAGATGCCCGAGGCAGCAATAGACCCTTGGAGACAAGTCGGCTGGAGGACGATGTATTGAATCGCGACGCAATTTGTGTGTTCCATCGTCATTAACAGGCTCTGAACGTTACAATTAACTGTCAGTTTTGCATCGCATTCGAAAATCTAGACTCACAGGAGAACGAGCATATGGTGCCCGAGGCAGCACTAGACCCTTGGAGACAAGTCGGCTGTAGGACGATGTATTGAGTCGCGACGCAATTTGTGTGTCCCATCGTCATTAACAGGCTCTGAACGTTACAATTAACTGTCAGTTTTGCGTCGGATTCGAAAATCTAGACTCACAGGAGAACGAGCATATGGTGCCCGAGGCAGCACTAGACCCTTGGAGACAAGTCGGCTGTAGGACGATGTATTGAGTCGCGACGCAATTTGTGTGTCCCATCGCCATTAACAGGCTCTGAACGTTACAATTAACTGTCAGTTTTGCGTCGGATTCGAAAATCTAGACTCACAGGAGAACGACCATAAGGTGCCCGAGGCAGCAATAGACGCTTGGAGACAAGTCGGCTGGAGGACGATGTATTGAATCGCGACGCAATTTGTGTGTTCCATCGTCATTAAGAGGCTCTGAACGTTACAATTAATTGTCAGTTTTGCGCCGGACTCGAAAAACTAGACTCATAGGAGAACGACCAAGAGGTGCCAGTAGCAGCAATACTACCTCGGAGACAAGTCGGCTGGAGGACGATGTATTGAATCGCGACGCAATTTGTGTGTTCCATCGTCAGTATCAGGCTCTGAACGTTACAATTAATTGTCAGTTTTGCATCGCATTCGAAAAACTAGACTCACAGGAGAACGACCATAAGGTGCCCGAGGCACCAATAGACCCTTCGAGACAAGTCGGCTGGAGGACGATGTATTGAATCGCGACGCAATTTGTGTGTTCCATCGTCATTAAGAGGCTCTGAACGTTACAATTAATTGTCAGTTTTGCGCCGGATTCGAAAAACTAGACTCATAGGAGAACGACCAAGAGGTGCCAGGAGCAGCAATACTACCTCGGAGACATGTCGGCTGGAGGACGATGTATTGAATCGCGACGCAATTTGTGTGTTCCATCGTCAGTATCAGGCTCTGAACGTTATAATTAACTGTCAGTTTTGCGTCGGATTCGAAAATCTAGACTCACAGGAGAACGACCATAACTTGCCAGAGGCAGCAATAGACCCTTGGAGACAAGTCGGCTGGAGGACGATGTATTGAGTCGCGACGCAATTTGTGTGTCCCATCGTCATTAACAGGCTCTGAACGTTACAATTAACTGTCAGTTTTGCATCGCATTCGAAAATCTAGACTCACAGATGAACGACCATAAGGTGCCCGAGGCAGCAATAGACCCTTCGAGACAAGTCAGCTGGAGGACGATGTATTGAATCGCGACGCAATTTGTGTGTTCCATCGTCATCAAGAGGCTCTGAACGTTACAATTCACTCTCAGTTTTGCGTCGGATTCGAAAATCTAGACTCACAGGAGAACGACCACAAGGTGCCCGAGGCAGCAATAGACCCTTGGAGACAAGTCGGCTGGAGGACGATGTATTGATTCGCGACGCAATTTGTGTGTTCCATCGTCATCAAGAGGCTCTGAACCTTACAATTAACTGTCAGTTTTGCGTCGGATTCGAAAATCTAGACTCACCGATGAACGACCATAAGGTGCCCGAGGCAGCAATAGACCCTTCGAGACAAGTCGGCTGGAGGACGATGTATTGAATCGCGACGCAATTTGTGTGTTCCATCGTCATTAACAGGCTCTGAACGTTACAATTCACTGTCAGTTTTTCGTCGTATTCTGAAATCTAGACTCACAGATGAACGACCATAAGGTGCCCGAGGCAGCAAGAGACCCTTGGAGACAGGTCGGCTGTGGGACGATGTATTGAATCGCGACGCAATTTGTGTGTTCCATCGTCATCAAGAGGCTCTGAACGTTACAATTCACTGTCAGTTTTGCATCGCATTCGAAAAACTAGACTCACAAGAGAACGACCATAAGGTGCCCGAGGCAGCAATAGACCCTTGGAGACAAGTCGGCTGGAGGACGATGTATTGAATCGCGACGCAATTTGTGTGTCCCATCGTCATTAACAGGCTCTGAACGTTACAATTAATTGTCAGTTTTGCGTCGTATTCGAAAAACTAGACTCACAGGAGAACGACCATAAGGTGCCCGAGGCAGCACTAGACCCTTGGAGACAAGTCGGCTGTAGGACGATGTATTGAATCGCGACGCAATTTGTGTGTTCCATCGTCATTAAGAGGCTCTGAACGTTACAATTAACTGTCAGTTTTGCGTCGGATTCGAAAATCTAGACTCACAGGAGAACGAGCATAAGGTGCCCGAGGCAGCAATAGACCCTTCGAGACAAGTCGGCTGGAGGACGATGTATTGAATCACGACGCAATTTGTGTGTCCCATCGTCATTAACAGGCTCTGAACGTTACAATTAATTGTCAGTTTTGCGTCGTATTCGAAAATCTAGACTCACAGGAGAACGAGCATTTGGTGCCCGAGGCAGCACTAGACCCTTGGAGACAAGTCGGCTGTAGGACGATGTATTGAATCGCGACGCAATTTGTGTGTTCTATCGTCATTAAGAGGCTCTGAACGTTACAATTAACTCTCAGTTTTGCGCCGGATTCGAAAAACTAGACTCATAGGAGAACGACCAAGAGGTGCCAGGAGCAGCAATACTACCTCGGAGACATGTCGGCTGGAGGACGATGTATTGAATCGCGACGCAATTTGTGTGTTCCATCGTCATCAAGAGGCTCTGAACGTTACAATTCACTCTCAGTTTTGCGTCGGATTCGAAAATCTAGACTCACCGATGAACGACCATAAGGTGCCCGAGGCAGCACTAGACCCTTGGAGACAATTCGGCTGTAGGACGATGTATTGAATCGCGACGCAATTTGTGTGTTCCATCGTCATTAAGAGGCTCTGAACGTTACAATTAACTGTCAGTTTTGCGTCGGATTCGAAAATCTAGACTCACAGGAGAACGAGCATAAGGTGCCCGAGGCAGCAATAGACCCTTCGAGACAAGTCGGCTGGAGGACGATGTATTGAATCACGACGCAATTTGTGTGTCCCATCGTCATTAACAGGCTCTGAACGTTACAATTAATTGTCAGTTTTGCGTCGTATTCGAAAATCTAGTCTCACAGGAGAACGAGCATTTGGTGCCCGAGGCAGCACTAGACCCTTGTAGACAAGTCGGCTGTAGGACGATGTATTGAATCGCGACGCAATTTGTGTGTTCTATCGTCATTAAGAGGCTCTGAACGTTACAATTAACTGTCAGTTTTGCGCCGGATTCGAAAAACTAGACTCATAGGAGAACGACCAAGAGGTGCCAGGAGCATCAATACTACCTCGGAGACATGTCGGCTGGAGGACGATGTATTGAATCGCGACGCAATTTGTGTGTTCCATCGTCATCAAGAGGCTCTGAACGTTACAATTCACTCTCAGTTTTGCGTCGGATTCGAAAATCTAGACTCACCGATGAACGACCATAAGGTGCCCGAGGCAGCAATAGACCCTTGGAGACAAGTCGGCTGGAGGACGATGTATTGAATCGCGACGCAATTTGTGTGTCCCATCGTCATTAACAGGCTCTGAACGTTACAATTAACTGTCAGTTTTGCATCGCATTCGAAAATCTAGACTCACAGGAGAACGAGCATATGGTGCCCGAGGCAGCACTAGACCCTTGGAGACAAGTCGGCTGTAGGACGATGTATTGAGTCGCGACGCAAATTGTGTGTCCCATCGTCATTAACAGGCTCTGAACGTTACAATTAACTGTCAGTTTTGCGTCGGATTCGAAAATCTAGACTCACAGGAGAACGAGCATATGGTGCCCGAGGCAGCACTAGACCCTTGGAGACAAGTCGGCTGTAGGACGATGTATTGAGTCGCGACGCAATTTGGGTGTCCCATCGTCATTAACAGGCTCTGAACGTTACAATTAACTGTCAGTTTTGCGTCGGATTCGAAAATCTAGACTCACAGGAGAACGACCATAAGGTGCCCGAGGCAGCAATAGAACCTTGGAGACAAGTCGGCTGGAGGACGATGTATTGAATCGCGACGCAATTTGTGTGTTCCATCGTCATTAAGAGGCTCTGAACGTTACAATTAACTGTCAGTTTTGCGCCGGATTCGAAAAACTAGACTCATAGGAGAACGACCAAGAGGTGCCAGGAGCAGCAATACTACCTCGGAGACATGTCGGCTGGAGGACGATGTATTGAATCGCGACGCAATTTGTGTGTTCCATCGTCATCAAGAGGCTCTGAACGTTACAATTCACTCTCAGTTTTGCGTCGGATTCGAAAATCTAGACTCACCGATGAACGACCATAAGGTGCCCGAGGCAGCAATAGACCCTTCGAGACAAGTCGGCTGTAGGACGATGTATTGAGTCGCGACGCAATTTGTGTGTCCCATCGTCATTAACAGGCTCTGATCGTTACAATTAACTGTCAGTTTTGCATCGCATTCGAAAATCTAGACTCACAGATGAACGACCATAAGGTGCCCGAGGCAGCAATAGACCCTTCGAGACAAGTCGGCTGGAGGACGATGTATTGAATCGCGACGCAATTTGTGTGTTCCATCGTCATCAAGTGGCTCTGAACGTTACAATTCACTCTCAGTTTTGCGTCGGATTCGAAAATCTAGACTCACAGGAGAACGAGCATATGGTGCCCGAGGCAGCACTAGACCCTTGGAGACAAGTCGGCTGTAGGACGATGTATTGAATCGCGACGCAATTTGTGTGTTCCATCGTCATTAACAGGCTCTGAACGTTACAATTAACTGTCAGTTTTGCGTCGGATTCGAAAATCTAGACTCACAGGAGAACGAGCATAAGGTGCCCGACGCAGCAATAGACCCTTGGAGACAAGTCGGCTGGAGGACGATGTATTGAATCGCGACGCAATTTGTGTGTTCCATCGTCATTAAGAGGCTCTGAACGTTACAATTAATTGTCAGTTTTGCTTCGTATTCGAAAATCTAGACTCACAGGAGAACGAGCATATGGTGCCCGAGGCAGCACTAGACCCATGGAGACAAGTCGGCTGTAGGACGATGTATTGAATCGCGACGCAATTTGTGTGTTATATCGTCATTAAGAGGCTCTGAACGTTACAATTAACTGTCAGTTTTGCGCCGGATTCGAAAAACTAGACTCATAGGAGAACGACCAAGAGGTGCCAGGAGCAGCAATACTACCTCGGAGACATGTCGGCTGGAGGACGATGTATTGAATCGCGACGCAATTTGTGTGTTCCATCGTCATCAAGAGGCTCTGAACGTTACAATTCACTCTCAGTTTTGCGTCGGATTCGAAAATCTAGACTCACCGATGAACGACCATAAGGTGCCCGAGGCAGCAATAGACCCTTCGAGACAAGTCGGCTGTAGGACGATGTATTGAGTCGCGACGCAATTTGTGTGTCCCATCGTCATTAACAGGCTCTGAACGTTACAATTAACTGTCAGTTTTGCGTCGGATTCGAAAATCTAGACTCACAGGAGAACGAGCATATGGTGCCCGAGGCAGCACTAGATCCTTGGAGACAAGTCGGCTGTAGGACGATGTATTGAGTCGCGACGCAATTTGGGTGTCCCATCGTCATTAACAGGCTCTGAACGTTACAATTAACTGTCAGTTTTGCGTCGGATTCGAAAATCTAGACTCACAGGAGAACGACCATAAGGTGCCCGAGGCAGCAATAGGCCCTTGGAGACAAGTCGGCTGGAGGACGATGTATTGAATCGCGACGCAATTTGTGTGTTCCATCGTCATTAAGAGGCTCTGAACGTTACAATTAATTGTCAGTTTTGCGCCGGATTCGAAAAACTAGACTCACAGGAGAACGACCAAGAGGTGCCAGGAGCAGCAATACTACCTCGGAGACAAGTCGGCTGGAGGACGATGTATTGAATCGCGACGCAATTTGTGTGTTCCATCGTCAGTATCAGGCTCTGAACGTTACAATTAATTGTCAGTTTTGCATCGCATTCGAAAATCTAGACTCACAGATGAACGACCATAAGGTGCCCGAGGCAGCAATAGACCCTTCGAGACAAGTCGGCTGGAGGACGATGTATTGAATCGCGACGCAATTTGTGTGTTCCATCGTCATCAAGTGGCTCTGAACGTTACAATTCACTCTCAGTTTTGCGTCGGATTCGAAAATCTAGACTCACAGGAGAACGAGCATATGGTGCCCGAGGCAGCACTAGACCCTTGGAGACAAGTCGGCTGTAGGACGATGTATTGAATCGCGACGCAATTTGTGTGTTCCATCGTCATTAACAGGCTCTGAACGTTACAATTAACTGTCAGTTTTGCGTCGGATTCGAAAATCTAGACTCACAGGAGAACGACCATAAGGTGCCCGAGGCAGCAATAGACCCTTGGAGACAAGTCGGCTGGAGGACGATGTATTGAGTCGCGACGCAATTTGTGTGTCCCATCGTCAGTATCAGGCTCTGAACGTTACAATTCACTGTCAGTTTTGCGTCGGATTCGAAAATCTAGACTCACAGGAGAACGAGCATATTTTCCTCGAGGCAGCACTAGACCCTTGGAGACAAGTCGGCTGTAGGACGATGTATTGAGTCGCGACGCAATTTGTGTGTCCCATCGTCATTAACAGGCTCTGAACGTTACAATAAATTGTCAGTTTTGCGTCGTATTCGAAAAACTAGATTCACAGGAGAACGACCATAAGGTGCCCGAGGCAGCACTAGACCCTTGGAGACAAGTCGGCTGTAGGACGATGTATTGAATCGCGACGCAATTTGTGTGTTCCATCGTCATTAAGAGGCTCTGAACGTTACAATTAACTGTCAGTTTTGCGTCGGATTCGAAAATCTAGACTCACAGGAGAACGAGCATAAGGTGCCCGAGGCGGCAATAGACCCTTCGAGACAAGTCGGCTGGAGGACGATGTATTGAATCGCGACGCAATTTGTGTGTTCTATCGTCATTAAGAGGCTCTGAACGTTACAATTAACTGTCAGTTTTGCGCCGGATTCGAAAAACTAGACTCATAGGAGAACGACCAAGAGGTGCCAGGAGCAGCAATACTACCTCGGAGACATGTCGGCTGGAGGACGATGTATTGAATCGCGACGCAATTTGTGTGTTCCATCGTCATCAAGAGGCTCTGAACGTTACAATTCACTCTCAGTTTTGCGTCGGATTCGAAAATCTAGACTCACCGATGAACGACCATAAGGTGCCCGAGGCAGCAATAGACCCTTCGAGACAAGTCGGCTGTAGGACGATGTATTGAGTCGCGACGCAATTTGTGTGTCCCATCGTCATTAACAGGCTCTGATCGTTACAATTAACTGTCAGTTTTGCATCGCATTCGAAAATCTAGACTCACAGATGAACGACCATAAGGTGCCCGAGGCAGCAATAGACCCTTCGAGACAAGTCGGCTGGAGGACGATGTATTGAATCGCGACGCAATTTGTGTGTTCCATCGTCATCAAGTGGCTCTGAACGTTACAATTCACTCTCAGTTTTGCGTCGGATTCGAAAATCTAGACTCACAGGAGAACGAGCATATGGTGCCCGAGGCAGCACTAGACCCTTGGAGACAAGTCGGCTGTAGGACGATGTATTGAATCGCGACGCAATTTGTGTGTTCCATCGTCATTAACAGGCTCTGAACGTTACAATTAACTGTCAGTTTTGCGTCGGATTCGAAAATCTAGACTCACAGGAGAACGAGCATAAGGTGCCCGACGCAGCAATAGACCCTTGGAGACAAGTCGGCTGGAGGACGATGTATTGAATCGCGACGCAATTTGTGTGTTCCATCGTCATTAAGAGGCTCTGAACGTTACAATTAATTGTCAGTTTTGCTTCGTATTCGAAAATCTAGACTCACAGGAGAACGAGCATATGGTGCCCGAGGCAGCACTAGACCCTTGGAGACAAGTCGGCTGTAGGACGATGTATTGAATCGCGACGCAATTTGTGTGTTATATCGTCATTAAGAGGCTCTGAACGTTACAATTAACTGTCAGTTTTGCGCCGGATTCGAAAAACTAGACTCATAGGAGAACGACCAAGAGGTGCCAGGAGCAGCAATACTACCTCGGAGACATGTCGGCTGGAGGACGATGTATTGAATCGCGACGCAATTTGTGTGTTCCATCGTGATCAAGAGGCTCTGAACGTTACAATTCACTCTCAGTTTTGCGTCGGATTCGAAAATCTAGACTCACCGATGAACGACCATAAGGTGCCCGAGGCAGCAATAGACCCTTCGAGACAAGTCGGCTGTAGGACGATGTATTGAGTCGCGACGCAATTTGTGTGTCCCATCGTCATTAACAGGCTCTGAACGTTACAATTAACTGTCAGTTTTGCGTCGGATTCGAAAATCTAGACTCACAGGAGAACGAGCATATGGTGCCCGAGGCAGCACTAGATCCTTGGAGACAAGTCGGCTGTAGGACGATGTATTGAGTCGCGACGCAATTTGGGTGTCCCATCGTCATTAACAGGCTCTGAACGTTACAATTAACTGTCAGTTTTGCGTCGGATTCGAAAATCTAGACTCACAGGAGAACGACCATAAGGTGCCCGAGGCAGCAATAGACCCTTGGAGACAAGTCGGCTGGAGGACGATGTATTGAATCGCGACGCAATTTGTGTGTTCCATCGTCATTAAGAGGCTCTGAACGTTACAATTAATTGTCAGTTTTGCGCCGGATTCGAAAAACTAGCCTCACAGGAGAACGACCAAGAGGTGCCAGGAGCAGCAATACTACCTCGGAGACAAGTCGGCTGGAGGACGATGTATTGAATCGCGACGCAATTTGTGTGTTCCATCGTCAGTATCAGGCTCTGAACGTTACAATTAATTGTCAGTTTTGCATCGCATTCGAAAATCTAGACTCACAGATGAACGACCATAAGGTGCCCGAGGCAGCAATAGACCCTTCGAGACAAGTCGGCTGGAGGACGATGTATTGAATCGCGACGCAATTTGTGTGTTCCATCGTCATCAAGTGGCTCTGAACGTTACAATTCACTCTCAGTTTTGCGTCGGATTCGAAAATCTAGACTCACAGGAGAACGAGCATATGGTGCCCGAGGCAGCACTAGACCCTTGGAGACAAGTCGGCTGTAGGACGATGTATTGAATCGCGACGCAATTTGTGTGTTCCATCGTCATTAACAGGCTCTGAACGTTACAATTAACTGTCAGTTTTGCGTCGGATTCGAAAATCTAGACTCACAGGAGAACGACCATAAGGTGCCCGAGGCAGCAATAGACCCTTGGAGACAAGTCGGCTGGAGGACGATGTATTGAGTCGCGACGCAATTTGTGTGTCCCATCGTCAGTATCAGGCTCTGAACGTTACAATTCACTGTCAGTTTTGCGTCGGATTCGAAAATCTAGACTCACAGGAGAACGAGCATATTTTCCTCGAGGCAGCACTAGACCCTTGGAGACAAGTCGGCTGTAGGACGATGTATTGAGTCGCGACGCAATTTGTGTGTCCCATCGTCATTAACAGGCTCTGAACGTTACAATAAATTGTCAGTTTTGCGTCGTATTCGAAAAACTAGATTCACAGGAGAACGACCATAAGGTGCCCGAGGCAGCACTAGACCCTTGGAGACAAGTCGGCTGTAGGACGATGTATTGAATCGCGACGCAATTTGTGTGTTCCATCGTCATTAAGAGGCTCTGAACGTTACAATTAACTGTCAGTTTTGCGTCGGATTCGAAAATCTAGACTCACAGGAGAACGAGCATAAGGTGCCCGAGGCGGCAATAGACCCTTCGAGACAAGTCGGCTGGAGGACGATGTATTGAATCGCGACGCAATTTGTGTGTTCCATCGTCATTAACAGGCTCTGAACGTTACAATTAATTGTCAGTTTTGCGTTGTTTTCGAAAATCTAGACTCACAGGAGAACGAGCATATGGTGCCCGAGGCAGCACTAGACCCTTGGAGACAAGTCGGCTGTAGGACGATGTATTGAATCGCGACGCAATTTGTGTGTTCCATCGTCATTAAGAGGCTCTGAACGTTACAATTAACTGTCAGTTTTGCGCCGGATTCGAAAAACTAGACTCATAGGAGAACGACCAAGAGGTGCCAGGAGCAGCAATACTACCTCGGAGACATGTCGGCTGGAGGACGATATATTGAATCGCGACGCAATTTGTGTGTTCCATCGTCAGTATCAGGCTCTGAACGTTACAATTAACTGTCAGTTTAGCGTCGGATTCGAAAATCTAGACTCACAGGAGAACGAGCATATGGTGCCCGAGGCAGCACTAGACCCTTGGAGACAAGTCGGCTGTAGGACGATGTATTGAATCGCGACGCAATTTGTGTGTTCCATCGTCATTAACAGGCTCTGAACGTTACAATTCACTGTCAGTTTTGCGTCGGATTCGAAAATCTAGACTCACAGGAGAACGAGCATATGGTGCCCGAGGCAGCACTAGACCCTTGGAGACAAGTCGGTTGTAGGACGATGTATTGAATCGCGACGCAATTTGTGTGTTCCATCGTCAGTATCAGGCTCTGAACGTTACAATTCACTGTCAGTTTTGCGTCGGATTCGAAAATCTAGACTCACAGGAGAACGACCATAAGGTGCCCGAGGCAGCAATAGACCCTTCGAGACAAGTCGGCTGGAGGACGATGTATTGAGTCGCGACGCAATTTGTGTGTCCCATCGTCATTAACAGGCTCTGATCGTTACAATTAACTGTCAGTTTTGCATCGCATTCGAAAATCTAGACTCACAGATGAACGACCATAAGGTGCCCGAGGGAGCAATAGACCCTTCGAGACAAGTCGGCTGGAGGACGATGTATTGAATCGCGACGCAATTTGTGTGTTCCATCGTCATCAAGTGGCTCTGAACGTTACAATTCACTCTCAGTTTTGCGTCGGATTCGAAAATCTAGACTCACAGGAGAACGAGCATATGGTGCCCGAGGCAGCACTAGACCCTTGGAGACAAGTCGGCTGTAGGACGATGTATTGAATCGCGACGCAATTTGTGTGTTCCATCGTCATTAACAGGCTCTGAACGTTACAATTAACTGTCAGTTTTGCGTCGGATTCGAAAATCTAGACTCACAGGAGAACGAGCATAAGGTGCCCGACGCAGCAATAGACCCTTGGAGACAAGTCGGCTGGAGGACGATGTATTGAATCGCGACGCAATTTGTGTGTTCCATCGTCATTAAGAGGCTTTGAACGTTACAATTAATTGTCAGTTTTGCGTCGTATTCGAAAATCTAGACTCACAGGAGAACGAGCATATGGTGCCCGAGGCAGCACTAGACCCTTGGAGACAAGTCGGCTGTAGGACGATGTATTGAATCGCGACGCAATTTGTGTGTTCTATCGTCATTAAGAGGGTCTGAACGTTATAATTAACCGTCAGTTTTGCGCCGGATTCGAAAAACTAGACTCATAGGAGAACGACCAAGAGGTGCCAGGAGCAGCAATACTACCTCGGAGACATGTCGGCTGGAGGACGATGTATTGAATCGCGACGCAATTTGTGTGTTCCATCGTCATCAAGAGGCTCTGAACGTTAGAATTCACTCTCAGTTTTGCGTCGGATTCGAAAATCTAGACTCACCGATGAACGACCATAAGGTGCCCGAGGCAGCAATAGACCCTTCGAGACAAGTCGGCTGTAGGACGATGTCTTGAATCGCGACGCAATTTGTGTGTTCCATCGTCATTAAGAGGCTCTGAACCTTACAATTAACTGTCAGTTTTGCGTCGGATTCGAAAAACTAGACTCACAGGAGAACGACCATAAGGTGCCCGAGGCAGCACTAGACCCTTGGAGACAAGTCGGCTGTAGGACGATGTATTGAGTCGCGACGCAAATTGTGTGTCCCATCGTCATTAACAGGCTCTGAACGTTACAATTAACTGTCAGTTTTGCGTCGGATTCGAAAATCTAGACTCACAGGAGAACGAGCATATGGTGCCCGAGGCAGCACTAGACCCTTGGAGACAAGTCGGCTGGAGGACGATGTATTGAGTCGCGACGCAATTTGGGTGTCCCATCGTCATTAACAGGCTCTGAACGTTACAATTAACTGTCAGTTTTGCGTCGGATTCGAAAATCTTGACTCACAGGAGAACGACCATAAGGTGCCCGAGGCAGCAATAGACCCTTGGAGACAAGTCGGCTGGAGGACGATGTATTGAATCGCGACGCAATTTGTGTGTTCCATCGTCATTAAGAGGCTCTGAACGTTACAATTAATTGTCAGTTTTGCGCCGGATTCGAAAAACTAGACTCATAGGAGAACGACCAAGAGGTGCCAGGAGCAGCAATACTACCTCGGAGACAAGTCGGCTGGAGGACGATGTATTGAATCGCGACGCAATTTGTGTGTTCCATCGTCAGTATCAGGCTCTGAACGTTACAATTAATTGTCAGTTTTGCATCGCATTCGAAAAACTAGACTCACAGGAGAACGACCATAAGGTGCCCGATGCACCAATAGACCCATCGAGACAAGTCGGCTGGAGGACGATGTATTGAATCGCGACGCAATTTGTGTGTTCCATCGTCATCAAGTGGCTCTGAACGTTACAATTCACTCTCAGTTTTGCGTCGGATTCGAAAATCTAGACTCACAGGAGAACGAGCATATGGTGCCCGAGGAAGCACTAGACCCTTGGAGACAAGTCGGCTGTAGGACGATGTATTGAATCGCGACGCAATTTGTGTGTTCCATCGTCATTAACAGGCTCTGAACGTTACAATTAACTGTCAGTTTTGCGTCGGATTCGAAAATCTAGACTCACAGGAGAACGAGCATAAGGTGCCCGACGCAGCAATAGACCCTTGGAGACAAGTCGGCTGGAGGACGATGTATTGAATCGCAACGCAATTTGTGTGTTCCATCGTCATTAAGAGGCTTTGAACGTTACAATTAATTCTCAGTTTTGCGTCGTATTCGAAAATCTAGACTCACAGGAGAACGAGCATATGGTGCCCGAGGCAGCACTAGACCCTTGGAGACAAGTCGGCTGTAGGACGATGTATTGAATCGCGACGCAATTTGTGTGTTCTATCGTCATTAAGAGGGTCTGAACGTTATAATTAACTGTCAGTTTTGCGCCGGATTCGAAAAACTAGACTCATAGGAGAACGACCAAGAGGTGCCAGGAGCAGCAATACTACCTCGGAGACATGTCGGCTGGAGGACGATGTATTGAATCGCGACGCAATTTGTGTGTTCCATCGTCATCAAGAGGCTCTGAACGTTAGAATTCACTCTCAGTTTTGCATCGGATTCGAAAATCTAGACTCACCGATGAACGACCATAAGTTGCCCGAGGCAGCAATAGACCCTTCGAGACAAGTCGGCTGTAGGACGATGTCTTGAATCGCGACGCAATTTGTGTGTTCCATCGTCATTAAGAGGCTCTGAACCTTACAATTAACTGTCAGTTTTGCGTCGGATTCGAAAAACTAGACTCACAGGAGAACGACCATAAGGTGCCCGAGGCAGCACTAGACCCTTGGAGACAAGTCGGCTGTAGGACGATGTATTGAGTCGCGACGCAAATTGTGTGTCCCATCGTCATTAACAGGCTCTGAACGTTACAATTAACTGTCAGTTTTGAGTCGGATTCGAAAATCTAGACTCACAGGAGAACGAGCATATGGTGCCCGAGGCAGCACTAGACCCTTGGAGACAAGTCGGCTGTAGGACGATGTATTGAGTCGCGACGCAATTTGGGTGTCCCATCGTCATTAACAGGCTCTGAACGTTACAATTAACTGTCAGTTTTGCGTCGGATTCGAAAATCTTGAATCACAGGAGAACGACCATAAGGTGCCCGAGGCAGCAATAGACCCTTGGAGACAAGTCGGCTGGAGGACGATGTATTGAATCGCGACGCAATTTGTGTGTTCCATCGTCATTAAGAGGCTCTGAACGTTACAATTAATTGTCAGTTTTGCGCCGGATTCGAAAAACTAGACTCATAGGAGAACGACCAAGAGGTGCCAGGAGCAGCAATACTACCTCGGAGACAAGTCGGCTGGAGGACGATGTATTGAATCGCGACGCAATTTGTGTGTTCCATCGTCAGTATCTGGCTCTGAACGTTACAATTAATTGTCAGTTTTGCATCGCATTCGAAAAACTAGACTCACAGGAGAACGACCATAAGGTGCCCGAGGCACCAATAGACCCTTCGAGACAAGTCGGCTGGAGGACGATGTATTGAGTCGCGACGCAATTTGTGTGTCCCATCGTCATTAACAGGCTCTGATCGTTACAATTAACTGTCACTTTTGCATCGCATTCGAAAATCTAGACTCACAGATGAACGACCATAAGGTGCCCGAGGCAGCAATAGACCCTTCGAGACAAGTCGGCTGGAGGACGATGTATTGAATCGCGACGCAATTTGTGTGTTCCATCGTCATCAAGTGGCTCTGAACGTTACAATTCACTCTCAGTTTTGCGTCGGATTCGAAAATCTAGACTCACAGGAGAACGAGCATATGGTGCCCGAGGCAGCACTAGACCCTTGGAGACAAGTCGGCTGTAGGACGATGTATTGAATCGCGACGCAATTTGTGTGTTCCATCGTCATTAACAGGCTCTGAACGTTACAATTAACTGTCAGTTTTGCGTCGGATTCGAAAATCTAGACTCACAGGAGAACGAGCATAAGGTGCCCGACGCAGCAATAGACCCTTGGAGACAAGTCGGCTGGAGGACGATGTATTGAATCGCAACGCAATTTGTGTGTTCCATCGTCATTAAGAGGCTCTGAACGTTACAATTAATTGTCAGTTTTCGTCGTATTCGAAAATCTAGACTCACAGGAGAACGAGCATATGGTGCCCGAGGCAGCACTAGACCCTTGGAGACAAGTCGGCTGTAGGACGATGTATTGAATCGCGACGCAATTTGTGTGTTCTATCGTCATTAAGAGGCTCTGAACGTTACAATTAACTGTCAGTTTTGCGCCGGATTCGAAAAACTAGACTCATAGGAGAACGACCAAGAGGTGCCAGGAGCAGCAATACTACCTCGGAGACATGTCGGCTGGAGGACGATGTATTGAATCGCGACGCAATTTGTGTGTTCCATCGTCATCAAGAGGCTCTGAACGTTACAATTCACTCTCAGTTTTGCGTCGGATTCGAAAATCTAGACTCACCGATGAACGACCATAAGGTGCCCGAGGCAGCAATAGACCCTTCGAGACAAGTCGGCTGTAGGACGATGTATTGAGTCGCGACGCAATTTGTGTGTCCCATCGTCATTAACAGGCTCTGAACGTTACAATTAACTGTCAGTTTTGCGTCGGATTCGAAAATCTAGACTCACAGGAGAACGAGCATATGGTGCCCGAGGCAGCACTAGACCCTTGGAGACAAGTCGGCTGTAGGACGATGTATTGAGTCGCGACGCAATTTGGGTGTCCCATCGTCATTAACAGGCTCTGAACGTTACAATTAACTGTCAGTTTTGCGTCGGATTCGAAAATTTAGACTCACAGGAGAACGACCATAAGGTGCCCGAGGCAGCAATAGACCCTTGGAGACAAGTCGGCTGGAGGACGATGTATTGAATCGCGACGCAATTTGTGTGTTCCATCGTCATTAAGAGGCTCTGAACGTTACAATTAATTGTCAGTTTTGCGCCGGATTCGAAAAACTAGACTCATAGGAGAACGACCAAGAGGTGCCAGGAGCAGCAATACTACCTCGGAGGCAAGTCGGCTGGAGGACGATGTATTGAATCGCGACGCAATTTGTGTGTTCCATCGTCAGTATCAGGCTCTGAACGTTACAATTAATTGTCAGTTTTGCATCGCATTCGAAAAACTAGACTCACAGGAGAACGACCATAAGGTGCCCGAGGCACCAATAGACCCTTCGAGACAAGTCGGCTGGAGGACGATGTATTGAGTCGCGACGCAATTTGTGTGTCCCATCGTCATTAACAGGCTCTGATCGTTACAATTAACTGTCACTTTTGCATCGCTATCGAAAATCTAGACTCACAGATGAACGACCATAAGGTGCCCGAGGCAGCAATAGACCCTTCGAGACAAGTCGGCTGGAGGACGATGTATTGAATCGCGACGCAATTTGTGTGTTCCATCGTCATCAAGTGGCTCTGAACGTTACAATTCACTCTCAGTTTTGCGTCGGATTCGAAAATCTAGACTCACAGGAGAACGAGCATATGGTGCCCGAGGCAGCACTAGACCCTTGGAGACAAGTCGGCTGTAGGACGATGTATTGAATCGCGACGCAATTTGTGTGTTCCATCGTCATTAACAGGCTCTGAACGTTACAATTAACTGTCAGTTTTGCGTCGGATTCGAAAATCTAGACTCACAGGAGAACGACCATAAGGTGCCCGAGGCAGCACTAGACCCTTGGAGACAAGTCGGCTGTAGGACGATGTATTGAATCGCGACGCAATTTGTGTGTTCCATCGTCATTAAGAGGCTCTGAACGTTGGCAGCAAATGTATTGAGTCGCGACGCAATTTGTGTGTCCCATCGTCAGTATCAGGCTCTGAACGTTACAATTCACTGTCAGTTTTGCCTCGGATTCGAAAATCTAGACTCACAGGAGAACGAGCATATTTTCCCCGAGGGAGCACTAGACCCTTGGAGACAAGTCGGCTGTAGGACGATGTATTGAGTCGCGACGCAATTTGTGTGTCCCATCGTCATTAACAGGCTCTGAACGTTACAATTAATTGTCAGTTTTGCGTCGTATTCGAAAAACTAGACTCACAGGAGAACGACCATAAGGTGCCCGAGGCGGCAATAGACCCTTCGAGACAAGTCGGCTGTAGGACGATGTATTGAATCGCGACGCAATTTGTGTGTTCCATCGTCATTAACAGGCTCTGAACGTTACAATTAATTGTCAGTTTTGCGTCGTATTCGAAAATCTAGACTCACAGGAGAACGACCATAAGGTGCCCGAGGCAGCACTAGACCCTTGGAGACAAGTCGGCTGTAGGACGATGTATTGAATCGCGACGCAATTTGTGTGTTCCATCGTCATTAAGAGGCTCTGAACGTTACAATTAACTGTCAGTTTTGCGCCGGATTCGAAAAACTAGACTCATAGGAGAACGACCAAGAGGTGCCAGGAGCAGCAATACTACCTCGGAGACATGTCGGCTGGAGGACGATGTATTGAATCGCGACGCAATTTGTGTGTTCCATCGTCAGTATCAGGCTCTGAACGTTACAATTAACTGGCAGTTTAGCGTCGGATTCGAAAATCTAGACTCACAGGAGTACGAGCATATGGTGCCCGAGGCAGCACTAGACCCTTGGAGACAAGTCGGCTGTAGGACGATGTATTGAATCGCGACGCAATTTGTGTGTTCCATCGTCATTAACAGGCTCTGAACGTTACAATTCACTGTCAGTTTTGCGTCGGATTCGAAAATCTAGACTCACAGGAGAACGAGCATATGGTGCCCGAGGCAGCACTAGACCCTTGGAGACAAGTCGGCTGGAGGACGATGTATTGAATCGCGACGCAATTTGTGTGTTCCATCGTCATTAAGAGGCTCTGAACGTTACAATTAACTGTCAGTTTTGCGTCGGATTCGAAAATCTAGACTCACAGGAGAACGACCATAAGGTGCCCGAGGCAGCACTAGACCCTTGGAGACAAGTCGGCTGGAGGACGATGTATTGAGTCGCGACGCAATTTGTGTGTCCCATCGTCATTAACAGGCTCTGATCGTTACAATTAACTGTCAGTTTTGCATCGCATTCGAAAATCTAGACTCACAGAAGAACGACCATAAGGTGCCCGAGGCAGCAATAGACCCTTCGAGACAAGTCGGCTGGAGGACGATGTATTGAATCGCGACGCAATTTGTGTGTTCCATCGTCATCAAGTGGCTCTGAACGTTACAATTCACTCTCAGTTTTGCGTCGGATTCGAAAATCTAGACTCACAGGAGAACGAGCATATGGTGCCCCGACTTGTCTCGAAGGGTCTATTGGTGCCTCGGGCTCCTTATGGTCGTTCTCCTGTGAGTCTAGTTTTTCGAATGCGATGCAAAACTGACAATTAATTGTAACGTTCAGAGCCTGATACTGACGATGGAACACACAAATTGCGTCGCGATTCAATACATCGTCCTCCAGCCGACTTGTCTCCAAGGGTCTATTGCTGCCTCGGGCACCTTATGGTCGTTCTCCTGTGAGTCTAGATTTTCGAATCCGACGCAAAACTGACAGTTAATTGTAACGTTCAGAGCCTGTTAATGACGATGGGACACCCAAATTGCGTCGCAACTCAATACATCGTCCTACAGCCGACTTGTCTCCAAGGGTCTAGTGCTGCCTCGGGCACCATATGCTCGTTCTCCTGTGAGTCTAGATTTTCGAATCCGACGCAAAACTGACAGTTAATTGTAACGTTCAGAGCCTGTTAATGACGATGGGACACACAAATTGCGTCGCGACTCAATACATCGTCCTACAGCCGACTTGTCTCGAAGGGTCTATTGCTGCCTCGGGCACCTTATGGTCGTTCATCGGTGAGTCTAGATTTTCGAATCCGACGCAAAACTGAGAGTGAATTGTAACGTTCAGAGCCTCTTGATGACGATGGAACACACAAATTGCGTCGCGATTCAATACATCGTCCTCCAGCCGACATGTCTCCGAGGTAGTATTGCTGCTCCTGGCACCTCTTGGTCGTTCTCCTATGAGTCTAGTTTTTCGAATCCGGCGCAAAACTGACAGTTAATTGTAACGTTCAGAGCCTCTTAATGACGATAGAACACACAAATTGCGTCGCGATTCAATACATCGTCCTACAGCCGACTTGTCTCCAAGGGTCTAGTGCTGCCTCGGGCACCATATGCTCGTTCTCCTGTGAGTCTAGATTTTCGAATACGACGCAAAACTGACAATTAATTGTAACGTTCAGAGCCTCTTAATGACGATGGAACACACAAATTGCGTCGCGATTCAATACATCGTCCTCCAGCCGACTTGTCTCCAAGGGTCTATTGCTGCGTCGGGCACCTTATGCTCGTTCTCCTGTGAGTCTAGATTTTCGAATCCGACGCAAAACTGACAGTTAATTGTAACGTTCAGAGCCTGTTAATGACGATGGAACACACAAATTGCGTCGCGATTCAATACATCGTCCTACAGCCGACTTGTCTCCAAGGGTCTAGTGCTGCCTCGGGCACCATATGCTCGTTCTCCTGTGAGTCTAGATTTTCGAATCCGACGCAAAACTGACAGTTAATTGTAACGTTCAGAGCCTGTTAATGACGATGGGACACCCAAATTGCGTCGCAACTCAATACATCGTCCTACAGCCGACTTGTCTCCAAGGGTCTAGTGCTGCCTCGGGCACCATATGCTCGTTCTCCTGTGAGTCTAGATTTTCGAATCCGACGCAAAACTGACAGTTAATTGTAACGTTCAGAGCCTGTTAATGACGATGGGACACACAAATTGCGTCGCGACTCAATACATCGTCCTACAGCCGACTTGTCTCGAAGGGTCTATTGCTGCCTCGGGCACCTTATGGTCGTTCATCGGTGAGTCTAGATTTTCGAATCCGACGCAAAACTGAGAGTGAATTGTAACGTTCAGAGCCTCTTGATGACGATGGAACACACAAATTGCGTCGCGATTCAATACATCGTCCTCCAGCCGACATGTCTCCGAGGTAGTATTGCTGCTCCTGGCACCTCTTGGTCGTTCTCCTATGAGTCTAGTTTTTCGAATCCGGCGCAAAACTGACAGTTAATTGTAACGTTCAGAGCCTCTTAATGACGATAGAACACACAAATTGCGTCGCGATTCAATACATCGTCCTACAGCCGACTTGTCTCCAAGGGTCTAGTGCTGCCTCGGGCACCATATGCTCGTTCTCCTGTGAGTCTAGATTTTCGAATACGACGCAAAACTGACAATTAATTGTAACGTTCAGAGCCTCTTAATGACGATGGAACACACAAATTGCGTCGCGATTCAATACATCGTCCTCCAGCCGACTTGTCTCCAAGGGTCTATTGCTGCGTCGGGCACCTTATGCTCGTTCTCCTGTGAGTCTAGATTTTCGAATCCGACGCAAAACTGACAGTTAATTGTAACGTTCAGAGCCTGTTAATGACGATGGAACACACAAATTGCGTCGCGATTCAATACATCGTCCTACAGCCGACTTGTCTCCAAGGGTCTAGTGCTGCCTCGGGCACCATATGCTCGTTCTCCTGTGAGTCTAGATTTTCGAATCCGACGCAAAACTGAGAGTGAATTGTAACGTTCAGAGCCACTTGATGACGATGGAACACACAAATTGCGTCGCGATTCAATACATCGTCCTCCAGCCGACTTGTCTCGAAGGGTCTATTGGTGCATCGGGCACCTTATGGTCGTTCTCCTGTGAGTCTAGTTTTTCGAATGCGATGCAAAACTGACAATTAATTGTAACGTTCAGAGCCTGATACTGACGATGGAACACACAAATTGCGTCGCGATTCAATACATCGTCCTCCAGCCGACTTGTCTCCGAGGTAGTATTGCTGCTCCTGGCACCTCTTGGTCGTTCTCCTATGAGTCTAGTTTTTCGAATCCGGCGCAAAACTGACAATTAATTGTAACGTTCAGAGCCTCTTAATGACGATGGAACACACAAATTGCGTCGCGATTCAATACATCGTCCTCCAGCCGACTTGTATCCAAGGGTCTATTGCTGCCTCGGGCACCTTATGGTCGTTCTCCTGTGATTCAAGATTTTCGAATCCGACGCAAAACTGACAGTTAATTGTAACGTTCAGAGCCTGTTAATGACGATGGGACACCCAAATTGCGTCGCGACTCAATACATCGTCCTACAGCCGACTTGTCTCCAAGGGTCTAGTGCTGCCTCGGGCACCATATGCTCGTTCTCCTGTGAGTCTAGATTTTCGAATCCGACGCAAAACTGACAGTTAATTGTAACGTTCAGAGCCTGTTAATGACGATGGGACACACAATTTGCGTCGCGACTCAATACATCGTCCTACAGCCGACTTGTCTCCAAGGGTCTAGTGCTGCCTCGGGCACCTTATGGTCGTTCTCCTGTGAGTCTAGTTTTTCGAATCCGACGCAAAACTGACAGTTAATTGTAAGGTTCAGAGCCTCTTAATGACGATGGAACACACAAATTGCGTCGCGATTCAAGACATCGTCCTACAGCCGACTTGTCTCGAAGGGTCTATTGCTGCCTCGGGCACCTTATGGTCGTTCATCGGTGAGTCTAGATTTTCGACTCCGACGCAAAACTGAGAGTGAATTCTAACGTTCAGAGCCTCTTGATGACGATGGAACACACAAATTGCGTCGCGATTCAATACATCGTCCTCCAGCCGACATGTCTCCGAGGTAGTATTGCTGCTCCTGGCACCTCTTGGTCGTTCTCCTATGAGTCTAGTTTTTCGAATCCGGCGCAAAACTGACGGTTAATTATAACGTTCAGACCCTCTTAATGACGATAGAACACACAAATTGCGTCGCGATTCAATACATCGTCCTACAGCCGACTTGTCTCCAAGGGTCTAGTGCTGCCTCGGGCACCATATGCTCGTTCTCCTGTGAGTCTAGATTTTCGAATACGACGCAAAACTGACAATTAATTGTAACGTTCAAAGCCTCTTAATGACGATGGAACACACAAATTGCGTCGCGATTCAATACATCGTCCTCCAGCCGACTTGTCTCCAAGGGTCTATTGCTGCGTCGGGCACCTTATGCTCGTTCTCCTGTGAGTCTAGATTTTCGAATCCGACGCAAAACTGACAGTTAATTGTAACGTTCAGAGCCTGTTAATGACGATGGAACACACAAATTGCGTCGCGATTCAATACATCGTCCTACAGCCGACTTGTCTCCAAGGGGCTAGTGCTTCCTCGGGCACCATATGCTCGTTCTCCTGTGAGTCTAGATTTTCGAATCCGACGCAAAACTGAGAGTGAATTGTAACGTTCAGAGCCACTTGATGACGATGGAACACACAAATTGCGTCGCGATTCAATACATCGTCCTCCAGCCGACTTGTCTCGAAGGGTCTATTGGTGCATCGGGCACCTTATGGTCGTTCTCCTGTGAGTCTAGTTTTTCGAATGCGATGCAAAACTGACAATTAATTGTAACGTTCAGAGCCTGATACTGACGTGGGAACACACAAATTGCGTCGCGATTCAATACATCGTCCTCCAGCCGACTTGTCTCCGAGGTAGTATTGCTGCTCCTGGCACCTCTTGGTCGTTCTCCTATGAGTCTAGTTTTTCGAATCCGGCGCAAAACTGACAATTAATTGTAACGTTCAGAGCCTCTTAATGACGATGGAACACACAAATTGCGTCGCGATTCAATACATCGTCCTCCAGCCGACTTGTCTCCAAGGGTCTATTGCTGCCTCGGGCACCTTATGGTCGTTCTCCTGTGAGTCAAGATTTTCGAATCCGACGCAAAACTGACAGTTAATTGTAACGTTCAGAGCCTGTTAATGACGATGGGACACCCAAATTGCGTCGCGACTCAATACATCGTCCTACAGCCGACTTGTCTCCAAGGGTCTAGTGCTGCCTCGGGCACCATATGCTCGTTCTCCTGTGAGTCTAGATTTTCGAATCCGACGCAAAACTGACAGTTAATTGTAACGTTCAGAGCCTGTTAATGACGATGGGACACACAATTTGCGTCGCGACTCAATACATCGTCCTACAGCCGACTTGTCTCCAAGGGTCTAGTGCTGCCTCGGGCACCTTATGGTCGTTCTCCTGTGAGTCTAGGTTTTCGAATCCGACGCAAATCTGACAGTTAATTGTAAGGTTCAGAGCCTCTTAATGACGATGGAACACACAAATTGCGTCGCGATTCAACACATCCTCCTACAGCCGACTTGTCTCGAAGGGTCTATTGCTGCCTCGGGCACCTTATGGTCGTTCATCGGTGAGTCTAGATTTTCGAATCCGACGCAAAACAGTGAATTGTAACGTTCAGAGCCTGATACTGACGATGGAACACACAAATTGCGTCGCGATTCAATACATCGTCCTCCAGCCGACATGTCTCCGAGGTAGTATTGCTGCTCCTGGCACCTCTTGGTCGTTCTCCTATGAGTCTAGTTTTTCGAATCCGGCGCAAAACTGACGGTTAATTATAACGTTCAGACCCTCTTAATGACGATAGAACACACAAATTGCGTCGCGATTCAATACATCGTCCTACAGCCGACTTGTCTCCAAGGGTCTAGTGCTGCCTCGGGCACCATATGCTCGTTCTCCTGTGAGTCTAGATTTTCGAATACGACGCAAAACTGACAATTAATTGTAACGTTCAAAGCCTCTTAATGACGATGGAACACACAAATTGCGTCGCGATTCAATACATCGTCCTCCAGCCGACTTGTCTCCAAGGGTCTATTGCTGCGTCGGGCACCTTATGCTCGTTCTCCTGTGAGTCTAGATTTTCGAATCCGACGCAAAACTGACAGTTAATTGCAACGTTCAGAGCCTGTTAATGACGATGGAACACACAAATTGCGTCGCGATTCAATACATCGTCCTACAGCCGACTTGTCTCCAAGGGTCTAGTGCTGCCTCGGGCACCATATGCTCGTTCTCCTGTGAGTCTAGATTTTCGAATCCGACGCAAAACTGAGAGTGAATTGTAACGTTCAGAGCCACTTGATGACGATGGAACACACAAATTGCGTCGCGATTCAATACATCGTCCTCCAGCCGACTTGTCTCGAAGGGTCTATTGCTGCCTCGGGCACCTTATGGTCGTTCATCTGTGAGTCTAGATTTTCGAATGCGATGCAAAACTGACAGTTAATTGTAACGATCAGAGCCTGTTAATGACGATGGGACACACAAATTGCGTCGCGACTCAATACATCGTCCTCCAGCCGACTTGTCTCGAAGGGTCTATTGCTGCCTCGGGCACCTTATGGTCGTTCTCCTGTGAGTCTAGATTTTCGAATCCGACGCAAAACTGACAGTGAATTGTAGAACGAGCATATGGTGCCCGACGCAGCAATAGACCCTTGGAGACAAGTCGGCTGGAGGACGATGTATTGAATCGCGACGCAATTTGTGTGTTCCATCGTCATTAAAAGGCTTTGAACGTTACAATTAATTGTCAGTTTTGCGTCGTATTCGAAAATCTAGACTCACAGGAGAACGAGCATATGGTGCCCGAGGCAGCACTAGACCCTTGGAGACAAGTCGGCTGTAGGACGATGTATTGAATCGCGACGCAATTTGTGTGTTCCATCGTCATTAAAAGGCTTTGAACGTTACAATTAATTGTCAGTTTTGCGTCGTATTCGAAAATCTAGACTCACAGGAGAACGAGCATATGGTGCCCGAGGCAGCACTAGACCCTTGGAGACAAGTCGGCTGTAGGACGATGTATTGAATCGCGACGCAATTTGTGTGTTCTATCGTCATTAAGAGGGTCTGAACGTTATAATTAACCGTCAGTTTTGCGCCGGATTCGAAAAACTAGACTCATAGGAGAACGACCAAGAGGTGCCAGGAGCAGCAATACTACCTCGGAGACATGTCGGCTGGAGGACGATGTATTGAATCGCGACGCAATTTGTGTGTTCCATCGTCATCAAGAGGCTCTGAACGTTAGAATTCACTCTCAGTTTTGCGTCGGATTCGAAAATCTAGACTCACCGATGAACGACCATAAGGTGCCCGAGGCAGCAATAGACCCTTCGAGACAAGTCGGCTGTAGGACGATGTCTTGAATCGCGACGCAATTTGTGTGTTCCATCGTCATTAAGAGGCTCTGAACCTTACAATTAACTGTCAGTTTTGCGTCGGATTCGAAAAACTAGACTCACAGGAGAACGACCATAAGGTGCCCGAGGCAGCAATAGAACCTTGGAGACAAGTCGGCTGGAGGACGATGTATTGAATCGCGACGCAATTTGTGTGTCCCATCGTCATTAACAGGCTCTGAACGTTACAATTAACTGTCAGTTTTGCATCGCATTCGAAAATCTAGACTCACAGGAGAACGAGCATATGGTGCCCGAGGCAGCACTAGACCCTTGGAGACAAGTCGACTGTAGGACGATGTATTGAGTCGCGACGCAATTTGTGTGTCCCATCGTCATTAACAGGCTCTAAACGTTATAATTAACTGTCAGTTTTGCGTCGGATTCGAAAATCTAGACTCACAGGAGAACGAGCATATGGTGCCCGAGGCAGCACTAGACCCTTGGAGACAAGTCGGCTGTAGGACGATGTATTGAGTCGCGACGCAATTTGTGTGTCCCATCGTCATTAACAGGCTCTGAACGTTACAATTAACTGTCAGTTTTGCGTCGGATTCGAAAATGTAGACTCACAGGAGAACGACCATAAGGTGCCCGAGGCAGCAATAGACCCTTGCAGACAAGTCGGCTGGAGGACGATGTATTGAATCGCGACGCAATTTGTGTGTTCCATCGTCATTAAGAGGCTCTGAACGTTACAATTAATTGTCAGTTTTGCGCCGGATTCGAAAAACTAGACTCATAGGAGAACGACCAAGAGGTGCCAGGAGCAGCAATACTACCTCGGAGACAAGTCGGCTGGAGGACGATGTATTGAATCGCGACGCAATTTGTGTGTTCCATCGTCAGTATCAGGCTCTGAACGTTACAATTAATTGTCAGTTTTGCATCGCATTCGAAAAACTAGACTCACAGGAGAACGACCATAAGGTGCCCGAGGCACCAATAGACCCTTCGAGACAAGTCGGCTGGAGGACGATGTATTGAATCGCGACGCAATTTGTGTGTTCCATCGTCATTAAGAGGCTCTGAACGTTACAATTAATTATCAGTTTTGCGCCGGATTCGAAAAACTAGACTCATAGTAGAACGACCAGGAGGTGCCAGGAGCAGCAATACTACCTCGGAGACATGTCGGCTGGAGGACGATGTATTGAATCGCGACGCAATTTGTGTGTTCCATCGTCAGTTTCAGGCTCTGAACGTTACAATTCACTGTCAGTTTTTCGTCGGATTCGAAAATCTAGACTCACAGGAGAACGACCATAAGGTGCCCGAGGCAGCAATAGACCCTTCGAGACAAGTCGGCTGGAGGACGATGTATTGAGTCGCGACGCAATTTGTGTGTCCCATCGTCATTAACAGGCTCTGATCGTTACAATTAACTGTCAGTTTTGCATCGCATTCGAAAATCTAGACTCACAGATGAACGACCATAAGGTGCCCGAGGCAGCAATAGACCCTTCGAGACAAGTCGGCTGGAGGACGATGTATTGAATCGCGACGCAATTTGTGTGTTCCATCGTCATCAAGTGGCTCTGAACGTTACAATTCACTCTCAGTTTTGCGTCGGATTCGAAAATCTAGACTCACAGGAGAACGAGCATATGGTGCCCGAGGCAGCACTAGACCCTTGGAGACAAGTCGGCTGTAGGACGATGTATAGAATCGCGACGCAATTTGTGTGTTCCATCGTCATTAAGAGGCTCTGAACGTTACAATTAACTGTCAGTTTTGCGTCGGATTCGAAAATCTAGACTCACAGGAGAACGACCATAAGGTGCCCGAGGCAGCAATAGACCCTTGGAGACAAGTCGGCTGGAGGACGATGTATTGAATCGCGACGCAATTTGTGTGTCCCATCGTCAGTATCAGGCTCTGAACGTTACAATTCACTGTCAGTTTTGCGTCGGATTCGAAAATCTAGACTCACAGGAGAACGAGCATATGGAGCCCGAGGCAGCACTAGACCCTTGGAGACAAGTCGGCTGTAGGACGATGTATTGAGTCGCGACGCAATTTGTGTGTCCCATCGTCATTAACAGGCTCTGAACGTTACAATTAATTGTCAGTTTTGCGTCGTATTCGAAAAACTAGACTCACGGGAGAACGACCATATGGTGCCCGAGGCAGCACTAGACCCTTGGAGACAAGTCGGCTGTAGGACGATGTATTGAATCGCGACGCAATTTGTGTGTTCCATCGTCATTAAGAGGCTCTGAACGTTACAATTAACTGTCAGTTTTGCGTCGGATTCGAAAATCTAGACTCACCGATGAACGACCATAAGGTGCCCGAGGCGGCAATACACCCTTCGAGACAAATCGGCTGGAGGACGATGTATTGAATCGCGACGCAATTTGTGTGTTCCATCGTCATTAAGAGGCTCTGAACGTTACAATTAACTGTCAGTTTTGCGCCGGATTCGAAAAACTAGACTCATAGGAGAACGACCAAGAGGTGCCAGGAGCAGCAATACTACCTCGGAGACATGTCGGCTGGAGGACGATGTATTGAGTCGCGATGCAATTTGTGTGTCCCATCGTCATTAACAGCCTCTGAACGTTACAATTAACTGTCAGTTTTGCATCGCATTCGAAAAACTAGACTCACAGGAGAACGACCATAAGTTGCCCGAGGCACCAATAGACCCTTCGAGACAAGTCGGCTGGAGGACGATGTATTGAATCGCGACGCAATTAGTATGTTCCATCGTCATCAAGAGGCTCTGAACGTTAGAATTCACTCTCAGTTTTGCGTCGGATTCGAAAATCTAGACTCACAGGAGAACGAGCATATGGTGCCCGAGGCAGCACTAGACCCTTGGAGACAAGTCGGCTGTAGGACGATGTATTGAATCGCGACGCAATTTGTGTGTTCCATCGTCATTAAGAGGCTCTGAACGTTACAATTAACTGTCAGTTTTGCGTCGGATTCGAAAATCTAGACTCACAGGAGAACGAGCATATGGTGCCCGAGGCAGCACTAGACCCTTGGAGACAAGTCGGCTGTAGGACGATGTATTGAGTCGCGACGCAATTTGTGTGTCCCATCGTCATTAACAGGCTCTGAACGTTACAATTGTCAGTTTTGCGTCGGATTCGAAAATCTAGACTCACAGGAGAACGAGCATATGGTGCCCGAGGCAGTACTAGACCCTTGGAGACAAGTCGGCTGTAGGACGATGTATTGAGTCGCGACGCAATTTGTGTGTCCCATCGTCATTAACAGGCTCTGAACGTTACAATTAACTGTCAGTTTTGCGTCGGATTCGAAAATCTAGACTCACAGGGGAACGACCATAAGGTGCCCGAGGCAGCAATAGACCCTTGGAGACAAGTCGGCTGGAGGACGATGTATTGAATCGCGACGCAATTTGTGTGTTCCATCGTCATTAAGAGGCTCTGAACGTTACAATTAATTGTCAGTTTTGCGCCGGATTCGAAAAACTAGACTCATAGGAGAACGACCAAGAGGTGCCAGGAGCAGCAATACTACCTCGGAGACAAGTCGGCTGGAGGACGATGTATTGAATCGCGACGCAATTTGTGTGTTCCATCGTCAGTATCAGGCTCTGAACGTTACAATTAATTGTCAGTTTTGCATCGCATTCGAAAAACTAGACTCACAGGAGAACGACCATAAGGTGCCCGAGGCACCAATAGACCCTTCGAGACAAGTCGGCTGGAGGACGATGTATTGAATCGCGACGCAATTTGTGTGTTCCATCGTCATTAAGAGGCTCTGAACGTTACAATTAATTGTCAGTTTTGCGCCGGATTCGAAAAACTAGACTCATAGGAGAACGACCAAGAGGTGCCAGGAGCAGCAATACTACCTCGGAGACATGTCGGCTGGAGGACGATGTATTGAATCGCGACGCAATTTGTGAGTTCCATCGTCAGTATCAGGCTCTGAACGTTACAATTCACTGTCAGTTTTGCGTCGGATTCGAAAATCTAGTCTCACAGGAGAATGACCATAAGGTGCCCGAGGCAGCTATAGACCCTTGGAGACAAGTCGGCTGGAGGACGATGTATTGAGTCGCGACGCAATTTGTGTGTCCCATCGTCATTAACAGGCTCTGATCGTTACAATTAACTGTCAGTTTTGCATCGCATTCGAAAATCTAGACTCACAGATGAACGACAATAAGGTGCCCGAGGCAGCAATAGACCCTTCGAGACAAGTCGGCTGGAGGACGATGTATTGAATCGCGACGCAATTTGTGTGTTCCATCGTCATCAAGTGGCTCTGAACGTTACAATTAACTGTCAGTTTTGTGTCGGATTCGAAAATCTAGACTCACAGGAGAACGAGCATATGGTGCCCGAGGCAGCACTAGACCCTTGGAGACAAGTCGGCTGTAGGACGATGTATTGAATCGCGACGCAATTTGTGTGTTCCATCGTCATTAAGAGGCTCTGAACGTTACAATTAACTGTCAGTTTTGCGTCGGATTCGAAAATCTAGACTCACAGGAGAACGAACATAAGGTGCCCGAGGCAGCAATAGACCCTTGGAGACAAGTCGGCTGGAGGATGATGTATTGAATCGCGACGCAATTTGTGTGTCCCATCGTCAGTATCAGGCTCTGAACGTTACAATTCACTGTCAGTTTTGCGTCGGATTCGAAAATCTAGACTCACAGGAGAACGAGCATATGGTGCCCGAGGCAGCACTAGACCCTTGGAGACAAGTCGGCTGTAGGACGATGTATTGAGTCGCGACGCAATTTGTGTGTCCCATCGTCATTAACAGGCTCTGAACGTTACAATTAATTGTCAGTTTTGCGTCGTATTCGAAAAACTAGACTCACAGGAGAACGACCATAAGGTGCCCGAGGCAGCACTAGACCCTTGGAGACAAGTCGGCTGTAGGACGATGTATTGAATCGCGACGCAATTTGTGTGTTCCATCGTCATTAAGAGGCTCTGAACGTTACAATTAACTGTCAGTTTTGCGTCGGATTCGAAAATCTAGACTCACAGGAGAACGAGCATAAGGTGCCCGAGGCGGCAATAGACCCTTCGAGACAAGTCGGCTGGAGGACGATGTATTGAATCGCGACGCAATTTGTGTGTTCCATCGTCAGTATCAGGCTCTGAACGTTACAATTAATTGTCAGTTTTGCGTCGTATTCGAAAATCTAGACTCACAGGAGAACGAGCATAAGGTGCCCGAGGCAGCACTAGACCCTTGGAGACAAGTCGGCTGGAGGACGATGTATTGAATCGCGACGCAATTTGTGTGTTCCATCGTCATTAAGAGGCTCTGAACGTTACAATTAACTGTCAGTTTTGCGCCGGATTCGAAAAACTAGACTCATAGGAGAACGACCAAGAGGTGCCAGGAGCAGCAATACTACCTCGGAGACATGTCGGCTGGAGGACGATGCATTGAATCGCGACGCAATTTGTGTGTTCCATCGTCAGTATCAGGCTCTGAACGTTACAATTAACTGTCAGTTTTGCGTCGGATTCGAAAATCTAGACTCACAGGAGAACGACCATAAGGTGCCCGGGCAGCACTAGACCCTTGGAGACAAGTCGGCTGGAGGACGATGTATTGAATCGCGACGCAATTAGTATGTTCCATCGTCATCAAGAGGCTCTGAACGTTACAATTCACTGTCAGTTTTGCGTCGGATTCGAAAAACTAGACTCACAGGAGAACGACGATAAGGTGCCCGAGGCAGCACTAGACCCTTGGAGACAAGTCGGCTGTAGGACGATGTATTGAATCGGGACGCAATTTGTGTGTTCCATCGTCATCAAGAGGCTCTGAACGTTACAATTCACTGTCAGTTTTGCGTCGGATTCGAAAATCTAGACTCACAGGAGAACGAGCATATGGTGCCCGAGGCAGCACTAGACCCTTGGAGACAAGTCGGCTGTAGGACGATGTATTGAATCGCGACGCAATTTGTGTGTTCCATCGTCATTAAGAGGCTCTGAACGTTACAATTAACTGTCAGTTTTGCGTCGGATTCGAAAATCTAGACTCACAGGAGAACGACCATAAGGTGCCCGAGGCAGCACTAGACCCTTGGAGACAAGTCGGCTGGAGGACGATGTATTGAGTCGCGACGCAATTTGTGTGTCCCATCGTCATTAACAGGCTCTGAACGTTACAATTCACTGTCAGTTTTGCGTCGGATTCGAAAATCTAGACTCACAGGAGAACGAGCATATGGTGCCCGAGGCAGCAATTGACCCTTCGAGACAAGTCGGCTGGAGGACGATGTATTGAATCGCGACGCAATTTGTGTGTTCCATCGTCATCAAGAGGCTCTGAACGTTACAATTCACTCTCAGTTTTGCGTCGGATTCGAAAATCTAGACTCACCGATGAACGACCATAAGGTGCCCGAGGCAGCAATAGACCCTTCGAGACAAGTCGGCTGTAGGACGATGTATTGAATCGCGACGCAATTTGTGTGTTCCATCGTCATTAAGAGTCTCTGAACGTTACAATTAACTGTCAGTTTTGCATCGCATTCGAAAAACTAGACTCACAGGAGAACGACCATAAGGTGCCCGAGGCAGCAATAGACCCTTGGAGACAAGTCGGCTGGAGGACGATGTATTGAATCGCGACGCAATTTGTGTGTCCCATCGTCATTAACAGGCTCTGAACGTTACAATTAACTGTCAGTTTTGCATCGCATTCGAAAATCTAGACTCACAGGAGAACGAGCATATGGTGCCCGAGGCAGCACTAGACCCTTGGAGACAAGTCGGCTGTAGGACGATGTATTGAATCGCGACGCAATTTGTGTGTCCCATCGTCATTAACAGGCTCTGAACGTTACAATTAACTGTCAGTTTTCCATCGCATTCGAAAAACTAGACTCATAGGAGAACGACCAAGAGGTGCCAGGAGCAGCAATACTACCTCGGAAACATGTCGGCTGGAGGACGATGTATAGAATCGCGACGCAATTTGTGTGTTCCATCGTCAGTATCAGGCTCTGAACGTTACCATTCACTGTCAGTTTTGCGTCGGATTCGAAAATCTAGTCTCACAGGAGAATGACCATAAGGTGCCCGAGGCAGCTATAGACCCTTGGAGACAAGTCGGCTGGAGGACGATGTATTGAGTCGCGACGCAATTTGTGTGTCCCATCGTCATTAACAGGCTCTGAACGTTACAATTAACTGTCAGTTTTGCGTCGGATTCGAAAATCTAGACTCACAGGAGAACGAGCATATGGTGCCCGAGGCAGTACTAGACCCTTGGAGACAAGTCGGCTGGAGGACGATGTATTGAGTCGCGACGCAATTTGTGTGTCCCATCGTCATTAACAGGCTCTGAACGTTACAATTAACTGTCAGTTTTGCGTCGGATTCGAAAATCTAGACTCACAGGGGAACGACCATAAGGTGCCCGAGGCAGCAATAGACCCTTGGAGACAAGTCGGCTGGAGGACGATGTATTGAATCGCGACGCAATTTGTGTGTTCCATCGTCATTAAGAGGCTCTGAACGTTACAATTAATTGTCAGTTTTGCGCCGGATTCGAAAAACTAGACTCACAGGAGAACGACCATAAGTTGCCCGAGGCACCAATAGACCCTTCGAGACAAGTCGGCTGGAGGACGATGTATTGAATCGCGACGCAATTAGTATGTTCCATCGTCATCAAGAGGCTCTGAACGTTACAATTAATTGTCAGTTTTGCATCGCATTCGAAAAACTAGACTCACAGGAGAACGACCATAAGGTGCCCGAGGCACCAATAGACCCTTCGAGACAAGTCGGCTGGAGGACGATGTATTGAATCGCGACGCAATTTGTGTGTTCCATCGTCATTAAGAGGCTCTGAACGTTACAATTAATTGTCAGTTTTGCGCCGGATTCGAAAAACTAGACTCATAGGAGAACGACCAAGAGGTGCCAGGAGCAGCAATACTACCTCGGAGACATGTCGGCTGGAGGACGATGTATTGAATCGCGACGCAATTTGTGTGTTCCATCGTCAGTATCAGGCTCTGAACGTTACAATTCACTGTCAGTTTTGCGTCGGATTCGAAAATCTAGTCTCACAGGAGAATGACCATAAGGTGCCCGAGGCAGCTATAGACCCTTGGAGACAAGTCGGCTGGAGGACGATGTATTGAGTCGCGACGCAATTTGTGTGTCCCATCGTCATTAACAGGCTCTGATCGTTACAATTAACTGTCAGTTTTGCATCGCATTCGAAAATCTAGACTCACAGATGAACGACCATAAGGTGCCCGAGGCAGCAATAGACCCTTCGAAACAAGTCGGCTGGAGGACGATGTATTGAATCGCGACGCAATTTGTGTGTTCCATCGTCATCAAGTGGCTCTGAACGTTACAATTAACTGTCAGTTTTGTGTCGGATTCGAAAATCTAGACTCACAGGAGAACGAGCATATGGTGCCCGAGGCAGCACTAGACCCTTGGAGACAAGTCGGCTGTAGGACGATGTATTGAATCGCGACGCAATTTGTGTGTTCCATCGTCATTAAGAGGCTCTGAACGTTACAATTAACTGTCAGTTTTGCGTCGGATTCGAAAATCTAGACTCACAGGAGAACGAACATAAGGTGCCCGAGGCAGCAATAGACCCTTGGAGACAAGTCGGCTGGAGGATGATGTATTGAATCGCGACGCAATTTGTGTGTCCCATCGTCAGTATCAGGCTCTGAACGTTACAATTCACTGTCAGTTTTGCGTCGGATTCGAAAATCTAGACTCACAGGAGAACGAGCATATGGTGCCCGAGGCAGCACTAGACCCTTGGAGACAAGTCGGCTGTAGGACGATGTATTGAGTCGCGACGCAATTTGTGTGTCCCATCGTCATTAACAGGCTCTGAACGTTACAATTAATTGTCAGTTTTGCGTCGTATTCGAAAAACTAGACTCACAGGAGAACGACCATAAGGTGCCCGAGGCAGCACTAGACCCTTGGAGACAAGTCGGCTGTAGGACGATGTATTGAATCGCGACGCAATTTGTGTGTTCCATCGTCATTAAGAGGCTCTGAACGTTACAATTAACTGTCAGTTTTGCGTCGGATTCGAAAATCTAGACTCACAGGAGAACGAGCATAAGGTGCCCGAGGCGGCAATAGACCCTTCGAGACAAGTCGGCTGGAGGACGATGTATTGAATCGCGACGCAATTTGTGTGTTCCATCGTCAGTATCAGGCTCTGAACGTTACAATTAATTGTCAGTTTTGCGTCGTATTCGAAAATCTAGACTCACAGGAGAACGAGCATAAGGTGCCCGAGGCAGCACTAGACCCTTGGAGACAAGTCGGCTGGAGGACGATGTATTGAATCGCGACGCAATTTGTGTGTTCCATCGTCATTAAGAGGCTCTGAACGTTACAATTAACTGTCAGTTTTGCGCCGGATTCGAAAAACTAGACTCATAGGAGAACGACCAAGAGGTGCCAGGAGCAGCAATACTACCTCGGAGACATGTCGGCTGGAGGACGATGCATTGAATCGCGACGCAATTTGTGTGTTCCATCGTCAGTATCAGGCTCTGAACGTTACAATTAACTGTCAGTTTTGCGTCGGATTCGAAAATCTAGACTCACAGGAGAACGACCATAAGGTGCCCGAGGCAGCACTAGACCCTTGGAGACAAGTCGGCTGGAGGACGATGTATTGAGTCGCGACGCAATTTGTGTGTCCCATCGTCATTAACAGGCTCTGAACGTTACAATTAACTGTCAGTTTTGCATCGCATTCGAAAACCTAGACTCACAGGAGAACGACCATAAGGTGCCCGAGGCACCAATAGACCCTTCGAGACAAGTCGGCTGGAGGACGATGTAGTGAATCGCGACGCAATTAGTATGTTCCATCGTCATCAAGAGGCTCTGAACGTTACAATTCACTGTCAGTTTTGCGTCGGATTCGAAAAACTAGACTCACAGGAGAACGACGATAAGGTGCCCGAGGCAGCACTAGACCCTTGGAGACAAGTCGGCTGTAGGACGATGTATTGAATCGGGACGCAATTTGTGTGTTCCATCGTCATCAAGAGGCTCTGAACGTTACAATTCACTGTCAGTTTTGCGTCGGATTCGAAAATCTAGACTCACAGGAGAACGAGCATATGGTGCCCGAGGCAGCACTAGACCCTTGGAGACAAGTCGGCTGTAGGACGATGTATTGAATCGCGACGCAATTTGTGTGTTCCATCGTCATTAAGAGGCTCTGAACGTTACAATTAACTGTCAGTTTTGCGTCGGATTCGAAAATCTAGACTCACAGGAGAACGACCATAAGGTGCCCGAGGCAGCACTAGACCCTTGGAGACAAGTCGGCTGGAGGACGATGTATTGAGTCGCGACGCAATTTGTGTGTCCCATCGTCATTAACAGGCTCTGAACGTTACAATTCACTGTCAGTTTTGCGTCGGATTCGAAAATCTAGACTCACAGGAGAACGAGCATATGGTGCCCGAGGCAGCAATTGACCCTTCGAGACAAGTCGGCTGGAGGACGATGTATTGAATCGCGACGCAATTTGTGTGTTCCATCGTCATCAAGAGGCTCTGAACGTTACAATTCACTCTCAGTTTTGCGTCGGATTCGAAAATCTAGACTCACCGATGAACGACCATAAGGTGCCCGAGGCAGCAATAGACCCTTCGAGACAAGTCGGCTGTAGGACGATGTATTGAATCGCGACGCAATTTGTGTGTTCCATCGTCATTAAGAGTCTCTGAACGTTACAATTAACTGTCAGTTTTGCATCGCATTCGAAAAACTAGACCCACAGGAGAACGACCATAAGGTGCCCGAGGCAGCAATAGACCCTTGGAGACAAGTCGGCTGGAGGACGATGTATTGAATCGCGACGCAATTTGTGTGTCCCATCGTCATTAACAGGCTCTGAACGTTACAATTAACTGTCAGTTTTGCATCGCATTCGAAAATCTAGACTCAGTGGAGAACGAGCATATGGTGCCCGAGGCAGCACTAGACCCTTGGAGACAAGTCGGCTGTAGGACGATGTATTGAATCGCGACGCAATTTGTGTGTCCCATCGTCATTAACAGGCTCTGAACGTTACAATTAACTGTCAGTTTTCCATCGCATTCGAAAAACTAGACTCATAGGAGAACGACCAAGAGGTGCCAGGAGCAGCAATACTACCTCGGAAACATGTCGGCTGGAGGACGATGTATAGAATCGCGACGCAATTTGTGTGTTCCATCGTCAGTATCAGGCTCTGAACGTTACCATTCACTGTCAGTTTTGCGTCGGATTCGAAAATCTAGACTCACAGGAGAACGACCATAAGGTGCCCGAGGCAGCAATAGACCCTTGGAGACAAGTCGGCTGTAGGACGATGTATTGAGTCGCGACGCAATTTGTGTGTCCCATCGTCATTAACAGGCTCTGAACGTTACAATTAACTGTCAGTTTTGCATCGCATTCGAAAATCTGGACTCACAGATGAACGACCATAAGGTGCCCGAGGCAGCAATAGACCCTTCGAGACAAGTCGGCTGGAGGACGATGTATTGAATCGCAACGCAATTAGTGTGTTCCATCGTCATCAAGAGGCTCTGAACGTTACAATTCACTGTCAGTTTTGCGTCGGATTCGAAAATCTAGACTCACAGGAGAACGAGCATATGGTGCCCGAGGCAGCACTAGACCCTTGGAGACAAGTCGGCTGTAGGACGATGTATTGAATCGCGACGCAATTTGTGTGTCCCATCGTCAGTATCAGGCTCTGAACGTTACAATTCACTGTCAGTTTTGCGTCGGATTCGAAAATCTAGACTCACAGGAGAACGAGCATATGGTGCCCGAGGCAACACTAGACCCTTGGAGACAAGTCGGCTGTAGGACGATGTATTGAGTCGCGACGCAATTTGTGTGTCCCATCGTCATTAACAGGCTCTGAACGTTACAATTAATTGTCAGTTTTGCGTCGTATTCGAAAAACTAGACTCACAGGAGAACGACCATATGGTGCCCGAGGCAGCACTAGACCCTTGGAGACAAGTCGGCTGTAGGACGATGTATTGAATCGCGACGCAATTTGTGTGTCCCATCGTCAGTATCAGGCTCTGAACGTTACAATTAACTGTCAGTTTTGCGTCGGATTCGAAAATCTAGACTCACCGATGAACGACCATAAGGTGCCCGAGGCGGCAATACATCCTTCGAGACAAGTCGGCTGGAGGACGATGTATTGAATCGCGACGCAATTTGTGTGTTCCATCGTCATTAACAGGCTCTGAACGTTACAATTAATTGTCAGTTTTGCGTCGTATTCGAAAATCTAGACTCACAGGAGAACGAGCATATGGTGCCCGAGGCAGCACTAGACCCTTGGAGACAAGTCGGCTGTAGGACGATGTATTGAATCGCGACGCAATTTGTGTGTTCCATCGTCATTAAGAGGCTCTGAACGTTACAATTAACTGTCAGTTTTGCGCCGGATTCGAGAAACTAGACTCATAGGAGAACGACCAAGAGGTGCCAGGAGCAGCAATACTACCTCGGAGACATGTCGGCTGGAGGACGATGTATTGAGTCGCGATGCAATTTGTGTGTCCCATCGTCATTAACAGCCTCTGAACGTTACAATTAACTGTCAGTTTTGCATCGCATTCGAAAAACTAGACTCACAGGAGAACGACCATAAGTTGCCCGAGGCACCAATAGACCCTTCGAGACAAGTCGGCTGGAGGACGATGTATTGAATCGCGACGCAATTAGTATGTTCCATCGTCATCAAGAGGCTCTGAACGTTACAATTCACTGTCAGTTTTGCGTCGGATTCGAAAAACTAGACTCACAGGAGAACGACGATAAGGTGCCCGAGGCAGCACTAGACCCTTGGAGACAAGTCGGCTGTAGGACGATGTATTGAATCGCGACGCAATTTGTGTGTTCCATCGTCATCAAGAGGCTCTGAACGTTAGAATTCACTCTCAGTTTTGCGTCGGATTCGAAAATCTAGACTCACAGGAGAACGAGCATATGGTGCCCGAGGCAGCACTAGACCCTTGGAGACAAGTCGGCTGTAGGACGATGTATTGAATCGCGACGCAATTTGTGTGTTCCATCGTCATTAAGAGGCTCTGAACGTTACAATGAACTGTCAGTTTTGCGTCGGATTCGAAAATCTAGACTCACAGGAGAACGACCATAAGGTGCCCGAGGCAGCACTAGACCCTTGGAGACAAGTCGGCTGGAGGACGATGTATTGAGTCGCGACGCAATTTGTGTGTCCCATCGTCATTAACAGGCTCTGAACGTTACAATTCACTGTCAGTTTTGCGTCGGATTCGAAAATCTAGACTCACAGGAGAACGAGCATATGGTGCCCGAGGCAGCAATAGACCCTTCGAGACAAGTCGGCTGGAGGACGATGTATTGAATCGCGACGCAATTTGTGTGTTCCATCGTCATCAAGAGGCTCTGAACGTTACAATTCACTCTCAGTTTTGCGTCGGATTCGAAAATCTAGACTCACCGATGAACGACCATAAGGTTTCCGAGGCAGCAATAGACCCTTCGAGACAAGTCGGCTGTAGGACGATGTATTGAATCGCGGCGCAATTTGTGTGTTCCATCGTCATTAAGAGGCTCTGAACGTTACAATTAACTGTCAGTTTTGCATCGCATTCGAAAAACTAGACTCACAGGAGAACGACCATAAGGTGCCCGAGGCAGCAATAGACCCTTGGAGACAAGTCGGCTGGAGGACGATGTATTGAATCGCGACGCAATTTGTGTGTCCCATCGTCATTAACAGGCTCTGAACGTTACAATTAACTGTCAGTTTTGCATCGCATTCGAAAATCTAGACTCACAGGAGAACGAGCATATGGTGCCCGAGGCAGCACTAGACCCTTGGAGACAAGTCGGCTGTAGGACGATGTATTGAGTCGCGACGCAATTTGTGTGTCCCATCGTCATTAACAGGCTCTGAACGTTACAATTAACTGTCAGTTTTGCGTCGGATTCGAAAATCTAGACTCACAGGAGAACGAGCATATGGTGCCCGAGGCAGTACTAGACCCTTGGAGACAAGTCGGCTGTAGGACGATGTATTGAGTCGCGACGCAATTTGTGTGTCCCATCGTCATTAACAGGCTCTGAACGTTACAATTAACTGTCAGTTTTGCGTCGGATTCGAAAATCTAGACTCACAGGGGAACGACCATAAGGTGCCCGAGGCAGCAATAGACCCTTGGAGACAAGTCGGCTGGAGGACGATGTATTGAATCGCGACGCAATTTGTGTGTTCCATCGTCATTAAGAGGCTCTGAACGTTACAATTAATTGTCAGTTTTGCGCCGGATTCGAAAAACTAGACTCATAGGAGAACGACCAAGAGGTGCCAGGAGCAGCAATACTACCTCGGAGACAAGTCGGCTGGAGGACGATGTATTGAATCGCGACGCAATTTGTGTGTTCCATCGTCAGTATCAGGCTCTGAACGTTACAATTAATTGTCAGTTTTGCATCGCATTCGAAAAACTAGACTCACAGGAGAACGACCATAAGGTGCCCGAGGCACCAATAGACCCTTCGAGACAAGTCGGCTGGAGGACGATGTATTGAATCGCGACGCAATTTGTGTGTTCCATCGTCATTAAGAGGCTCTGAACGTTACAATTAACTGTCAGTTTTGCGCCGGATTCGAAAAACTAGACTCATAGGAGAACGACCAAGAGGTGCCAGGAGCAGCAATACTACCTCGGAGACATGTCGGCTGGAGGACGATGTATTGAATCGCGACGCAATTTGTGTGTTCCATCGTCAGTATCAGGCTCTGAACGTTACAATTCACTGTCAGTTTTGCGTCGGATTCGAAAATCTAGTCTCACAGGAGAATGACCATAAGGTGCCCGAGGCAGCTATAGACCCTTGGAGACAAGTCGGCTGGAGGACGATGTATTGAGTCGCGACGCAATTTGTGTGTCCCATCGTCATTAACAGGCTCTGATCGTTACAATTAACTGTCAGTTTTGCATCGCATTCGAAAATCTAGACTCACAGATGAACGACCATAAGGTGCCCGAGGCAGCAATAGACCCTTCGAGACAAGTCGGCTGGAGGACGATGTATTGAATCGCGACGCAATTTGTGTGTTCCATCGTCATCAAGTGGCTCTGAACGTTACAATTAACTGTCAGTTTTGTGTCGGATTCGAAAATCTAGACTCACAGGAGAACGAGCATATGGTGCCCGAGGCAGCACTAGACCCTTGGAGACAAGTCGTTTGTAGGACGATGTATTGAATCGCGACGCAATTTGTGTGTTCCATCGTCATTAACAGGCTCTGAACGTTACAATTAACTGTCAGTTTTGCGTCGGATTCGAAAATCTAGACTCACAGGAGAACGACCATAAGGTGCCCGAGGCAGCAATAGATCCTTGGAGACAAGTCGGCTGGAGGATGATGTATTGAATCGCGACGCAATTTGTGTGTCCCATCGTCAGTATCAGGCTCTGAACGTTACAATTCACTGTCAGTTTTGCGTCGGATTCGAAAATCTAGACTCACAGGAGAACGAGCATATGGTGCCCGAGGCAGCACTAGACCCTTGGAGACAAGTCGGCTGTAGGACGATGTATTGAGTCGCGACGCAATTTGTGTGTCCCATCGTCATTAACAGGCTCTGAACGTTACAATTAATTGTCAGTTTTGCGTCGTATTCGAAAAACTAGACTCACAGGAGAACGACCATAAGGTGCCCGAGGCAGCACTAGACCCTTGGAGACAAGTCGGCTGTAGGACGATGTATTGAATCGCGACGCAATTTGTGTGTTCCATCGTCATTAAGAGGCTCTGAACGTTACAATTAACTGTCAGTTTTGCGTCGGATTCGAAAATCTAGACTCACAGGAGAACGAGCATAAGGTGCCCGAGGCGGCAATAGACCCTTCGAGACAAGTCGGCTGGAGGACGATGTATTGAATCGCGACGCAATTTGTGTGTTCCATCGTCAGTATCAGGCTCTGAACGTTACAATTAATTGTCAGTTTTGCGTCGTATTCGAAAATCTAGACTCACAGGAGAACGAGCATATGGTGCCCGAGGCAGCACTAGACCCTTGGAGACAAGTCGGCTGTAGGACGATGTATTGAATCGCGACGCAATTTGTGTGTTCCATCGTCATTAAGAGGCTCTGAACGTTACAATTAACTGTCAGTTTTGCGTCGGATTCGAAAATCTAGACTCACAGGAGAACGACCATAAGGTGCCCGAGGCAGCACTAGACCCTTGGAGACAAGTCGGCTGGAGGACGATGTATTGAGTCGCGACGCAATTTGTGTGTCCCATCGTCATTAACAGGCTCTGAACGTTACAATTCACTGTCAGTTTTGCGTCGGATTCGAAAATCTAGACTCACAGGAGAACGAGCATATGGTGCCCGAGGCAGCAATAGACCCTTCGAGACAAGTCGGCTGGAGGACGATGTATTGAATCGCGACGCAATTTGTGTGTTCCAATGTCATCAAGAGGCTCTGATCGTTACAATTCACTCTCAGTTTTGCGTCGGATTCGAAAATCTAGACTCACCGATGAACGACCATAAGGTGACCGAGGCAGCAATAGACCCTTCGAGACAAGTCGGCTGTAGGACGATGTATTGAATCGCGACGCAATTTGTGTGTTCCATCGTCATTAACAGGCTCTGAACGTTACAATTACCTGTCAGTTTTGCGTCGGATTCGAAAATCTAGACTCACAGGAGAACGACCATAAGGTGCCCGAGGCAGCAATAGACCCTTGGAGACAAGTCGGCTGGAGGACGATGTATTGAATCGCGACGCAATTTGTGTGTTCCATCGTCATTAACAGGCTCTGAACGTTACAATTAATTGTCAGTTTTGCGTCGTATTCGAAAATCTAGACTCACAGGAGAACGAGCATATGGTGCCCGAGGCAGCACTAGACCCTTGGAGACAAGTCGGCTGTAGGACGATGTATTGAATCGCGACGCAATTTGTGTGTTCCATCGTCATTAAGAGGCTCTGAACGTTACAATTAACTGTCAGTTTTGCGCCGGATTCGAAAAACTAGACTCATAGGAGAACGACCAAGAGGTGCCCGAGGCAGCAATACTACCTCGGAGACATGTCGGCTGGAGGACGATGTATTGAGTCGCGATGCTATTTGTGTGTCCCATCGTCATTAACAGCCTCTGAACGTTACAATTAACTGTCAGTTTTGCATCGCATTCGAAAAACTAGACTGACAGGAGAACGACCATAAGTTGCCCGAGGCACCAATAGACCCTTCGAGACAAGTCGGCTGGAGGACGATGTATTGAATCGCGACGCAATTAGTATGTTCCATCGTCATCAAGAGGCTCTGAACGTTACAATTCACTGTCAGTTTTGCGTCGGATTCGAAAAACTAGACTCACAGGAGAACGACGATAAGGTGCCCGAGGCAGCACTAGACCCTTGGAGACAAGTCGGCTGTAGGACGATGTATTGAATCGCGACGCAATTTGTGTGTTCCATCGTCATCAAGAGGCTCTGAACGTTAGAATTCACTCTCAGTTTTGCGTCGGATTCGAAAATCTAGACTCACAGGAGAACGAGCATATGGTGCCCGAGGCAGCACTAGACCCTTGGAGACAAGTCGGCTGTAGGACGATGTATTGAATCGCGACGCAATTTGTGTGTTCCATCGTCATTAAGAGGCTCTGAACGTTACAATTAACTGTCAGTTTTGCGTCGGATTCGAAAATCTAGACTCACAGGAGAACGACCATAAGGTGCCCGAGGCAGCACTAGACCCTTGGAGACAAGTCGGCTGGAGGACGATGTATTGAGTCGCGACGCAATTTGTGTGTCCCATCGTCATTAACAGGCTCTGAACGTTACAATTCACTGTCAGTTTTGCGTCGGATTCGAAAATCTAGACTCACAGGAGAACGAGCATATGGTGCCCGAGGCAGCAATAGACCCTTCGAGACAAGTCGGCTGGAGGACGATGTATTGAATCGCGACGCAATTTGTGTGTTCCATCGTCATCAAGAGGCTCTGAACGTTACAATTCACTCTCAGTTTTGCGTCGGATTCGAAAATCTAGACTCACCGATGAACGACCATAAGGTGCCCGAGGCAGCAATAGACCCTTCGAGACAAGTCGGCTGTAGGACGATGTATTGAATCGCGACGCAATTTGTTGTTCCATCGTCATTAAGAGGCTCTGAACGTTACAATTAACTGTCAGTTTTGCATCGCATTCGAAAAACTAGACTCACAGGAGAACGACCATACGGTGCCCGAGGCAGCAATAGACCCTTGGAGACAAGTCGGCTGGAGGACGATGTATTGAAACGCGACGCAATTTGTGTGTCCCATCGTCATTAACAGGCTCTGAACGTTACAATTAACTGTCAGTTTTGCATCGCATTCGAAAATCTAGACTCACAGGAGAACGAGCATATGGTGCCCGAGGCAGCACTAGACCCTTGGAGACAAGTCGGCTGTAGGACGATGTATTGAGTCGCGACGCAATTTGTGTGTCCCATCGTCAGTATCAGGCTCTGAACGTTACAATTCACTGTCAGTTTTGCGTCGGATTCGAAAATCTAGTCTCACAGGAGAATGACCATAAGGTGCCCGAGGCAGCTATAGACCCTTGGAGACAAGTCGGCTGGAGGACGATGTATTGAGTCGCGACGCAATTTGTGTGTCCCATCGTCATTAACAGGCTCTGATCGTTACAATTAACTGTCAGTTTTGCATCGCATTCGAAAATCTAGACTCACAGATGAACGACCATAAGGTGCCCGAGGCAGCAATAGACCCTTCGAGACAAGTCGGCTGGAGGACGATGTATTGAATCGCGACGCAATTTGTGTGTTCCATCGTCATCAAGTGGCTCTGAACGTTACAATTAACTGTCAGTTTTGTGTCGGATTCGAAAATCTAGACTCACAGGAGAACGAGCATATGGTGCCCGAGGCAGCACTAGACCCTTGGAGACAAGTCGTTTGTAGGACGATGTATTGAATCGCGACGCAATTTGTGTGTTCCATCGTCATTAACAGGCTCTGAACGTTACAATTAACTGTCAGTTTTGCGTCGGATTCGAAAATCTAGACTCACAGGAGAACGACCATAAGGTGCCCGAGGCAGCAATAGATCCTTGGAGACAAGTCGGCTGGAGGATGATGTATTGAATCGCGACGCAATTTGTGTGTCCCATCGTCAGTATCAGGCTCTGAACGTTACAATTCACTGTCAGTTTTGCGTCGGATTCGAAAATCTAGACTCACAGGAGAACGAGCATATGGTGCCCGAGGCAGCACTAGACCCTTGGAGACAAGTCGGCTGTAGGACGATGTATTGAGTCGCGACGCAATTTGTGTGTCCCATCGTCATTAACAGGCTCTGAACGTTACAATTAATTGTCAGTTTTGCGTCGTATTCGAAAAACTAGACTCACAGGAGAACGACCATAAGGTGCCCGAGGCAGCACTAGACCCTTGGAGACAAGTCGGCTGTAGGACGATGTATTGAATCGCGACGCAATTTGTGTGTTCCATCGTCATTAAGAGGCTCTGAACGTTACAATTAACTGTCAGTTTTGCGTCGGATTCGAAAATCTAGACTCACAGGAGAACGAGCATAAGGTGCCCGAGGCGGCAATAGACCCTTGGAGACAAGTCGGCTGGAGGACGATGTATTGAATCGCGACGCAATTTGTGTGTTCCATCGTCAGTATCAGGCTCTGAACGTTACAATTAATTGTCAGTTTTGCGTCGTATTCGAAAATCTAGACTCACAGGAGAACGAGCATATGGTGCCCGAGGCAGCACTAGACCCTTGGAGACAAGTCGGCTGTAGGACGATGTATTGAATCGCGACGCAATTTGTGTGTTCCATCGTCATTAAGAGGCTCTGAACGTTACAATTAACTGTCAGTTTTGCGTCGGATTCGAAAATCTAGACTCACAGGAGAACGACCATAAGGTGCCCGAGGCAGCACTAGACCCTTGGAGACAAGTCGGCTGGAGGACGATGTATTGAGTCGCGACGCAATTTGTGTGTCCCATCGTCATTAACAGGCTCTGAACGTTACAATTCACTGTCAGTTTTGCGTCGGATTCGAAAATCTAGACTCACAGGAGAACGAGCATATGGTGCCCGAGGCAGCAATAGACCCTTCGAGACAAGTCGGCTGGAGGACGATGTATTGAATCGCGACGCAATTTGTGTGTTCCATCGTCATCAAGAGGCTCTGAACGTTACAATTCACTCTCAGTTTTGCGTCGGATTCGAAAATCTAGACTCACCGATGAACGACCATAAGGTGCCCGAGGCAGCAATAGACCCTTCGAGACAAGTCGGCTGTAGGACGATGTATTGAATCGCGACGCAATTTGTGTGTTCCATCGTCATTAAGAGTCTCTGAACGTTACAATTAACTGTCAGTTTTGCATCGCATTCGAAAAACTAGACTCACAGGAGAACGACCATAAGGTGCCCGAGGCAGCAATAGACCCTTGGAGACAAGTCGGCTGTAGGACGATGTATTGAATCGCGACGCAATTTGTGTGTCCCATCGTCATTAACAGGCTCTGAACGTTACAATTAACTGTCAGTTTTGCATCGCATTCGAAAATCTAGACTCACAGGAGAACGAGCATATGGTGCCCGAGGCAGCACTAGACCCTTGGAGACAAGTCGGCTGTAGGACGATGTATTGAATCGCGACGCAATTTGTGTGTCCCATCGTCATTAACAGGCTCTGAACGTTACAATTAACTGTCAGTTTTCCATCGCATTCGAAAAACTAGACTCATAGGAGAACGACCAAGAGGTGCCAGGAGCAGCAATACTACCTCGGAAACATGTCGGCTGGAGGACGATGTATAGAATCGCGACGCAATTTGTGTGTTCCATCGTCAGTATCAGGCTCTGAACGTTACAATTCACTGTCAGTTTTGCGTCGGATTCGAAAATCTAGACTCACAGGAGAACGACCATAAGGTGCCCGAGGCAGCAATAGACCCTTGGAGACAAGTCGGCTGGAGGACGATGTATTGAGTCGCGACGCAATTTGTGTGTCCCATCGTCATTAACAGGCTCTGAACGTTACAATTAACTGTCAGTTTTGCATCGCATTCGAAAATCTGGACTCACAGATGAACGACCATAAGGTGCCCGAGGCAGCAATAGACCCTTCGAGACAAGTCGGCTGGAGGACGATGTATTGAATCGCGACGCAATTAGTGTGTTCCATCGTCATCAAGAGGCTCTGAACGTTACAATTCACTGTCAGTTTTGCGTCGGATTCGAAAATCTAGACTCACAGGAGAACGAGCATATGGTGCCCGAGGCAGCACTAGACCCTTGGAGACAAGTCGGCTGTAGGACGATGTATTGAATCGCGACGCAATTTGTGTGTTCCATCGTCATTAACAGGCTCTGAACGTTACAATTACCTGTCAGTTTTGCGTCGGATTCGAAAATCTAGACTCACAGGAGAACGACCATAAGGTGCCCGAGGCAGCAATAGACCCTTGGAGACAAGTCGGCTGGAGGACGATGTATTGAATCGCGACGCAATTTGTGTGTTCCATCGTCATTAACAGGCTCTGAACGTTACAATTAATTGTCAGTTTTGCGTCGTATTCGAAAATCTAGACTCACAGGAGAACGAGCATATGGTGCCCGAGGCAGCACTAGACCCTTGGAGACAAGTCGGCTGTAGGACGATGTATTGAATCGCGACGCAATTTGTGTGTTCCATCGTCATTAAGAGGCTCTGAACGTTACAATTAACTGTCAGTTTTGCGCCGGATTCGAAAAACTAGACTCATAGGAGAACGACCAAGAGGTGCCAGGAGCAGCAATACTACCTCGGAGACATGTCGGCTGGAGGACGATGTATTGAGTCGCGATGCTATTTGTGTGTCCCATCGTCATTAACAGCCTCTGAACGTTACAATTAACTGTCAGTTTTGCATCGCATTCGAAAAACTAGACTGACAGGAGAACGACCATAAGTTGCCCGAGGCACCAATAGACCCTTCGAGACAAGTCGGCTGGAGGACGATGTATTGAATCGCGACGCAATTAGTATGTTCCATCGTCATCAAGAGGCTCTGAACGTTACAATTCACTGTCAGTTTTGCGTCGGATTCGAAAAACTAGACTCACAGGAGAACGACGATAAGGTGCCCGAGGCAGCACTAGACCCTTGGAGACAAGTCGGCTGTAGGACGATGTATTGAATCGCGACGCAATTTGTGTGTTCCATCGTCATCAAGAGGCTCTGAACGTTAGAATTCACTCTCAGTTTTGCGTCGGATTCGAAAATCTAGACTCACAGGAGAACGAGCATATGGTGCCCGAGGCAGCACTAGACCCTTGGAGACAAGTCGGCTGTAGGACGATGTATTGAATCGCGACGCAATTTGTGTGTTCCATCGTCATTAAGAGGCTCTGAACGTTACAATTAACTGTCAGTTTTGCGTCGGATTCGAAAATCTAGACTCACAGGAGAACGACCATAAGGTGCCCGAGGCAGCACTAGACCCTTGGAGACAAGTCGGCTGGAGGACGATGTATTGAATCGCGACGCAATTTGTTGTTCCATCGTCATTAAGAGGCTCTGAACGTTACAATTAACTGTCAGTTTTGCATCGCATTCGAAAAACTAGACTCACAGGAGAACGACCATAAGGTGCCCGAGGCAGCAATAGACCCTTGGAGACAAGTCGGCTGGAGGACGATGTATTGAAACGCGACGCAATTTGTGTGTCCCATCGTCATTAACAGGCTCTGAACGTTACAATTAACTGTCAGTTTTGCATCGCATTCGAAAATCTAGACTCACAGGAGAACGAGCATATGGTGCCCGAGGCAGCACTAGACCCTTGGAGACAAGTCGGCTGTAGGACGATGTATTGAGTCGCGACGCAATTTGTGTGTCCCATCGTCATTAACAGGCTCTGAACGTTACAATTAACTGTCAGTTTTGCGTCGGATTCGAAAATCTAGACTCACAGGAGAACGAGCATATGGTGCCCGAGGCAGTACTAGACCCTTGGAGACAAGTCGGCTGTAGGACGATGTATTGAGTCGCGACGCAATTTGTGTGTCCCATCGTCATTAACAGGCTCTGAACGTTACAATTAACTGTCAGTTTTGCGTCGGATTCGAAAATCTAGACTCACAGGGGAACGACCATAAGGTGCCCGAGGCAGCAATAGACCCTTGGAGACAAGTCGGCTGGAGGACGATGTATTGAATCGCGACGCAATTTGTGTGTTCCATCGTCATTAAGAGGCTCTGAACGTTACAATTAATTGACAGTTTTGCGCCGGATTCGAAAAACTAGACTCATAGGAGAACGACCAAGAGGTGCCAGGAGCAGCAATACTACCTCGGAGACAAGTCGGCTGGAGGACGATGTATTGAATCGCGACGCAATTTGTGTGTTCCATCGTCAGTATCAGGCTCTGAACGTTACAATTAATTGTCAGTTTTGCATCGCATTCGAAAAACTAGACTCACAGGAGAACGACCATAAGGTGCCCGAGGCACCAATAGACCCTTCGAGACAAGTCGGCTGGAGGACGATGTATTGAATCGCGACGCAATTTGTGTGTTCCATCGTCATTAAGAGGCTCTGAACGTTACAATTAATTGTCAGTTTTGCGCCGGATTCGAAAAACTAGACTCATAGGAGAACGACCAAGAGGTGCCAGGAGCAGCAATACTACCTCGGAGACATGTCGGCTGGAGGACGATGTATTGAATCGCGACGCAATTTGTGTGTTCCATCGTCAGTATCAGGCTCTGAACGTTACAATTCACTGTCAGTTTTGCGTCGGATTCGAAAATCTAGTCTCACAGGAGAATGACCATAAGGTGCCCGAGGCAGCTATAGACCCTTGGAGACAAGTCGGCTGGAGGACGATGTATTGAGTCGCGACGCAATTTGTGTGTCCCATCGTCATTAACAGGCTCTGATCGTTACAATTAACTGTCAGTTTTGCATCGCATTCGAAAATCTAGACTCACAGATGAACGACCATAAGGTGCCCGAGGCAGCAATAGACCCTTCGAGACAAGTCGGCTGGAGGACGATGTATTGAATCGCGACGCAATTTGTGTGTTCCATCGTCATCAAGTGGCTCTGAACGTTACAATTAACTGTCAGTTTTGTGTCGGATTCGAAAATCTAGACTCACAGGAGAACGAGCATATGGTGCCCGAGGCAGCACTAGACCCTTGGAGACAAGTCGTTTGTAGGACGATGTATTGAATCGCGACGCAATTTGTGTGTTCCATCGTCATTAACAGGCTCTGAACGTTACAATTAACTGTCAGTTTTGCGTCGGATTCGAAAATCTAGACTCACAGGAGAACGAGCATATGGTGCCCGAGGCAGCACTAGACCCTTGGAGACAAGTCGGCTGTAGGACGATGTATTGAGTCGCGACGCAATTTGTGTGTCCCATCGTCATTAACAGGCTCTGAACGTTACAATTAATTGTCAGTTTTGCGTCGTATTCGAAAAACTAGACTCACAGGAGAACGACCATAAGGTGCCCGAGGCAGCACTAGACCCTTGGAGACAAGTCGGCTATAGGACGATGTATTGAATCGCGACGCAATTTGTGTGTTCCATCGTCATTAAGAGGCTCTGAACGTTACAATTAACTGTCAGTTTTGCGTCGGATTCGAAAATCTAGACTCACAGGAGAACGACCATAAGGTGCCCGAGGCGGCAATAGACCCTTCGAGACAAGTCGGCTGGAGGACGATGTATTGAATCGCGACGCAATTTGTGTGTTCCATCGTCAGTATCAGGCTCTGAACGTTACAATTAATTGTCAGTTTTGCGTCGTATTCGAAAATCTAGACTCACAGGAGAACGAGCATATGGTGCCCGAGGCAGCACTAGACCCTTGGAGACAAGTCGGCTGTAGGACGATGTATTGAATCGCGACGCAATTTGTGTGTTCCATCGTCATTAAGAGGCTCTGAACGTTACAATTAACTGTCAGTTTTGCGCCGGATTCGAAAAACTAGACTCATAGGAGAACGACCAAGAGGTGCCAGGAGCAGCAATACTACCTCGGAGACATGTCGGCTGGAGGACGATGCATTGAATCGCGACGCAATTTGTGTGTTCCATCGTCAGTATCAGGCTCTGAACGTTACAATTAACTGTCAGTTTTGCGTCGGATTCGAAAATCTAGACTCACAGGAGAACGACCATAAGGTGCCCGAGGCAGCACTAGACCCTTGGAGACAAGTCGGCTGGAGGACGATGTATTGAGTCGCGACGCAATTTGTGTGTCCCATCGTCATTAACAGGCTCTGAACGTTACAATTAACTGTCAGTTTTGCATCGCATTCGAAAACCTAGACTCACAGGAGAACGACCATAAGGTGCCCGAGGCACCAATAGACCCTCCGAGACAAGTCGGCTGGAGGACGATGTATTGAATCGCGACGCAATTAGTATGTTCCATCGTCATCAAGAGGCTCTGAACGTTACAATTCACTGTCAGTTTTGCGTCGGATTCGAAAAACTAGACTCACAGGAGAACGACGATAAGGTGCCCGAGGCAGCACTAGACCCTTGGAGACAAGTCGGCTGTAGGACGATGTATTGAATCGCGACGCAATTTGTGTGTTCCATCGTCATCAAGAGGCTCTGAACGTTACAATTCACTGTCAGTTTTGCGTCGGATTCGAAAATCTAGACTCACAGGAGAACGAGCATATGGTGCCCGAGGCAGCACTAGACCCTTGGAGACAAGTCGGCTGTAGGACGATGTATTGAATCGCGACGCAATTTGTGTGTTCCATCGTCATTAAGAGGCTCTGAACGTTACAATTAACTGTCAGTTTTGCGTCGGATTCGAAAATCTAGACTCACAGGAGAACGACCATAAGGTGCCCGAGGCAGCACTAGACCCTTGGAGACAAGTCGGCTGGAGGACGATGTATTGAGTCGCGACGCAATTTGTGTGTCCCATCGTCATTAACAGGCTCTGAACGTTACAATTCACAGTCAGTTTTGCGTCGGATTCGAAAATCTAGACTCACAGGAGAACGAGCATATGGTGCCCGAGGCAGCAATAGACCCTTCGAGACAAGTCGGCTGGAGGACGATGTATTGAATCGCGACGCAATTTGTGTGTTCCATCGTCATCAAGAGGCTCTGAACGTTACAATTCACTCTCAGTTTTGCGTCGGATTCGAAAATCTAGACTCACCGATGAACGACCATAAGGTGCCCGAGGCAGCAATAGACCCTTCGAGACAAGTCGGCTGTAGGACGATGTATTGAATCGCGACGCAATTTGTGTGTTCCATCGTCATTAAGAGTCTCTGAACGTTACAATTAACTGTCAGTTTTGCATCGCATTCGAAAAACTAGACTCACAGGAGAACGACCATAAGGTGCCCGAGGCAGCAATAGACCCTTGGAGACAAGTCGGCTGGAGGACGATGTATTGAATCGCGACGCAATTTGTGTGTCCCATCGTCATTAACAGGCTCTGAGCGTTACAATTAACTGTCAGTTTTGCATCGCATTCGAAAATCTAGACTCACAGGAGAACGAGCATATGGTGCCCGAGGCAGCACTAGACGTTTGGAGACAAGTCGGCTGTAGGACGATGTATTGAATCGCGACGCAATTTGTGTGTCCCATCGTCATTAACAGGCTCTGAACGTTACAATTAACTGTCAGTTTTCCATCGCATTCGAAAAACTAGACTCATAGGAGAACGACCAAGAGGTGCCAGGAGCAGCAATACTACCTCGGAAACATGTCGGCTGGAGGACGATGTATAGAATCGCGACGCAATTTGTGTGTTCCATCGTCATCAAGAGGCTCTGAACGTTACAATTCACTGTCAGTTTTGCGTCGGATTCGAAAATCTAGACTCACAGGAGAACGAGCATATGGTGCCCGAGGCAGCAATAGACCCTTGGAGACAAGTCGGCTGGAGGACGATGTATTGAGTCGCGACGCAATTTGTGTGTCCCATCGTCATTAACAGGCTCTGAACGTTACAATTAACTGTCAGTTTTGCATCGCATTCGAAAATCTGGACTCACAGATGAACGACCATAAGGTGCCCGAGGCAGCAATAGACCCTTCGAGACAAGTCGGCTGGAGGACGATGTATTGAATCGCGACGCAATTAGTGTGTTCCATCGTCATCAAGAGGCTCTGAACGTTACAATTCACTGTCAGTTTTGCGTCGGATTCGAAAATCTAGACTCACAGGAGAACGAGCATATGGTGCCCGAGGCAGCACTAGACCCTTGGAGACAAGTCGGCTGTAGGACGATGTATTGAATCGCGACGCAATTTGTGTGTTCCATCGTCATTAACAGGCTCTGAACGTTACAATTACCTGTCAGTTTTGCGTCGGATTCGAAAATCTAGACTCACAGGAGAACGACCATAAGGTGCCCGAGGCAGCAATAGACCCTTGGAGACAAGTCGGCTGGAGGACGATGTATTGAATCGCGACGCAATTTGTGTGTCCCATCGTCAGTATCAGGCTCTGAACGTTACAATTAACTGTCAGTTTTGCGTCGGATTCGAAAATCTAGACTCACAGGAGAACGACCATAAGGTGCCCGAGGCAGCACTAGACCCTTGGAGACAAGTCGGCTGGAGGACGATGTATTGAGTCGCGACGCAATTTGTGTGTCCCATCGTCATTAACAGGCTCTGAACGTTACAATTAACTGTCAGTTTTGCATCGCATTCGAAAAACTAGACTCACAGGAGAACGACCATAAGGTGCCCGAGGCAGCAATAGACCCTTCGAGACAAGTCGGCTGGAGGACGATGTATTGAATCGCGACGCAATTAGTGTGTTCCATCGTCATCAAGAGGCTCTGAACGTTACAATTCACTGTCAGTTTTGCGTCGGATTCGAAAATCTAGACTCACAGGAGAACGAGCATATGGTGCCCGAGGCAGCACTAGACCCTTGGAGACAAGTCGGCTGTAGGACGATGTATTGAATCGCGACGCAATTTGTGTGTTCCATCGTCATTAACAGGCTCTGAACGTTACAATTACCTGTCAGTTTTGCGTCGGATTCGAAAATCTAGACTCACAGGAGAACGACCATAAGGTGCCCGAGGCAGCAATAGACCCTTGGAGACAAGTCGGCTGGAGGACGATGTATTGAATCGCGACGCAATTTGTGTGTCCCATCGTCAGTATCAGGCTCTGAACGTTACAATTAACTGTCAGTTTTGCGTCGGATTCGAAAATCTAGACTCACAGGAGAACGACCATAAGGTGCCCGAGGCAGCACTAGACCCTTGGAGACAAGTCGGCTGGAGGACGATGTATTGAGTCGCGACGCAATTTGTGTGTCCCATCGTCATTAACAGGCTCTGAACGTTACAATTAACTGTCAGTTTTGCATCGCATTCGAAAAACTAGACTCACAGGAGAACGACCATAAGGTGCCCGAGGCAGCAATAGACCCTTGGCGACAAGTCGGCTGAAGGACGATGTATTGAATCGCGACGCAATTAGTGTGTTCCATCGTCATCAAGAGGCTCTGAACGTTACAATTCACTGTCAGTTTTGCGTCGGATTCGAAAATCTAGACTCACAGGAGAACGACCATAAGGTGCCCGAGGCAGCACTAGACCCTTGGAGACAAGTCGGCTGGAGGACGATGTATTGAATCGCGACGCAATTTGTGTGTCCCATCGTCATTAACAGGCTCTGAACGTTACAATTAACTGTCAGTTTTCCATCTTATTCGAAAAACTAGACTCATAGGAGAACGACCAAGAGGTGCCAGGAGCAGCAATACTACCTCCGAGACATGTCGGCTGGAGGACGATGTATAGAATCGCGACGCAATTTGTGTGTTCCATCGTCAGTATCAGGCTCTGAACGTTACAATTCACTGTCAGTTTTGCATCGCATTCGAAAATCTAGACTCACAGATGAACGACCATAAGGTGCCCGAGGCAGCAATAGACCCTTCGAGACAAGTCGGCTGGAGGACGATGTATTGAATCGCGACGCAATTTGTGTGTTCCATCGTCATCAAGTGGCTCTGAACGTTACAATTCACTCTCAGTTTTGCGTCGGATTCGAAAATCTAGACTCACAGGAGAACGACCATAAGGTGCCCGAGGCACCAATAGACCCTTCGAGACAAGTCGGCTGGAGGACGATGTATTGAATCGCGACGCAATTTGTGTGTCCCATCGTCATTAACGGGCTCTGAACGTTACAATTAACTGTCAGTTTTGCATCGCATTCGAAAATCTAGACTCACAGGAGAACGAGCATATGGTGCCCGAGGCAGCACTAGACGCTTGGAGACAAGTCGGCTGTAGGACGATGTATTGAATCGCGACGCAATTTGTGTGTCCCATCGTCATTAACAGGCTCTGAACGTTACAATTAACTGTCAGTTTTCCATCGCATTCGAAAAACTAGACTCATAGGAGAACGACCAAGAGGTGCCAGGAGCAGCAATACTACCTCGGAAACATGTCGGCTGGAGGACGATGTATAGAATCGCGACGCAATTTGTGTGTTCCATCGTCAGTATCAGGCTCTGAACGTTACAATTCACTGTCAGTTTTGCGTCGGATTCGAAAATCTAGACTCACAGGAGAACGACCATAAGGTGCCCGAGGCAGCAATAGACCCTTGGAGACAAGTCGGCTGGAGGACGATGTATTGAGTCGCGACGCAATTTGTGTGTCCCATCGTCATTAACAGGCTCTGAACGTTACAATTAACTGTCAGTTTTGCATCGCATTCGAAAATCTGGACTCACAGATGAACGACCATAAGGTGCCCGAGGCAGCAATAGACCCTTCGAGACAAGTCGGCTGGAGGACGATGTATTGAATCGCGACGCAATTAGTGTGTTCCATCGTCATCAAGAGGCTCTGAACGTTACAATTCACTGTCAGTTTTGCGTCGGATTCGAAAATCTAGACTCACAGGAGAACGAGCATATGGTGCCCGAGGCAGCACTAGACCCTTGGAGACAAGTCGGCTGTAGGACGATGTATTGAATCGCGACGCAATTTGTGTGTTCCATCGTCATTAACAGGCTCTGAACGTTACAATTACCTGTCAGTTTTGCGTCGGATTCGAAAATCTAGACTCACAGGAGAACGACCATAAGGTGCCCGAGGCAGCAATAGACCCTTGGAGACAAGTCGGCTGGAGGACGATGTATTGAATCGCGACGCAATTTGTGTGTCCCATCGTCAGTATCAGGCTCTGAACGTTACAATTAACTGTCAGTTTTGCGTCGGATTCGAAAATCTAGACTCACAGGAGAACGACCATAAGGTGCCCGAGGCAGCACTAGACCCTTGGAGACAAGTCGGCTGGAGGACGATGTATTGAGTCGCGACGCAATTTGTGTGTCCCATCGTCATTAACAGGCTCTGAACGTTACAATTAACTGTCAGTTTTGCATCGCATTCGAAAAACTAGACTCACAGGAGAACGACCATAAGGTGCCCGAGGCAGCAATAGACCCTTGGCGACAAGTCGGCTGGAGGACGATGTATTGAATCGCGACGCAATTAGTGTGTTCCATCGTCATCAAGAGGCTCTGAACGTTACAATTCACTGTCAGTTTTGCGTCGGATTCGAAAATCTAGACTCACAGGAGAACGACCATAAGGTGCCCGAGGCAGCACTAGACCCTTGGAGACAAGTCGGCTGGAGGACGATGTATTGAATCGCGACGCAATTTGTGTGTCCCATCGTCATTAACAGGCTCTGAACGTTACAATTAACTGTCAGTTTTCCATCGCATTCGAAAAACTAGACTCATAGGAGAACGACCAAGAGGTGCCAGGAGCAGCAATACTACCTCCGAGACATGTCGGCTGGAGGACGATGTATAGAATCGCGACGCAATTTGTGTGTTCCATCGTCAGTATCAGGCTCTGAACGTTACAATTCACTGTCAGTTTTGCGTCGGATTCGAAAATCTAGACTCACAGGAGAACGACCATAAGGTGCCCGAGGCAGCAATAGACCCTTCGAGACAAGTCGGCTGGAGGACGATGTATTGAGTCGCGACGCAATTTGTGTGTCCCATCGTCATTAACAGGCTCTGATCGTTACAATTAACTGTCAGTTTTGCATCGCATTCGAAAATCTAGACTCACAGATGAACGACCATAAGGTGCCCGAGGCAGCAATAGACCCTTCGAGACAAGTCGGCTGGAGGACGATGTATTGAATCGCGACGCAATTTGTGTGTTCCATCGTCATCAAGTGGCTCTGAACGTTACAATTCACTCTCAGTTTTGCGTCGGATTCGAAAATCTAGACTCACAGGAGAACGAGCATATGGTGCCCGAGGCAGCACTAGACCCTTGGAGACAAGTCGGCTGTAGGACGATGTATTGAATCGCGACGCAATTTGTGTGTTCCATCGTCATTAACAGGCTATGAACCTTACAATTAACTGTCAGTTTTGCGTCGGATTCGAAAATCTAGACTCACCGATGAACGACCATAAGGTGCCCGAGGCAGCAATAGACCCTTCGAGACAAGTCGGCTGGAGGACGATGTATTGAATCGCGACGCAATTTGTGTGTCCCATCGTCAGTATCAGGCTCTGAACGTTACAATTCACTGTCAGTTTTGCGTCGGATTCGAAAATCTAGACTCACAGGAGAACGAGCATATGGTGCCCGAGGCAGCACTAGACCCTTGGAGACAAGTCGGCTGTAGGACGATGTATTGAGTCGCGACGCAATTTGTGTGTCCCATCGTCATTAACAGGCTCTGAACGTTACAATTAATTGTCAGTTTTGCGTCGTATTCGAAAAACTAGACTCACAGGAGAACGAGCATATGGTGCCCGAGGCAGCACTAGACCCTTGGAGACAAGTCGGCTGTAGGACGATGTATTGAATCGCGACGCAATTTGTGTGTTCCATCGTCATTAAGAGGCTCTGAACGTTACAATTAACTGTCAGTTTTGCGCCGGATTCGAAAAACTAGACTCATAGGAGAACGACCAAGAGGTGCCAGGAGCAGCAATTCTACCTCGGAGACATGTCGGCTGGAGGACGATGTATTGAATCGCGACGCAATTTGTGTGTTCCATCGTCAGTATCAGGCTCTGAACGTTACAGTTAACTGTCAGTTTTGCGTCGGATTCGAAAATCTAGACTCACAGGAGAACGACCATAAGGTGCCCGAGGCAGCACTAGACCATTGGAGACAAGTCGGCTGGAGGACGATGTATTGAGTCGCGATGCAATTTGTGTGTCCCATCGTCATTAACAGTCTCTGAACGTTACAATTAACTGTCAGTTTTGCATCGCATTCGAAAAACTAGACTCACAGGAGAACGACCATAAGGTGCCCGAGGCACCAATAGACCCTTCGAGACAAGTCGGCTGGAGGATGATGTATTGAATCGCGACGCAATTTGTGTGTTCCATCGTCATCAAGAGGCTCTGAACGTTACAATTCACTGTCAGTTTTGCGTCGGATTCGAAAATCTAGACTCACTGGAGAACGAGCATATGGTGCCCGAGGCAGCACTAGACCCTTGGAGACAAGTCGGCTGGAGGACGATGTATTGAGTCGCGACGCAATTTGTGTGTCCCATCGTCATTAACAGGCTCTGAACGTTACAATTCACTCTCAGTTTTGCGTCGGATTCGAAAATCTAGACTCACAGGAGAACGAGCATATGGTGCCCGAGGCAGCAATAGACCCTTCGAGACAAGTCGGCTGGAGGACGATGTATTGAATCGCGACGCAATTTGTGTGTTCCATCGTCATCAAGAGGCTCTGAACGTTACAATTCACTCTCAGTTTTGCGTCGGATTCGAAAATCTAGACTCACCGATGAACGACCATAAGGTGCCCGAGGCAGCAATAGACCCTTCGAGACAAGTCGGCTGTAGGACGATGTATTGAATCGCGACGCAATTTGTGTGTTCCATCGTCATTAAGAGGCTCTGAACGTTACAATTAACTGTCAGTTTTGCATCGCATTCGAAAAACTAGACTCACAGGAGAACGACCATAAGGTGCCCGAGGCAGCAATAGACCCTTGGAGACAAGTCGGCTGGAGGACGATGTATTGAATCGCGACGCAATTTGTGTGTCCCATCGTCATTAACAGGCTCTGAACGTTACAATTAACTGTCAGTTTTGCATCGCATTCGAAAATCTAGACTCACAGGAGAACGAGCATATGGTGCCCGAGGCAGCACTAGACCCTTGGAGACAAGTCGGCTGTAGGACGATGTATTGAGTCGCGACGCAATTTGTGTGTCCCATCGTCATTAACAGGCTCTGAACGTTACAATTAACTGTCAGTTTTGCGTCGGATTCGAAAATCTAGACTCACAGAAGAACGAGCATATGGTGCCCGAGGCAGTACTAGACCCTTGGAGACAAGTCGGCTGTAGGACGATGTATTGAGTCGCGACGCAATTTGTGTGTCCCATCGTCATTAACAGGCTCTGAACGTTACAATTAACTGTCAGTTTTGCGTCGGATTCGAAAATCTAGACTCACAGGGGAACGACCATAAGGTGCCCGAGGCAGCAATAGACCCTTGGAGACAAGTCGGCTGGAGGACGATGTATTGAATCGCGACGCAATTTGTGTGTTCCATCGTCAGTATCAGGCTCTGAACGTTACAATTAATTGTCAGTTTTGCGTCGTATTCGAAAATCTAAACTCACAGGAGAACGAGCATATGGTGCCCGAGGCAGCACTAGACCCTTGGAGACAAGTCGGCTGTAGGACGATGTATTGAATCGCGACGCAATTTGTGTGTTCCATCGTCATTAAGAGGCTCTGAACGTTACAATTAACTGTCAGTTTTGCGCCGGATTCGAAAAACTAGACTCATAGGAGAACGACCAAGAGGTGCCAGGAGCAGCAATACTACCTCGGAGACATGTAGGCTGGAGGACAATGCATTGAATCGCGACGCAATTTGTGTGTTCCATCGTCAGTATCAGGCTCTGAACGTTACAATTAACTGTCAGTTTTGCGTCGGATTCGAAAATCTAGACTCACAGGAGAACGACCATAAGGTGCCCGAGGCAGCACTAGACCCTTGGAGACAAGTCGGCTGGAGGACGATGTATTGAGTCGCGACGCAATTTGTGTGTCCCATCGTCATTAACAGGCTCTGAACGTTACAATTAACTGTCAGTTTTGCATCGCATTCGAAAAACTAGACTCACAGGAGAACGACCATAAGGTGCCCGAGGCACCAATAGACCCTTCGAGACAAGTCGGCTGGAGGACGATGTATTGAATCGCGACGCAATTAGTATGTTCCATCGTCATCAAGAGGCTCTGAACGTTACAATTCACTGTCAGTTTTGCGTCGGATTCGAAAAACTAGACTCACAGGAGAACGACGATAAGGTGCCCGAGGCAGCACTAGACCCTTGGAGACAAGTCGGCTGTAGGACGATGTATTGAATCGCGACGCAATTTGTGTGTTCCATCGTCATCAAGAGGCTCTGAACGTTACAATTCACTGTCAGTTTTGCGTCGGATTCGAAAATCTAGACTCACAGGAGAACGAGCATATGGTGCCCGAGGCAGCACTAGACCCTTGGAGACAAGTCGGCTGTAGGACGATGTATTGAATCGCGACGCAATTTGTGTGTTCCATCGTCATTAAGAGGCTCTGAACGTTACAATTAACTGTCAGTTTTGCGTCTGATTCGAAAATCTAGACTCACAGGAGAACGACCATAAGGTGCCCGAGGCAGCACTAGACCCTTGGAGACAAGTCGGCTGGAGGACGATGTATTGAGTCGCGACGCAAATTGTGTGTCCCATCGTCATTAACAGGCTCTGAACGTTACAATTCACTGTCAGTTTTGCGTCGGATTCGAAAATCTAGACTCACAGGAGAACGAGCATATGGTGCCCGAGGCAGCAATAGACCCTTCGAGACAAGTCGGCTGGAGGACGATGTATTGAATCGCGACGCAATTTGTGTGTTCCATCGTCATCAAGAGGCTCTGAACGTTACAATTCACTCTCAGTTTTGCGTCGGATTCGAAAATCTAGACTCACCGATGAACGACCATAAGGTGCCCGAGGCAGCAATAGACCCTTCGAGACAAGTCGGCTGTAGGACGATGTATTGAATCGCGACGCAATTTGTGTGTTCCATCGTCATTAAGAGTCTCTGAACGTTACAATTAACTGTCAGTTTTGCATCGCATTCGAAAAACTAGACTCACAGGAGAACGACCATAAGGTGCCCGAGGCAGCAATAGACCCTTGGAGACAAGTCGGCTGGAGGACGATGTATTGAATCGCGACGCAATTTGTGTGTCCCATCGTCATTAACAGGCTCTGAACGTTACAATTAACTGTCAGTTTTGCATCGCATTCGAAAATGTAGACTCACAGGAGAACGAGCATATGGTGCCCGAGGCAGCACTAGACCCTTGGAGACAAGTCGGCTGTAGGACGATGTATTGAATCGCGACGCAATTTGTGTGTTCCATCGTCATTAAGAGGCTCTGAACGTTACAATTAACTGTCAGTTTTCCATCGCATTCGAAAAACTAGACTCATAGGAGAACGACCAAGAGGTGCCAGGAGCAGCAATACTACCTCGGAAACATGTCGGCTGGAGGACGATGTATAGAATCGCGACGCAGTTTGTGTGTTCCATCGTCAGTATCAGGCTCTGAACGTTACAATTCACTGTCAGTTTTGCGTCGGATTCGAATTTCTAGACTCACAGGAGAACGACCATAAGGTGCCCGAGGCAGCAATAGACCCTTGGAGACAAGTCGGCTGGAGGACGATGTATTGAATCGCGACGCAATTTGTGTGTCCCATCGTCAGTATCAGGCTCTGAACGTTACAATTCACTGTCAGTTTTGCGTCGGATTCGAAAATCTAGACTCACAGGAGAACGAGCATATGGTGCCCGAGGCAGCACTAGACCCTTGGAGACAAGTCGGCTGTAGGACGATGTATTGAGTCGCGACGCAATTTGTGTGTCCCATCGTCATTAACAGGCTCTGAACGTTACAATTAATTGTCAGTTTTGCGTCGTATTCGAAAAACTAGACTCACAGGAGAACGACCATATGGTGCCCGAGGCAGCACTAGACCCTTGGAGACAAGTCGGCTGTAGGACGATGTATTGAATCGCGACGCATTTTGTGTGTTCCATCGTCATTAAGAGGCTCTGAACGTTACAATTAACTGTCAGTTTTGCGTCGGATTCGAAAATCTAGACTCACCGATGAACGACCATAAGGTGCCCGAGGCGGCAATACACCCTTCGAGACAAGTCGGCTGTAGGACGATGTATTGAATCGCGACGCAATTTGTGTGTTCCATCGTCATTAACAGGCTCTGAACGTTACAATTAATTGTCAGTTTTGCGTCGTATTCGAAAATCTAGACTCACAGGAGAACGAGCATATGGTGCCCGAGGCAGCACTAGACCCTTGGAGACAAGTCGGCTGTAGGACGATGTATTGAATCGCGACGCAATTTGTGTGTTCCATCGTCATTAAGAGGCTCTGAACGTTACAATTAACTGTCAGTTTTGCGCCGGATTCGAAAAACTAGACTCATAGGAGAACGACCAAGAGGTGCCAGGAGCAGCAATTCTACCTCGGAGACATGTCGGCTGGAGGACGATGTATTGAATCGCGACGCAATTTGTGTGTTCCATCGTCAGTATCAGGCTCTGAACGTTACAGTTAACTGTCAGTTTTGCGTCGGATTCGAAAATCTAGACTCACAGGAGAACGACCATAAGGTGCCCGAGGCAGCACTAGACCATTGGAGACAAGTCGGCTGGAGGACGATGTATTGAGTCGCGATGCAATTTGTGTGTCCCATCGTCATTAAAAGTCTCTGAACGTTACAATTAACTGTCAGTTTTGCATCGCATTCGAAAAACTAGACTCACAGGAGAACGACCATAAGGTGCCCGAGGCACCAATAGACCCTTCGAGACAAGTCGGCTGGAGGACGATGTATTGAATCGCGACGCAATTAGTATGTTCCATCGTCATCAAGAGGCTCTGAACGTTACAATTCACTGTCAGTTTTGCGTCGGATTCGAAAAACTAGACTCACAGGAGAACGACGATAAGGTGCCCGAGGCAGCACTAGACCCTTGGAGACAAGTCGGCTGTAGGACGATGTATTGAATCGCGACGCAATTTGAGTGTTCCATCGTCATCAAGAGGCTCTGAACGTTACAATTCACTGTCAGTTTTGCGTCGGATTCGAAAATCTAGACTCACAGGAGAACGAGCATATGGTGCCCGAGGCAGCACTAGACCCTTGGAGACAAGTCGGCTGTAGGACGATGTATTGAATCGCGACGCAATTTGTGTGTTCCATCGTCATTAAGAGGCTCTGAACGTTACAATTAACTGTCAGTTTTGCGTCGGATTCGAAAATCTAGACTCACAGGAGAACGACCATAAGGTGCCCGAGGCAGCACTAGACCCTTGGAGACAAGTCGGCTGGAGGACGATGTATTGAGTCGCGACGCAATTTGTGTGTCCCATCGTCATTAACAGGCTCTGAACGTTACAATTCACTCTCAGTTTTGCGTCGGATTCGAAAATCTAGACTCACAGGAGAACGAGCATATGGTGCCCGAGGCAGCAATAGACCCTTCGAGACAAGTCGGCTGGAGGACGATGTATTGAATCGCGACGCAATTTGTGTGTTCCATCGTCATTAAGAGGCTCTGAACGTTACAATTAACTGTCAGTTTTGCGTCGGATTCGAAAATCTAGACTCACCGATGAACGACCATATGGTGCCCGAGGCGGCAATACACCCTTCGAGACAAGTCGGCTGGAGGACGATGTATTGAATCGCGACGCAATTTGTGTGTTCCATCGTCATTAACAGGCTCTGAACGTTACAATTAATTGTCAGTTTTGCGTCGTATTCGAAAATCTAGACTCACAGGAGAACGAGCATATGGTGCCCGAGGCAGCACTAGACCCTTGGAGACAAGTCGGCTGTAGGACGATGTATTGAATCGCGACGCAATTTGTGTGTTCCATCGTCATTAAGAGGCTCTGAACGTTACAATTAACTGTCAGTTTTGCGCCGGATTCGAAAAACTAGACTCATAGGAGAACGACCAAGAGGTGCCAGGAGCAGCAATTCTACCTCGGAGACATGTCGGCTGGAGGACGATGTATTGAATCGCGACGCAATTTGTGTGTTCCATCGTCAGTATCAGGCTCTGAACGTTACAGTTAACTGTCAGTTTTGCGTCGGATTCGAAAATCTAGACTCACAGGAGAACGACCATAAGGTGCCCGAGGCAGCACTAGACCATTGGAGACAAGTCGGCTGGAGGACGATGTATTGAGTCGCGATGCAATTTGTGTGTCCCATCGTCATTAACAGTCTCTGAACGTTACAATTAACTGTCAGTTTTGCATCGCATTCGAAAAACTAGACTCACAGGAGAACGACCATAAGGTGCCCGAGGCACCAATAGACCCTTCGAGACAAGTCGGCTGGAGGACGATGTATTGAATCGCGACGCAATTAGTATGTTCCATCGTCATCAAGAGGCTCTGAACGTTACAATTCACTGTCAGTTTTGCGTCGGATTCGAAAAACTAGACTCACAGGAGAACGACGATAAGGTGCCCGAGGCAGCACTAGACCCTTGGAGACAAGTCGGCTGTAGGACGATGTATTGAATCGCGACGCAATTTGAGTGTTCCATCGTCATCAAGAGGCTCTGAACGTTACAATTCACTGTCAGTTTTGCGTCGGATTCGAAAATCTAGACTCACAGGAGAACGAGCATATGGTGCCCGAGGCAGCACTAGACCCTTGGAGACAAGTCGGCTGTAGGACGATGTATTGAATCGCGACGCAATTTGTGTGTTCCATCGTCATTAAGAGGCTCTGAACGTTACAATTAACTGTCAGTTTTGCGTCGGATTCGAAAATCTAGACTCACAGGAGAACGACCATAAGGTGCCCGAGGCAGCACTAGACCCTTGGAGACAAGTCGGCTGGAGGACGATGTATTGAGTCGCGACGCAATTTGTGTGTCCCATCGTCATTAACAGGCTCTGAACGTTACAATTCACTCTCAGTTTTGCGTCGGATTCGAAAATCTAGACTCACAGGAGAACGAGCATATGGTGCCCGAGGCAGCAATAGACCCTTCGAGACAAGTCGGCTGGAGGACGATGTATTGAATCGCGACGCAATTTGTGTGTTCCATCGTCATCAAGAGGCTCTGAACGTTACAATTCACTCTCAGTTTTGCGTCGGATTCGAAAATCTAGACTCACCGATGAACGACCATAAGGTGCCCGAGGCAGCAATAGACCCTTCGAGACAAGTCGGCTGTAGGACGATGTATTGAATCGCGACGCAATTTGTGTGTTCCATCGTCATTAAGAGGCTCTGAACGTTACAATTAACTGTCAGTTTTGCATCGCATTCGAAAAACTAGACTCACAGGAGAACGACCATAAGGTGCCCGAGGCAGCAATAGACCCTTGGAGACAAGTCGGCTGGAGGACGATGTATTGAATCGCGACGCAATTTGTGTGTCCCATCGTCATTAACAGGCTCTGAACGTTACAATTAACTGTCAGTTTTGCATCGCATTCAAAAATGTAGACTCACAGGAGAACGAGCATATGGTGCCCGAGGCAGCACTAGACCCTTGGAGACAAGTCGGCTGTAGGACGATGTATTGAGTCGCGACGCAATTTGTGTGTCCCATCGTCATTAACAGGCTCTGAACGTTACAATTAACTGTCAGTTTTGCGTCGGATTCGAAAATCTAGACTCACAGAAGAACGAGCATATGGTGCCCGAGGCAGTACTAGACCCTTGGAGACAAGTCGGCTGTAGGACGATGTATTGAGTCGCGACGCAATTTGTGTGTCCCATCGTCATTAACAGGCTCTGAACGTTACAATTAACTGTCAGTTTTGCGTCGGATTCGAAAATCTAGACTCACAGGGGAACGACCATAAGGTGCCCGAGGCAGCAATAGACCCTTGGAGACAAGTCGGCTGGAGGACGATGTATTGAATCGCGACGCAATTTGTGTGTTCCATCGTCATTAAGAGGCTCTGAACGTTACAATTAATTGTCAGTTTTGCGCCGGATTCGAAAAACTAGACTCATAGGAGAACGACCAAGAGGTGCCAGGAGCAGCAATACTACCTCGGAGACAAGTCGGCTGGAGGACGATGTATTGAATCGCGACGCAATTTGTGTGTTCCATCGTCAGTATCAGGCTCTGAACGTTACAATTAATTGTCAGTTTTGCATCGCATTCGAAAAACTAGACTCACAGGAGAACGACCATAAGGTGCCCGAGGCACCAATAGACCCTTCGAGACAAGTCGGCTGGAGGACGATGTATTGAATCGCGACGCAATTTGTGTGTTCCATCGTCATTAAGAGGCTCTGAACGTTACAATTAATTGTCAGTTTTGCGCCGGATTCAAAAAACTAGACTCATAGGAGAACGACCAAGAGGTGCCAGGAGCAGCAATACTACCTCGGAGACAAGTCGGCTGGAGGACGATGTATTGAGTCGCGACGCAATTTGTGTGTCCCATCGTCATTAACAGGCTCTGATCGTTACAATTAACTGTCAGTTTTGCATCGCATTCGAAAATCTAGACTCACAGATGAACGACCATAAGGTGCCCGAGGCAGCAATAGACCCTTCGAGACAAGTCGGCTGGAGGACGATGTATTGAATCGCGACGCAATTAGTGTGTTCCATCGTCATCAAGTGGCTCTGAACGTTACAATTAACTGTCAGTTTTTTGTCGGATTCGAAAATCTAGACTCACAGGAGAACGAGCATATGGTGCCCGAGGCAGCACTAGACCCTTGGAGACAAGTCGTTTGTAGGACGATGTATTGAATCGCGACGCAATTTGTGTGTTCCATCGTCATTAACAGGCTCTGAACGTTACAATTAACTGTCAGTTTTGCGTCGGATTCGAAAATTTAGACTCACAGGAGAACGACCATAAGGTGCCCGAGGCAGCAATAGACCCTTGGAGACAAGTCGGCTGGAGGATGATGTATTGAATCGCGACGCAATTTGTGTGTCCCATCGTCAGTATCAGGCTCTGAACGTTACAATTCACTGTCAGTTTTGCGTCGGATTCGAAAATCTAGACTCACAGGAGAACGAGCATATGGTGCGTGAGGCAGCACTAGACCCTTGGAGACAAGTCGGCTGTAGGACGATGTATTGAGTCGCGACGCAATTTGTGTGTCCCATCGTCATTAACAGGCTCTGAACGTTACAATTTATTGTCAGTTTTGCGTCGTATTCGAAAAACTAGACTCACAGGAGAACGACCATAAGGTGCCCGAGGCAGCACTAGACCCTTGGAGACAAGTCGGCTGTAGGACGATGTATTGAATCGCGACGCAATTTGTGTGTTCCATCGTCATTAAGAGGCTCTGAACGTTACAATTATCTGTCAGTTTTGCGTCGGATTCGAAAATCTAGACTCACAGGAGAACGAGCATAAGGTGCCCGAGGCGGCAATAGACCCTTCGAGACAAGTCGGCTGGAGGACGATGTATTGAATCGCGACGCAATTTGTGTGTTCCATCGTCAGTATCAGGCTCTGAACGTTACAATTAATTGTCAGTTTTGCGTCGTATTCGAAAATCTAGACTCACAGGAGAACGAGCATATGGTGCCCGAGGCAGCACTAGACCCTTGGAGACAAGTCGGCTGTAGGACGATGTATTGAATCGCGACGCAATTTGTGTGTTCCATCGTCATTAAGAGGCTCTGAACGTTACAATTAACTGTCAGTTTTGCGCCGGATTCGAAAAACTAGACTCATAGGAGAACGACCAAGAGGTGCCAGGAGCAGCAATACTACCTCGGAGACATGTCGGCTGGAGGACGATGCATTGAATCGCGACGCAATTTGTGTGTTCCATCGTCAGTATCAGGCTCTGAACGTTACAATTAACTGTCAGTTTTGCGTCGGATTCGAAAATCTAGACTCACAGGAGAACGAGCATATGGTGCCCGAGGCAGCACTAGACCCTTGGAGACAAGTCGGCTGTAGGACGGTGTATTGAATCGCGACGCAATTTGTGTGTTCCATCGTCATTAACAGGCTCTGAACGTTACAATTCACTGTCAGTTTTGCGTCGGATTCGAAAATCTAGACTCACAGGAGAACGAGCATATGGTGCCCGAGGCAGCACTAGACCCTTGGAGACAAGTCGGCTGTAGGACGATGTATTGAATCGCGACGCAATTTGTGTGTTCCATCGTCATTAAGAGGCTCTGAACGTTGCAATTAACTGTCAGTTTTGCGTCGGATTCGAAAATCTAGACTCACAGGAGAACGACCATAAGGTGCCCGAGGCAGCACTAGACCCTTGGAGATAAGTCGGCTGGAGGACGATGTATTGAGTCGCGACGCAATTTGTGTGTTCCATCGTCATCAAGAGGCTCTGAACGTTACAATTCACTGTCAGTTTTGCGTCGGATTCGAAAATCTAGACTCACAGGAGAACGAGCATATGGTGCCCGAGGCAGCACTAGACCCTTGGAGACAAGTCGGCTGTAGGACGATGTATTGAATCGCGACGCAATTTGTGTGTTCCATCGTCATTAAGAGGCTCTGAACGTTACAATTAACTGTCAGTTTTGCGTCGGATTCGAAAATCTAGACTCACAGGAGAACGACCATAAGGTGCCCGAGGCAGCACTAGACCCTTGGAGACAAGTCGGCTGGAGGACGATGTATTGAGTCGCGACGCAATTTGTGTGTCCCATCGTCATTAACAGGCTCTGAACGTTACAATTCACTGTCAGTTTTGCGTCGGATTCGAAAATCTAGACTCACAGGAGAACGAGCATATGGTGCCCGAGGCAGCAATAGACCCTTCGAGACAAGTCGGCTGGAGGACGATGTATTGAATCGCGACGCAATTTGTGTGTTCCATCGTCATCAAGAGGCCCTGAACGTTACAATTCACTCTCAGTTTTGCGTCGGATTCGAAAATCTAGACTCACCGATGAACGACCATAAGGTGCCCGAGGCAGCAATAGACCCTTCGAGACAAGTCGGCTGTAGGACGATGTATTGAATCGCGACGCAATTTGTGTGTTCCATCGTCATTAAGAGTCTCTGAACGTTACAATTAACTGTCAGTTTTGCATCGCATTCGAAAAACTAGACTCACAGGAGAACGACCATAAGGTGCCCGAGGCAGCAATAGACCCTTGGAGACAAGTCGGCTGGAGGACGATGTATTGAATCGCGACGCAATTTGTGTGTCCCATCGTCATTAACAGGCTCTGAACGTTACAATTAACTGTCAGTTTTGCATCGCATTCGAAAATGTAGACTCACAGGAGAACGAGCATATGGTGCCCGAGGCAGCACTAGACCCTTGGAGACAAGTCGGCTGTAGGACGATGTATTGAATCGCGACGCAATTTGTGTGTTCCATCGTCATTAAGAGGCTCTGAACGTTACAATTAACTGTCAGTTTTCCACCGCATTCGAAAAACTAGACTCATAGGAGAACGACCAAGAGGTGCCAGGAGCCGCAATACTACCTCGGAAACATGTCGGCTGGAGGACGATGTATAGAATCGCGACGCAATTTGTGTGTTCCATCGTCAGTATCAGGCTCTGAACGTTACAATTCACTGTCAGTTTTGCGTCGGATTCGAAAATCTAGACTCACAGGAGAACGACCATAAGGTGCCCGAGGCAGCAATAGACCCTTGGAGACAAGTCGGCTGGAGGACGATGTATTGAGTCGCGACGCAATTTGTGTGTCCCATCGTCATTAACAGGCTCTGAACGTTACAATTAACTGTCAGTTTTGCATCGCATTCGAAAATCTGGACTCACAGATGAACGACCATAAGGTGCCCGAGGCAGCAATAGACCCTTCGAGACAAGTCGGCTGGAGGACGATGTATTGAATCGCGACGCAATTAGTGTGTTCCATCGTCATCAAGAGGCTCTGAACGTTACAATTCACTGTCAGTTTTGTGTCGGATTCGAAAATCTAGACTCACAGGAGAACGAGCATATGGTGCCCGAGGCAGCACTAGACCCTTGGAGACAAGTCGTTTGTAGGACGATGTATTGAATCGCGACGCAATTTGTGTGTTCCATCGTCATTAACAGGCTCTGAACGTTACAATTAACTGTCAGTTTTGCGTCGGATTCGAAAATTTAGACTCACAGGAGAACGACCATAAGGTGCCCGAGGCAGCAATAGACCCTTGGAGACAAGTCGGCTGGAGGATGATGTATTGAATCGCGACGCAATTTGTGTGTCCCATCGTCAGTATCAGGCTCTGAACGTTACAATTCACTGTCAGTTTTGCGTCGGATTCGAAAATCTAGACTCACAGGAGAACGAGCATATGGTGCGTGAGGCAGCACTAGACCCTTGGAGACAAGTCGGCTGTAGGACGATGTATTGAGTCGCGACGCAATTTGTGTGTCCCATCGTCATTAACAGGCTCTGAACGTTACAATTTATTGTCAGTTTTGCGTCGTATTCGAAAAACTAGACTCACAGGAGAACGACCATAAGGTGCCCGAGGCAGCACTAGACCCTTGGAGACAAGTCGGCTGTAGGACGATGTATTGAATCGCGACGCAATTTGTGTGTTCCATCGTCATTAAGAGGCTCTGAACGTTACAATTATCTGTCAGTTTTGCGTCGGATTCGAAAATCTAGACTCACAGGAGAACGAGGATAAGGTGCCCGAGGCGGCAATAGACCCTTCGAGACAAGTCGGCTGGAGGACGATGTATTGAATCGCGACGCAATTTGTGTGTTCCATCGTCAGTATCAGGCTCTGAACGTTACAATTAATTGTCAGTTTTGCGTCGTATTCGAAAATCTAGACTCACAGGAGAACGAGCATATGGTGCCCGAGGCAGCACTAGACCCTTGGAGACAAGTCGGCTGGAGGACGATGTATTGAGTCGCGACGCAATTTGTGTGTCCCATCGTCATTAACAGGCTCTGAACGTTACAATTAACTGTCAGTTTTGCATCGCATTCGAAAAACTAGACTCACAGGAGAACGACCATAAGGTGCCCGAGGCACCAATAGACCCTTCGAGACAAGTCGGCTGGAGGACGATGTATTGAATCGCGACGCAATTAGTATGTTCCATCGTCATCAAGAGGCTCTGAACGTTACAATTCACTGTCAGTTTTGCGTCGGATTCGAAAAACTAGACTCACAGGAGAACGACGATAAGGTGCCCGAGGCAGCACTAGACCCTTGGAGACAAGTCGGCTGTAGGACGATGTATTGAATCGCGACGCAATTTGTGTGTTCCATCGTCATCAAGAGGCTCTGAACGTTACAATTCACTGTCAGTTTTGCGTCGGATTCGAAAATCTAGACTCACAGGAGAACGAGCATATGGTGCCCGAGGCAGCATTAGACCCTTGGAGACAAGTCGGCTGTAGGACGATGTATTGAATCGCGACGCAATTTGTGTGTTCCATCGTCATTAAGAGGCTCTGAACGTTACAATTAACTGTCAGTTTTGCGTCGGATTCGAAAATCTAGACTCACAGGAGAACGACCATAAGGTGCCCGAGGCAGCACTAGACCCTTGGAGACAAGTCGGCTGGAGGACGATGTATTGAGTCGCGACGCAATTTGTGTGTCCCATCGTCATTAACAGGCTCTGAACGTTACAATTCACTGTCAGTTTTGCATCGCATTCGAAAAACTAGACTCACAGGAGAACGACCATAAGGTGCCCGAGGCACCAATAGACCCTTCGAGACAAGTCGGCTGGAGGACGATGTATTGAATCGCGACGCAATTAGTATGTTCCATCGTCATCAAGAGGCTCTGAACGTTACAATTCACTGTCAGTTTTGCGTCGGATTCGAAAAACTAGACTCACAGGAGAACGACGATAAGGTGCCCGAGGCAGCACTAGACCCTTGGAGACAAGTCGGCTGTAGGACGATGTATTGAATCGCGACGCAATTTGTGTGTTCCATCGTCATCAAGAGGCTCTGAACGTTACAATTCACTGTCAGTTTTGCGTCGGATTCGAAAATCTAGACTCACAGGAGAACGAGCATATGGTGCCCGAGGCAGCATTAGACCCTTGGAGACAAGTCGGCTGTAGGACGATGTATTGAATCGCGACGCAATTTGTGTGTTCCATCGTCATTAAGAGGCTCTGAACGTTACAATTAACTGTCAGTTTTGCGTCGGATTCGAAAATCTAGACTCACAGGAGAACGACCATAAGGTGCCCGAGGCAGCACTAGACCCTTGGAGACAAGTCGGCTGGAGGACGATGTATTGAGTCGCGACGCAATTTGTGTGTCCCATCGTCATTAACAGGCTCTGAACGTTACAATTCACTGTCAGTTTTGCGTCGGATTCGAAAATCTAGACTCACAGGAGAACGAGCATATGGTGCCCGAGGCAGCAATAGACCCTTCGAGACAAGTCGGCTGGAGGACGATGTATTGAATCGCGACGCAATTTGTGTGTTCCATCGTCATCAAGAGGCTCTGAACGTTACAATTCACTCTCAGTTTTGCGTCGGATTCGAAAATCTAGACTCACCGATGAACGACCATAAGGTGCCCGAGGCAGCAATAGACCCTTCGAGACAAGTCGGCTGGAGGACGATGTATTGAATCGCGACGCAATTTGTGTGTTCCATCGTCATTAAGAGTCTCTGAACGTTACAATTAACTGTCAGTTTTGCATCGCATTCGAAAAACTAGACTCACAGGAGAACGACCATAAGGTGCCCGAGGCAGCAATAGACCCTTGGAGACAAGTCGGCTGGAGGACGATGTATTGAATCGCGACGCAATTTGTGTGTCCCATCGTCATTAACAGGCTCTGAACGTTACAATTAACTGTCAGTTTTGCATCGCATTCGAAAATGTAGACTCACAGGAGAACGAGCATATGGTGCCCGAGGCAGCACTAGACCCTTGGAGACAAGTCGGCTGTAGGACGATGTATTGAATCGCGACGCAATTTGTGTGTTCCATCGTCATTAAGAGGCTCTGAACGTTACAATTAACTGTCAGTTTTCCACCGCATTCGAAAAACTAGACTCATAGGAGAACGACCAAGAGGTGCCAGGAGCCGCAATACTACCTCGGAAACATGTCGGCTGGAGGACGATGTATAGAATCGCGACGCAATTTGTGTGTTCCATCGTCAGTATCAGGCTCTGAACGTTACAATTCACTGTCAGTTTTGCGTCGGATTCGAAAATCTAGACTCACAGGAGAACGACCATAAGGTGCCCGAGGCAGCAATAGACCCTTGGAGACAAGTCGGCTGGAGGACGATGTATTGAGTCGCGACGCAATTTGTGTGTTCCATCGTCATTAACAGGCTCTGAACGTCACAATTAACTGTCAGTTTTGCACCGCATTCGAAAATCTGGACTCACAGATGAACGACCATAAGGTGCCCGAGGCAGCAATAGACCCTTCGAGACAAGTCGGCTGGAGGACGATGTATTGAATCGCGACGCAATTAGTGTGTTCCATCGTCATCAAGAGGCTCTGAACGTTACAATTCACTGTCAGTTTTGCGTCGGATTCGAAAATCTAGACTCACAGGAGAACGAGCATATGGTGCCCGAGGCAGCACTAGACCCTTGGAGACAAGTCGGCTGTAGGACGATGTATTGAATCGCGACGCAATTTGTGTGTTCCATCGTCATTAACAGGCTCTGAACGTTACAATTACCTGTCAGTTTTGCGTCGGATTCGAAAATCTAGACTCACAGGAGAACGACCATAAGGTGCCCGAGGCAGCAATAGACCCTTGGAGACAAGTCGGCTGGAGGACGATGTATTGAATCGCGACGCAATTTGTGTGTTCCATCGTCATTAAGAGGCTCTGAACGTTACAATTAACTGTCAGTTTTGCGCCGGATTCGAAAAACTACACTCCTAGGAGAACGACCAAAAGGTGCCCGGGGCAGCAATAGTACCTCGGAGACAAGTCGGCTGGAGGACGATGTATTGAGTCGCGACGCAATTTGTGTGTCCCATCGTCATTAACAGGCTCTGAACGTTACAATTAACTGTCAGTTTTGCATCGCATTCGAAAAACTAGACTCACAGGAGAACGACCATAAGGTGCCCGAGGCAGCAATAGACCCTTGGCGACAAGTCGGCTGGAGGACGATGTATTGAATTGCGACGCAATTAGTGTGTTCCATCGTCATCAAGAGGCTCTGAACGTTACAATTCACTGTCAGTTTTGCGTCGGATTCGAAAAACTAGACTCACAGGAGAACGACGATAAGGTGCCCGAGGCAGCAATAGACCCTTGGAGACAAGTCGGCTGTAGGACGATGTATTGAATCGCGACGCAATTTGTGTGTTCCATCGTCAGTATCAGGCTCTGAACGTTACAATTCACTGTCAGTTTTGCGTCGGATTCGAAAAACTAGACTCACAGGAGAACGACCATAAGGTGCCCGAGGCAGCAATAGACCCTTGGAGACAAGTCGGCTGTAGGACGATGTATTGAATCGCGACGCAATTTGTGTGTTCCATCGTCAGTATCAGGCTCTGAACGTTACAATTCACTGTCAGTTTTGCGTCGGATTCGAAAATCTGGACTCACAGGAGAACGACCATAAGGTGCCCGAGGCAGCAATAGACCCTTGGAGACAAGTCGGCTGGAGGACGATGTATTGAGTCGCGACGCAATTTGTGTGTCCCATCGTCATTAACAGGCTCTGAACGTTACAATTAACTGTCAGTTTTGCATCGCATTCGAAAATCTGGACTCACAGATGAACGACCATAAGGTGCCCGAGGCAGCAATAGACCCTTCGAGACAAGTCGGCTGGAGGACGATGTATTGAATCGCGACGCAATTAGTGTGTTCCATCGTCATCAAGAGGCTCTGAACGTTACAATTCACTGTCAGTTTTGCGTCGGATTCGAAAATCTAGACTCACAGGAGAACGAGCATATGGTGCCCGAGGCAGCACTAGACCCTTGGAGACAAGTCGGCTGTAGGACGATGTATTGAATCGCGACGCAATTTGTGTGTTCCATCGTCATTAACAGGCTCTGAACGTTACAATTACCTGTCAGTTTTGCGTCGGATTCGAAAATCTAGACTCACAGGAGAACGACCATAAGGTGCCCGAGGCAGCAATAGACCCTTGGAGACAAGTCGGCTGGAGGACGATGTATTGAATCGCGACGCAATTTGTGTGTCCCATCGTCAGTATCAGGCTCTGAACGTTACAATTCACTGTCAGTTTTGCGTCGGATTCGAAAATCTAGACTCACAGGAGAACGAGCATATGGTGCCCGAGGCAGCACTAGACCCTTGGAGACAAGTCGGCTGGAGGACGATGTATTGAGTCGCGACGCAATTTGTGTGTTCCATCGTCAGTATCAGGCTCTGAACGTTACAATTAACTGTCAGTTTTGCGTCGGATTCGAAAATCTAGACTCACAGGAGAACGACCATAAGGTGCCCGAGGCAGCAATAGACCCTTGGCGACAAGTCGGCTGGAGGACGATGAATTGAATCGCGACGCAATTAGTGTGTTCCATCGTCATCAAGAGGCTCTGAACGTTACAATTCACTGTCAGGTTTGCGCCGGATTCGAAAAACTAGACTCACAGGAGAACGACGATAAGGTGCCCGAGGCAGCACTAGACCCTTGGAGACAAGTCGGCTGTAGGACGATGTATTGAATCGCGACGCAATTTGTGTGTTCCATCGTCATCAAGAGGCTCTGAACGTTACAATTAACTGTCAGTTTTGCGTCGGATTCGAAAATCTAGACTCACAGGAGAACGAGCATATGGTGCCCGAGGCAGCACTAGACCCTTGGAGACAAGTCGGCTGTAGGACGGTGTATTGAATCGCGACGCAATTTGTGTGTTCCATCGTCATTAACAGGCTCTGAACGTTACAATTCACTGTCAGTTTTGCGTCGGATTCGAAAATCTAGACTCACAGGAGAACGAGCATATGGTGCCCGAGGCAGCACTAGACCCTTGGAGACAAGTCGGCTGTAGGACGATGTATTGAATCGCGACGCAATTTGTGTGTTCCATCGTCATTAAGAGGCTCTGAACGTTGCAATTAACTGTCAGTTTTGCGTCGGATTCGAAAATCTAGACTCACAGGAGAACGACCATAAGGTGCCCGAGGCAGCACTAGACCCTTGGAGATAAGTCGGCTGGAGGACGATGTATTGAGTCGCGACGCAATTTGTGTGTCCCATCGTCATTAACAGGCCCTGAACGTTACAATTCACTGTCAGTTTTGCGTCGGATTCGAAAATCTAGACTCACAGGAGAACGAGCATATGGTGCCCGAGGCAGCACTAGACCCTTGGAGACAAGTCGGCTGTAGGACGATGTATTGAGTCGCGACGCAATTTGTGTGTCCCATCGTCATTAACAGGCTCTGAACGTTACAATTAATTGTCAGTTTTGCGCCAGATTCGAAAAACTAGACTCATAGGAGAACGACCAAGTGGTGCCAGGAGCAGCAATACTACCTCGGAGACATGTCGGCTGGAGGACGATGTATTGAATCGCGACGCAATTTGTGTGTTCCATCGTCAGTATCAGGCTCTGAACGTTACAATTAACTGTCAGTTTTGCGTCGGATTCGAAAATCTAGACTCACAGGAGAACGACCATAAGGTGCCCGAGGCAGCAATAGACCCTTGGAGACAAGTCGGCTGGAGGACGATGTATTGAGTCGCGACGCAATTTGTGTGTCCCATCGTCATTAACAGGCTCTGAACGTTACAATTAACTGTCAGTTTTGCATCGCATTCGAAAATCTAGACTCACAGATGAACGACCATAAGGTGCCCGAGGCAGCAATAGACCCTTCGAGACAAGTCGGCTGGAGGACGATGTATTGAATCGCGACGCAATTTGTGTGTTCCATCGTCATCAAGAGGCTCTGAACGTTACAATTCACTCTCAGTTTTGCGTCGGATTCGAAAATCTAGACTCACAGGAGAACGAGGCAGCACTAGACCCTTGGAGACAAGTCGGCTGGAGGACGATGTATTGATTCGCGACGCAATTTGTGTGTTCCATCGTCATTAAGAGGCTCTGAACCTTACAATTAACTGTCAGTTTTGCGTCGGATTCGAAAATCTAGACTCACCGTTGAACGACCATAAGGTGCCCGAGGCAGCAATAGACCCTTCGAGACAAGTCGGCTGGAGGACGATGTATTGAATCGCGAAGCAATTTGTGTGTTCCATCGTCATTAACAGGCTCTGAACGTTACAATTCACTGTCAGTTTTGCGTCGTATTCTGAAATCTAGACTCACAGATGAACGACCATAAGGTGCCCGAGGCAGCAAGAGACCCTTGGAGACAGGTCGGCTGTGGGACGATGTATTGAATCGCGACGCAATTTGTGTGTTCCATCGTCATCAAGAGGCTCTGAACGTTACAATTCACTGTAAGTTTTGCATCGCATTCGAAAAACTAGACTCACAGGAGAACGACCATAAGGTGCCCGAGGCAGCAAGAGACCCTTGGAGACAGGTCGGCTGTGGGACGATGTATTGAATCGCGACGCAATTTGTGTGTCCCATCGTCATTAACAGGCTCTGAACGTTACAATTAATTGTCAGTTTTGCGTCGGATTCGAAAAACTAGGCTCACAGGAGAACGACCATAAGGTGCCCGAGGCAGCACTAGACCCTTGGAGACTAGTCGGCTGGAGGACGATGTATTGAATCGCGACGCAATTTGTGTGTTCCATCGTCATTAACAGGCTCTGAACGTTACAATTCACTGTCAGTTTTGCGTCGGATTCGAAAATCTAGTCTCACAGGAGAACGAGCATATGGTGCCCGAGGCTGCAATAGACCCTTCGAGACAAGTCGGCTGGAGGACGATGTATTGAATCGCGACGTAATTTGTGTGTTCCATCGTCATCAAGAGGCTCTGAACGTTACAATTCACTCTCAGTTTTGCGTCGGATTCGAAAATCTAGACTCACAGGAGAACGAGCATATGGTGCCCGAGGCAGCACTAGACCCTTGGAGACAAGTCGGCTGTAGGACGATGTATTGAATCGCGACGCAATTTGTGTGTTCCATCGTCATTAAGAGGCTCTGAACGTTACAATTAACTGTCAGTTTTGCATCGCATTCGAAAAACTAGACTCACAGGAGAACGACCATAAGGTGCCCGAGGCAGCAATAGACCCTTGGAGACAAGTCGGCTGGACGACGATGTATTGAGACGCGACGCTATTTGTGTGTCCCATCGTCATTAACAGGCTCTGAACGTTACAATTAACTGTCAGTTTTGCATCGCATTCGAAAAACTAGACTCACAGGAGAACGACCATAAGGTGCCCGAGGCAGCAATAGACCCTTGGAGACAAGTCGGCTGTAGGACGATGTATTGAATCGCGACGCAATTTGTGTGTTCCATCGTCATTAAGAGGCTCTGAACCTTACAATTAACTGTCAGTTTTGCGTCGGATTCGAAAATCTAGACTCACCGATGAACGACCATAAGGTGCCCGAGGCAGCAATAGACCCTTCGAGACAAGTCGGCTGGAGGACGATGTATTGAATGGCGACGCAATTTGTGTGTTCCATCGTCAGTATCAGGCTCTGGACGTTACAATTAACCGTCAGTTTTGCGTCGTATTCTGAAAACTAGACTCACAGGAGAACGACGATAAGGTGCCCGAGGCAGCACTAGACCTTTGGAGACATGTCGGCTGTAGGACGATGTATTGAGTCGCGACGCAATTTGTGTGTCCCATCGTCATTAGCGGGCTCTGAACGTTACAATTAACTGTCAGTTTTGCGTCGGATTCGAAAATCTAGACTCACAGGAGAACGAGCATATGGTGCCCGAGGCAGCACTAGACCCTTGGAGAAAAGTCGGCTGTAGGACGATGTATTGAGTCGCGACGCAATTTGTGTGTCCCATCGTCATTAACAGGCTCTGAACGTTACAATTAACTGTCAGTTTTGCGTCGGATTCGAAAATCTAGACTCACAGGAGAACGACCATAAGGTGCCCGAGGCAGCACTAGACCCTTGGAGACAAGTCGGCTGGAGGACGATGTATTGAATCGCGACGCAATTTGTGTGTTCCATCGTCATTAAGAGGCTCTGAACGTTACAATTAATTGTCAGTTTTGCGCCGGATTCGAAAAACTAGACTCATAGGAGAACGACCAAGAGGTGCCAGGAGCAGCAATACTACCTCGGAGACAAGTCGGCTGGAGGACAATGTATTGAATCGCGACGCAATTTGTGTGTTCCATCGTCAGTATCAGGCTCTGAACGTTACAATTAATTGTCAGTTTTGCATCGCATTCGAAAAACTAGACTCACAGGAGAACGACCATAAGGTGCCCGAGGCACCAATAGACCCTTCGAGACAAGTCGGCTGGAGGACGATGTATTGAATCGCGACGCAATTTGTGTGTTCCATCGTCATTAAGAGGCTCTGAACGTTACAATTAATTGTCAGTTTTGCGCCGGATTCGAAAAACTAGACTCATAGGAGAACGACCAAGAAGTGCCAGGAGCAGCAATACTACCTCGGAGACATGTCGGCTGGAGGACGATGTATTGAATCGCGACGCAATTTGTGTGTTCCATCGTCATTAAGAGGCTCTGAACGTTACAATTAACTGTCAGTTTTGCATCGCATTCGAAAAACTAGACTCACAGGAGAACGACCATAAGGCGCCCGAGGCAGCAATAGACCCTCGGAGACAAGTCGGCTGGAGGACGATGTATTGAATCGCGACGCACTTTGTGTGTCCCATTGTCATTAACAGGCTCTGAACGTTACAATTAACTGTCAGTTTTGCATCGCATTCGAAAATCTGGACTCACAGGAGAACGAGCATATGGTGCCCGAGGCAGCACTAGACCCTTGGAAACAAGTCGGCTGTAGGACGATGTATTGAGTCGCGACGCAATTTGTGTGTCCCATCGTCATTAACAGGCTCTGAACGTTACAATTAACTGTCAGTTTTGCGTCGGATTCGAAAATCTAGACTCACAGGAGAACGAGCATATGGTGCCCGAGGCAGCACTAGACCCTTGGAGACAAGTCGGCTGTAGGACGATGTATTGAGTCGCGACGCAATTTGTGTGTCCCATCGTCATTAACAGGCTCTGAACGTTACAATTAACTGTCAGTTTTGCGTCGGATTCGAAAATCTAGACTCACAGGAGAACGACCATAAGGTGCCCGAGGCAGCAATAGACCCTTGGAGACAAGTCGGCTGGAGGACGATGTATTGAATCGCGACGCAATTTGTGTGTTCCATCGTCATTAAGAGGCTCTGAACGTTACAATTAATTGTCAGTTTTGCGCCGGATTCGAAAAACTAGACTCATAGGAGAACGACCAAGAGGTGCCAGGAGCAGCAATACTACCTCGGAGACAAGTCGGCTGGAGGACGATGTATTGAATCGCGACGCAATTTGTGTGTTCCATCGTCAGTATCAGGCTCTGAACGTTACAATTAACTGTCAGTTTTGCGTCGGATTCGAAAATCTACACTCACAGGAGAACGACCATAAGGTGCCCGAGGCAGCAATAGACCCTTCGAGACAAGTCGGCTGGAGGACGATGTATTTAGTCGCGACGCAATTTGTGTGTCCCATCGTCATTAACAGGCTCTGATCGTTACAATTAACTGTCAGTTTTGCATCGCATTCGAAAATCTAGACTCAGAGATGAACGACCATAAGGTGCCCGAGGCAGCAATAGACCCTTCGAGGCAAGTCGGCTGGAGGACGATGTATTGAATCGCGACGCAATTTGTGTGTTCCATCGTCATCAAGTGGCTCTGAACGTTACAATTCACTCTCAGTTTTGCGTCGGATTCGAAAATGTAGACTCACAGGAGAACGAGCATATGGTGCCCGAGGCAGCACTAGACCCTTGGAGACAAGTCGGCTGTAGGACGATGTATTGAATCGCGACGCAATTTGTGTGTTCCATCCTCATTAACAGGCTCTGAACGTTACAATTAACTGTCAGTTTTGCGTCGGATTCGAAAATCTAGACTCACAGGAGAACGAGCATAAGGTGCCCGAGGCAGCAATAGACCCTTGGAGACAAGTCGGCTGTAGGACGATGTATTGAATCGCGACGCAATTTGTGTGTTCCATCGTCATTAACAGGCTCTGAACGTTACAATTCACTGTCAGTTTTGCGTCGGATTCGAAAATCTAGACTCACAGGAGAACGAGCATATGGTGCCCGAGGCAGCAATAGACCCTTCGAGACAAGTCGGCTGGAGGACGATGTATTGAATCGCGACGCAATTTGTGTGTTCCATCGTCATCAAGAGGCTCTGAACGATACAATTCACTCTCAGTTTTGCGTCGGATTCGAAAATCTAGACTCACAGGAGAACGAGCATATGGTGCCCGAGGCAGCAATAGACCCTTCGAGACAAGTCGGCTGTAGGACGATGTATTGAATCGCGACGCAATTTGTGTGTTCCATCGTCATTAAGAGGCTCTGAACGTTACAATTAACTGTCAGTTTTGCATCGCATTCGAAAAACTAGACTCACAGGAGAACGACCATAAGGTGCCCGAGGCAGCAATAGACCCTTGGAGACAAGTCGGCTGGACGACGATGTATTGAGACGCGACGCAATTTGTGTGTCCCATCGTCATTAACAGGCTCTGAACGTTACAATTAACTGTCAGTTTTGCATCGCATTCGAAAAACTAGACTCACAGGAGAACGACCATAAGGTGCCCGAGGCAGCAATAGACCCTTGGAGACAAGTCGGCTGGAGGACGATGTATTGAATGGCGACGCAATTTGTGTGTTCCATCGTCAGTATCAGGCTCTGAACGTTACAATTAACCGTCAGTTTTGCGTCGTATTCTGAAAACTAGACTCACAGGAGAACGACGATAAGGTGCCCGAGGCAGCACTAGACCTTTGGAGACATGTCGGCTGTAGGACGATGTATTGAGTCGCGACGCAATTTGTGTGTCCCATCGTCATTAAGAGGCTCTGAACGTTACAATTAACTGTCAGTTTTGCGTCGGATTCGAAAATCTAGACTCACAGGAGAACGAGCATATGGTGCCCGAGGCAGCACTAGACCCTTGGAGACAAGTCGGCTGTAGGACGATGTATTGAGTCGCGACGCAATTTGTGTGTCCCATCGTCATTAACAGGCTCTGAACGTTACAATTAACTGTCAGTTTTGCGTCGGATTCGAAAATCTAGACTCACAGGAGAAAGACCATAAGGTGCCCGAGGCAGCACTAGACCCTTGGAGACAAGTCGGCTGGAGGACGATGTATTGAATCGCGACGCAATTTGTGTGTTCCATCGTCATTAAGAGGCTCTGAACGTTACAATTAATTGTCAGTTTTGCGCCGGATTCGAAAAACTAGACTCATAGGAGAACGACCAAGAGGTGCCAGGAGCAGCAATACTACCTCGGAGACAAGTCGGCTGGAGGACGATGTATTGAATCGCGACGCAGTTTGTGTGTTCCATCGTCAGTATCAGGCTCTGAACGTTACAATTAATTGTCAGTTTTGCATCGCATTCGAAAAACTAGACTCACAGGAGAACGACCATAAGGTGCCCGAGGCACCAATAGACCCTTCGAGACAAGTCGGCTGGAGGACGATGTATTGAATCGCGACGCAATTTGTGTGTTCCATCGTCATTAAGAGGCTCTGAACGTTACAATTAATTGTCAGTTTTGCGCCGGATTCGAAAAACTAGACTCATTGGAGAACGACCAAGAAGTGCCAGGAGCAGCAATACTACCTCGGAGACATGTCGGCTGGAGGACGATGTATTGAATCGCGACGCAATTTGTGTGTTCCATCGTCATTAAGAGGCTCTGAACGTTACAATTAACTGTCAGTTTTGCATCGCATTCGAAAAACTAGACTCACAGGCGAACGACCATAAGGCGCCCGAGGCAGCAATAGACCCTTGGAGACAAGTCGGCTGGAGGACGATGTATTGAATCGCGACGCAATTTGTGTGTCCCATCGTCATTAACAGGCTCCGAACGTTACAATTAACTGTCAGTTTTGCATCGCATTCGAAAATCTGGACTCACAGGAGAACGAGCATATGGTGCCCGAGGCAGCACTAGACCCTTGGAGACAAGTCGGCTGTAGGACGATGTATTGAGTCGCGACGCAATTTGTGTGTCCCATCGTCATTAGCAGGCTCTGAACGTTACAATTAACTGTCAGTTTTGCGTCGGATTCGAAAATCTAGACTCACAGGAGAACGAGCATATGGTGCCCGAGGCAGCACTAGACCCTTGGAGACAAGTCGGCTGTAGGACGATGTATTGAGTCGCGACGCAATTTGTGTGTTCCATCGTCATTAACAGGCTCTGAACGTTACAATTAACTGTCAGTTTTGCGTCGGATTCGAAAATCTAGACTCACAGGAGAACGACCATAAGGTGCCCGAGCCAGCTATTGACCCTTGGAGACAAGTCGGCTGGAGGACGATGTATTGAATCGCGACGCAATTTGTGTGTTCCATCGTCATTAAGAGGCTCTGAACGTTACAATTAATTGTCAGTTTTGCGCCGGATTCGAAAAACTAGACTCATAGGAGAACGACCAAGAGGTGCCAGGAGCAGCAATACTACCTCGGAGACAAGTCGGCTGGAGGACGATGTATTGAATCGCGACGCAATTTGTGTGTTCTATCGTCAGTATCAGGCTCTGAACGTTACAATTAATTGTCAGTTTTGCATCGCATTCGAAAAACTAGACTCACAGGAGAACGACCATAGGGTGCCCGAGGCACCAATAGACCCTTCGAGACAAGTCGGCTGGAGGACGATGTATTGAATCGCGACGCAATTTGTGTGTTCCATCGTCATTAAGAGGCTCTGAACGTTACAATTAATTGTCAGTTTTGCGCCGGATTCGAAAAACTAGACTCATAGGAGAACGACCAAGAGGTGCCAGGAGCAGCAATACTACCTCGGAGACATGTCGGCTGGAGGACGATGTATTGAATCGCGACGCAATTTGTGTGTTCCGTCGTCAGTATCAGGCTCTGAACGTTACAATTAACTGTCAGTTTTGCGTCGGATTCGAAAATCTAGACTCACAGGAGAACGAGCATATGGTGCCCGAGGCAGCAATAGACCCTTCGAGACAAGTCGGCTGGAGGACGATGTATTGAATCGCGACGCAATTTGTGTGTTCCATCGTCATCAAGAGGCTCTGAACGTTACAATTCACTCTCAGATTTGCGTCGGATTCGAAAATCTAGACTCACAGGAGAACGAGCATATGGTGCCCGAGGCAGCACTAGACCCTTGGAGACAAGTCGGCTGTAGGACGATGTATTGAATCGCGACGCAATTTGTGTGTTCCATCGTCATTAAGAGGCTCTGAACGTTACAATTAACTGTCAGTTTTGCATCGCATTCGAAAAACTAGACTCACAGGAGAACGACCATAAGGTGCCCGAGGCAGCAATAGACCCTTGGAGACAAGTCGGCTGGACGACGATATATTGAGACGCGACGCAATTTGTGTGTCCCATCGTCATTAACAGGCTCTGAACGTTACAATTAACTGTCAGTTTTGCATCGCATTCGAAAAACTAGACTCACAGGAGAACGACCATAAGGTGCCCGAGGCAGCAATAGACCCTTGGAGACAAGTCGGCTGTAGGACGATGTATTGAATCGCGACGCAATTTGTGTGTCCCATCGTCATTAACAGGCTCTGAACGTTACAATTAACTGTCAGTTTTGCATCGCATTCGAAAAACTAGACTCACAGGAGAACGACCATAAGGCGCCCGAGGCAGCAATAGACCCTTGGAGACAAGTCGGCTGGAGGACGATGTATTGAATCGCGACGCAATTTGTGTGTCCCATCGTCATTAACAGGCTCTGAACGTTACAATTAACTGTCAGTTTTTCATCGCATTCGAAAATCTGGACTCACAGGAGAACGAGCATATGGTGCCCGAGGCAGCACTAGACCCTTGGAGACAAGTCGGCTGTAGGACGATGTATTGAGTCGCGACGCAATTTGTGTGTCCCATCGTCATTAACAGGCTCTGAGCGTTACAATTAACTGTCAGTTTTGCGTCGGATTCGAAAATCTAGACTCACAGGAGAACGAGCATATGGTGCCCGAGGCAGCACTAGACCCTTGGAGACAAGTCGGCTGTAGGACGATGTATTGAGTCGCGACGCAATTTGTGTGTCCCATCGTCATTAACAGGCTTTGAACGTTACAATTAACTGTCAGTTTTGCGTCGGATTCGAAAATCTAGACTCACAGGAGAACGACCATAAGGTGCCCGAGGCAGCAATAGACCCTTGGAGACAAGTCGGCTGGAGGACGATGTATTGAATCGCGACGCAATTTGTGTGTTCCATCGTCATTAAGAGGCTCTGAACGTTACAATTAATTGTCAGTTTTGCGCCGGATTCGAAAAACTAGACTCATAGGAGAACGACCAAGAGGTGCCAGGAGCAGCAATACTACCTCGGAGACAAGTCGGCTGGAGGACGATGTATTGAATCGCGACGCAATTTGTGTGTTCCATCGTCAGTATCAGGCTCTGAACGTTACAATTAATTGTCAGTTTTGCATCGCATTCGAAAAACTAGACTCACAGGAGAACGAGCATATGGTGCCCGAGGCACCAATAGCCCCTTCGAGACAAGTCGGCTGGAGGACGATGTATTGAATCGCGACGCAATTTGTGTGTTCCATCGTCATTAAGAGGCTCTGAACGTTACAATTAATTGTCAGTTTTGCGCCGGATTCGAAAAACTAGACTCATAGGAGAACGACCAAGAGGTGCCAGGAGCAGCAATACTACCTCGGAGACATGTCGGCTGGAGGACGATGTATTGAATCGCGACGCAATTTGTGTGTTCCGTCGTCAGTATCAGGCTCTGAACGTTACAATTAACTGTCAGTTTTGCGTCGGATTCGAAAATCTAGACTCACAGGAGAACGACCATAAGGTGCCCGAGGCAGCACTAGACCCTTGGAGACAAGTCGGCTGTAGGACGATGTATTGAGTCGCGACGCAATTTGTGTGTCCCATCGTCATTAACAGGCTCTGATCGTTACAATTAACTGTCAGTTTTGCATCGCATTCGAAAATCTAGACTCACAGATGAACGACCATAAGGTGCCCGAGGCAGCAATAGACCCTTCGAGACAAGTCGGCTGGAGGACGATGTATTGAATCGCGACGCAATTAGTGTGTTCCATCGTCATCAAGTGGCTCTGAACGTTACAATTCACTCTCAGTTTTGCGTCGGATTCGAAAATCTAGACTCACAGGAGAACGAGCATATGGTGCCCGAGGCAGCAATAGACCCTTCGAGACAAGTCGGCTGGAGGACGATGTATTGAATCGCGACGCAATTTGTGTGTTCCATCGTCATCAAGAGGCTCTGAACGTTACAATTCACTCTCAGTTTTGCGACGGATTCGAAAATCTAGACTCACAGGAGAACGAGCATATGGTGCCCGAGGCAGCACTAGACCCTTGGAGACAAGTCGGCTGTAGGACGATGTATTGAATCGCGACGCAATTTGTGTGTTCCATCGTCATTAAGAGGCTCTGAACGTTACAATTAACTGTCAGTTTTGCATCGCATTCGAAAAACTAGACTCACAGGAGAACGACCATAAGGTGCCCGAGGCAGCAATAGACCCTTGGAGACAAGTCGGCTGGACGACGATGTATTGAGACGCGACGCAATTTGTGTGTCCCATCGTCATTAACAGGCTCTGAACGTTACAATTAACTGTCAGTTTTGCATTGCATTCGAAAAACTAGACTCACAGGAGAACGACCATAAGGTGCCCGAGGCAGCAATAGACCCTTGGAGACAAGTCGGCTGGACGACGATGTATTGAGACGCGACGTAATTTGTGTGTCCCATCGTCATTAACAGTCTCTGAACGTTACAATTAACTGTCAGTTTTGCATCGCATTCGAAAAACTAGACTCACAGGAGAACGACCATAAGGTGCCCGAGGCAGCAATAGACCCTTGGAGACAAGTCGGCTGTAGGACGATGTATTGAATCGCGACGCAATTTGTGTGTTCCATCGTCATTAAGAGGCTCTGAACCTTACAATTAACTGTCAGTTTTGCGTCGGATTCGAAAATCTAGACTCACCGATGAACGACCATAAGGTGCCCGAGGCAGCAATAGACCCTTCGAGACAAGTCGGCTGGAGGACGATGTATTGAATGGCGACGCAATTTGTGTGTTCCATCGTCAGTATCAGGCTCTGAACGTTACAATTAACCGTCTGTTTTGCGTCGTATTCTGAAAACTAGACTCACAGGAGAACGACGATAAGGTGCCCGAGGCAGCACTAGACCTTTGGAGACATGTCGGCTGTAGGACGATGTATTGAGTCGCGACGCAATTTGTGTGTCCCATCGTCATTAACAGGCTCTGAACGTTACAATTAACTGTCAGTTTTGCGTCGGATTCGAAAATCTAGACTCACAGGAGAACGAGCATATGGTGCCCGAGGCAGCACTAGACCCTTGGAGACAAGTCGGCTGTAGGACGATGTATTGAGTCGCGACGCAATTTGTGTGTCCCATCGTCATTAACAGGCTCTGAACGTTACAATTAACTGTCAGTTTTGCGTCGGATTCGAAAATCTAGACTCACAGGAGAACGACCATAAGGTGCCCGAGGCAGCACTAGACCCTTGGAGACAAGTCGGCTGGAGGACGATGTATTGAATCGCGACGCAATTTGTGTGTTCCATCGTCATTAAGAGGCTCTGAACGTTACAATTAATTGTCAGTTTTGCGCCGGATTCGAAAAACTAGACTCATAGGAGAACGACCAAGAGGTGCCAGGAGCAGCAATACTACCTCGGAGACAAGTCGGCTGGAGGACGATGTATTGAATCGCGACGCAATTTGTGTGTTCCATCGTCAGTATCAGGCTCTGAACGTTACAATTAATTGTCAGTTTTGCATCGCATTCGAAAAACTAGACTCACAGGAGAACGACCATAAGGTGCCCGAGGCACCAATAGACCCTTCGAGACAAGTCGGCTGGAGGACGATGTATTGAATCGCGACGCAATTTGTGTGTTCCATCGTCATTAAGAGGCTCTGAACGTTACAATTAATTGTCAGTTTTGCGCCGGATTCGAAAAACTAGACTCATAGGAGAACGACCAAGAAGTGCCAGGAGCAGCAATACTACCTCGGAGACATGTCGGCTGGAGGACGATGTATTGAATCGCGACGCAATTTGTGTGTTCCATCGTCATTAAGAGGCTCTGAACGTTACAATTAACTGTCAGTTTTGCATCGCATTCGAAAAACTAGACTCACAGGAGAACGACCATAAGGCGCCCGAGGCAGCAATAGACCCTTGGAGGCAAGTCGGCTGGAGGACGATGTATTGAATCGCGACGCAATTTGTGTGTCCCATCGTCATTAACAGGCTCTGAACGTTACAATTAACTGTCAGTTTTGCATCGCATTCGAAAATCTGGACTCACAGGAGAACGAGCATATGGTGCCCGAGGCAGCACTAGACCCTTGGAGACAAGTCGGCTGTAGGACGATGTATTGAGTCGCGACGCAATTTGTGTGTCCCATCGTCATTATCAGGCTCTGAACGTTACAATTAACTGTCAGTTTTGCGTCGGATTCGAAAATCTAGACTCACAGGAGAACGAGCATATGGTGCCCGAGGCAGCACTAGACCCTTGGAGACAAGTCGGCTGTAGGACGATGTATTGAGTCGCGACGCAATTTGTGTGTCCCATCGTCATTAACAGGCTCTGAACGTTACAATTAACTGTCAGTTTTGCGTCGGATTCGAAAATCTAGACTCACAGGAGAACGACCATAAGGTGCCCGAGGCAGCAATAGACCCTTGGAGACTAGTCGGCTGGAGGACGATGTATTGAATCGCGACGCAATTAGTGTGTTCCATCGTCATCAAGAGGCTCTGAACGTTACAATTAATTGTCAGTTTTGCGCCGGATTCGAAAAACTAGACTCATAGGAGAACGACCAAGAGGTGCCAGGAGCAGCAATACTACCTCGGAGACAAGTCGGCTGGAGGACGATGTATTGAATCGCGACGCAATTTGTGTGTTCCATCGTCAGTATCAGGCTCTGAACGTTACAATTAATTGTCAGTTTTGCATCGCATTCGAAAAACTAGACTCACAGGAGAACGACCATAAGGTGCCCGAGGCACCAATAGACCCTTCGAGACAAGTCGGCTGGAGGACGATGTATTGAATCACGACGCAATTTGTGTGTTCCATCGTCATTAAGAGGCTCTGAACGTTACAATTAATTGTCAGTTTTGCGCCGGATTCGAAAAACTAGACTCATAGGAGAACGACCAAGAGGTGCCAGGAGCAGCAATACTACCTCGGAGACATGTCGGCTGGAGGACGATGTATTGAATCGCGACGCAATTTGTGTGTTCCGTCGTCAGTATCAGGCTCTGAACGTTACAATTAACTGTCAGTTTTGCGTCGGATTCGAAAATCTAGACTCACAGGAGAACGACCATAAGGTGCACGAGGCAGCAATAGACCCTTCGAGACAAGTCGGCTGGAGGACGATGTATTGAGTCGCGACGCAATTTGTGTGTCCCATCGTCATTAACAGGCTCTGATCGTTACAATTAACTGTCAGTTTTGCAACGCATTCGAAAATCTAGACTCACAGATGTACGACCATAAGGTGCCCGAGGCAGCAATAGACCCTTCGAGACAAGTCGGCTGGAGGACGATGTATTGAATCGCGACGCAATTTGTGTGTTCCATCGTCATCAAATGGCTCTGAACGTTACAATTCACTCTCAGTTTTGCGTCGGATTCGAAAATCTAGACTCACAGGAGAACGAGCATATGGTGCCCGAGGCAGCACTAGACCCTTGGAGACAAGTCGGCAGGTGGACGATGTATTGAATCGCGACGCAATTTGTGTGTTCCATCCTCATTAACAGGCTCTGAACGTTACAATTAACTGTCAGTTTTGCGTCGGATTCGAAAATCTAGACTCACAGGAGAACGAGCATAAGGTGCCCGAGGCAGCAATAGACCCTTGGAGACAAGTCGGCTGGAGGACGATGTATTGAATCGCGACGCAATTTGTGTGTTCCATCGTCATTAACAGGCTCTGAACGTTACAATTCACTGTCAGTTTTGCGTCGGATTCGAAAATCTAGACTCACAGGAGAACGAGCATATGGTGCCCGAGGCAGCAATAGACCCTTCGAGACAAGTCGGCTGGAGGACGATGTATTGAATCGCGACGCAATTTGTGTGTTCCATCGTCATCAAGAGGCTCTGAACGTTACAATTCACTCTCAGATTTGCGTCGGATTCGAAAATCTAGACTCACAGGAGAACGAGCATATGGTGCCCGAGGCAGCACTAGACCCTTGGAGACAAGTCGGCTGTAGGACGATGTATTGAATCGCGACGCAATTTGTGTGTTCCATCGTCATTAAGAGGCTCTGAACGTTACAATTAACTGTCAGTTTTGCATCGCATTCGAAAAACTAGACTCACAGGAGAACGACCATAAGGTGCCCGAGGCAGCAATAGACCCTTGGAGACAAGTCGGCTGGACGACGATGTATTGAGACGCGACGCAATTTGTGTGTCCCATCGTCATTAACAGGCTCTGAACGTTACAATTAACTGTCAGTTTTGCATCGCATTCGAAAAACTAGACTCACAGGAGAACGACCATAAGGTGCCCGAGGCAGCAATAGACCCTTGGAGACAAGTCGGCTGTAGGACGATGTATTGAATCGCGACGCAATTTGTGTGTTCCATCGTCATTAAGAGGCTCTGAACCTTACAATTAACTGTCAGTTTTGCGTCGGATTCGAAAATCTAGACTCACCGATGAACGACCATAAGGTGCCCGAGGCAGCAATAGACCCTTCGAGACAAGTCGGCTGGAGGACGATGTATTGAATGGCGACGCAATTTGTGTGTTCCATCGTCAGTATCAGGCTCTGAACGTTACAATTAACCGTCAGTTTTGCGTCGTATTCTGAAAACTAGACTCACAGGAGAACGACGATAAGGTGCCCGAGGCAGCACTAGACCCTTGGAGACAAGTCGGCTGGAGGACGATGTATTGAGTCTCGACGCAATTTGTGTGTCCCATCGTCATTAACAGGCTCTGAACGTTACAATTAATTGTCAGTTTTGCGTCGTATTCGAAAAACTAGGCTCACAGGAGAACGACCATAAGGTGCCCGAGGCAGCACTAGACCCTTGGAGACAAGTCGGCTGGAGGACGATGTATTGAATCGCGACGCAATTTGTGTGTTCCATCGTCATTAACAGGCTCTGAACGTTACAATTCACTGTCAGTTTTGCGTCGGATTCGAAAATCTAGACTCACAGGAGAACGAGCATATGGTGCCCGAGGCAGCAATAGACCCTTCGAGACAAGTCGGCTGGAGGACGATGTATTGAATCGCGACGCAATTTGTGTGTTCCATCGTCATCAAGAGGCTCTGAACGTTACAATTCACTCTCAGATTTGCGTCGGATTCGAAAATCTAGACTCACAGGCGAACGAGCATATGGTGCCCGAGGCAGCAATAGACCCTTCGAGACAAGTCGGCTGGAGGACGATGTATTGAATCGCGACGCAATTTGTGTGTTCCTTCGTCATTAAGAGGCTCTGAACGTTACAATTAATTGTCAGTTTTGCGCCGGATTCGAAAAACTAGACTCATAGGAGAACGACCAGAGGTGCCAGGAGCAGCAATACTACCTCGGAGACAAGTCGGCTGGAGGACGATGTATTGAATCGCGACGCAATTTGTGTGTTCCATCGTCAGTATCAGGCTCTGAACGTTACAATTAATTGTCAGTTTTGCATCGCATTCGAAAAACTAGACTCACAGGAGAACGACCATAAGGTGCCCGAGGCACCAATAGACCCTTCGAGACAAGTCGGCTGGAGGACGATGTATTGAATCGCGACGCAATTTGTGTGTTCCATCGTCATTAAGAGGCTCTGAACGTTACAATTAATTGTCAGTTTTGCGCCGGATTCGAAAAACTAGACTCATAGGAGAACGACCAAGAAGTGCCAGGAGCAGCAATACTACCTCGGAGACATGTCGGCTGGAGGACGATGTATTGAATCGCGACGCAATTTGTGTGTTCCATCGTCATTAAGAGGCTCTGAACGTTACAATTAACTGTCAGTTTTGCATCGCATTCGAAAAACTAGACTCACAGGAGAACGACCATAAGGCGCCCGAGGCAGCAATAGACCCTTGGAGACAAGTCACCTGGAGGACGATGTATTGAATCGCGACGCAATTTGTGTGTTCCATCGTCATCAAGAGGCTCTGAACGTTACAATTAACTGTCAGTTTTGCATCGCATTCGAAAATCTGGACTCACAGGAGAACGAGCATATGGTGCCCGAGGCAGCACTAGACCCTTGGAGACAAGTCGGCTGTAGGACGATGTATTGAGTCGCGACGCAATTTGTGTGTCCCATCGTCATTAACAGGCTCTGAACGTTACAATTAACTGTCAGTTTTGCGTCGGATTCGAAAATCTAGACTCACAGGAGAACGAGCATATGGTGCCCGAGGCAGCACTAGACCCTTGGAGACAAGTCGGCTGGAGGACGATGTATTGAGTCGCGACGCAATTTGTGTGTCCCATCGTCATTAACAGGCTCTGAACGTTACAATTAACTGTCAGTTTTGCATCGCATTCGAAAAACTAGACTCACAGGAGAACGACCATAAGGTGCCCGAGGCAGCAATAGACCCTTGGAGACAAGTCGGCTGGACGACGATGTATTGAGACGCGACGCAATTTGTGTGTCCCATCGTCATTAACAGGCTCTGAACGTTACAATTAACTGTCAGTTTTGCATCGCATTCGAAAAACTAGACTCACAGGAGAACGACCATAAGGTGCCCGAGGCAGCAATAGACCCTTGGAGACAAGTCGGCTGTAGGACGATGTATTGAATCGCGACGCAATTTGTGTGTTCCATCGTCATTAAGAGGCTCTGAACCTTACAATTAACTGTCAGTTTTGCGTCGGATTCGAAAATCTAGACTCACCGATGAACGACCATAAGGTGCCCGAGGCAGCAATAGACCCTTCGAGACAAGTCGGCTGGAGGACGATGTATTGAATGGCGACGCAATTTGTGTGTTCCATCGTCAGTATCAGGCTCTGAACGTTACAATTAACCGTCAGTTTTGCGTCGTATTCTGAAAACTAGACTCACAGGAGAACGACGATAAGGTGCCCGAGGCAGCACTAGACCTTTGGAGACATGTCGGCTGTAGGACGATGTATTGAGTCGCGACGCAATTTGTGTGTCCCATCGTCATTAACAGGCTCCGAACGTTACAATTAACTGTCAGTTTTGCGTCGGATTCGAAAATCTAGACTCACAGGAGAACGAGCATATGGTGCCCGAGGCAGCACTAGACCCTTGGAGACAAGTCGGCTGTAGGACGATGTATTGAGTCGCGACGCAATTTGTGTGTCCCATCGTCATTAACAGGCTCTGAACGTTACAATTAACTGTCAGTTTTGCGTCGGATTCGAAAATCTAGACTCACAGGAGAACGACCATAAGGTGCCCGAGGCAGCACTAGACCCTTGGAGACAAGTCGGCTGGAGGACGATGTATTGAATCGCGACGCAATTTGTGTGTTCCATCGTCATTAAGCGGCTCTGAACGTTACAATTAATTGTCAGTTTTGCGCCGGATTCGAAAAACTAGACTCATAGGAGAACGACCAAGAGGTGCCAGGAGCAGCAATACTACCTCGGAGACAAGTCGGCTGGAGGACGATGTATTGAATCGCGACGCAGTTTGTGTGTTCCATCGTCAGTATCAGGCTCTGAACGTTACAATTAATTGTCAGTTTTGCATCGCATTCGAAAAACTAGACTCACAGGAGAACGACCATAAGGTGCCAGAGGCACCAATAGACCCTTCGAGACAAGTCGGCTGGAGGACGATGTATTGAATCGCGACGCAATTTGTGTGTTCCATCGTCATTAAGAGGCTCTGAACGTTACAATTAATTGTCAGTTTTGCGCCGGATTCGAAAAACTAGACTCATAGGAGAACGACCAAGAAGTGCCAGGAGCAGCAATACTACCTAGGAGACATGTCGGCTGGAGGACGATGTATTGAATCGCGACGCAATTTGTGTGTTCCATCGTCATTAAGAGGCTCTGAACGTTACAATTAACTGTCAGTTTTGCATCGCATTCGAAAAACTAGACTCACAGGAGAACGACCATAAGGCGCCCGAGGCAGCAATAGACCCTTGGAGACAAGTCGGCTGGAGAACGATGTATTGAATCGCGACGCAATTTGTGTGTCCCATCGTCATTAAGAGGCTCTGAACGTTACAATTAACTGTCAGTTTTGCATCGCATTCGAAAATCTGGACTCACAGGAGAACGAGCATATGGTGCCCGAGGCAGCACTAGACCCTTGGAGACAAGTCGGCTGTAGGACGATGTATTGAGTCGCGACGCAATTTGTGTGTCCCATCGTCATTAGCAGGCTCTGAACGTTACAATTAACTGTCAGTTTTGCGTCGGATTCGAAAATCTACACTCACAGGAGAACGAGCATATGGTGCCCGAGGCAGCACTAGACCCTTGGAGACAAGTCGGCTGTAGGACGATGTATTGAGTCGCGACGCAATTTGTGTGTCCCATCGTCATTAACAGGCTCTGAACGTTACAATTAACTGTCAGTTTTGCGTCGGATTCGAAAATCTAGACTCACAGGAGAACGACCATAAGGTGCCCGAGGCAGCAATAGACCCTTGGACACAAGTCGGCTGGAGGACGATGTATTGAATCGCGACGCAATTTGTGTGTTCCATCGTCATTAAGAGGCTCTGAACGTTACAATTAATTGTCAGTTTTGCGCCGGATTCGAAAAACTAGACTCATAGGAGAACGACCAAGAGGTGCCAGGAGCAGCAATACTACCTCGGAGACAAGTCGGCTGGAGGACGATGTATTGAATCGCGACGCAATTTGTGTGTTCCATCGTCAGTATCAGGCTCTGAACGTTACAATTAATTGTCAGTTTTGCATCGCATTCGAAAAACTAGACTCACAGGAGAACGACCATAAGGTGCCCGAGGCACCAATAGACCCTTCGAGACAAGTCGGCTGGAGGACGACGTATTGAATCGCGACGCAATTTGTGTGTTCCATCGTCATTAAGAGGCTCTGAACGTTACAATTAATTGTCAGTTTTGCGCCGGATTCGAAAAACTAGACTCATAGGAGAACGACCAAGAGGTGCCAGGAGCAGCAATACTACCTCGGAGACATGTCGGCTGGAGGACGATGTATTGAATCGCGACGCAATTTGTGTGTTCCGTCGTCAGTATCAGGCTCTGAACGTTACAATTAACTGTCAGTTTTGCGTCGGATTCGAAAATCTAGACTCACAGGAGAACGACCATAAGGTGCCCGAGGCAGCAATAGACCCTTCGAGACAAGTCGGCTGGAGGACGATGTATTGAGTCGCGACGCAATTGGTGTGTCCCATCGTCATTAACAGGCTCTGATCGTTACAATTAACTGTCAGTTTTGCATCGCATTCGAAAATCTAGACTCACAGATGAACGACCATAAGGTGCCCGAGGCAGCACTAGACCCTTGGAGACAAGTCGGCTGTAGGACGATGTATTGAGTCGCGACGCAATTTGTGTGTCCCATCGTCATTAACAGGCTCTGAACGTTACAATTAACTGTCAGTTTTGCGTCGGATTCGAAAATCTAGACTCACAGGAGAACGAGCATATGGTGCCCGAGGCAGCACTAGACCCTTGGAGACAAGTCGGCTGGAGGACGATGTATTGAGTCGCGACGCAATTTGTGTGTCCCATCGTCATTAACAGGCTCTGAACGTTACAATTAACTGTCAGTTTTGCATCGCATTCGAAAAACTAGACTCACAGGAGAACGACCATAAGGTGCCCGAGGCAGCAACAGACCCTTGGAGACAAGTCGGCTGGACGACGATGTATTGAGACGCGACGCAATTTGTGTGTCCCATCGTCATTAACAGGCTCTGAACGTTACAATTAACTGTCAGTTTTGCATCGCATTCGAAAAACTAGACTCACAGGAGAACGACCATAAGGTGCCCGAGGCAGCAATAGACCCTTGGAGACAAGTCGGCTGTAGGACGATGTATTGAATCGCGACGCAATTTGTGTGTTCCATCGTCATTAAGAGGCTCTGAACCTTACAATTAACTGTCAGTTTTGCGTCGGATTCGAAAATCTAGACTCACCGATGAACGACCATAAGGTGCCCGAGGCAGCAATAGACCCTTCGAGACAAGTCGGCTGGAGGACGATGTATTGAATGGCGACGCAATTTGTGTGTTCCATCGTCAGTATCAGGCTCTGAACGTTACAATTAACCGTCAGTTTTGCGTCGTATTCTGAAAACTAGACTCACAGGAGAACGACGATAAGGTGCCCGAGGCAGCACTAGACCTTTGGAGACATGTCGGCTGTAGGACGATGTATTGAGTCGCGACGCAATTTGTGTGTCCCATCGTCATTAACAGGCTCCGAACGTTACAATTAACTGTCAGTTTTGCGTCGGATTCGAAAATCTAGACTCACAGGAGAACGAGCATATGGTGCCCGAGGCAGCACTAGACCCTTGGAGACAAGTCGGCTGTAGGACGATGTATTGAGTCGCGACGCAATTTGTGTGTCCCATCGTCATTAACAGGCTCTGAACGTTACAATTAACTGTCAGTTTTGCGTCGGATTCGAAAATCTAGACTCACAGGAGAACGACCATAAGGTGCCCGAGGCAGCACTAGACCCTTGGAGACAAGTCGGCTGGAGGACGATGTATTGAATCGCGACGCAATTTGTGTGTTCCATCGTCATTAAGCGGCTCTGAACGTTACAATTAATTGTCAGTTTTGCGCCGGATTCGAAAAACTAGACTCATAGGAGAACGACCAAGAGGTGCCAGGAGCAGCAATACTACCTCGGAGACAAGTCGGCTGGAGGACGATGTATTGAATCGCGACGCAGTTTGTGTGTTCCATCGTCAGTATCAGGCTCTGAACGTTACAATTAATTGTCAGTTTTGCATCGCATTCGAAAAACTAGACTCACAGGAGAACGACCATAAGGTGCCAGAGGCACCAATAGACCCTTCGAGACAAGTCGGCTGGAGGACGATGTATTGAATCGCGACGCAATTTGTGTGTTCCATCGTCATTAAGAGGCTCTGAACGTTACAATTAATTGTCAGTTTTGCGCCGGATTCGAAAAACTAGACTCATAGGAGAACGACCAAGAAGTGCCAGGAGCAGCAATACTACCTAGGAGACATGTCGGCTGGAGGACGATGTATTGAATCGCGACGCAATTTGTGTGTTCCATCGTCATTAAGAGGCTCTGAACGTTACAATTAACTGTCAGTTTTGCATCGCATTCGAAAAACTAGACTCACAGGAGAACGACCATAAGGCGCCCGAGGCAGCAATAGACCCTTGGAGACAAGTCGGCTGGAGAACGATGTATTGAATCGCGACGCAATTTGTGTGTCCCATCGTCATTAAGAGGCTCTGAACGTTACAATTAACTGTCAGTTTTGCATCGCATTCGAAAATCTGGACTCACAGGAGAACGAGCATATGGTGCCCGAGGCAGCACTAGACCCTTGGAGACAAGTCGGCTGTAGGACGATGTATTGAGTCGCGACGCAATTTGTGTGTCCCATCGTCATTAGCAGGCTCTGAACGTTACAATTAACTGTCAGTTTTGCGTCGGATTCGAAAATCTACACTCACAGGAGAACGAGCATATGGTGCCCGAGGCAGCACTAGACCCTTGGAGACAAGTCGGCTGTAGGACGATGTATTGAGTCGCGACGCAATTTGTGTGTCCCATCGTCATTAACAGGCTCTGAACGTTACAATTAACTGTCAGTTTTGCGTCGGATTCGAAAATCTAGACTCACAGGAGAACGACCATAAGGTGCCCGAGGCAGCAATAGACCCTTGGACACAAGTCGGCTGGAGGACGATGTATTGAATCGCGACGCAATTTGTGTGTTCCATCGTCATTAAGAGGCTCTGAACGTTACAATTAATTGTCAGTTTTGCGCCGGATTCGAAAAACTAGACTCATAGGAGAACGACCAAGAGGTGCCAGGAGCAGCAATACTACCTCGGAGACAAGTCGGCTGGAGGACGATGTATTGAATCGCGACGCAATTTGTGTGTTCCATCGTCAGTATCAGGCTCTGAACGTTACAATTAATTGTCAGTTTTGCATCGCATTCGAAAAACTAGACTCACAGGAGAACGACCATAAGGTGCCCGAGGCACCAATAGACCCTTCGAGACAAGTCGGCTGGAGGACGACGTATTGAATCGCGACGCAATTTGTGTGTTCCATCGTCATTAAGAGGCTCTGAACGTTACAATTAATTGTCAGTTTTGCGCCGGATTCGAAAAACTAGACTCATAGGAGAACGACCAAGAGGTGCCAGGAGCAGCAATACTACCTCGGAGACATGTCGGCTGGAGGACGATGTATTGAATCGCGACGCAATTTGTGTGTTCCGTCGTCAGTATCAGGCTCTGAACGTTACAATTAACTGTCAGTTTTGCGTCGGATTCGAAAATCTAGACTCACAGGAGAACGACCATAAGGTGCCCGAGGCAGCAATAGACCCTTCGAGACAAGTCGGCTGGAGGACGATGTATTGAGTCGCGACGCAATTGGTGTGTCCCATCGTCATTAACAGGCTCTGATCGTTACAATTAACTGTCAGTTTTGCATCGCATTCGAAAATCTAGACTCACAGATGAACGACCATAAGGTGCCCGAGGCAGCAATAGACCCTTCGAGACAAGTCGGCTGGAGGACGATGTATTGAATCGCGACGCAATTTGTGTGTTCCATCGTCATCAAGTGGCTCTGAACGTTACAATTCACTCTCAGTTTTGCGTCGGATTCGAAAATCTAGACTCACAGGAGAACGAGCATATGGTGCCCGAGGCAGCACTAGACCCTTGGAGACAAGTCGGCTGTAGGACGATGTATTGAATCGCGACGCAATTTGTGTGTTCCATCCTCATTAACAGGCTCTAAACGTTACAATTAACTGTCAGTTTTGCGTCGGATTCGAAAATCTAGACTCACAGGAGAACGAGCATAAGGTGCCCGAGGCAGCAATAGACCCTTGGAGACAAGTCGGCTGGAGGATGATGTATTGAATCGCGACGCAATTTGTGTGTTCCATCGTCATTAACAGGCTCTGAACGTTACAATTCACTGTCAGTTTTGCGTCGGATTCGAAAATCTAGACTCACAGGAGAACGAGCATATGGTGCCCGAGGCAGCAATAGACCCTTCGAGACAAGTCGGCTGGAGGACGATGTATTGAATCGCGACGCAATTTGTGTGTTCCATCGTCATCAAGAGGCTCTGAACGTTACAATTCACTCTCAGTTTTGCGTCGGATTCGAAAATCTAGACTCACAGGAGAACGAGCATATGGTGCCCGAGGCAGCACTAGACCCTTGGAGACAAGTCGGCTGTAGGACGATGTATTGAATCGCGACGCAATTTGTGTGTTCCATCGTCATTAAGAGGCTCTGAACGTTACAATTAACTGTCAGTTTTGCATCGCATTCGAAAAACTAGACTCACAGGAGAACGACGATAAGGTGCCCGAGGCAGCAATAGACCCTTGGAGACAAGTCGGCTGGACGACGATGTATTGAGACGCGACGCAATTTGTGTGTCCCATCGTCATTAACAGGCTCTGAACGTTACAATTAACTGTCAGTTTTGCATCGCATTCGAAAAACTAGACTCACAGGAGAACGACCATAAGGTGCCCGAGGCAGCAATAGGCCCTTGGAGACAAGTCGGCTGGACGACGATGTATTGAGACGCGACGCAATTTGTGTGTCCCATCGTCATTAACAGGCTCTGAACGTTACAATTAACTGTCAGTTTTGCATCGCATTCGAAAAACTAGACTCACAGGAGAACGACCATAAGGTGCCCGAGGCAGCAATAGACCCTTGGAGACAAGTCGGCTGTAGGACGATGTATTGAATCGCGACGCAATTTGTGTGTTCCATTGTCATTAAGAGGCTCTGAACCTTACAATTAACTGTCAGTTTTGCGTCGGATTCGAAAATCTAGACTCACCGATGAACGACCATAAGGTGCCCGAGGCAGCAATAGACCCTTGGAGACAAGTCGGCTGTAGGACGATGTATTGAGTCGCGACGCAATTTGTGTGTCCCATCGTCATTAACAGGCTCTGAACGTTACAATTCACTGTCAGTTTTGCGTCGGATTCGAAAATCTAGACTCACAGGAGAACGAGCATATGGTGCCCGAGGCAGCAATAGACCCTTCGAGACAAGTCGGCTGGAGGACGATGTATTGAATCGCGACGCAATTTGTGTGTTCCATCGTCATCAAGAGGCTCTGAACGTTACAATTCACTCTCAGATTTGCGTCGGATTCGAAAATCTAGACTCACAGGAGAACGAGCATATGGTGCCCGAGGCAGCACTAGACCCTTGGAGACAAGTCGGCTGTAGGACGATGTATTGAATCGCGACGCAATTTGTGTGTTCCATCGTCATTAAGAGGCTCTGAACGTTACAATTAACTGTCAGTTTTGCATCGCATTCGAAAAACTAGACTCACAGGAGAACGACCATAAGGTGCCCGAGGCAGCAATAGACCCTTGGAGACAAGTCGGCTGGACGACGATGTATTGAGACGCGACGCAATTTGTGTGTCCCATCGTCATTAACAGGCTCTGAACGTTACAATTAACTGTCAGTTTTGTATCGCATTCGAAAAACTAGACTCACAGGAGAACGACCATAAGGTGCCCGAGGCAGCAATAGACCCTTGGAGACAAGTCGGCTGTAGGACGATGTATTGAATCGCGACGCAATTTGTGTGTTCCATCGTCATTAAGAGGCTCTGAACGTTACAATTAACTGTCAGTTTTGCATCGCATTCGAAAAACTAGACTCACAGGAGAACGACCATAAGGCGCCCGAGGCAGCAATAGACCCTTGGAGACAAGTCGGCTGGAGGACGATGTATTGAGTCGCGACGCAATTTGTGTGTCCCATCGTCATTAACAGGCTCTGAGCGTTACAATTAACTGTCAGTTTTGCGTCGGATTCGAAAATCTAGACTCACAGGAGAACGAGCATATGGTGCCCGAGGCAGCACTAGACCCTTGGAGACAAGTCGGCTGTAGGACGATGTATTGAGTCGCGACGCAATTTGTGTGTCCCATCGTCATTAACAGGCTTTGAACGTTACAATTAACTGTCAGTTTTGCGTCGGATTCGAAAATCTAGACTCACAGAAGAACGACCATAAGGTGCCCGAGGCAGCAATAGACCCTTGGAGACAAGTCGGCTGGAGGACGATGTATTGAATCGCGACGCAATTTGTGTGTTCCATCGTCATTAAGAGGCTCTGAACGTTACAATTAATTGTCAGTTTTGCGCCGGATTCGAAAAACTAGACTCATAGGAGAACGACCAAGAGGTGCCAGGAGCAGCAATACTACCTCGGAGACAAGTCGGCTGGAGGACGATGTATTGAATCGCGACGCAATTTGTGTGTTCCATCGTCAGTATCAGGCTCTGAACGTTACAATTAATTGTCAGTTTTGCATCGCATTCGAAAAACTAGACTCACAGGAGAACGACCATAAGGTGCCCGAGGCACCAATAGACCCTTCGAGACAAGTCGGCTGGAGGACGATGTATTGAATCGCGACGCAATTTGTGTGTTCCATCGTCATTAAGAGGCTCTGAACGTTACAATTAATTGTCAGTTTTGCGCCGGATTCGAAAAACTAGACTCATAGGAGAACGACCAAGAGGTGCCAGGAGCAGCAATACTACCTCGGAGACAAGTCGGCTGGAGGACGATGTATTGAATCGCGACGCAATTTGTGTGTTCCATCGTCATTAAGAGGCTCTGAACGTTACAATTAATTGTCAGTTTTGCGCCGGATTCGAAAAACTAGACTCATAGGAGAACGACCAAGAGGTGCCAGGAGCAGCAATACTACCTCGGAGACATGTCGGCTGGAGGACGATGTATTGAATCGCGACGCAATTTGTGTGTTCCGTCGTCAGTATCAGGCTCTGAACGTTACAATTAACTGTCAGTTTTGCGTCGGATTCGAAAATCTAGACTCACAGGAGAACGACCATAAGGTGCCCGAGGCAGCAATAGACCCTTCGAGACAAGTCGGCTGGAGGACGATGTATTGAGTCGCGACGCAATTGGTGTGTCCCATCGTCATTAACAGGCTCTGATCGTTACAATTAACTGTCAGTTTTGCATCGCATTCGAAAATCTAGACTCACAGATGAACGACCATAAGGTGCCCGAGGCAGCAATAGACCCTTGGAGACAAGTCGGCTGGAGGACGATGTATTGAATCGCGACGCAATTTGTGTGTTCCATCGTCATCAAGTGGCTCTGAACGTTACAATTCACTCTCAGTTTTGCGTCGGATTCGAAAATCTAGACTCACAGGAGAACGAGCATATGGTGCCCGAGGCAGCACTAGACCCTTGGAGACAAGTCGGCTGTAGGACGATGTATTGAATCGCGACGCAATTTGTGTGTTCCATCCTCATTAACAGGCTCTGAACGTTACAATTAACTGTCAGTTTTGCGTCGGATTAGAAAATCTAGACTCACAGGAGAACGAGCATAAGGTGCCCGAGGCAGCAATAGACCCTTGGAGACAAGTCGGCTGGAGGATGATGTATTGAATCGCGACGCAATTTGTGTGTTCCATCGTCATTAACAGGCTCTGAACGTTACAATTCACTGTCAGTTTTGCGTCGGATTCGAAAATCTAGACTCACAGGAGAACGAGCATATGGTGCCCGAGGCAGCACTAGACCCTTGGAGACAAGTCGGCTGGACGACGATGTATTGAGACGCGACGCAATTTGTGTGTCCCATCGTCATTAACAGGCTCTGAACGTTACAATTAACTGTCAGTTTTGCATCGCATTCGAAAAACTAGACTCACAGGGGAACGACCATAAGGTGCCCGAGGCAGCAATAGGCCCTTGGAGACAAGTCGGCTGGACGACGATGTATTGAGACGCGACGCAATTTGTGTGTCCAATCGTCATTAACAGGCTCTGAACGTTACAATTAACTGTCAGTTTTGCATCGCATTCGAAAAACTAGACTCACAGGAGAACGACCATAAGGTGCCCGAGGCAGCAATAGACCCTTGGAGACAAGTCGGCTGTAGGACGATGTATTGAATCGCGACGCAATTTGTGTGTTCCATCGTCATTAAGAGGCTCTGAACCTTACAATTAACTGTCAGTTTTGCGTCGGATTCGAAAATCTAGACTCACCGATGAACGACCATAAGGTGCCCGAGGCAGCAATAGACCCTTGGAGACAAGTCGGCTGTAGGACGATGTATTGAGTCGCGACGCAATTTGTGTGTCCCATCGTCATTAACAGGCTCTGAACGTTACAATTCACTGTCAGTTTTGCGTCGGATTCGAAAATCTAGACTCACAGGAGAACGAGCATATGGTGCCCGAGGCAGCAATAGACCCTTCGAGACAAGTCGGCTGGAGGACGATGTATTGAATCGCGACGCAATTTGTGTGTTCCATCGTCATCAAGAGGCTCTGAACGTTACAATTCACTCTCAGATTTGCGTCGGATTCGAAAATCTAGACTCACAGGAGAACGAGCATATGGTGCCCGAGGCAGCACTAGACCCTTGGAGACAAGTCGGCTGTAGGACGATGTATTGAATCGCGACGCAATTTGTGTGTTCCATCGTCATTAAGAGGCTCTGAACGTTACAATTAACTGTCAGTTTTGCATCGCATTCGAAAAACTAGACTCGCAGGAGAACGACCATAAGGTGCCCGAGGCAGCAATAGACCCTTGGAGACAAGTCGGCTGGACGACGATGTATTGAGTCGCGACGCAATTTGTGTGTCCCATCGTCATTAACAGGCTTTGAACGTTACAATTAACTGTCAGTTTTGCGTCGGATTCGAAAATCTAGACTCACAGAAGAACGACCATAAGGTGCCCGAGGCAGCAATAGACCCTTGGAGACAAGTCGGCTGGAGGACGATGTATTGAATCGCGACGCAATTTGTGTGTTCCATCGTCATTAAGAGGCTCTGAACGTTACAATTAATTGTCAGTTTTGCGCCGGATTCGAAAAACTACACTCATAGGAGAACGACCAAGAGGTGCCAGGAGCAGCAATACTACCTCGGAGACAAGTCGGCTGGAGGACGATGTATTGAATCGCGACGCAATTTGTGTGTTCCATCGTCAGTATCAGGCTCTGAACGTTACAATTAATTGTCAGTTTTGCATCGCATTCGAAAAACTAGACTCACAGGAGAACGACCATAAGGTGCCCGAGGCAGCAATAGACCCTTCGAGACAAGTCGGCTGGAGGACGATGTATTGAATCGCGACGCAATTTGTGTGTTCCATCGTCATTAAGAGGCTCTGAACGTTACAATTAACTGTCAGTTTTGCGCCGGATTCGAAAAACTAGACTCATAGGAGAACGACCAAGAGGTGCCAGGAGCAGCAATACTACCTCGGAGACATGTCGGCTGGAGGACGATGTATTGAATCGCGACGCAATTTGTGTGTTCCGTCGTCAGTATCAGGCTCTGAACGTTACAATTAACTGTCAGTTTTGCGTCGGATTTGAAAATCTAGACTCACAGGAGAACGACCATAAGGTGCCCGAGGCAGCAATAGACCCTTCGAGACAAGTCGCCTGGAGGACGATGTATTGAGTCGCGACGCAATTTGTGTGTCCCATCGTCATTAACAGGCTCTGATCGTTACAATTAACTGTCAGTTTTGCATCGCATTCGAAAATCTAGACTCACAGATGAACGACCATAAGGTGCCCGAGGCAGCAATAGACCCATCGAGACAAGTCGGCTGGAGGACGATGTATTGAATCGCGACGCAATTTGTGTGTTCCATCGTCATCAAGTGGCTCTGAACGTTACAATTCACTGTCAGTTTTGCGTCGGATTCGAAAATCTAGACTCACAGGAGAACGAGCATATGGTGCCCGAGGCAGCAATAGACCCTTCGAGACAAGTCGGCTGGAGGACGATGTATTGAATCGCGACGCAATTTGTGTGTTCCATCGTCATCAAGAGGCTCTGAACGTTACAATTCACTTTCAGTTTTGCGTCGGATTCGAAAATCTAGACTCACAGGAGAACGAGCATATGGTGCCCGAGGCAGCACTAGACCCTTGGAGACAAGTCGGCTGGACGACGATGTATTGAGACGCGACGCAATTTGTGTGTCCCATCGTCATTAACAGGCTCTGAACGTTACAATTAACTGTCAGTTTTGCATCGCATTCGAAAAACTAGACTCACAGGGGAACGACCATAAGGTGCCCGAGGCAGCAATAGGCCCTTGGAGACAAGTCGGCTGGACGACGATGTATTGAGACGCGACGCAATTTGTGTGTCCCATCGTCATTAACAGGCTCTGAACGTTACAATTAACTGTCAGTTTTGCATCGCATTCGAAAAACTAGACTCACAGGAGAACGACCATAAGGTGCCCGAGGCAGCAATAGACCCTTGGAGACAAGTCGGCTGTAGGACGATGTATTGAATCGCGACGCAATTTGTGTGTTCCATCGTCATTAAGAGGCTCTGAACCTTACAATTAACTGTCAGTTTTGCGTCGGATTCGAAAATCTAGACTCACCGATGAACGACCATAAGGTGCCCGAGGCAGCAATAGACCCTTGGAGACAAGTCGGCTGTAGGACGATGTATTGAGTCGCGACGCAATTTGTGTGTCCCATCGTCATTAACAGGCTCTGAACGTTACAATTCACTGTCAGTTTTGCGTCGGATTCGAAAATCTAGACTCACAGGAGAACGAGCATATGGTGCCCGAGGCAGCAATAGACCCTTCGAGACAAGTCGGCTGGAGGACGATGTATTGAATCGCGACGCAATTTGTGTGTTCCATCGTCATCAAGAGGCTCTGAACGTTACAATTCACTCTCAGATTTGCGTCGGATTCGAAAATCTAGACTCACAGGAGAACGAGCATATGGTGCCCGAGGCAGCACTAGACCCTTGGAGACAAGTCGGCTGTAGGACGATGTATTGAATCGCGACGCAATTTGTGTGTTCCATCGTCATTAAGAGGCTCTGAACGTTACAATTAACTGTCAGTTTTGCATCGCATTCGAAAAACTAGACTCGCAGGAGAACGACCATAAGGTGCCCGAGGCAGCAATAGACCCTTGGAGACAAGTCGGCTGGAGGACGATGTATTGAGACGCGACGCAATTTGTGTGTCCCATCGTCATTAACAGGCTCTGAACGTTACAATTAACTGTCAGTTTTGTATCGCATTCGAAAAACTAGACTCACAGGAGAACGACCATAAGGTGCCCGAGGCAGCAATAGACCCTTGGAGACAAGTCGGCTGTAGGACGATGTATTGAATCGCGACGCAATTTGTGTGTTCCATCGTCATTAAGAGGCTCTGAACGTTACAATTAACTGTCAGTTTTGCATCGCATTCGAAAAACTAGACTCACAGGAGAACGACCATAAGGCGCCCGAGGCAGCAATAGACCCTTGGAGACAAGTCGGCTGGAGGACGATGTATTGAGTCGCGACGCAATTTGTGTGTCCCATCGTCATTAACAGGCTCTGAGCGTTACAATTAACTGTCAGTTTTGCGTCGGATTCGAAAATCTAGACTCACAGGAGAACGAGCATATGGTGCCCGAGGCAGCACTAGACCCTTGGAGACAAGTCGGCTGTAGGACGATGTATTGAGTCGCGACGCAATTTGTGTGTCCCATCGTCATTAACAGGCTTTGAACGTTACAATTAACTGTCAGTTTTGCGTCGGATTCGAAAATCTAGACTCACAGAAGAACGACCATAAGGTGCCCGAGGCAGCAATAGACCCTTCGAGACAAGTCGGCTGGAGGACGATGTATTGAATCGCGACGCAATTTGTGTGTTCCATCGTCATTAAGAGGCTCTGAACGTTACAATTAATTGTCAGTTTTGCGCCGGATCCGAAAAACTAGACTCATAGGAGAACGACCAAGAGGTGCCAGGAGCAGCAATACTACCTCGGAGACAAGTCGGCTGGAGGACGATGTATTGAATCGCGACGCAATTTGTGTGTTCCATCGTCAGTATCAGGCTCTGAACGTTACAATTAATTGTCAGTTTTGCATCGCATTCGAAAAACTAGACTCACAGGAGAACGACCATAAGGTGCCCGAGGCACCAATAGACCCTTCGAGACAAGTCGGCTGGAGGACGATGTATTGAATCGCGACGCAATTTGTGTGTTCCATCGTCATTAAGAGGCTCTGAACGTTACAATTAACTGTCAGTTTTGCGCCGGATTCGAAAAACTAGACTCATAGGAGAACGACCAAGAGGTGCCAGGAGCAGCAATACTACCTCGGAGACATGTCGGCTGGAGGACGATGTATTGAATCGCGACGCAATTTGTGTGTTCCGTCGTCAGTATCAGGCTCTGAACGTTACAATTAACTGTCAGTTTTGCGTCGGATTTGAAAATCTAGACTCACAGGAGAACGACCATAAGGTGCCCGAGGCAGCAATAGACCCTTCGAGACAAGTCGCCTGGAGGACGATGTATTGAGTCGCGACGCAATTTGTGTGTCCCATCGTCATTAACAGGCTCTGATCGTTACAATTAACTGTCAGTTTTGCATCGCATTCGAAAATCTAGACTCACAGATGAACGACCGTAAGGTGCCCGAGGCAGCAATAGACCCATCGAGACAAGTCGGCTGGAGGACGATGTATTGAATCGCGACGCAATTTGTGTGTTCCATCGTCATCAAGTGGCTCTGAACGTTACAATTCACTCTCAGTTTCGCGTCGGATTCGAAAATCTAGACTCACAGGAGAACGAGCATATGGTGCCCGAGGCAGCAATAGACCCTTCGAGACAAGTCGGCTGGAGGACGATGTATTGAATCGCGACGCAATTTGTGTGTTCCATCGTCATCAAGAGGCTCTGAACGTTACAATTCACTCTCAGTTTTGCGTCGGATTCGAAAATCTAGACTCACAGGAGAACGAGCATATGGTGCCCGAGGCAGCACTAGACCCTTGGAGACAAGTCGGCTGTAGGACGATGTATTGAATCGCGACGCAATTTGTGTGTTCCATCGTCATTAACAGGCTCTGAACGTTACAATTAACTGTCAGTTTTGCATCGCATTCGAAAAACTAGACTCACAGGAGAACGACCATAAGGTGCCCGAGGCAGCAATAGACCCTTGGAGACAAGTCGGCTGGACGACGATGTATTGAGACGCGACGCAATTTGTGTGTCCCATCGTCATTAACAGGCTCTGAACGTTACAATTAACTGTCAGTTTTGCATCGCATTCGAAAAACTAGACTCACAGGAGAACGACCATATGGTGCCCGAGGCAGCAATAGACCCTTGGAGACAAGTCGGCTGGACGACGATGTATTGAGACGCGACGCAATTTGTGTGTTCCATCGTCATTAAGAGGCTCTGAACCTTACAATTAACTGTCAGTTTTGCGTCGGATTCGAAAATCTAGACTCACCGATGAACGACCATAAGGTGCCCGAGGCAGCAATAGACCCTTGGAGACAAGTCGGCTGTAGGACGATGTATTGAGTCGCGACGCAATTTGTGTGTCCCATCGTCATTAACAGGCTCTGAACGTTACAATTAATTGTCAGTTTTGCGTCGTATTCGAAAAACTAGGCTCACAGGAGAACGACCATAAGGTGCCCGTGGCAGCACTAGACCCTTGGAGACAAGTCGGCTGGAGGACGATGTATTGAATCGCGACGCAATTTGTGTGTTCCATCGTCATTAACAGGCTCTGAACGTTACAATTCACTGTCAGTTTTGCGTCGGATTCGAAAATCTAGACTCACAGGAGAACGAGCATATGGTGCCCGAGGCAGCAATAGACCCTTCGAGACAAGTCGGCTTGAGGACGATGTATTGAATCGCGACGCAATTTGTGTGTTCCATCGTCATCAAGAGGCTCTGAACGTTACAATTCACTCTCAGATTTGCGTCGGATTCGAAAATCTAGACTCACAGGAGAACGAGCATATGGTGCCCGAGGCAGCACTAGACCCTTGGAGACAAGTCGGCTGTAGGACGATGTATTGAATCGCGACGCATTTGTGTGTTCCATCGTCATTAAGAGGCTCTGAACGTTACAATTAACTGTCAGTTTTGCATCGCATTCGAAAAACTAGACTCACAGGAGAACGACCATAAGGTGCCCGAGGCAGCAATAGACCCTTGGAGACAAGTCGGCTGGACGACGATGTATTGAGACGCGACGCAATTTGTGTGTCCCATCGTCATTAACAGGCTCTGAACGTTACAATTAACTGTCAGTTTTGCATCGCATTCGAAAAACTAGACTCACAGGAGAACGACCATAAGGTGCCCGAGGCACCAATAGACCCTTCGAGACAAGTCGGCTGGAGGACGATGTATTGAATCGCGACGCAATTTGTGTGTTCCATCGTCATTAAGAGGCTCTGAACGTTACAATTAACTGTCAGTTTTGCGCCGGATTCGAAAAACTAGACTCATAGGAGAACGACCAAGAGGTGCCAGGAGCAGCAATACTACCTCGGAGACATGTCGGCTGGAGGACGATGTATTGAATCGCGACGCAATTTGTGTGTTCCGTCGTCAGTATCAGGCTCTGAACGTTACAATTAACTGTCAGTTTTGCGTCGGATTCGAAAATCTAGACTCACAGGAGAACGACCATAAGGTGCCCGAGGCAGCAATAGACCCTTCGAGACAAGTCGCCTGGAGGACGATGTATTGAGTCGCGACGCAATTTGTGTGTCCCATCGTCATTAACAGGCTCTGATCGTTACAATTAACTGTCAGTTTTGCATCGCATTCGAAAATCTAGACTCACAGATGAACGACCATAAGGTGCCCGAGGCAGCAATAGACCCTTCGAGACAAGTCGGCTGGAGGACGATGTATTGAATCGCGACGCAATTTGTGTGTTCCATCGTCATCAAGTGGCTCTGAACGTTACAATTCACTCTCAGTTTTGCGTCGGATTCGAAAATCTAGACTCACAGGAGAACGAGCATATGGTGCCCGAGGCAGCACTAGACCCTTCGAGACAAGTCGGCTGTAGGACGATGTATTGAATCGCGACGCAATTTGTGTGTTCCATCGTCATTAAGAGGCTCTGAACGTTACAATTAACTGTCAGTTTTGCATCGCATTCGAAAAACTAGACTCACAGGAGAACGACCATAAGGTGCCCGAGGCAGCAATAGACCCTTGGAGACAAGTCGGCTGGACGACGATGTATTGAGACGCGACGCAATTTGTGTGTCCCATCGTCATTAACAGGCTCTGAACGTTACAATTAACTGTCAGTTTTGCATCGCATTCGAAAAACTAGACTCACAGGAGAACGACCATAAGGTGCCCGAGGCAGCAATAGACCCTTGGAGACAAGTCGGCTGGACGACGATGTATTGAGACGCGACGCAATTTGTGTGTCCCATCGTCATTAACAGGCTCTGAACGTTACAATTAACTGTCAGTTTTGCATCGCATTCGAAAAACTAGACTCACAGGAGAACGACCATAAGGTGCCCGAGGCAGCAATAGACCCTTGGAGACAAGTCGGCTGTAGGACGATGTATTGAATCGCGACGCAATTTGTGTGTTCCATCGTCATTAAGAGGCTCTGAACCTTACAATTAACTGTCAGTTTTGCGTCGGATTCGAAAATCTAGACTCACCGATGAACGACCATAAGGTGCCCGAGGCAGCAATAGACCCTTCGAGACAAGTCGGCTGGAGGACGATGTATTGAATGGCGACGCAATTTGTGTGTTCCATCGTCAGTATCAGGCTCTGAACGTTACAATTAACCGTCAGTTTTGCGTCGTATTCTGAAAACTAGACTCACAGGAGAACGACGATAAGGTGCCCGAGGCAGCACTAGACCTTTGGAGACATGTCGGCTGTAGGACGATGTATTGAGTCGCGACGCAATTTGTGTGTCCCATCGTCATTAACAGGCTCTGAACGTTACAATTAACTGTCAGTTTTGCGTCGGATTCGAAAATCTAGACTCACAGGAGAACGAGCATATGGTGCCCGAGGCAGCACTAGACCCTTGGAGACAAGTCGGCTGTAGGACGATGTATTGAGTCGCGACGCAATTTGTGTGTCCCATCGTCATTAACAGGCTCTGAACGTTACAATTAACTGTCAGTTTTGCGTCGGATTCGAAAATCTAGACTCACAGGAGAACGACCATAAGGTGCCCGAGGCAGCAATAGACCCTTGGAGACAAGTCGGCTGGAGGACGATGTATTGAATCGCGACGCAATTTGTGTGTTCCATCGTCATTAAGAGGCTCTGAACGTTACAATTAATTGTCAGTTTTGCGCCGGATTCGAAAAACTAGACTCATAGGAGAACGACCAAGAGGTGCCAGGAGCAGCAATACTACCTCGGAGACAAGTCGGCTGGAGGACGATGTATTGAATCGCGACGCAATTTGTGTGTTCCATCGTCAGTATCAGGCTCTGAACGTTACAATTAATTGTCAGTTTTGCATCGCATTCGAAAAACTAGACTCACAGGAGAACGACCATAAGGTGCCCGAGGCACCAATAGACCCTTCGAGACAAGTCGGCTGGAGGACGATGTATTGAATCGCGACGCAATTTGTGTGTTCCATCGTCATTAAGAGGCTCTGAACGTTACAATTAATTGTCAGTTTTGCGCCGGATTCGAAAAACTAGACTCATAGGAGAACGACCAAGAAGTGCCGGGAGCAGCAATACTACCTCGGAGACATGTCGGCTGGAGGACGATGTATTGAATCGCGACGCAATTTGTGTGTTCCATCGTCATTAAGAGGCTCTGAACGTTACAATTAACTGTCAGTTTTGCATCGCATTCGAAAAACTAGACTCACAGGAGAACGACCATAAGGCGCCCGAGGCAGCAATAGACCCTTGAAGACAAGTCGGCTGGAGGACGATGTATTGAATCGCGACGCAATTTGTGTGTCCCATCGTCATTAACAGGCTCTGAACGTTACAATTAACTGTCAGTTTTGCATCGCATTCGAAAATCTGGACTCACAGGAGAACGAGCATATGGTGCCCGAGGCAGCACTAGACCCTTGGAGACAAGTCGGCTGTAGGACGATGTATTGAGTCGCGACGCAATTTGTGTGTCCCATCGTCATTAACAGGCTCTGAACGTTACAATTAACTGTCAGTTTTGCGTCGGATTCGAAAATCTAGACTCACAGGAGAACGAGCATATGGTGCCCGAGGCAGCACTAGACCCTTGGAGACAAGTCGGCTGTAGGACGATGTATTGAGTCGCGACGCAATTTGTGTGTCCCATCGTCATTAACAGGCTCTGAACGTTACAATTAACTGTCAGTTTTGCGTCGGATTCGAAAATCTAGACTCACAGGAGAACGACCATAAGGTGCCCGAGGCAGCAATAGACCCTTGGAGACAAGTCGGCTGGAGGACGATGTATTGAATCGCGACGCAATTTGTGTGTTCCATCGTCATTAAGAGGCTCTGAACGTTACAATTAATTGTCAGTTTTGCGCCGGATTCGAAAAACTAGACTCATAGGAGAACGACCAAGAGGTGCCAGGAGCAGCAATACTACCTCGGAGACAAGTCGGCTGGAGGACGATGTATTGAATCGCGACGCAATTTGTGTGTTCCATCGTCAGTATCAGGCTCTGAACGTTACAATTAATTGTCAGTTTTGCATCGCATTCGAAAAACTAGACTCACAGGAGAACGACCATAAGGTGCCCGAGGCACCAATAGACCCTTCGAGACAAGTCGGCTGGAGGACGATGTATTGAATCACGACGCAATTTGTGTGTTCCATCGTCATTAAGAGGCTCTGAACGTTACAATTAATTGTCAGTTTTGCGCCGGATTCGAAAAACTAGACTCATAGGAGAACGACCAAGAGGTGCCAGGAGCAGCAATACTACCTCGGAGACATGTCGGCTGGAGGACGATGTATTGAATCGCGACGCAATTTGTGTGTTCCGTCGTCAGTATCAGGCTCTGAACGTTACAATTAACTGTCAGTTTTGCGTCGGATTCGAAAATCTAGACTCACAGGAGAACGACCATAAGGTGCCCGAGGCAGCAATAGACCCTTCGAGACAAGTCGGCTGGAGGACGATGTATTGAGTCGCGACGCAATTTGTGTGTCCCATCGTCATTAACAGGCTCTGATCGTTACAATTAACTGTCAGTTTTGCATCGCATTCGAAAATCTAGACTCACAGATGAACGACCATAAGGTGCCCGAGGCAGCAATAGACCCTTGGAGACAAATCGGCTGGAGGACGATGTATTGAATCGCGACGCAATTTGTGTGTTCCATCGTCATCAAGTGGCTCTGAACGTTACAATTCACTCTCAGTTTTGCGTCGGATTCGAAAATCTAGACTCACAGGAGAACGAGCATATGGTGCCCGAGGCAGCAATAGACCCTTGGAGACAACTCGGCTGGACGACGATGTATTGAATCGCGACGCAATTTGTGTGTTCAATCCTCATTAACAGGCTCTGAAGGTTACAATTAACTGTCAGTTTTGCGTCGGATTCGAAAATCTAGACTCACAGGAGAACGAGCATAAGGTGCCCCAGGCAGCAATAGACCCTTGGAGACAAGTCGGCTGGAGGACGATGTATTGAATCGCGACGCAATTTGTGTGTTCCATCGTCATTAACAGGCTCTGAACGTTACAATTCACTGTCAGTTTTGCGTCGGATTCGAAAATCTAGACTCACAGGAGAACGAGCATATGGTGCCCGAGGCAGCAATAGACCCTTCGAGACAAGTCGGCTGTAGGACGATGTATTGAATCGCGACGCAATTTGTGTGTTCCATCGTCATCAAGAGGCTCTGAACGTTACAATTCACTCTCAGTTTTGCGTCGGATTCGAAAATCTAGACTCACAGGAGAACGAGCATATGGTGCCCGAGGCAGCACTAGACCCTTCGAGACAAGTCGGCTGTAGGACGATGTATTGAATCGCGACGCAATTTGTGTGTTCCATCGTCATTAAGAGGCTCTGAACGTTACAATTAACTGTCAGTTTTGCATCGCATTCGAAAAACTAGACTCACAGGAGAACGACCATAAGGTGCCCGAGGCAGCAATAGACCCTTGGAGACAAGTCGGCTGGACGACGATGTATTGAGACGCGACGCAATTTGTGTGTCCCATCGTCATTAACAGGCTCTGAACGTTACAATTAACTGTCAGTTTTGCATCGCATTCGAAAAACTAGACTCACAGGAGAACGACCATAAGGTGCCCGAGGCAGCAATAGACCCTTGGAGACAAGTCGGCTGGACGACGATGTATTGAGACGCGACGCAATTTGTGTGTCCCATCGTCATTAACAGGCTCTGAACGTTACAATTAACTGTCAGTTTTGCATCGCATTCGAAAAACTAGACTCACAGGAGAACGACCATAAGGTGCCCGAGGCAGCAATAGACCCTTGGAGACAAGTCGGCTGTAGGACGATGTATTGAATCGCGACGCAATTTGTGTGTTCCATCGTCATTAAGAGGCTCTGAACCTTACAATTAACTGTCAGTTTTGCGTCGGATTCGAAAATCTAGACTCACCGATGAACGACCATAAGGTGCCCGAGGCAGCAATAGACCCTTCGAGACAAGTCGGCTGGAGGACGATGTATTGAATGGCGACGCAATTTGTGTGTTCCATCGTCAGTATCAGGCTCTGAACGTTACAATTAACCGTCAGTTTTGCGTCGTATTCTGAAAACTAGACTCACAGGAGAACGACGATAAGGTGCCCGAGGCAGCACTAGACCTTTGGAGACATGTCGGCTGTAGGACGATGTATTGAGTCGCGACGCAATTTGTGTGTCCCATCGTCATTAACAGGCTCTGAACGTTACAATTAACTGTCAGTTTTGCGTCGGATTCGAAAATCTAGACTCACAGGAGAACGAGCATATGGTGCCCGAGGCAGCACTAGACCCTTGGAGACAAGTCGGCTGTAGGACGATGTATTGAGTCGCGACGCAATTTGTGTGTCCCATCGTCATTAACAGGCTCTGAACGTTACAATTAACTGTCAGTTTTGCGTCGGATTCGAAAATCTAGACTCACAGGAGAACGACCATAAGGTGCCCGAGGCAGCAATAGACCCTTGGAGACAAGTCGGCTGGAGGACGATGTATTGAATCGCGACGCAATTTGTGTGTTCCATCGTCATTAAGAGGCTCTGAACGTTACAATTAATTGTCAGTTTTGCGCCGGATTCGAAAAACTAGACTCATAGGAGAACGACCAAGAGGTGCCAGGAGCAGCAATACTACCTCGGAGACAAGTCGGCTGGAGGACGATGTATTGAATCGCGACGCAATTTGTGTGTTCCATCGTCAGTATCAGGCTCTGAACGTTACAATTAATTGTCAGTTTTGCATCGCATTCGAAAAACTAGACTCACAGGAGAACGACCATAAGGTGCCCGAGGCACCAATAGACCCTTCGAGACAAGTCGGCTGGAGGACGATGTATTGAATCGCGACGCAATTTGTGTGTTCCATCGTCATTAAGAGGCTCTGAACGTTACAATTAATTGTCAGTTTTGCGCCGGATTCGAAAAACTAGACTCATAGGAGAACGACCAAGAAGTGCCGGGAGCAGCAATACTACCTCGGAGACATGTCGGCTGGAGGACGATGTATTGAATCGCGACGCAATTTGTGTGTTCCATCGTCATTAACAGGCTCTGAACGTTACAATTCACTGTCAGTTTTGCGTCGGATTCGAAAATCTAGACTCACAGGAGAACGAGCATATGGTGCCCGAGGCAGCAATAGACCCTTCGAGACAAGTCGGCTGTAGGACGATGTATTGAATCGCGACGCAATTTGTGTGTTCCATCGTCATCAAGAGGCTCTGAACGTTACAATTCACTCTCAGTTTTGCGTCGGATTCGAAAATCTAGACTCACAGGAGAACGAGCATATGGTGCCCGAGGCAGCACTAGACCCTTCGAGACAAGTCGGCTGTAGGACGATGTATTGAATCGCGACGCAATTTGTGTGTTCCATCGTCATTAAGAGGCTCTGAACGTTACAATTAACTGTCAGTTTTGCATCGCATTCGAAAAACTAGACTCACAGGAGAACGACCATAAGGTGCCCGAGGCAGCAATAGACCCTTGGAGACAAGTCGGCTGGACGACGATGTATTGAGACGCGACGCAATTTGTGTGTCCCATCGTCATTAACAGGCTCTGAACGTTACAATTAACTGTCAGTTTTGCATCGCATTCGAAAAACTAGACTCACAGGAGAACGACCATAAGGTGCCCGAGGCAGCAATAGACCCTTGGAGACAAGTCGGCTGGACGACGATGTATTGAGACGCGACGCAATTTGTGTGTCCCATCGTCATTAACAGGCTCTGAACGTTACAATTAACTGTCAGTTTTGCATCGCATTCGAAAAACTAGACTCACAGGAGAACGACCATAAGGTGCCCGAGGCAGCAATAGACCCTTGGAGACAAGTCGGCTGTAGGACGATGTATTGAATCGCGACGCAATTTGTGTGTTCCATCGTCATTAAGAGGCTCTGAACCTTACAATTAACTGTCAGTTTTGCGTCGGATTCGAAAATCTAGACTCACCGATGAACGACCATAAGGTGCCCGAGGCAGCAATAGACCCTTCGAGACAAGTCGGCTGGAGGACGATGTATTGAATGGCGACGCAATTTGTGTGTTCCATCGTCAGTATCAGGCTCTGAACGTTACAATTAACCGTCAGTTTTGCGTCGTATTCTGAAAACTAGACTCACAGGAGAACGACGATAAGGTGCCCGAGGCAGCACTAGACCTTTGGAGACATGTCGGCTGTAGGACGATGTATTGAGTCGCGACGCAATTTGTGTGTCCCATCGTCATTAACAGGCTCTGAACGTTACAATTAACTGTCAGTTTTGCGTCGGATTCGAAAATCTAGACTCACAGGAGAACGAGCATATGGTGCCCGAGGCAGCACTAGACCCTTGGAGACAAGTCGGCTGTAGGACGATGTATTGAGTCGCGACGCAATTTGTGTGTCCCATCGTCATTAACAGGCTCTGAACGTTACAATTAACTGTCAGTTTTGCGTCGGATTCGAAAATCTAGACTCACAGGAGAACGACCATAAGGTGCCCGAGGCAGCAATAGACCCTTGGAGACAAGTCGGCTGGAGGACGATGTATTGAATCGCGACGCAATTTGTGTGTTCCATCGTCATTAAGAGGCTCTGAACGTTACAATTAATTGTCAGTTTTGCGCCGGATTCGAAAAACTAGACTCATAGGAGAACGACCAAGAGGTGCCAGGAGCAGCAATACTACCTCGGAGACAAGTCGGCTGGAGGACGATGTATTGAATCGCGACGCAATTTGTGTGTTCCATCGTCAGTATCAGGCTCTGAACGTTACAATTAATTGTCAGTTTTGCATCGCATTCGAAAAACTAGACTCACAGGAGAACGACCATAAGGTGCCCGAGGCACCAATAGACCCTTCGAGACAAGTCGGCTGGAGGACGATGTATTGAATCGCGACGCAATTTGTGTGTTCCATCGTCATTAAGAGGCTCTGAACGTTACAATTAATTGTCAGTTTTGCGCCGGATTCGAAAAACTAGACTCATAGGAGAACGACCAAGAAGTGCCGGGAGCAGCAATACTACCTCGGAGACATGTCGGCTGGAGGACGATGTATTGAATCGCGACGCAATTTGTGTGTTCCATCGTCATTAAGAGGCTCTGAACGTTACAATTAACTGTCAGTTTTGCATCGCATTCGAAAAACTAGACTCACAGGAGAACGACCATAAGGCGCCCGAGGCAGCAATAGACCCTTGAAGACAAGTCGGCTGGAGGACGATGTATTGAATCGCGACGCAATTTGTGTGTCCCATCGTCATTAACAGGCTCTGAACGTTACAATTAACTGTCAGTTTTGCATCGCATTCGAAAATCTGGACTCACAGGAGAACGAGCATATGGTGCCCGAGGCAGCACTAGACCCTTGGAGACAAGTCGGCTGTAGGACGATGTATTGAGTCGCGACGCAATTTGTGTGTCCCATCGTCATTAACAGGCTCTGAACGTTACAATTAACTGTCAGTTTTGCGTCGGATTCGAAAATCTAGACTCACAGGAGAACGAGCATATGGTGCCCGAGGCAGCACTAGACCCTTGGAGACAAGTCGGCTGTAGGACGATGTATTGAGTCGCGACGCAATTTGTGTGTCCCATCGTCATTAACAGGCTCTGAACGTTACAATTAACTGTCAGTTTTGCGTCGGATTCGAAAATCTAGACTCACAGGAGAACGACCATAAGGTGCCCGAGGCAGCAATAGACCCTTGGAGACAAGTCGGCTGGAGGACGATGTATTGAATCGCGACGCAATTTGTGTGTTCCATCGTCATTAAGAGGCTCTGAACGTTACAATTAATTGTCAGTTTTGCGCCGGATTCGAAAAACTAGACTCATAGGAGAACGACCAAGAGGTGCCAGGAGCAGCAATACTACCTCGGAGACAAGTCGGCTGGAGGACGATGTATTGAATCGCGACGCAATTTGTGTGTTCCATCGTCAGTATCAGGCTCTGAACGTTACAATTAATTGTCAGTTTTGCATCGCATTCGAAAAACTAGACTCACAGGAGAACGACCATAAGGTGCCCGAGGCACCAATAGACCCTTCGAGACAAGTCGGCTGGAGGACGATGTATTGAATCACGACGCAATTTGTGTGTTCCATCGTCATTAAGAGGCTCTGAACGTTACAATTAATTGTCAGTTTTGCGCCGGATTCGAAAAACTAGACTCATAGGAGAACGACCAAGAGGTGCCAGGAGCAGCAATACTACCTCGGAGACATGTCGGCTGGAGGACGATGTATTGAATCGCGACGCAATTTGTGTGTTCCGTCGTCAGTATCAGGCTCTGAACGTTACAATTAACTGTCAGTTTTGCGTCGGATTCGAAAATCTAGACTCACAGGAGAACGACCATAAGGTGCCCGAGGCAGCAATAGACCCTTCGAGACAAGTCGGCTGGAGGACGATGTATTGAGTCGCGACGCAATTTGTGTGTCCCATCGTCATTAACAGGCTCTGATCGTTACAATTAACTGTCAGTTTTGCATCGCATTCGAAAATCTAGACTCACAGATGAACGACCATAAGGTGCCCGAGGCAGCAATAGACCCTTGGAGACAAATCGGCTGGAGGACGATGTATTGAATCGCGACGCAATTTGTGTGTTCCATCGTCATCAAGAGGCTCTGAACGTTACAATTCACTCTCAGTTTTGCGTCGGATTCGAAAATCTAGACTCACAGGAGAACGAGCATATGGTGCCCGAGGCAGCACTAGACCCTTGGAGACAAGTCGGCTGTAGGACGATGTATTGAATCGCGACGCAATTTGTGTGTTCCATCGTCATTAAGAGGCTCTGAACGTTACAATTAACTGTCAGTTTTGCATCGCATTCGAAAAACTAGACTCACAGGAGAACGACCATAAGGTGCCCGAGGCAGCAATAGACCCTTGGAGACAAGTCGGCTGGACGACGATGTATTGAATCGCGACGCAATTTGTGTGTTCAATCCTCATTAACAGGCTCTGAAGGTTACAATTAACTGTCAGTTTTGCGTCGGATTCGAAAATCTAGACTCACAGGAGAACGAGCATAAGGTGCCCCAGGCAGCAATAGACCCTTGGAGACAAGTCGGCTGGAGGACGATGTATTGAATCGCGACGCAATTTGTGTGTTCCATCGTCATTAACAGGCTCTGAACGTTACAATTCACTGTCAGTTTTGCGTCGGATTCGAAAATCTAGACTCACAGGAGAACGAGCATATGGTGCCCGAGGCAGCAATAGACCCTTCGAGACAAGTCGGCTGGAGGACGATGTATTGAATCGCGACGCAATTTGTGTGTTCCATCGTCATCAAGAGGCTCTGAACGTTACAATTCACTCTCAGTTTTGCGTCGGATTCGAAAATCTAGACTCACAGGAGAACGAGCATATGGTGCCCGAGGCAGCACTAGACCCTTGGAGACAAGTCGGCTGTAGGACGATGTATTGAATCGCGACGCAATTTGTGTGTTCCATCGTCATTAAGAGGCTCTGAACGTTACAATTAACTGTCAGTTTTGCATCGCATTCGAAAAACTAGACTCACAGGAGAACGACCATAAGGTGCCCGAGGCAGCAATAGACCCTTGGAGACAAGTCGGCTGGACGACGATGTATTGAGACGCGGCGCAATTTGTGTGTCCCATCGTCATTAACAGGCTCTGAACGTTACAATTAACTGTCAGTTTTGCATCGCATTCGAAAAACTAGACTCACAGGAGAACGACCATAAGGTGCCCGAGGCAGCAATAGACCCTTGGAGACAAGTCGGCTGTAGGACGATGTATTGAATCGCGACGCAATTTGTGTGTTCCATCGTCATTAAGAGGCTCTGAACCTTACAATTAACTGTCAGTTTTGCGTCGGATTCGAAAATCTAGACTCACCGATGAACGACCATAAGGTGCCCGAGGCAGCAATAGACCCTTCGAGACAAGTCGGCTGGAGGACGATGTATTGAATGGCGACGCAATTTGTGTGTTCCATCGTCAGTATCAGGCTCTGAACGTTACAATTAACCGTCAGTTTTGCGTCGTATTCTGAAAACTAGACTCACAGGAGAACGACGATAAGGTGCCCGAGGCAGCACTAGACCCTTGGAGACAAGTCGGCTGGAGGACGATGTATTGAGTCTCGACGCAATTTGTGTGTCCCATCGTCATTAACAGGCTCTGAACGTTACAATTAATTGTCAGTTTTGCGTCGTATTCGAAAAACTAGGCTCACAGGAGAACGACCATAAGGTGCCCGAGGCAGCACTAGACCCTTGGAGACAAGTCGGCTGGAGGACGATGTATTGAATCGCGACGCAATTTGTGTGTTCCATCGTCATTAACAGGCTCTGAACGTTACAATTCACTGTCAGTTTTGCGTCGGATTCGAAAATCTAGACTCACAGGAGAACGAGCATATGGTGCCCGAGGCAGCAATAGACCCTTCGAGACAAGTCGGCTGGAGGACGATGTATTGAATCGCGACGCAATTTGTGTGTTCCATCGTCATCAAGAGGCTCTGAACGTTACAATTCACTCTCAGATTTGCGTCGGATTCGAAAATCTAGACTCACAGGCGAACGAGCATATGGTGCCCGAGGCAGCAATAGACCCTTCGAGACAAGTCGGCTGGAGGACGATGTATTGAATCGCGACGCAATTTGTGTGTTCCATCGTCATTAAGAGGCTCTGAACGTTACAATTAATTGTCAGGTTTGCGCCGGATTCGAAAAACTAGACTCATAGGAGAACGACCAAGAGGTGCCAGGAGCAGCAATACTACCTCGGAGACAAGTCGGCTGGAGGACGATGTATTGAATCGCGACGCAATTTGTGTGTTCCATCGTCAGTATCAGGCTCTGAACGTTACAATTAACTGTCAGTTTTGCATCGCATTCGAAAAACTAGACTCACAGGAGAACGACCATAAGGTGCCCGAGGCACCAATAGACCCTTCGAGACAAGTCGGCTGGAGGACGATGTATTGAATCGCGACGCAATTTGTGTGTTCCATCGTCATTAAGAGGCTCTGAACGTTACAATTAATTGTCGGTTTTGCGCCGGATTCGAAAAACTAGACTCATAGGAGAACGACCAAGAAGTGCCAGGAGCAGCAATACTACCTCGGAGACATGTCGGCTGGAGGACGATGTATTGAATCGCGACGCAATTTGTGTGTTCCATCGTCATTAAGAGGCTCTGAACGTTACAATTAACTGTCAGTTTTGCATCGCATTCGAAAAACTAGACTCACAGGAGAACGACCATAAGGCGCCCGAGGCAGCAATAGACCCTTGGAGACAAGTCGGCTGGAGGACGATGTATTGAATCGCGACGCAATTTGTGTGTCCCATCGTCATTAACAGGCTCTGAACGTTACAATTAACTGTCAGTTTTGCATCGCATTCGAAAATCTGGACTCACAGGAGAACGAGCATATGGTGCCCGAGGCAGCACTAGACCCTTGGAGACAAGTCGGCTGTAGGACGATGTATTGAGTCGCGACGCAATTTGTGTGTCCCATCGTCATTAACAGGCTCTGAACGTTACAATTAACTGTCAGTTTTGCGTCGGATTCGAAAATCTAGACTCACAGGAGAACGAGCATATGGTGCCCGAGGCAGCACTAGACCCTTGGAGACAAGTCGGCTGTAGGACGATGTATTGAGTCGCGACGCAATTTGTGTGTCCCATCGTCATTAACAGGCTCTGAACGTTACAATTAACTGTCAGTTTTGCGTCGGATTCGAAAATCTAGACTCACAGGAGAACGAGCATAAGGTGCCCGAGGCAGCAATAGACCCTTGGAGACAAGTCGGCTGGAGGACGATGTATTGAATCGCGACGCAATTTGTGTGTTCCATCGTCAGTATCAGGCTCTGAACGTTACAATTAATTGTCAGTTTTGCATCGCACTCGAAAAACTAGACTCACAGGAGAACGACCATAAGGTGCCCGAGGCACCAATAGACCCTTCGAGACAAGTCGGCTGGAGGACGATGTATTGAATCACGACGCAATTTGTGTGTTCCATCGTCATTAAGAGGCTCTGAACGTTACAATTAATTGTTAGTTTTGCGCCGGATTCGAAAAACTAGACTCATAGGAGAACGACCAAGAGGTGCCAGGAGCAGCAATACTACCTCGGAGACATGTCGGCTGGAGGACGATGTATTGAATCGCGACGCAATTTGTGTGTTCCGTCGTCAGTATCAGGCTCTGAACGTTACAATTAACTGTCAGTTTTGCGTCGGATTCGAAAATCTAGACTCACAGGAGAACGACCATAAGGTGCCCGAGGCAGCAATAGACCCTTCGAGACAAGTCGGCTGGAGGACGATGTATTGAGTCGCGACGCAATTTGTGTGTCCCATCGTCATTAACAGGCTCTGATCGTTACAATTAACTGTCAGTTTTGCATCGCATTCGAAAATCTAGACTCACAGATGAACGACCATATGGTGCCCGAGGCAGCAATAGACCCTTCGAGACAAGTCGGCTGGAGGACGATGTATTGAATCGCGACGCAATTTGTGTGTTCCATCGTCATCAAGTGGCTCTGAACGTTACAATTCACTCTCAGTTTTGCGTCGGATTCGAAAATCTAGACTCACAGGAGAACGAGCATATGGTGCCCGAGGCAGCACTAGACCCTTGGAGACAAGTCGGCTGTAGGACGATGTATTGAATCGCGACGCAATTTGTGTGTTCCATCCTCATTAACAGGCTCTGAACGTTACAATTAACTGTCAGTTTTGCGTCGGATTCGAAAATCTAGACTCACAGGAGAACGAGCATAAGGTGCCCGAGGCAGCAATAGACCCTTGGAGACAAGTCGGCTGGAGGACGATGTATTGAATCGCGACGCAATTTGTGTGTTCCATCGTCATTAACAGGCTCTGAACGTTACAATTCACTGTCAGTTTTGCGTCGGATTCGAAAATCTAGACTCACAGGAGAACGAGCATATGGTGCCCGAGGCAGCAATAGACCCTTCGAGACAAGTCGGCTGGAGGACGATGTATTGAATCGCGACGCAATTTGTGTGTTCCATCGTCATCAAGAGGCTCTGAACGTTACAATTCACTCTCAGTTTTGCGTCGGATTCGAAAATCTAGACTCACAGGAGAACGAGCATATGGTGCCCGAGGCAGCACTAGACCCTTGGAGACAAGTCGGCTGTAGGACGATGTATTGAATCGCGACGCAATTTGTGTGTTCCATCGTCATTAAGAGGCTCTGAACGTTACAATTAACTGTCAGTTTTGCATCGCATTCGAAAAACTAGACTCACAGGAGAACGACCATAAGGTGCCCGAGGCAGCAATAGACCCTTGGAGACAAGTCGGCTGGACGACGATGTATTGAGACGCGACGCAATTTGTGTGTCCCATCGTCATTAACAGGCTCTGAACGTTACAATTAACTGTCAGTTTTGCATCGCATTCGAAAAACTAGACTCACAGGAGAACGACCATAAGGTGCCCGAGGCAGCAATAGACCCTTGGAGACAAGTCGGCTGTAGGACGATGTATTGAATCGCGACGCAATTTGTGTGTTCCATCGTCATTAAGAGGCTCTGAACCTTACAATTAACTGTCAGTTTTGCGTCGGATTCGAAAATCTAGACTCACCGATGAACGACCATAAGGTGCCCGAGGCAGCAATAGACCCTTCGAGACAAGTCGGCTGGAGGACGATGTATTGAATGGCGACGCAATTTGTGTGTTCCATCGTCATCAAGAGGCTCTGAACGTTACAATTAACCGTCATTTTTGCGTCGTATTCTGAAAACTAGACTCACAGGAGAACGACGATAAGGTGCCCGAGGCAGCACTAGACCCTTGGAGACAAGTCGGCTGTAGGACGATGTATTGAGTCGCGACGCAATTTATGTGTCCCATCGTCATTAACAGGCTCTGAACGTTACAATTAATTGTCAGTTTTGCGTCGGATTCGAAAAACTAGGCTCACAGGAGAACGACCATAAGGTGCCCGAGGCAGCACTAGACCCTTGGAGACAAGTCGGCTGGCGGACGATGTATTGAATCGCGACGCAATTTGTGTGTTCCATCGTCATTAACAGGCTCTGAACGTTACAATTCACTGTCAGTTTTGCGTCGGATTCGAAAATCTAGACTCACAGGAGAACGAGCATATGGTGCCCGAGGCAGCAATAGACCCTTCGAGACAAGTCGGCTGGAGGACGATGTATTGAATCGCGACGCAATTTGTGTGTTCCATCGTCATAAAGAGGCTCTGAACGTTACAATTCACTCTCAGATTTGCGTCGGATTCGAAAATCTAGACTCACAGGCGAACGAGAATATGGTGCCCGAGGCAGCACTAGACCCTTGGAGACAAGTCGGCTGTAGGACGATGTATTGAATCGCGACGCAATTTGTGTGTTCCATCGTCATTAAGAGGCTCTGAACGTTACAATTAACTGTCAGTTTTGCATCGCATTCGAAAAACTAGACTCACAGGAGAACGACCATAAGGTGCCCGAGGCAGCAATAGACCCTTCGAGACAAGTCGGCTGGACGACGATGTATTGAGACGCGACGCAATTTGTGTGTCCCATCGTCATTAACAGGCTCTGAACGTTACAATTAACTGTCAGTTTTGCATCGCATTCGAAAAACTAGACTCACAGGAGAACGACCATAAGGTGCCCGAGGCAGCAATAGACCCTTGGAGACAAGTCGGCTGTAGGACGATGTATTGAATCGCGATGCAATTTGTGTGTTCCATCGTCATTAAGAGGCTCTGAACGTTACAATTAACTGTCAGTTTTGCATCGCATTCGAAAAACTAGACTCACAGGAGAACGACCATAAGGCGCCCGAGGCAGCAATAGACCCTTGGAGACAAGTCGGCTGGAGGACGATGTATTGAATCGCGACGCAATTTGTGTCCCATCGTCATTAACAGGCTCTGAACGTTACAATTAACTGTCAGTTTTGCATCGCATTCGAAAATCTGGACTCACAGGAGAACGAGCATATGGTGCCCGAGGCAGCACTAGACCCTTGGAGACAAGTCGGCTGTAGGACGATGTATTGAGTCGCGACGCAATTTGTGTGTCCCATCGTCATTAACAGGCTCTGAACGTTACAATTAACTGTCAGTTTTGCGTCGGATTCGAAAATTTAGACTCACAGGAGAACGAGCATATGGTGCCCGAGGCAGCACTAGACCCTTGGAGACAAGTCGGCTGTAGGACGATGTATTGAGTCGCGACGCAATCTGTGTGTCCCATCGTCATTAACAGGCTCTGAACGTTACAATTAACTGTCAGTTTTGCGTCGGATTCGAAAATCTAGACTCACAGGAGAACGACCATAAGGTGCCCGAGGCAGCAATAGACCCTTGGAGACAAGTCGGCTGGAGGACGATGTATTGAATCGCGACGCAATTTGTGTGTTCGATCGTCATTAAGAGGCTCTGAACGTTACAATTAATTGTCAGTTTTGCGCCGGATTCGAAAAACTAGACTCACAGGAGAACGACCAAGAGGTGCCAGGAGCAGCAATACTACCTCGGAGACAAGTCGGCTGGAGGACGATGTATTGAATCGCGACGCAATTTGTGTGTTCCATCGTCAGTATCAGGCTCTGAACGTTACAATTAATTGTCAGTTTTGCATCGCATTCGAAAAACTAGACTCACAGGAGAACGACCATAAGGTGCCCGAGGCACCAATAGACCCTTCGAGACAAGTCGTCTGGAGGACGATGTATTGAATCGCGACGCAATTTGTGTGTTCCATCGTCATTAAGAGGCTCTGAACGTTACAATTAATTGTCGGTTTTGCGCCGGATTCGAAAAACTAGACTCATAGGAGAACGACCAAGAAGTGCCAGGAGCAGCAATACTACCTCGGAGACATGTCGGCTGGAGGACGATGTATTGAATCGCGACGCAATTTGTGTGTTCCATCGTCATTAAGAGGCTCTGAACGTTACAATTAACTGTCAGTTTTGCATCGCATTCGAAAAACTAGACTCACAGGAGAACGAACATAAGGCGCCCGAGGCAGCAATAGACCCTTGGAGACAAGTCGGCTGGAGGACGATGTATTGAATCGCGACGCAATTTGTGTGTCCCATCGTCATTAACAGGCTCTGAACGTTACAATTAACTGTCAGTTTTGCATCGCATTCGAAAATCTGGAATCACAGGAGAACGAGCATATGGTGCCCGAGGCAGCACTAGACCCTTGGAGACAAGTCGGCTGTAGGACGATGTATTGAGTCGCGACGCAATTTGTGTGTCCCATCGTCATTAACAGGCTCTGAACGTTACAATTAACTGTCAGTTTTGCGTCGGATTCGAAAATCTAGACTCACAGGAGAACGAGCATATGGTGCCCGAGGCAGCACTAGACCCTTGGAGACAAGTCGGCTGTAGGACGATGTATTGAGTCGCGACGCAATTTGTGTGTCCCATCGTCATTAACAGGCTCTGAACGTTACAATTAACTGTCAGTTTTGCGTCGGATTCGAAAATCTAGAATCACAGGAGAACGAGCATAAGGTGCCCGAGGCAGCAATTGACCCTTGGAGACAAGTCGGCTGGAGGACGATGTATTGAATCGCGACGCAATTTGTGTGTTCCATCGTCAGTATCAGGCTCTGAACGTTACAATTAATTGTCAGTTTTGCATCGCATTCGAAAAACTAGACTCACAGGAGAACGACCATAAGGTGCCCGAGGCACCAATAGACCCTTCGAGACAAGTCGGCTGGAGGACGATGTATTGAATCACGACGCAATTTGTGTGTTTCATCGTCATTAAGAGGCTCTGAACGTTACAATTAATTGTTAGTTTTGCGCCGGATTCGAAAAACTAGACTCATAGGAGAACGACCAAGAGGTGCCAGGAGCAGCAATACTACCTCGGAGACATGTCGGCTGGAGGACGATGTATTGAATCGCGACGCAATTTGTGTGTTCCGTCGTCAGTATCAGGCTCTGAACGTTACAATTAACTGTCAGTTTTGCGTCGGATTCGAAAATCTAGACTCACAGGAGAACGACCATAAGGTGCCCGAGGCAGCAATAGTACCTCGGAGACAAGTCGGCTGGAGGACGATGTATTGAGTCGCGACGCAATTTGTGTGTCCCATCGTCATTAACAGGCTCTGATCGTTACAATTAACTGTCAGTTTTGCATCGCATTCGAAAATCTAGACTCACAGATGAACGACCATAAGGTGCCCGAGGCAGCAATAGACCCTTCGAGACAAGTCGGCTGGAGGACGATGTATTGAATCGCGACGCAATTTGTGTGTTCCATCGTCATCAAGTGGCTCTGAACGTTACAATTCACTCTCAGTTTTGCGTCGGATTCGAAAATCTAGACTCACAGGAGAACGAGCATATGGTGCCCGAGGCAGCACTAGACCCTTGGAGACAAGTCGGCTGTAGGACGATGTATTGAATCGCGACGCAATTTGTGTGTTCCATCCTCATTAACAGGCTCTGAACGTTACAATTAACTGTCAGTTTTGCGTCGGATTCGAAAATCTAGACTCACAGGAGAACGAGCATAAGGTGCCCGAGGCAGCAATAGACCCTTGGAGACAAGTCGGCTGGAGGACGATGTATTGAATCGCGACGCAATTTGTGTGTTCCATCGTCATTAACAGGCTCTGAACGTTACAATTCACTGTCAGTTTTGCGTCGGATTCGAAAATCTAGACTCACAGGAGAACGAGCATATGGTGCCCGAGGCAGCAATAGACCCTTCGAGACAAGTCGGCTGGAGGACGATGTATTGAATCGCGACGCAATTTGTGTGTTCCATCGTCATCAAGAGGCTCTGAACGTTACAATTCACTCTCAGTTTTGCGTCGGATTCGAAAATCTAGACTCACAGGAGAACGAGCATATGGTGCCCGAGGCAGCACTAGACCCTTGGAGACAAGTCGGCTGTAGGACGATGTATTGAATCGCGACGCAATTTGTGTGTTCCATCGTCATTAAGAGGCTCTGAACGTTACAATTAACTGTCAGTTTTGCATCGCATTCGAAAAACTAGACTCACAGGAGAACGACCATAAGGTGCCCGAGGCAGCAATAGACCCTTGGAGACAAGTCGGCTGGACGACGATGTATTGAGACGCGACGCAATTTGTGTGTCCCATCGTCATTAACAGGCTCTGAACGTTACAATTAACTGTCAGTTTTGCATCGCATTCGAAAAACTAGACTCACAGGAGAACGACCATAAGGTGCCCGAGGCAGCAATAGACCCTTGGAGACAAGTCGGCTGTAGGACGATGTATTGAATCGCGACGCAATTTGTGTGTTCCATCGTCATTAAGAGGCTCTGAACCTTACAATTAACTGTCAGTTTTGCGTCGGATTCGAAAATCTAGACTCACCGATGAACGACCATAAGGTGCCCGAGGCAGCAATAGACCCTTCGAGACAAGTCGGCTGGAGGACGATGTATTGAATGGCGACGCAATTTGTGTGTTCCATCGTCATCAAGAGGCTCTGAACGTTACAATTAACCGTCATTTTTGCGTCGTATTCTGAAAACTAGACTCACAGGAGAACGACGATAAGGTGCCCGAGGCAGCACTAGACCCTTGGAGACAAGTCGGCTGTAGGACGATGTATTGAGTCGCGACGCAATTTATGTGTCCCATCGTCATTAACAGGCTCTGAACGTTACAATTAATTGTCAGTTTTGCGTCGGATTCGAAAAACTAGGCTCACAGGAGAACGACCATAAGGTGCCCGAGGCAGCACTAGACCCTTGGAGACAAGTCGGCTGGAGGACGATGTATTGAATCGCGACGCAATTTGTGTGTTCCATCGTCATTAACAGGCTCTGAACGTTACAATTCACTGTCAGTTTTGCGTCGGATTCGAAAATCTAGACTCACAGGAGAACGAGCATATGGTGCCCGAGGCAGCAATAGACCCTTCGAGACAAGTCGGCTGGAGGACGATGTATTGAATCGCGACGCAATTTGTGTGTTCCATCGTCATCAAGAGGCTCTGAACGTTACAATTCACTCTCAGATTTGCGTCGGATTCGAAAATCTAGACTCACAGGCGAACGAGCATATGGTGCCCGAGGCAGCACTAGACCCTTGGAGACAAGTCGGCTGTAGGACGATGTATTGAATCGCGACGCAATTTGTGTGTTCCATCGTCATTAAGAGGCTCTGAACGTTACAATTAACTGTCAGTTTTGCATCGCATTCGAAAAACTAGACTCACAGGAGAACGACCATAAGGTGCCCGAGGCAGCAATAGACCCTTCGAGACAAGTCGGCTGGACGACGATGTATTGAGACGCGACGCAATTTGTGTGTCCCATCGTCATTAACAGGCTCTGAACGTTACAATTAACTGTCAGTTTTGCATCGCATTCGAAAAACTAGACTCACAGGAGAACGACCATAAGGTGCCCGAGGCAGCAATAGACCCTTGGAGACAAGTCGGCTGTAGGACGATGTATTGAATCGCGATGCAATTTGTGTGTTCCATCGTCATTAAGAGGCTCTGAACGTTACAATTAACTGTCAGTTTTGCATCGCATTCGAAAAACTAGACTCACAGGAGAACGACCATAAGGCGCCCGAGGCAGCAATAGACCCTTGGAGACAAGTCGGCTGGAGGACGATGTATTGAATCGCGACGCAATTTGTGTCCCATCGTCATTAACAGGCTCTGAACGTTACAATTAACTGTCAGTTTTGCATCGCATTCGAAAATCTGGACTCACAGGAGAACGAGCATATGGTGCCCGAGGCAGCACTAGACCCTTGGAGACAAGTCGGCTGTAGGACGATGTATTGAGTCGCGACGCAATTTGTGTGTCCCATCGTCATTAACAGGCTCTGAACGTTACAATTAACTGTCAGTTTTGCGTCGGATTCGAAAATTTAGACTCACAGGAGAACGAGCATATGGTGCCCGAGGCAGCACTAGACCCTTGGAGACAAGTCGGCTGTAGGACGATGTATTGAGTCGCGACGCAATCTGTGTGTCCCATCGTCATTAACAGGCTCTGAACGTTACAATTAACTGTCAGTTTTGCGTCGGATTCGAAAATCTAGACTCACAGGAGAACGACCATAAGGTGCCCGAGGCAGCAATAGACCCTTGGAGACAAGTCGGCTGGAGGACGATGTATTGAATCGCGACGCAATTTGTGTGTTCGATCGTCATTAAGAGGCTCTGAACGTTACAATTAATTGTCAGTTTTGCGCCGGATTCGAAAAACTAGACTCACAGGAGAACGACCAAGAGGTGCCAGGAGCAGCAATACTACCTCGGAGACAAGTCGGCTGGAGGACGATGTATTGAATCGCGACGCAATTTGTGTGTTCCATCGTCAGTATCAGGCTCTGAACGTTACAATTAATTGTCAGTTTTGCATCGCATTCGAAAAACTAGACTCACAGGAGAACGACCATAAGGTGCCCGAGGCACCAATAGCCCCTTCGAGACAAGTCGGCTGGAGGACGATGTATTGAATCGCGACGCAATTTGTGTGTTCCATCGTCATTAAGAGGCTCTGAACGTTAGAATTAATTGTCAGTTTTGCGCCGGATTCGAAAAACTAGACTCATAGGAGAACGACCAAGAGGTGCCAGGAGCAGCAATACTACCTCGGAGACATGTCGGCTGGAGGACGATGTATTGAATGGCGACGCAATTTGTGTGTTCCGTCGTCAGTATCAGGCTCTGAACGTTACAATTAACTGTCAGTTTTGCGTCGGATTCGAAAATCTAGACTCACAGGAGAACGACCATAAGGTGCCCGAGGCAGCAATAGACCCTTCGAGACAAGTCGGCTGGAGGACGATGTATTGAGTCGCGACGCAATTTGTGTGTCCCATCGTCATTAACAGGCTCTGATCGTTACAATTAACTGTCAGTTTTGCATCGCATTCGAAAATCTAGACTCACAGATGAACGACCATAAGGTGCCCGAGGCAGCAATAGACCCTTCGAGACAAGTCGGCTGGAGGACGATGTATTGAATCGCGACGCAATTTGTGTGTTCCATCGTCATCAAGTGGCTCTGAACGTTACAATTCACTCTCAGTTTTGCGTCGGATTCGAAAATCTAGACTCACAGGAGAACGAGCATATGGTGCCCGAGGCAGCACTAGACCCTTGGAGACAAGTCGGCTGTAGGACGATGTATTGAGTCGCGACGCAATTTGTGTGTCCCATCGTCATTAACAGGCTCTGAACGTTACAATTAACTGTCAGTTTTGCGTCGGATTCGAAAATCTAGACTCACAGGAGAACGACCATAAGGTGCCCGAGGCAGCACTAGACCCTTGGAGACAAGTCGGCTGGAGGACGATGTATTGAATCGCGACGCAATTTGTGTGTTCCATCGTCAGTATCAGGCTCTGAACGTTACAATTAATTGTCAGTTTTGCATCGCATTCGAAAAACTAGACTCACAGGAGAACGACCATAAGGTGCCCGAGGCACCAATAGACCCTTCGAGACAAGTCGGCTGGAGGACGATGTATTGAATCGCGACGCAATTTGTGTGTTCCATCGTCATTAAGAGGCTCTGAACGTTACAATTAATTGTCAGTTTTGCGCCGGATTCGAAAAACTAGACTCATAGGAGAACGACCAAGAAGTGCCAGGAGCAGCAATACTACCTCGGAGACATATCGGCTGGAGGACGATGTATTGAATCGCGACGCAATTTGTGTGTTCCATCGTCATTAAGAGGCTCTGAACGTTACAATTAACTGCCAGTTTTGCATCGCATTCGAAAAACTAGACTCACAGGAGAACGACCATAAGGCGCCCGAGGCAGCAATAGACCCTTGGAGACAAGTCGGCTGGAGGACGATGTATTGAATCGCGACGCAATTTGTGTGTCCCATCGTCATTAACAGGCTCTGAACGTTACAATTAACTGTCAGTTTTGCATCGCATTCGAAAATCTGGACTCACAGGAGAACGAGCATATGGTGCCCGAGGCAGCACTAGACCCTTGGAGACAAGTCGGCTGTAGGACGATGTATTGAGTCGTGACGCAATTTGTGTGTCCCATCGTCATTAACAGGCTCTGAACGTTACAATTAACTGTCAGTTTTGCGTCGGATTCGAAAATCTAGACTCACAGGAGAACGACCATAAGGTGCCCGAGGCAGCAATAGACCCTTGGAGACAAGTCGGCTGGAGGACGATGTATTGAATCGCGACGCAATTTGTGTGTTCCATCGTCATTAAGAGGCTCTGAACGTTACAATTAATTGTCAGTTTTGCGCCGGATTCGAAAAACTAGACTCATAGGAGAACGACCAAGAGGTGCCAGGAGCAGCAATACTACCTCGGAGACAAGTCGGCTGGAGGACGATGTATTGAATCGCGACGCAATTTGTGTGTTCCATCGTCAGTATCAGGCTCTGAACGTTACAATTAATTGTCAGTTTTGCATCGCATTCGAAAAACTAGACTCACAGGAGAACGACCATAAGGTGCCCGAGGCACCAATAGACCCTTCGAGACAAGTCGGCTGGAGGACGATGTATTGAATCGCGACGCAATTTGTGTGTTCCATCGTCATTAAGAGGCTCCGAACGTTACAATTAATTGTCAGTTTTGCGCCGGATTCGAAAAACTAGACTCATAGGAGAACGACCAAGAGGTGCCAGGAGCAGCAATACTACCTCGGAGACATGTCGGCTGGAGGACGATGTATTGAATCACGACGCAATTTGTGTGTTCCGTCGTCAGTATCAGGCTCTGAACGTTACAATTAACTGTCAGTTTTGCGTCGGATTCGAAAATCTAGACTCACAGGAGAACGACCATGAGGTGCCCGAGGCAGCAATAGACCCTTCGAGACAAGTCGGCTGGAGGACGATGTATTGAATCGCGACGCAATTTGTGTGTTCCATCGTCATCAAGTGGCTCTGAACGTTACAATTCACTCTCAGTTTTGCGTCGGATTCGAAAATCTAGACTCACAGGAGAACGAGCATATGGTGCCCTAGGCAGCACTAGACCCTTGGAGACAAGTCGGCTGTAGGACGATGTATTGAATCGCGACGCAATTTGTGTGTTCCATCCTCATTAACAGGCTCTGAACGTTACAATTAACTGTCAGTTTTGCGTCGGATTCGAAAATCTAGACTCACAGGAGAACGAGCATAAGGTGCCCGAGGCAGCAATAGACCCTTGGAGACAAGTCGGCTGGAGGACGATGTATTGAATCGCGACGCAATTTGTGTGTTCCATCGTCATTAACAGGCTCTGAACGTTACAATTCACTGTCAGTTTTGCGTCGGATTCGAAAATCTAGACTCACAGGAGAACGAGCATATGGTGCCCGAGGCAGCAATAGACCCTTCGAGACAAGTCGGCTGGAGGACGATGTATTGAATCGCGACGCAATTTGTGTGTTCCATCGTCATCAAGAGGCTCTGAACGTTACAATTCACTCTCAGTTTTGCGTCGGATTCGAAAATCTAGACTCACAGGAGAACGAGCATATGGTGCCCGAGGCAGCACTAGACCCTTGGAGACAAGTCGGCTGTAGGACGATGTATTGAATCGCGACGCAATTTGTGTGTTCCATCGTCATTAAGAGGCTCTGAACGTTACAATTAACTGTCAGTTTTGCATCGCATTCGAAAAACTAGACTCACAGGAGAACGACCATAAGGTGCCCGAGGCAGCAATAGACCCTTGGAGACAAGTCGGCTGGACGACGATGTATTGAGACGCGACGCAATTTGTGTGTCCCATCGTCATTAACAGGCTCTGAACGTTACAATTAACTGTCAGTTTTGCATCGCATTCGAAAAACTAGACTCACAGGAGAACGACCATAAGGTGCCCGAGGCAGCAATAGACCCTTGGAGACAAGTCGGCTGGACGACGATGTATTGAGACGCGACGCAATTTGTGTGTCCCATCGTCATTAACAGGCTCTGAACGTTACAATTAACTGTCAGTTTTGCATCGCATTCGAAAAACTAGACTCACAGGAGAACGACCATAAGGTGCCCGAGGCAGCAATAGACCCTTGGAGACAAGTCGGCTGTAGGACGATGTATTGAATCGCGACGCAATTTGTGTGTTCCATCGTCATTAAGAGGCTCTGAACCTTACAATTAACTGTCAGTTTTGCGTCGGATTCGAAAATCTAGACTCACCGATGAACGACCATAAGGTGCCCGAGGCAGCAATAGACCCTTCGAGACAAGTCGGCTGGAGGACGATGTATTGAATGGCGACGCAATTTGTGTGTTCCATCGTCAGTATCAGGCTCTGAACGTTACAATTAACCGTCAGTTTTGCGTCGTATTCTGAAAACTAGACTCACAGGAGAACGACGATAAGGTGCCCGAGGCAGCACTAGACCTTTGGAGACATGTCGGCTGTAGGACGATGTATTGAGTCGCGACGCAATTTGTGTGTCCCATCGTCATTAACAGGCTCTGAACGTTACAATTAACTGTCAGTTTTGCGTCGGATTCGAAAATCTAGACTCACAGGAGAACGAGCATATGGTGCCCGAGGCAGCACTAGACCCTTGGAGACAAGTCGGCTGTAGGACGATGTATTGAGTCGCGACGCAATTTGTGTGTCCCATCGTCATTAACAGGCTCTGAACGTTACAATTAACTGTCAGTTTTGCGTCGGATTCGAAAATCTAGACTCACAGGAGAACGACCATAAGGTGCCCGAGGCAGCACTAGACCCTTGGAGACAAGTCGGCTGGAGGACGATGTAATGAATCGCGACGCAATTTGTGTGTTCCATCGTCATTAAGAGGCTCTGAACGTTACAATTAATTGTCAGTTTTGCGCCGGATTCGAAAAACTAGACTCATAGGAGAACGACCAAGAGGTGCCAGGAGCAGCAATACTACCTCGGAGACAAGTCGACTGGAGGACGATGTATTGAATCGCGACGCAATTTGTGTGTTCCATCGTCATTAAGAGGCTCTGAACGTTACAATTAATTGTCAGTTTTGCATCGCATTCGAAAAACTAGACTCACAGGAGAACGACCATAAGGTGCCCGAGGCACCAATAGACCCTTCGAGACAAGTCGGCTGGAGGACGATGTATTGAATCGCGACCCAATTTGTGTGTTCCATCGAATTAAGAGGCTCTGAACGTTACAATTAATTGTCAGTTTTGCGCCGGATTCGAAAAACTAGACTCATAGGAGAACGACCAAGAAGTGCCAGGAGCAGCAATACTACCTCGGAGACATGTCGGCAGGAGGACGATGTATTGAATCGCGACGCAATTTGTGTGTTCCATCGTCATTAAGAGGCTCTGAACGTTACAATTCACTGTCAGTTTTGCGTCGGATTCGAAAATCTAGACTCACAGGAGAACGAGCATATGGTGCCCGAGGCAGCAATAGACCCTTCGAGACAAGTCGGCTGGAGGACGTTGTATTGAATCGCGACGCAATTTGTGTGTTCCATCGTCATCAAGAGGCTCTGAACGTTACAATTCACTCTCAGTTTTGCGTCGGATTCGAAAATCTAGACTCACAGGAGAACGAGCATATGGTGCCCGAGGCAGCACTAGACCCTTGGAGACAAGTCGGCTGTAGGACGATGTATTGAATCGCGACGCAATTTGTGTGTTCCATCGTCATTAAGAGGCTCTGAACGTTACAATTAACTGTCAGTTTTGCATCGCATTCGAAAAACTAGACTCACAGGAGAACGAGCATAAGGTGCCCGAGGCAGCAATAGACCCTTGGAGACAAGTCGGCTGGACGACGATGTATTCAGACGCGATGCAATTTGTGTGTCCCATCGTCATTAACAGGCTCTGAACGTTACAATTAACTGTCAGTTTTGCATCGCATTCGAAAAACTAGACTCACAGGAGAACGACCATAAGGTGCCCGAGGCAGCAATAGACCCTTGGAGACAAGTCGGCTGTAGGACGATGTATTGAATCGCGACGCAATTTGTGTGTTCCATCGTCATTAAGAGGCTCTGAACCTTACAATTAACTGTCAGTTTTGCGTCGGATTCGAAAATCTAGACTCACCGATGAACGACCATAAGGTGCCCGATGCAGCAATAGACCCTTCGAGACAAGTCGGCTGGAGGACGATGTATTGAATGGCGACGCAATTTGTGTGTTCCATCGTCAGTATCAGGCTCTGAACGTTACAATTAACCGTCAGTTTTGCGTCGTATTCTGAAAACTAGACTCACAGGAGAACGACGATAAGGTGCCCGAGGCAGCACTAGACCCTTGGAGACAAGTCGGCTGTAGGACGATGTATTGAGTCGCGACGCAATTTGTGTGTCCCATCGTCATTAACAGGCTCTGAACGTTACAATTAATTGTCAGTTTTGCGTCGTATTCGAAAAACTAGGCTCACAGGAGAACGACCATAAGGTGCCCGAGGCAGCACTAGACCCCTGGAGACAAGTCGGCTGGAGGACGATGTATTGAATCGCGACGCAATTTGTGTGTTCCATCGTCATTAACAGGCTCTGAACGTTACAATTCACTGTCAGTTTTGCGTCGGATTCGAAAATCTAGACTCACAGGAGAACGAGCATATGGTGCCCGAGGCAGCAATAGACCCTTCGAGACAAGTCGGCTGGAGGACGATGTATTGAATCGCGACGCAATTTGTGTGTTCCATCGTCATTAAGAGGCTCTGAACGTTACAATTAACTGTCAGTTTTGCATCGCATTCGAGAAACTAGACTCACAGGAGAACGACCATAAGGTGCCCGAGGCAGCAATAGACCCTTGGAGACAAGTCGGCTGGAGGACGATGTATTGAATCGCGACGCAATTTGTGTGTTCCATCGTCATTAACAGGCTCTGAACGTTACAATTAATTGTCAGTTTTGCGCCGGATTCGAAAAACTAGACTCATAGGAGAACGACCAAGAGGTGCCAGGAGCAGCAATACTACCTCGGAGACAAGTCGGCTGGAGGACGATGTATTGAATCGCGACGCAATTTGTGTGTTCCATCGTCAGTATCAGGCTCTGAACGTTACAATTAATTGTCAGTTTTGCATCGCATTCGAAAAACTAGACTCACAGGAGAACGACCATAAGGTGCCCGAGGCACCAATAGCCCCTTCGAGACAAGTCGGCTGGAGGACGATGTATTGAATCGCGACGCAATTTGTGTGTTCCATCGTCATTAAGAGGCTCTGAACGTTACAATTAATTGTCAGTTTTGCGCCGGATTCGAAAAACTAGACTCATAGGAGAACGACCAAGAGGTGCCAGGAGCAGCAATACTACCTCGGAGACATGTCGGCTGGAGGACGATGTATTGAATCGCGACGCAATTTGTGTGTTCCGTCGTCAGTATCAGGCTCTGAACGTTACAATTAACTGTCAGTTTTGCGTCGGATTCGAAAATCTAGACTCACAGGAGAACGACCATAAGGTGCCCGAGGCAGCAATAGACCCTTCGAGACAAGTCGGCTGGAGGACGATGTATTGAGTCGCGACGCAATTTGTGTGTCCCATCGTCATTAACAGGCTCTGACCGTTACAATTAACTGTCAGTTTTGCATCGCATTCGAAAATCTAGACTGACAGATGAACGACCATAAGGTGCCCGAGGCAGCAATAGACCCTTCGAGACAAGTCGGCTGGAGGACGATGTATTGAATCGCGACGCAATTTGTGTGTTCCATCGTCATCAAGTGGCTCTGAACGTTACAATTCACTCTCAGTTTTGCGTCGGATTCGAAAATCTAGACTCACAGGAGAACGAGCATATGGTGCCCGAGGCAGCACTAGACCCTTGGAGACAAGTCGGCTGTAGGACGATGTATTGAATCGCGACGCAATTTGTGTGTTCCATCCTCATTAACAGGCTCTGAACGTTACAATTAACTGTCAGTTTTGCGTCGGATTCGAAAATCTAGACTCACAGGAGAACGAGCATAAGGTGCCCGAGGCAGCAATAGACCCTTGGAGACAAGTCGGCTGGAGGACGATGTATTGAATCGCGACGCAATTTGTGTGTTCCATCGTCATTAACAGGCTCTGAACGTTACAATTCACTGTCAGTTTTGCGTCGGATTCGAAAATCTAGACTCACAGGAGAACGAGCATATGGTGCCCGAGGCAGCAATAGACCCTTCGAGACAAGTCGGCTGGAGGACGATGTATTGAATCGCGACGCAACTTGTGTGTTCCATCGTCATCAAGAGGCTCTGAACGTTACAATTCACTCTCAGATTTGCGTCGGATTCGAAAATCTAGACTCACAGGAGAACGAGCATATGGTGCCCGAGGCAGCACTAGACCCTTGGAGACAAGTCGGCTGTAGGACGATGTATTGAATCGCGACGCAATTTGTGTGTTCCATCGTCATTAAGAGGCTCTGAACGTTACAATTAACTGTCAGTTTTGCATCGCATTCGAAAAACTAGACTCACAGGAGAACGACCATAAGGTGCCCGAGGCAGCAATAGACCCTTGGAGACAAGTCGGCTGGACGACGATGTATTGAGACGCGACGCAATTTGTGTGTCCCATCGTCATTAACAGGCTCTGAACGTTACAATTCACTGTCAGTTTTGCGTCGGATTCGAAAATCTAGACTCACAGGAGAACGAGCATATGGTGCCCGAGGCAGCAATAGACCCTTCGAGACAAGTCGGCTGGAGGACGATGTATTGAATCGCGACGCAACTTGTGTGTTCCATCGTCATCAAGAGGCTCTGAACGTTACAATTCACTCTCAGATTTGCGTCGGATTCGAAAATCTAGACTCACAGGAGAACGAGCATATGGTGCCCGAGGCAGCACTAGACCCTTGGAGACAAGTCGGCTGTAGGACGATGTATTGAATCGCGACGCAATTTGTGTGTTCCATCGTCATTAAGAGGCTCTGAACGTTACAATTAACTGTCAGTTTTGCATCGCATTCGAAAAACTAGACTCACAGGAGAACGACCATAAGGTGCCCGAGGCAGCAATAGACCCTTGGAGACAAGTCGGCTGGAGGACGATGTATTGAATCGCGACGCAATTTGTGTGTTCCATCGTCATTAAGAGGCTCTGAACGTTACAATTAATTGTCAGTTTTGCGCCGGATTCGAAAAACTAGACTCATAGGAGAACGACCAAGAGGTGCCAGGAGCAGCAATACTACCTCGGAGACAAGTCGGCTGGAGGACGATGTATTGAATCGCGACGCAATTTGTGTGTTCCATCGTCAGTATCAGGCTCTGAACGTTACAATTAATTGTCAGTTTTGCATCGCATTCGAAAAACTAGACTCACAGGAGAACGACCATAAGGTGCCCGAGGCACCAATAGACCCTTCGAGACAAGTCGGCTGGAGGACGATGTATTGAATCGCGACGCAATTTGTGTGTTCCATCGTCATTAAGAGGCTCTGAACGTTACAATTAATTGTCAGTTTTGCGCCGGATTCGAAAAACTAGACTCATAGGAGAACGACCAAGAGGTGCCAGGAGCAGCAATACTACCTCGGAGACATGTCGGCTGGAGGACGATGTATTGAATCGCGACGCAATTTGTGTGTTCCATCGTCATTAAGAGGCTCTGAACGTTACAATTCACTGTCAGTTTTGCGTCGGATTCGAAAATCTAGACTCACAGGAGAACGAGCATATGGTGCCCGAGGCAGCAATAGATCCTTCGAGACAAGTCGGCTGGAGGACGATGTATTGAATCGCGACGCAATTTGTGTGTTCCATCGTCATCAAGAGGCTCTGAACGTTACAATTCACTCTCAGATTTGCGTCGGATTCGAAAATCTAGACTCACAGGAGAACGACCATAAGGTGCCCGAGGCAGCACTAGATCCTTGGAGACAAGTCGGCTGTAGGACGATGTATTGAATCGCGACGCAATTTGTGTGTTCCATCGTCATTAAGAGGCTCTGAACGTTACAATTAACTGTCAGTTTTGCATCGCATTCGAAAAACTAGACTCACAGGAGAACGACCATAAGGTGCCCGAGGCAGCAATAGACCCTTGGAGACAAGTCGGCTGGACGACGATGTATTGAGACGCGACGCAATTTGTGTGTCCCATCGTCATTAACAGGCTCTGAACGTTACAATTAACTGTCAGTTTTGCATCGCATTCGAAAAACTAGTCTCACAGGAGAACGACCATAAGGTGCCCGAGGCAGCAATAGACCCTTGGAGACAAGTCGGCTGTAGGACGATGTATTGAATCGCGACGCAATTTGTGTGTTCCATCGTCATTAAGAGGCTCTGAACGTTACAATTATCTGTCAGTTTTGCATCGCATTCGAAAAACTAGACTCACAGGAGAACGACCATAAGGCGCCCGAGGCAGCAATAGACCCTTGGAGACAAGTCGGCTGGAGGACGATGTATTGAATCGCGACGCAATTTGTGTGTCCCATCGTCATTAACAGGCTCTGAACGTTACAATTAACTGTCAGTTTTGCATCGCATTCGAAAATCTGGACTCACAGGAGAACGAGCATATGGTGCCCGAGGCAGCACTAGACCCTTGGAGACAAGTCGGCTGTAGGACGATGTATTGAGTCGCGACGCAATTTGTGTGTCCCATCGTCATTAACAGGCTCTGAACGTTACAATTAACTGTCAGTTTTGCGTCGGATTCGAAAATCTAGACTCACAGGAGAACGAGCATATGGTGCCGAGGCAGCACTAGACCCTTGGAGACAAGTCGGCTGTAGGACGATGTATTGAGTCGCGACGCAATTTGTGTGTCCCATCGTCATTAACAGGCTCTGAACGTTACAATTAACTGTCAGTTTTGCGTCGGATTCGAAAATCTAGACTCACAGGAGAACGACCATAAGGTGCCCGAGGCAGCAATAGACCCTTGGAGACAAGTCGGCTGGAGGACGATGTATTGAATCGCGACGCAATTTGTGTGTTCCATCGTCATTAAGAGGCTCTGAACGTTACAATTAATTGTCAGTTTTGCGCCGGATTCGAAAAACTAGACTCATAGGAGAACGACCAAGAGGTGCCAGGAGCAGCAATACTACCTCGGAGACAAGTCGGCTGGAGGACGATGTATTGAATCGCGACGCAATTTGTGTGTTCCATCGTCAGTATCAGGCTCTGAACGTTACAATTAATTGTCAGTTTTGCATCGCATTCGAAAAAGTAGACTCACAGGAGAACGACCATAAGGTGCCCGAGGCACCAATAGACCCTTCGAGACAAGTCGGCTGGAGGACGATGTATTGAATCGCGACGCAATTTGTGTGTTCCATCGTCATTAAGAGGCTCTGAACGTTACAATTAATTGTCAGTTTTGCGCCGGATTCGAAAAACTAGACTCATAGGAGAACGACCAAGAGGTGCCAGGAGCAGCAATACTACCTCGGAGACATGTCGGCTGGAGGACGATGTATTGAATCGCGACGCAATTTGTGTGTTCCATCGTCATTAAGAGGCTCTGAACGTTACAATTAACTGTCAGTTTTGCATCGCATTCGAAAAACTAGACTCACAGGAGAACGACCATAAGGCGCCCGAGGCAGCAATAGACCCTTGGAGACAAGTCGGCTGGAGGACGATGTATTGAATCGCGACGCAATTTGTGTGTCCCATCGTCATTAACAGGCTCTGAACGTTACAATTAACTGTCAGTTTTGCATCGCATTCGAAAATCTGGACTCACAGGAGAACGAGCATATGGTGCCCGAGGCAGCACTAGACCCTTGGAGACAAGTCGGCTGTAGGACGATGTATTGAGTCGCGACGCAATTTGTGTGTCCCATCGTCATTAACAGGCTCTGAACGTTACAATTAACTGTCAGTTTTGCGTCGGATTCGAAAATCTAGACTCACAGGAGAACGAGCATATGGTGCCCGAGGCAGCACTAGACCCTTGGAGACAAGTCGGCTGTAGGACGATGTATTGAGTCGCGACGCAATTTGTGTGTCCCATCGTCATTAACAGGCTTTGAACGTTACAATTAACTGTCAGTTTTGCGTCGGATTCGAAAATCTAGACTCACAGGAGAACGACCATAAGGTGCCCGAGGCAGCAATAGACCCTTGGAGACAAGTCGGCTGGAGGACGATGTATTGAATTGCGACGCAATTTGTGTGTCCCATCGTCATTAACAGGCTCTGAACGTTACAATTAACTGTCAGTTTTGCATCGCATTCGAAAATCTGGACTCACAGGAGAACGAGCATATGGTGCCCGAGGCAGCAATAGACCCTTCGAGACAAGTCGGCTGGAGGACGATGTATTGAATCGCGACGCAATTTGTGTGTTCCATCGTCATCAAGAGGCTCTGAACGTTACAATTCACTCTCAGATTTGCGTCGGATTCGAAAATCTAGACTCACAGGAGAACGAGCATATGGTGCCCGAGGCAGCACTAGACCCTTGGAGACAAGTCGGCTGTAGGACGATGTATTGAATCGCGACGCAATTTGTGTGTTCCATCGTCATTAAGAGGCTCTGAACGTTACAATTAATTGTCAGTTTTGCATCGCATTCGAAAAACTAGACTCACAGGAGAACGACCATAAGGTGCCCGAGGCACCAATAGCCCCTTCGAGACAAGTCGGCTGGAGGACGATGTATTGAATCGCGACGCAATTTGTGTGTTCCATCGTCATTAAGAGGCTCTGAACGTTACAATTAATTGTCAGTTTTGCGCCGGATTCGAAAAACTAGACTCATAGGAGAACGACCAAGAGGTGCCAGGAGCAGCAATACTACCTCGGAGACATGTCGGTTGGAGGACGATGTATTGAATCGCGACGCAATTTGTGTGTTCCGTCGTCAGTATCAGGCTCTGAACGTTACAATTAACTGTCAGTTTTGCGTCGGATTCGAAAATCTAGACTCACAGGAGAACGACCATAAGGTGCCCTAGGCAGCAATAGACCCTTCGAGACAAGTCGGCTGGAGGACGATGTATTGAGTCGCGACGCAATTTGTGTGTCCCATCGTCATTAACAGGCTCTGATCGTTACAATTAACTGTCAGTTTTGCATCGCATTCGAAAATCTAGACTCACAGATGAACGACCATATGGTGCCCGAGGCAGCAATAGACCCTTCGAGACAAGTCGGCTGGAGGACGATGTATTGATTCGCGACGCAATTTGTGTGTTCCATCGTCATCAAGTGGCTCTGAACGTTACAATTCACTCTCAGTTTTGCGTCGGATTCGAAAATTTAGACTCACAGGAGAACGAGCATATGGTGCCCGAGGCAGCACTAGACCCTTGGAGACAAGTCGGCTGTAGGACGATGTATTGAATCGCGACGCAATTTGTGTGTTCCATCCTCATTAACAGGCTCTGAACGTTACAATTAACTGTCAGTTTTGCGTCGGATTCGAAAATCTAGACTCACAGGAGAACGAGCATAAGGTGCCCGAGGCAGCAATAGACCCTTGGAGACAAGTCGGCTGGAGGACGATGTATTGAATCGCGACGCAATTTGTGTGTTCCATCGTCATTAACAGGCTCTGAACGTTACAATTCACTGTCAGTTTTGCGTCGGATTCGAAAATCTAGACTCACAGGAGAACGAGCATATGGTGCCCGAGGCAGCAATAGACCCTTCGAGACAAGTCGGCTGGAGGACGATGTATTGAATCGCGACGCAATTTGTGTGTTCCATCGTCATCAAGAGGCTCTGAACGTTACAATTCACTCTCAGATTTGCGTCGGGTTCGAAAATCTAGACTCACAGGAGAACGAGCATATGGTGCCCGAGGCAGCACTAGACCCTTGGAGACAAGTCGGCTGTAGGACGATGTATTGAATCGCGACGCAATTTGTGTGTTCCATCGTCATTAAGAGGCTCTGAACGTTACAATTAACTGTCAGTTTTGCATCGCATTCGAAAAACTAGACTCACAGGAGAACGACCATAAGGTGCCCGAGGCAGCAATAGACCCTTGGAGACAAGTCGGCTGGACGACGATGTATTGAGACGCGACGCAATTTGTGTGTCCCATCGTCATTAACAGGCTCTGAACGTTACAATTAACTGTCAGTTTTGCATCGCATTCGAAAAACTAGACTCACAGGAGAACGACCATAAGGTGCCCGAGGCAGCAATAGACCCTTGGAGATAAGTCGGCTGTAGGACGATGTATTGAATCGCGACGCAATTTGTGTGTCCCATCGTCATTAACAGGCTCTGAACGTTACAATTAACTGTCAGTTTTGCATCGCATTCGAAAAACTAGACTCACAGGAGAACGACCATAAGGCGCCCGAGGCAGCAATAGACCCTTGGAGACAAGTCGGCTGGAGGACGATGTATTGAATCGCGACGCAATTTGTGTGTCCCATCGTCATTAACAGGCTCTGAACGTTACAATTAACTGTCAGTTTTGCATCGCATTCGAAAATCTGGACTCACAGGAGAACGAGCATATGGTGCCCGAGGCAGCACTAGACCCTTGGAGACAAGTCGGCTGTAGGACGATGTATTGAGTCGCGACGCAATTTGTGTGTCCCATCGTCATTAACAGGCTCTGAACGTTACAATTAATTGTCAGTTTTGCATCGCATTCGAAAAACTAGACTCACAGGAGAACGACCATAAGGTGCCCGAGGCACCAATAGACCCTTCGAGACAAGTCGGCTGGAGGACGATGTATTGAATCGCGACGCAATTTGTGTGTTCCATCGTCATTAAGAGGCTCTGAACGTTACAATTAATTGTCAGTTTTGCGCCGGATTCGAAAAACTAGACTCATAGGAAAACGACCAAGAGGTGCCAGGAGCAGCAATACTACCTCGGAGACATGTCGGCTGGAGGACGATGTATTGAATCGCGACGCAATTTGTGTGTTCCATCGTCAGTATCAGGCTCTGAACGTTATAATTAACTGTCAGTTTTGCGTCGGATTCGAAAAACTAGACTCATAGGAGAACGACCAAGAGGTGCCAGGAGCAGCAATACTACCTCGGAGACATGTCGGCTGGAGGACGATGTATTGAATCGCGACGCAATTTGTGTGTTCCATCGTCATTAAGAGGCTCTGAACGTTACAATTCACTGTCAGTTTTGCGTCGGATTCGAAAATCTAGACTCACAGGAGAACGAGCATATGGTGCCCGAGGCAGCAATAGACCCTTCGAGACAAGTCGGCTGGAGGACGATGTATTGAATCGCGACGCAATTTGTGTGTTCCATCGTCATCAAGAGGCTCTGAACGTTACAATTCACTCTCAGATTTGCGTCGGATTCGAAAATCTAGACTCACAGGAGAACGAGCATATGGTGCCCGAGGCAGCACTAGACCCTTGGAGACAAGTCGGCTGGACGACGATGTATTGAATCGCGACGCAATTTGTGTGTTCCATCGTCATTAAGAGGCTCTGAACGTTACAATTAACTGTCAGTTTTGCATCGCATTCGAAAAACTAGACTCACAGGAGAACGACCATAAGGCGCCCGAGGCAGCAATAGACCCTTGGAGACAAGTCGGCTGGAGGACGATGTATTGAATCGCGACGCAATTTGTGTGTCCCATCGTCATTAACAGGCTCTGAACGTTACAATTAATTGTCAGTTTTGCATCGCATTCGAAAATCTGGACCCACAGGAGAACGAGCATATGGTGCCCGAGGCAGCACTAGACCCTTGGAGACAAGTCGGCTGTAGGACGATGTATTGAGTCGCGACGCAATTTGTGTGTTCCATCGTCATTAACAGGCTCTGAACGTTACAATTAACTGTCAGTTTTGCGTCGGATTCGAAAATCTATACTCACAGGAGAACGACCATAAGGTGCCCGAGGCAGCAATAGACCCTTGGAGACAAGTCGGCTGGAGGACGATGTATTGAATCGCGACGCAATTTGTGTGTTCCATCGTCATTAAGAGGCTCTGAACGTTACAATTAATTGTCAGTTTTGCGCCGGATTCGAAAAACTAGACTCATAGGAGAACGACCAAGAGGTGCCAGGAGCAGCAATACTACCTCGGAGACAAGTCGGCTGGAGGACGATGTATTGAATCGCGACGCAATTTGTGTGTTCCATCGTCAGTATCAGGCTCTGAACGTTACAATTAATTGTCAGTTTTGCATCGCATTCGAAAAAGTAGACTCACAGGAGAACGACCATAAGGTGCCCGAGGCACCAATAGACCCTTCGAGACAAGTCGGCTGGAGGACGATGTATTGAATCGCGACGCAATTTGTGTGTTCCATCGTCATTAAGAGGCTCTGAACGTTACAATTAATTGTCAGTTTTGCGCCGGATTCGAAAAACTAGACTCATAGGAGAACGACCAAGAGGTGCCAGGAGCAGCAATACTACCTCGGAGACATGTCGGCTGGAGGACGATGTATTGAATCGCGACGCAATTTGTGTGTTCCATCGTCATTAAGAGGCTCTGAACGTTACAATTAACTGTCAATTTTGCATCGCATTCGAAAAACTAGACTCACAGGAGAACGACCATAAGGCGCCCGAGGCAGCAATAGACCCTTGGAGACAAGTCGGCTGGAGGACGATGTATTGAATCGCGACGCAATTTGTGTGTCCCATCGTCATTAACAGGCTCTGAACGTTACAATTAACTGTCAGTTTTGCATCGCATTCGAAAATCTGGACTCACAGGAGAACGAGCATATGGTGCCCGAGGCAGCACTAGACCCTTGGAGACAAGTCGGCTGTAGGACGATGTATTGAGTCGCGACGCAATTTGTGTGTCCCATCGTCATTAACAGGCTCTGAACGTTACAATTAACTGTCAGTTTTGCGTCGGATTCGAAAATCTAGACTCACAGGAGAACGAGCATATGGTGCCCGAGGCAGCACTAGACCCTTGGAGACAAGTCGGCTGTAGGACGATGTATTGAGTCGCGACGCAATTTGTGTGTCCCATCGTCATTAACAGGCTCTGAACGTTACAATTAACTGTCAGTTTTGCGTCGGATTCGAAAATCTAGACTCACAGGAGAACGACCATAAGGTGCCCGAGGCAGCAATAGACCCTTGCAGACAAGTCGGCTGGAGGACGATGTATTGAATCGCGACGCAATTTGTGTGTTCCATCGTCATTAAGAGGCTCTGAACGTTACAATTAATTGTCAGTTTTGCGCCGGATTCGAAAAACTAGACTCATAGGAGAACGACCAAGAGGTGCCAGGAGCAGCAATACTACCTCGGAGACAAGTCGGCTGGAGGACGATGTATTGAATCGCGACGCAATTTGTGTGTTCCATCGTCAGTATCAGGCTCTGAACGTTACAATTAATTGTCAGTTTTGCATCGCATTCGAAAAACTAGACTCACAGGAGAACGACCATAAGGTGCCCGAGGCACCAATAGACCCTTCGAGACAAGTCGGCTGGAGGACGATGTATTGAATTGCGACGCAATTTGTGTGTTCCATCGTCATTAAGAGGCTCTGAACGTTACAATTAATTGTCAGTTTTGCGCCGGATTCGAAAAACTAGACTCATAGGAGAACGACCAAGAGGTGCCAGGAGCAGCAATACTACCTCGGAGACATGTCGCCTGGAGGACGATGTATTGAATCGCGACGCAATTTGTGTGTTCCGTCGTCAGTATCAGGCTCTGAACGTTACAATTAACTGTCAGTTTTGCGTCGGATTCGAAAATCTAGACTCACAGGAGAACGACCATAAGGTGCCCGAGGCAGCAATAGACCCTTCGAGACAAGTCGGCTGGAGGACGATGTATTGAGTCGCGACGCAATTTGTGTGTCCCATCGTCATTAACAGGCTCTGATCGTTACAATTAACTGTCAGTTTTGCATCGCATTCGAAAATCTAGACTCACAGATGAACGACCATAAGGTGCCCGAGGCAGCAATAGACCCTTCGAGACAAGTCGGCTGGAGGACGATGTATTGAATCGCGACGCAATTTGTGTGTTCCATCGTCATCAAGTGGCTCTGAACGTTACAATTCACTCTCAGTTTTGCGTCGGATTCGAAAATCTAGACTCACAGGAGAACGAGCATATGGTGCCCGAGGCAGCACTAGACCCTTGGAGACAAGTCGGCTGTAGGACGATGTATTGAATCGCGACGCAATTTGTGTGTTCCATCGTCATTAAGAGGCTCTGAACGTTACAATTAACTGTCAGTTTTGCGTCGGATTCGAAAATCTAGACTCACAGGAGAACGAGCATAAGGTGCCCGAGGCAGCAATAGACCCTTGGAGACAAGTCGGCTGGAGGACGATGTCTTGAATCGCGACGCAATTTGTGTGTTCCATCGTCATTAAGAGGCTCTGAACGTTACAATTAATTGTCAGTTTTTTGTCGTATTCGAAAATCTAGACTCACAGGAGAACGAGCATATGGTGCCCGAGGCAGCACTAGACCCTTGGAGACAAGTCGGCTGTAGGACGATGTATTGAATCGCGACGCAATTTGTGTGTTCTATCGTCATTAAGAGGCTCTGAACGTTACAATTAACTGTCAGTTTTGCGCCGGATTCGAAAAACTAGACTCATAGGAGAACGACCAAGAGGTGCCAGGAGCAGCAATACTACCTCGGAGACATGTCGGCTGGAGGACGATGTATTGAATCGCGACGCAATTTGTGTGTTCCATCGTCATCAAGAGGCTCTGAACGTTACAATTCACTCTCAGTTTTGCGTCGGATTCGAAAATCTAGACTCACCGATGAACGACCATAAGGTGCCCGAGGCAGCAATAGACCCTTCGAGACAAGTCGGCTGTAGGACGATGTATTGAATCGCGACGCAATTTGTGTGTTCCATCGTCATTAAGAGGCTCTGAACGTTACAATTAACTGTCAGTTTTGCATCGCATTCGAAAAACTAGACTCACAGGATAACGACCATAAGGTGCCCGAGGCAGCAATAGACCCTTGGAGACAAGTCGGCTGGAGGACGATGTATTGAATCGCGACGCAATTTGTGTGTCCCATCGTCATTAACAGGCTCTGAACGTTACAATTAACTGTCAGTTTTGCATCGCATTCGAAAATCTAGACTCACAGGAGAACGAGCATATGGTGCCCGAGGCAGCACTAGACCCTTGGAGACAAGTCGGCTGTAGGACGATGTATTGAGTCGCGACGCAATTTGTGTGTCCCATCGTCATTAACAGGCTCTGAACGTTACAATTAACTGTCAGTTTTGCGTCGGATTCGAAAATCTAGACTCACAGGAGAACGACCATAAGGTGCCCGAGGCAGCAATAGACCCTTGGAGACAAGTCGGCTGGAGGACGATGTATTGAATCGCGACGCAATTTGTGTGTTCCATCGTCATTAAGAGGCTCTGAACGTTACAATTAATTGTCAGTTTTGCGCCGGATTCGAAAAACTAGACTCATAGGAGAACGACCAAGAGGTGCCAGGAGCAGCAATACTACCTCGGAGACAAGTCGGCTGGAGGACGATGTATTGAATCGCGACGCAATTTGTGTGTTCCATCGTCAGTATCAGGCTCTGAACGTTACAATTAATTGTCAGTTTTGCATCGCATTCGAAAAACTAGACTCACAGGAGAACGACCATAAGGTGCCCGAGGCACCAATAGACCCTTCGAGACAAGTCGGCTGGAGGACGATGTATTGAATCGCGACGCAATTTGTGTGTTCCATCGTCATTAAGAGGCTCTGAACGTTACAATTAATTGTCAGTTTTGCATCGCATTCGAAAAACTAGACTCACAGGAGAACGACCATAAGGTGCCCGAGGCACCAATAGACCCTTCGAGACAAGTCGGCTGGAGGACGATGTATTGAATCGCGACGCAATTTGTGTGTTCCATCGTCATTAAGAGGCTCTGAACGTTACAATTAATTGTCAGTTTTGCGCCGGATTCGAAAAACTAGACTCATAGGAAAACGACCAAGAGGTGCCAGGAGCAGCAATACTACCTCGGAGACATGTCGGCTGGAGGACGATGTATTGAATCGCGACGCAATTTGTGTGTTCCATCGTCAGTATCAGGCTCTGAACGTTATAATTAACTGTCAGTTTTGCGTCGGATTCGAAAATCTAGACTCACAGGAGAACGACCATAACTTGCCCGAGGCAGCAATAGACCCTTGGAGACAAGTCGGCTGGAGGACGATGTATTGAATCGCGACGCAATTTGTGTGTTCCATCGTCATTAAGATGCTCTGAACCTTACAATTAACTGTCAGTTTTGCATCGCATTCGAAAATCTAGACTCACAGATGAACGACCATAAGGTGCCCGAGGCAGCAATAGACCCTTCGAGACAAGTCGGCTGGAGGACGATGTATTGAATCGCGACGCAATTTGTGTGTTCCATCGTCATCAAGAGGCTCTGAACGTTACAATTCACTCTCAGTTTTGCGTCGGATTCGAAAATCTAGACTCACAGGAGAACGAGCATATGGTGCCCGAGGCAGCACTAGACCCTTGGAGACAAGTCGGCTGTAGGACGATGTATTGAATCGCGACGCAATTTGTGTGTTCCATCGTCATTAAGAGGCTCTGAACGTTACAATTAACTGTCAGTATTGCGTCGGATTCGAAAATCTAGACTCACAGGAGAACGACCACAAGGTGCCCGAGGCAGCAATAGACCCTTGGAGACAAGTCGGCTGGAGGACGATGTATTGATTCGCGACGCAATTTGTGTGTTCCATCGTCATCAAGAGGCTCTGAACCTTACAATTAACTGTCAGTTTTGCGTCGGATTCGAAAATCTAGACTCACCGATGAACGACCATAAGGTGCCCGAGGCAGCAATAGACCCTTCGAGACAAGTCGGCTGGAGGACGATGTATTGAATCGCGACGCAATTTGTGTGTTCCATCGTCATTAACAGGCTCTGAACGTTACAATTCACTGTCAGTTTTTCGTCGTATTCTGAAATCTAGACTCACAGATGAACGACCATAAGGTGCCCGAGGCAGCAAGAGACCCTTGGAGACAGGTCGGCTGTGGGACGATGTATTGAATCGCGACGCAATTTGTGTGTTCCATCGTCATCAAGAGGCTCTGAACGTTACAATTCACTGTCAGTTTTGCATCGCATTCGAAAAACTAGACTCACAAGAGAACGACCATAAGGTGCCCGAGGCAGCAATAGACCCTTGGAGACAAGTCGGCTGGAGGACGATGTATTGAGTCGCGACGCAATTTGTGTGTCCCATCGTCATTAACAGGCTCTGAACGTTACAATTAATTGTCAGTTTTGCGTCGTATTCGAAAAACTAGACTCACAGGAGAACGAGCATATGGTGCCCGCGGCAGCACTAGACCCTTGTAGACAAGTCGGCTGTAGGACGATGTATTGAATCGCGACGCAATTTGTGTGTTCTATCGTCATTAAGAGGCTCTGAACGTTACAATTAACTGTCAGTTTTGCGCCGGATTCGAAAAACTAGACTCATAGGAGAACGACCAAGAGGTGCCAGGAGCAGCAATACTACCTCGGAGACATGTCGGCTGGAGGACGATGTATTGAATCGCGACGCAATTTGTGTGTTCCATCGTCATCAAGAGGCTCTGAACGTTACAATTCACTCTCAGTTTTGCGTCGGATTCGAAAATCTAGACTCACCGATGAACGACCATAAGGTGCCCGAGGCAGCAATAGACCCTTCGAGACAAGTCGGCTGTAGGACGATGTATTGAATCGCGACGCAATTTGTGTGTTCCATCGTCATTAAGAGGCTCTGAACGTTACAATTAACTGTCAGTTTTGCATCGCATTCGAAAAACTAGACTCACAGGATAACGACCATAAGGTGCCCGAGGCAGCAATAGACCCTTGGAGACAAGTCGGCTGGAGGACGATGTATTGAATCGCGACGCAATTTGTGTGTCCCATCGTCATTAACAGGCTCTGAACGTTACAATTAACTGTCAGTTTTGCATCGCATTCGAAAATCTAGACTCACAGGAGAACGAGCATACGGTGCCCGAGGCAGCACTAGACCCTTGGAGACAAGTCGGCTGTAGGACGATGTATTGAGTCGCGACGCAATTTGTGTGTCCCATCGTCATTAACAGGCTCTGAACGTTACAATTAATTGTCAGTTTTGCGCCGGATTCGAAAAACTAGACTCATAGGAGAACGACCAAGAGGTGCCAGGAGCAGCAATACTACCTCGGAGACAAGTCGGCTGGAGGACGATGTATTGAATCGCGACGCAATTTGTGTGTTCCATCGTCATTAAGAGGCTCTGAACCTTACAATTAACTGTCAGTTTTGCGTCGGATTCGAAAAACTAGACTCACAGGAGAACGACCATAAGGTGCCCGAGGCAGCAATAGACCCTTGGAGACAAGTCGGCTGGAGGACGATATATTGATTCGCGACGCAATTTGTGTGTTCCATCGTCATTAAGAGGCTCTGAACGTTACAATTAATTGTCAGTTTTGCGCCGGATTCGAAAAACTAGACTCATAGGAGAACGACCAAGAGGTGCCAGGAGCAGCAATACTACCTCGGAGACAAGTCGGCTGGAGGACGATGTATTGAATCGCGACGCAATTTGTGTGTTCCATCGTCATTAAGAGGCTCTGAACCTTACAATTAACTGTCAGTTTTGCGTCGGATTCGAGAAACTAGACTCATAGGAGAACGACCATAAGGTGCCCGAGGCAGCAATAGACCCTTGGAGACAAGTCGGCTGGAGGACGATGTATTGAGACGCGACGCAATTTGTGTGTTCCATCGTCATTAACAGGCTCTGAACGTTACAATTCACTCTCAGTTTTGCGTCGGATTCGAAAATCTAGACTCACAGGAGAACGACCATAAGGTGCCCGAGGCAGCACTAGACCCGTGGAGACAAGTCGGCTGTAGGACGATGTATTGAGTCGCGACGCAATTTGTGTGTCCCATCGTCATTAACAGGCTCTGAACGTTACAATTAACTGTCAGTTTTGCGTCGGATTCGAAAATCTAGACTCACAGATGAACGACCATAAGGTGCCCGAGGCAGCACTAGACCCTTGGAGACAAGTCGGCTGGAGGACGATGTATTGAGTCGCGACGCAATTTGTGTGTCCCAATGTCATTAACAGTCTCTGAACGTTACAATTCACTCTCAGTTTTGCGTCGGATTCGAAAATCTAGACTCACAGGAGAACGAGCATATGGTGCCCGAGGCAGCACTAGACCCTTGGAGACAAGTCCGCTGTAGGACGATGTATTGAGTCGCGACGCAATTTGTGTGTCCCATCGTCATTAACAGGCTCTGAACGTTACAATTAACTGTCAGTTTTGCGTCGGATTCGAAAATCTAGACTCACAGGAGAACGAGCATATGGTGCCCGAGGCAGCACTAGACCCTTGGAGACAAGTAGGCTGGAGGACGATGTATTGAGACGCGACGCAATTTGTGTGTCCCATCGTCATTAACAGGCTCTGAACGTTACAACGTTACGTACATCAGTTTTGCGTCGGATTCGAAAATCTAGACTCACAGATGAACGACCATAAGGTGCCCGAGGCAGCACTACACCCTTGGAGACAAGTCGGCGGGAGGAAGATGTATTGAATCGCGACGCAATTTGTGTGTTCCATCGTCATTAACAGGCTCTGAACATTACAATTAACTGTCAGTTTTGCGTCGGATTCGAAAAACTAGACTCACAGGAGAACGACCATAAGGTGCCCGAGGCAGCACTAGACCGTTGGAGACAAGTCGGCTGGAGGACGATGTATTGAATCGCGACGCAATTTGTGTGTTCCATCGTCATTAACAGGCTCTGAACGTTACAATTAATTGTCAGTTTTGCGTCGTATTCGAAAAACTAGACTCACAGGAGAACGACCATAAGGTGCCCGAGGCACCAATAGACCCTTCGAGACAAGTCGGCTGTGGGACGATGTGTTGAATCGCGACGCAATTTGTGTGTTCCATCGTCATTAACAGGCTCTGAACGTTACAATTCACTGTCAGTTTTGCGCCGGATTCGAAAAACTAGACTCATAGGAGAACGACCAAAAGGTGCCCGGAGCAGCAATACTACCTCGGAGACAAGTCGGCTGGAGGACGATGTATTGAATCGCGACGCAATTTGTGTGTTCCATCGTCATTAACAGGCTCTGAACGTTACAATTAACTGTCAGTTTTGCATCGCATTCGAAAATCTGGACTCACAGGAGAACGAGCATATGGTGCCCGAGGCAGCACTAGACCCTTGGAGACAAGTCGGCTGTAGGACGATGTATTGAGTCGCGACGCAATTTGTGTGTCCCATCGTCATTAACAGGCTCTGAACGTTACAATTAACTGTCAGTTTTGCGTCGGATTCGAAAATCTAGACTCACAGGAGAACGAGCATATGGTGCCCGAGGCAGCACTAGACCCTTGGAGACAAGTCGGCTGTAGGACGATGTATTGAGTCGCGACGCAATTTGTGTGTCCCATCGTCATTAACAGGCTCTGAACGTTACAATTAACTGTCAGTTTTGCGTCGGATTCGAAAATCTAGACTCACAGGAGAACGACCATAAGGTGCCCGAGGCAGCAATAGACCCTTGGAGACAAGTCGGCTGGAGGACGATGTATTGAATCGCGACGCAATTTGTGTGTTCCATCGTCATTAAGAGGCTCTGAACGTTACAATTAATTGTCAGTTTTGCGCCGGATTCGAAAAACTAGACTCATAGGAGAACGACCAAGAGGTGCCAGGAGCAGCAATACTACCTCGGAGTCAAGTCGGCTGGAGGACGATGTATTGAATCGCGACGCAATTTGTGTGTTCCATCGTCAGTATCAGGCTCTGAACGTTACAATTAATTGTCAGTTTTGCATCGCATTCGAAAAACTAGACTCACAGGAGAACGACCATAAGGTGCCCGAGGCACCAATAGACCCTTCGAGACAAGTCGGCTGGAGGACGATGTATTGAATTGCGACGCAATTTGTGTGTTCCATCGTCATTAAGAGGCTCTGAACGTTACAATTAATTGTCAGTTTTGCGCCGGATTCGAAAAACTAGACTCATAGGAGAACGACCAAGAGGTGCCAGGAGCAGCAATACTACCTCGGAGACATGTCGGCTGGAGGACGATGTATTGAATCGCGACGCAATTTGTGTGTTCCGTCGTCAGTATCAGGCTCTGAACGTTACAATTAACTGTCAGTTTTGCGTCGGATTCGAAAATCTAGACTCACAGGAGAACGACCATAAGGTGCCCGAGGCAGCAATAGACCCTTCGAGACAAGTCGGCTGGAGGACGATGTATTGAGTCGCGACGCAATTTGTGTGTCCCATCGTCATTAACAGGCTCTGATCGTTACAATTAACTGTCAGTTTTGCATCGCATTCGAAAATCTAGACTCACAGATGAACGACCATAAGGTGCCCGAGGCAGCAATAGACCCTTCGAGACAAGTCGGCTGGAGAACGATGTATTGAATCGCGACGCAATTTGTGTGTTCCATCGTCATCAAGTGGCTCTGAACGTTACAATTCACTCTCAGTTTTGCGTCGGATTCGAAAATCTAGACTCACAGGAGAACGAGCATATGGTGCCCGAGGCAGCACCAGACCCTTGGAGACAAGTCGGCTGTAGGACGATGTATTGAATCGCGACGCAATTTGTGTGTTCCATCGTCATTAAGAGGCTCTGAACGTTACAATTAACTGTCAGTTTTGCGTCGGATTCGAAAATCTAGACTTACAGGAGAACGAGCATAAGGTGCCCGAGGCAGCAATAGACCCTTGGAGACAAGTCGGCTGGAGGACGATGTATTGAATCGCGACGCAATTTGTGTGTTCCATCGTCATTAAGAGGCTCTGAACGTTACAATTAATTGTCAGTTTTTTGTCGTATTCGAAAATCTAGACTCACAGGAGAACGAGCATATGGTGCCCGAGGCAGCACTAGACCCTTGGAGACAAGTCGGCTGTAGGACGATGTATTGAATCGCGACGCAATTTGTGTGTTCTATCGTCATTAAGAGGCTCTGAACGTTACAATTAACTGTCAGTTTTGCGCCGGATTCGAAAAACTAGACTCATAGGAGAACGACCAAGAGGTGCCAGGAGCAGCAATACTACCTCGGAGACATGTCGGCTGGAGGACGATGTATTGAATCGCGACGCAATTTGTGTGTTCCATCGTCATCAAGAGGCTCTGAACGTTACAATTCACTCTCAGTTTTGCGTCGGATTCGAAAATCTAGACTCACCGATGAACGACCATAAGGTGCCCGAGGCAGCAATAGACCCTTCGAGACAAGTCGGCTGTAGGACGATGTATTGAATCGCGACGCAATTTGTGTGTTCCATCGTCATTAAGAGGCTCTGAACGTTACAATTAACTGTCAGTTTTGCATCGCATTCGAAAAACTAGACTCACAGGATAACGACCATAAGGTGCCCGAGGCAGCAATAGACCCTTGGAGACAAGTCGGCTGGAGGACGATGTATTGAATCGCGACGCAATTTGTGTGTCCCATCGTCATTAACAGGCTCTGAACGTTACAATTAACTGTCAGTTTTGCATCGCATTCGAAAATCTAGACTCACAGGAGAACGAGCATATGGTGCCCGAGGCAGCACTAGACCCTTGGAGACAAGTCGGCTGTAGGACGATGTATTGGGTCGCGACGCAATTTGTGTGTCCCATCGTCATTAACAGGCTCTGAACGTTACAATTAACTGTCAGTTTTGCGTCGGATTCGAAAATCTAGACTCACAGGAGAACGACCATAAGGTGCCCGAGGCAGCAATAGACCCTTGGAGACAAGTCGGCTGGAGGACGATGTATTGAATCGCGACGCAATTTGTGTGTTCCATCGTCATTAAGAGGCTCTGAACGTTACAATTAATTGTCAGTTTTGCGCCGGATTCGAAAAACTAGACTCATAGGAGAACGACCAAGAGGTGCCAGGAGCAGCAATACTACCTCGGAGACAAGTCGGCTGGAGGACGATGTATTGAATCGCGACGCAATTTGTGTGTTCCATCGTCAGTATCAGGCTCTGAACGTTACAATTAATTGTCAGTTTTGCATCGCATTCGAAAAACTAGACTCACAGGAGAACGACCATAAGGTGCCCGAGGCACCAATAGACCCTTCGAGACAAGTCGGCTGGAGGACGATGTATTGAATCGCGACGCAATTTGTGTGTTCCATCGTCATTAAGAGGCTCTGAACGTTACAATTAATTGTCAGTTTTGCATCGCATTCGAAAAACTAGACTCACAGGAGAACGACCATAAGGTGCCCGAGGCACCAATAGACCCTTCGAGACAAGTCGGCTGGAGGACGATGTATTGAATCGCGACGCAATTTGTGTGTTCCATCGTCATTAAGAGGCTCTGAACGTTACAATTAATTGTCAGTTTTGCGCCGGATTCGAAAAACTAGACTCATAGGAAAACGACCAAGAGGTGCCAGGAGCAGCAATACTACCTCGGAGACATGTCGGCTGGAGGACGATGTATTGAATCGCGACGCAATTTGTGTGTTCCATCGTCAGTATCAGGCTCTGAACGTTATAATTAACTGTCAGTTTTGCGTCGGATTCGAAAATCTAGACTCACAGGAGAACGACCATAACTTGCCCGAGGCAGCAATAGACCCTTGGAGACAAGTCGGCTGGAGGACGATGTATTGAATCGCGACGCAATTTGTGTGTTCCATCGTCATTAAGATGCTCTGAACCTTACAATTAACTGTCAGTTTTGCATCGCATTCGAAAATCTAGACTCACAGATGAACGACCATAAGGTGCCCGAGGCAGCAATAGACCCTTCGAGACAAGTCGGCTGGAGGACGATGTATTGAATCGCGACGCAATTTGTGTGTTCCATCGTCATCAAGAGGCTCTGAACGTTACAATTCACTCTCAGTTTTGCGTCGGATTCGAAAATCTAGACTCACAGGAGAACGAGCATATGGTGCCCGAGGCAGCACTAGACCCTTGGAGACAAGTCGGCTGTAGGACGATGTATTGAATCGCGACGCAATTTGTGTGTTCCATCGTCATTAAGAGGCTCTGAACGTTACAATTAACTGTCAGTTTTGCGTCGGATTCGAAAATCTAGACTCACAGGAGAACGACCACAAGGTGCCCGAGGCAGCAATAGACCCTTGGAGACAAGTCGGCTGGAGGACGATGTATTGATTCGCGACGCAATTTGTGTGTTCCATCGTCATCAAGAGGCTCTGAACGTTACAATTCACTCTCAGTTTTGCGTCGGATTCGAAAATCTAGACTCACCGATGAACGACCATAAGGTGCCCGAGGCAGCAATAGACCCTTCGAGACAAGTCGGCTGTAGGACGATGTATTGAATCGCGACGCAATTTGTGTGTTCCATCGTCATTAAGAGGCTCTGAACGTTACAATTAACTGTCAGTTTTGCATCGCATTCGAAAAACTAGACTCACAGGATAACGACCATAAGGTGCCCGAGGCAGCAATAGACCCTTGGAGACAAGTCGGCTGGAGGACGATGTATTGAATCGCGACGCAATTTGTGTGTCCCATCGTCATTAACAGGCTCTGAACGTTACAATTAACTGTCAGTTTTGCATCGCATTCGAAAATCTAGACTCACAGGAGAACGAGCATATGGTGCCCGAGGCAGCACTAGACCCTTGGAGACAAGTCGGCTGTAGGACGATGTATTGAGTCGCGACGCAATTTGTGTGTCCCATCGTCATTAACAGGCTCTGAACGTTACAATTAACTGTCAGTTTTGCGTCGGATTCGAAAATCTAGACTCACAGGAGAACGAGCATATGGTGCCCGAGGCAGCACTAGACCCTTGGAGACAAGTCGGCTGTAGGACGATGTATTGAGTCGCGACGCAATTTGGGTGTCCCATCGTCATTAACAGGCTCTGAACGTTACAATTAACTGTCAGTTTTGCGTCGGATTCGAAAATCTAGACTCACAGGAGAACGACCATAAGGTGCCCGAGGCAGCAATAGACCCTTGGAGACAAGTCGGCTGGAGGACGATGTATTGAATCGCGACGCAATTTGTGTGTTCCATCGTCATTAAGAGGCTCTGAACGTTACAATTAATTGTCAGTTTTGCGCCGGATTCGAAAAACTAGACTCATAGGAGAACGACCAAGAGGGGCCTGGAGCACCAATACTACCTCGGAGACAAGTCGGCTGGAGGACGATGTATTGAATCGCGACGCAATTTGTGTGTTCCATCGTCAGTATCAGGCTCTGAACGTTACAATTAATTGTCAGTTTTGCATCGCATTCGAAAAACTAGACTCACAGGAGAACGACCATAAGGTGCCCGATGCACCAATAGACCCTTGGAGACAAGTCGGCTGGAGGACGATGTATTGAGTCGCGACGCAATTTGTGTGTTCCATCGGCATTAAGAGGCTCTGAACGTTACAATTAATTGTCAGTTTTGCGCCGGATTCGAAAAACTAGACTCATAGGAGAACGACCAAGAGGTGCCAGGAGCAGCAATACTACCTCGGAGACAAGTCGGCTGGAGGACGATGTATTGAATCGCGACGCAATTTGTGTGTTCCATCGTCATTAAGAGGCTCTGAACCTTACAATTAACTGTCAGTTTGGCGTCGGATTCGAAAAACTAGACTCACAGGAGAACGACCATAAGGTGCCCGAGGCAGCAATAGACCCTTGGAGACAAGTCGGCTGGAGGACGATGTATTGATTCGCGACGCAATTTGTGTGTTCCATCGTCATTAAGAGGCTCTGAACGTTACAATTAATTGTCAGTTTTGCGCCGGATTCGAAAAACTAGACTCATAGGAGAACGACCATAAGGTGCCCGAGGCAGCACTAGACCCTTGGAGACAAGTCGGCTGTAGGACGATGTATTGAATCGCGACGCAATTTGTGTGTTCCATCGTCATTAAGAGGCTCTGAGCGTTACAATTAATTGTCAGTTTTGCGCCGGATTCGAAAAACTAGACTCATAGGAGAACGACCAAGAGGTGCCAGGAGCAGCAATACTACCTCGGAGACAAGTCGGCTGGAGGACGATGTATTGAATCGCGACGCAATTTGTGTGTTCCATCGTCATTAAGAGGCTCTGAACCTTACAATTAACTGTCAGTTTTGCGTCGGATTCGAAAAACTAGACTCACAGAAGAACGACCATAAGGTGCCCGAGGCAGCAATAGACCCTTGGAGACAAGTCGGCTGGAGGACGATATATTGATTCGCGACGCAATTTGTGTGTTCCATCGTCATTAAGAGGCTCTGAACGTTACAATTAATTGTCAGTTTTGCGCCGGATTCGAAAAACTAGACTCATAGGAGAACGACCAAGAGGTGCCAGGAGCAGCAATACTACCTCGGAGACAAGTCGGCTGGAGGACGATGTATTGAATCGCGACGCAATTTGTGTGTTCCATCGTCATTAAGAGGCTCTGAACCTTACAATTAACTGTCAGTTTTGCGTCGGATTCGAAAAACTAGACTCATAGGAGAACGACCATAAGGTGCCCGAGGCAGCAATAGACCCTTGGAGACAAGTCGGCTGGAGGACGATGTATTGAGACGCGACGCAATTTGTGTGTTCCATCGTCATTAACAGGCTCTGAACGTTACAATTCACTCTCAGTTTTGCGTCGGATTCGAAAATCTAGACTCACAGGAGAACGACCATAAGGTGCCCGAGGCAGCACTAGACCCGTGGAGACAAGTCGGCTGTAGGACGATGTATTGAGTCGCGACGCAATTTGTGTGTCCCATCGTCATTAACAGGCTCTGAACGTTACAATTAACTGTCAGTTTTGCGTCGGATTCGAAAATCTAGACTCACAGATGAACGACCATAAGGTGCCCGAGGCAGCACTAGACCCTTGGAGACAAGTCGGCTGGAGGACGATGTATTGAGTCGCGACGCAATTTGTGTGTCCCATCGTCATTAACAGGCTCTGAACGTTACAATTAACTGTCAGTTTTGCGTCGGATTCGAAAATCTAGACTCACAGGAGAACGAGCATATGGTGCCCGAGGCAGCACTAGACCCTTGGAGACAAGTAGGCTGGAGGACGATGTATTGAGACGCGACGCAATTTGTGTGTCCCATCGTCATTAACAGGCTCTGAACGTTACAACGTTACGTACATCAGTTTTGCGTCGGATTCGAAAATCTAGACTCACAGATGAACGACCATAAGGTGCCCGAGGCAGCACTACACCCTTGGAGACAAGTCGGCGGGAGGAAGATGTATTGAATCGCGACGCAATTTGTGTGTTCCATCGTCATTAACAGGCTCTGAACATTACAATTAACTGTCAGTTTTGCGTCGGATTCGAAAAACTAGACTCACAGGAGAACGACCATAAGGTGCCCGAGGCAGCACTAGACCGTTGGAGACAAGTCGGCTGGAGGACGATGTATTGAATCGCGACGCAATTTGTGTGTTCCATCGTCATTAACAGGCTCTGAACGTTACAATTAATTGTCAGTTTTGCGTCGTATTCGAAAAACTAGACTCACAGGAGAACGACCATAAGGTGCCCGAGGCACCAATAGACCCTTCGAGACAAGTCGGCTGTGGGACGATGTGTTGAATCGCGACGCAATTTGTGTGTTCCATCGTCATTAAGAGTCTCTGAAAGTTACAATTAACTGTCAGTTTTGCGTCGGATTCGAAAATCTAGACTCACAGGAGAACGACCATAAGGTGCCCGAGGCAGCACTAGACCCTTGGAGACAAGTCGGCTGTAGGACGATGTATTGAATCGCGACGCAATTTGTGTGTTCCATCGTCATTAAGAGGCTCTGAACGTTACAATTAACTGTCAGTTTTGCATCGCATTCGAAAAACTAGACTCACAGGAGAACGACGATAAGGTGCCCGAGGCAGCAATAGACCCTTGGAGACAAGTCGGCTGTAGGACGATGTATTGAATCGCGACGCAATTTGTGTGTTCCATCGTCATTAAGAGTCTCTGAAAGTTACAATTAACTGTCAGTTTTGCGTCGGATTCGAAAATCTAGACTCACAGGAGAACGACCATAAGGTGCCCGAGGCAGCACTAGACCCTTGGAGACAAGTCGGCTGGAGGACGATGTATTGAGTCGCGACGCAATTTGCGTGTCCCATCGTCATTAACAGGCTCTGAACGTTACAATTAACTGTCAGTTTTGCATCGCATTCGAAAAACTAGACTCACAGGAGAACGACCATAAGGTGCCCGAGGCACCAATAGACCCTTCGAGACAAGTCGGCTGGAGGACGATGTATTGAATCGCGACGCAATTTGTGTGTTCCATCGTCATTAAGAGGCTCTGAACCTTACAATTAACTGTCAGTTTTGCGTCGGATTCGAAAATCTAGACTCACAGATGAACGACCATAAGGTGCCCGAGGCAGCAATAGACCCTTGGAGACAAGTCGGCTGGAGGACGATGTATTGAATCGCGACACAATTTGTGTGTTCCATCGTCATTAAGAGGCTCTGAACGTTACAATTAATTGTCAGTATTGCTGCGGATTCGAAAAACTAGACTCATAGGAGAACGACCAAGAGGTGCCAGGAGCAGCAATACTACCTCGGAGACAAGTCGGCTGGAGGACGATGTATTGAATCGCGACGCAATTTGTGTGTTCCATCGTCATTAAGAGGCTCCGAACGTTACAATTAACTGTCAGTTTTGCGTCGGATTCGAAAATCTAGACTCACAGGAGAACGACCATAAGGTGCCCGAGGCAGCACTAGACCCTTGGAGACAAGTCGGCTGTAGGACGATGTATTGAATCGCGACGCAATTTGTGTGTTCCATCGTCATCAAGAGGCTCTGAACGTTACAATTAACTGTCAGTTTTGCTTCGGATTCGAAAATCTAGACTCACAGGAGAACGACCATAAGGTGCCCGAGGCAGCAATAGACCCTTGGAGACAAGTCGGCTGGAGGACGATGTATTGAGACGCGACGCAATTTGTGTGTCCCATCGTCATTAACAGGCTCTGAACGTTACAATTAACTGTCAGTTTTGCATCGCATTCGAAAAACTAGACTCACAGGAGAACGACGATAAGGTGCCCGAGGCAGCTATAGACCCTTGGAGACAAGTCGGCTGTAGGACGATGTATTGAATCGCGACGCAATTTGTGTGTTCCATCGTCATCAAGAGGCTCTGAACGTTACAATTCACTGTCAGTTTTGCGTCGGATTCGAAAATCTAGACTCACAGGAGAACGAGCATATGGTGCCCGAGGCAGCACTAGACCATTGGAGACAAGTCGGCTGTAGGACGATGTATTGAATCGCGACGCAATTTGTGTGTTCCATCGTCAGTATCAGGCTCTGAACGTTACAATTAACCGTCAGTTTTGCGTCGTATTCTGAAAACTAGACTCACAGGAGAACGACGATAAGGTGCCCGAGGCAGCTATAGACCCTTGGAGACAAGTCGGCTGGAGGACGATGTATTGAATCGCGACGCAATTTGTGTGTTCCATCGTCATCAAGAGGCACTGAACGTTACAATTCACTGTCAGTTTTGCGTCGGATTCGAAAATCTAGACTCACAGGAGAACGACCATAAGGTGCCCGAGGCAGCACTAGACCCTTGGAGACAAGTCGGCTGGAGGACGATGTATTGAATCGCGACGCAATTTGTGTGTCCCATCGTCATTAACAGGCTCTGAACCTTACAATTAACTGTCAGTTTTGCGTCGGATTCGAAAATCTAGACTCACAGGAGAACGACGATAAGGTGCCCGAGGCAGCAATAGACCCTTGGAGACAAGTCAGCTGGAGGACGATGTATTGAATCGCGACGCAATTTGTGTGTTCCATCGTCATTAAGAGGCTCTGAACGTTCCAATTAATTGTCAGTTTTGCGCCGGATTCGAAAAACTAGACTCATAGGAGAACGACCAAGAGGTGCCAGGAGCAGCAATACTACCTCGGAGACATGTCGGCTGGAGGACGATGTATTGAATCGCGACGCAATTTGTGTGTCCCATCGTCATTAAGAGGCTCTGAACGTTACAATTAACTGTCAGTTTTGCATCGCATTCGAAAAACTAGACTCACAGGAGAACGACCATAAGGTGCCCGAGGCAGCAATAGACCCTTGAGACAAGTCGGCTGGACGACGATGTATTGAGTCGCGACGCAATTTGTGTGTCCCATCGTCATTAACAGGCTCTGAACGTTACAATTCACTGTCAGTTTTGCGTCGGATTCGAAAATCTAGACTCACAGGAGAACGAGCATATGGTGCCCGAGGCAGCACTAGACCCTTGGAGACAAGTCGGCTGGAGGACGATGTATTGAATCGCGACGCAATTTGTGTGTTCCATCGTCATTAACAGGCTCTGAACGTTACAATTAACTGTCAGTTTTGCGTCGGATTCGAAAATCTAGACTCACAGGAGAACGAGCATATGGTGCCCGAGGCAGCACTAGACTCTTGGAGACAAGTAGGCTGGAGGACGATGTATTGAGTCGCGACGCAATTTGTGTGTCCCATCGTCATTAACAGGCTCTGAACGTTACAATTCACTGTCAGTTTTGCGTCGGATTCGAAAATCTAGACTCACAGGAGAACGAGCATATGGTGCCCGAGGCAGCACTAGACCCTTGGAGACAAGTCGGCTGTAGGACGATGTATTGAATCGCGACGCAATTTGTGTGTCCCATCGTCATTAACAGGCTGTGAACGTTACAATTAACTGTCAGTTTTGCGTCGGATTCGAAAAACTAGACTCATAGGAGAACGACCAAAAGGTGCCCGAGGCAGCAATAGACCCTTGGAGACAAGTCGGCTGGAGGACGATGTATTGAATCGCGACGCAATTTGTGTGTTCCATCGTCATTAAGAGGCTCTGAACGTTACAATTCACTCTCAGTTCAGCGTCGGATTCGAAAAACTAGACTCACAGGAGAATGACCATAAGGTGACCGAGGCAGCAATAGACCCTTGGAGACAAGTCGGCTGGATGACGATGTATTGAATCGCGACGCAATTTGGGTGTTCCATCGTCATTAAGAGGCTCTGAACGTTACAATTAACTGTCAATTTTGCATCGCATTCGAAAAACTAGACTAACAGGAGATCGAGATAAGGTGCCCGAGGCAGCAATAG